>NC_081553.1:168114110-169332110 GCF_963082655.1 Stomoxys calcitrans
TTAATAACTTAATTACTAAAAGATGCATTACTGCAGGCTTGGGATCTATAGATCTAAAAAGATGGGTCAGCAGAGGAACACCTCAAGGTGGTGTACTGTCTCCTTTACTTTGGAATATAGCCATTAATAATATATTATTGTCTCTGGAAGAAAATGGCGTAAAAGTGGTCGCGTATGCCGATGACGTGGCAATTGCGGTTAGGGGAAGTTTCCCAGCACTCTAAGAGGTATACTTCAGGAAGCTCTAGGTGCAACAGCAAAGTGGTCTACCGAAAGTCATCGAGGTATAAATCCGTGCAAGACAGAAGTAGTTAATTTCAGCAGGAGATACAAGTTGCCTGCAGTAGAACTTGTCTCCTTCGTTGGAGAGAATGTTCCATTTATAGTAAGCGCAAAATACCTGGGTGTTTTGCTGGACAGGAAATTGAACTTGAATTGAAGTGAACTCCATTGGCAAAAGTTGGGTGTTTATACCGGGTGTCATGCATTGGGTATATACTGACTCTATTTGCGATATGGTGTTGTGGTCTGGTGGACGGCGCTTCAAAACTTCCACTTACTGCTCATTACTTAACCGGATCCAAGGATGGCTTGTTTGTGCATCACAGCCGCACTGAGGACGACACCATCTGATGCACTGAATTTAGTGCTACATCTTATGCCTCTGGACATTGTGGGTAGACAAATTGCTGCGACCACTGCCGTGAGGTTAAGGGAGCTTTCTCATTGGTCATGTAGCGGCTACGGACACTGTGTTATCCTTGATACAATATCCGATGTTCCAGGCAGTGTGAATTACATCCTACCTCAGCCGCTTTTTGATAAAAATTGGAACCAAGTTACATTGACTTGGTTCCAAACTAAACGATCAGATGGGCTTTGGGGTGTATTCTAGAGATCAAGAACTGGTCATATCGAAAAAGTTATTCGAACTCTGCGGAGATCCTTGGTATTAAGGAAGTAGTGGAATGGCTAAGATAGAATGTCATTACGACGATTGGCAAATATCTTCTCAGGCAGCCAGGCAGCCATTAAATCCCCGGAGAATGCATTTCTGAACACAAAAACCGCCCTCGACTGTCGCAGACCTCTCAAAGAGAAGGCTGAACAGTGTAAAATTCACCTGTTCTGGGTGCCGGGCCACGGAGATATCCCAGGGAATTGTAAAGTGGATGAGCTTGCAAGACTATGAACTACCCTACACATTCCAGGGATACTGGAATCTGTGGGTATGCCTCCAGTGACATGTAAGCTTGGTTACCAAGACCAGGCCCGAAGAACAACGAATAGCAGATGGTCACAAAGAGGGGACTGTGAGCATTTCAAAACTATGTGGCCTAATCTAGACTTGAAGAGGTCTACTGCTTTGGTGTCATTGGCTAGAACAGAAATCTCAGTCATTGTGTCCATCATGACAGGTCACTGACTAATCGGAAAACATGCTGACAAGCTGAAGGTTGCCAGCAACGACTTTTGCAGAAGCTGTGAGGACATCGAAGAAGAAGAGATTATAGAACACCTATAGCAATCAGAAGGAGTTCCAGTTTAGGTTCTCATTTCTTTGAGAACCTGTCTGATTTAGCAAATGTGTACATTCGCAAGTTATTGGGCTTTTTAAAGCGATCTGGATGGTTCAATGGTAGCAAATAGAAGGCATCTTTCTTCTTCTGTTCCTGTGGTATCACAATGGACGAAAACGTCTAAGTGAGTCTGATGGCAGACTGTAAACCTAATCTAACCTAAGACTTCTAAGAAATAAGGGACCGAATCAGCTATGCGGAAGCATCGAAAGTGTCTTGGAAGTGCCAAATTGAGGCGCCAGGCTATAAAAAGGAACTCAACTAAAGGGTGATTTTAAAGAGCTACAGGAAAGTTTTTCAAAAGAAAAACACATAAAATTCCAAAAAAAAAAAACATGAAATCTTCATATGAATCTATGGCACGGTCCACATAATTTAATGTTTGTCTATATTGAATTATTTCATGCAAATGTTGGCCGTGATTGCGCCTCAAATGGTCCATCCGCTTAGTTCATTTCCATTTATATCATTTCAACCGGTATCTTACGAATAAATGCTTCAATATTGTCTTTTAATGCGTCAATTGAAGCGGGCTTGTCTGTACTGACATGAGTTTTAACATAGCCCCACAAAAAATAGTCGTAAGGCATTAAATCGCACAACGTAAAATAAAATTTTTACCTAACTCGCCTCTCAATAAGTCTATTGTTACGCATGCTGTGTGGTACCGTCTTGTTGAAACCATATGTCATGCAAGTCCATCTCTTGCATATTGGGCAAAAAAAGTTGAATATAATCTAACGATAGCTCTCACCATTCACAGTTACGTTACGATTCGCATCATCATTGAAGAAGTACGGTCCAATGATGCCACCAGCCCATAAACCGCACTAAACTGTGAGTTTTTCAGGATTCAGGATGGTAGTTCTTGCAATGCTCCTGGCTGATATTTATTCCAAAATCGACAATTCTGCTTTTTTACGTATCCATTGACCCAAAAATGAGCTACGTCGCTGAACAAAATTTGAAAACGATGAACTTTTTTGATAGAGCACGCATAGTGATAATAAAATTCAATCATTTGCAAGCATTGTTCGTTTGTAAGACATTTTGTGGTTAAATTATAGACCAAACTGAAGATGTGTGACAGTGAAATAAAACACGAAACGGGCCTGAGCTGTTTAAACCAGTGTTGCCAAAAAGATAATAACTAGAAAATCACCCTTTATATTCCCATCATATGATGGTGGTTATTAAAATCATTGTAGTTGCAATCAAATAAATGATTCTGATTATAGTTGATTATAAGACTATCAACTGCTAATGAATGTAAAAATATTTTTGCGAAATTTCTTGGCAAGAAAATTATCAATTAGGCTATGGGTTGAGGTGTCCACTGGCATAGACTACCAGTTAACCTGATCAACTAGAAAAATTGCCACAATTCAAGCTGAAAACGAGCCTTTATGAATGCTAAGCCAGATTTAAGAATTTTCTAACTTCAGGCTCAATTGGTTTATGGCGAAAATGTAATAATAATTTTAATGTGATGACAAATTAGGTGTTCTTGTTGTTGTGGTTGTTGACGCTGCTACATCACCCCGACAGATATTCACAACAACGGCCACAAAGGAGGTGGTTAATCCACCATACAATTTGGTCCAATTAATCAGTTAATCAGTGAAAATAACGTGTTATTAAACTACAACCAACACATGTTAACCCAAATCAGGTGCGACTTGAACTGAACACTGGCCAGTGGACGGCGACAGGCGACTAACTGCCAAATGGCCAAATTGGAACGGAGTCAGCATGGATGCCAACATTTATGATCGAATCACATGAAAATATTATTTTTTTTTCTTTCAACCGCACCCATGCCATCACCGTCACCATCCATGGTGGCTGGCAGACCACGCCAGGTTATCTTCTTCGTCAGCATTACCGTCAGATGGTGGCACATGAATGTTGAATGTGTGGTAACTGGATGTTTATCTGAATGGAGAGTTATCACAACACGTTGCCACCATCACCAAAAGCAAATAAATTCGATTGCTCAAGACCGGTACAAATCTAAGACGTCTACGTCCGACAAGAATACAAACAGATGCATCCAAACAGGCTACCGCCGCTACTAGTCGCTAGCAATTTGAGATGGATTGGGTAGCCACCGACCAGGCCAAGCCACTGCCTCGGATTCTCCGTGCGATACTGGGGACATAGTAGCATAACTCTTTCTCTCTCTCTCTCTCTCGTTCTTCAAATCGCCGATAACATCAAAAATTAGTTTTGAAATTTCAAAAATTAGTTGAATTCATTTCCAATGATCCATAGATCATGGAAACCTGAACATGAAGACAGAAGCACTTGGTGATTTTATGATCATGTAAATAATTTGTTATTTATCGATTTCACAGTCAATATCAAGGTGGGTTTCATTAACCCACCCAACTTATGCGACTGCACTAGACCAGTCAACTGGTGTGCTGTGAGCGACCACTTGGCCAAATTTGCAAAGATTTTGTCATTCATGTTTTCGTTCATGTTTTGAATTAAAAAAACAAACATTTAGCCATCTACAGTATCGGCGACATAAATCGAAGAGATTCGTCATTTGAAGGAAATGTAACTTAATCTTGTTTTAATAAAGTTTTCATATTTACAAATAAACTTTTTACGGGTTAACGATTAGAGTTTCTAGAGACATACTTTACTTTAATTGGCTATGACAGAACATTTGTTCCACTAGCCGAACGTAGAATAGCGTTCCAAGCCCTCGATCTTCTGCGCTCATTATAAAATTTCTGGCACCAAGTTTCGAGGTGTCTTTCTTGATTTTCCATCGGGCTTTTGGCTTCCTGGTTTGCGTGTGCCACCGTGTTTGCCTTCAAAAGACTTCTTTGCTGGAGCTTCTTCATCCATTCTGACCACATGACCTAGCCAACACAGCCGTTGTATTTTGATACATTTTACTAAGCTAGTGGTTCATACGACGCCTATATTCTCCATTACGCAAACTGGTCCATATATTTTACGAAGAATCTTTCTCTCAAATACTCCAAGCACTGCCTCATCTGCTTTCACAAGTACCCATGCTTCAGAATCATATAACAACACAGAGGTGGTATCAGTGTTTTGTATAGTGTAATCTTCGTCTGTCGAGAGGTGGCCTTGTTTCTAAACTGCTTACTTAGTCCAAGGTAGCATCTGTTTACCAGTATTTTTCTTCGCTTTATCTCAAAACTAGTTTCATTACTTTCGGTTACGGCGGTGCCGAGGTAGATAAAGTTGCTAACACTCTCAAAGTTGTGATTCCCAACTTTCTCCATTTTCTTTATCTGCTCGTTTGTACCAGGCGTTTTCGGAGTTGAAATCATCCATTTCGTCTTATCTCCATTTACTGCCAGACCCACTGTCACCGACTCTCTTTCAATTCTTTCATAGTTACAACTTCCGGCGACCGACCTATGATATCGATGTCATCGGCATAGGCGAGTAGCATGTGTTCTCTTGTGATTAGTGTGCCAAATCTATTCACATCTGTATTTCGTATAATCTTCTCCAGCAGGATATTAAAGAGATCACATGATAGGCTGTCTCCTTGTCTAAAACTTCGTTTGTTATTGAATGGTTCGAAGAGATTCTTTCCTATTCTTACTGAAGAACGCATATCAGCAAGTGTCATCCTGCAGAGATTTATCAATTTTACAGGGATACCAAACTCAGACGTGGCTTGAATTACCTTTGAACGTATAAGGGTATCGAAGGCGGCTCTGTAGTCAACAAAGAGATGGTAGGTGTTGATTTGTCCTTCTCGGGTCTATTCCAGGATTTGGCGCATTGTGAATATCTGGTCCAGGGTAGATTTAACAGGTTTAAAGCCGCAATGATAGGGCCCAATTTTCTCATTGACTTTAGGTTTTAATCTTTCACACAGTACGCTCGAGAGTACCTTGTATGCAATGGGGAAGAGACTTATTCCTCTGTAGTTGGCACATTCCGTTTTGTTTCCTTTCTTGTGTACGGGACGTAGTATGCTGAGGTTCCAATCATCGGGTATGCGTTCTTCTAGCCAGATTGCGAAGATAAGCTGATGCATAAGCTTTATCAACGTGTCGCCTCCGGTCTTAAATAGTTCAGCGGGTAACCCGTCGGCTCCTGCTGCCTTGTTGTTCTTTAGACGGATCACTGCTACTTGGACCTCATTCTGACTAGGAAGTAAACATTCTATACCATCATCAGAGATTGGTTCTGCGGTATCTTCTTCGCCGCCAACGTCGTATACTAGCAGTTGGGTAAAATGTTCATTCCATATCCTCAACATGTTATATGTGTTAGTTACAGATTTCCTTCTTTGTCTCTGCAGAAGGATGTACCTGCACCAAAGCCATCGGTTTGATGCTTGATTCTTTGGCAGAATTTCCGGACTTCATTTTGACTCCGGTACATCTCAATTCGCTCACACTCAAGTCTTTCCATTTCCTTTTTCTTTCTACGGAATAGACGTTTGTCCTCTCTCCTTTTTTCTCTATACCTTACCTTCATCTAGTGCGTTGCTACTGATTGCACGGTTGCTCTATATGCCGCATTCTTGGCTTCAGTAGCATCTCGACACTCTTGGTCGTACCATGGGGGAGGCTTCCGGTACCCAAGTACGGATTTCGCGGCATTTTCCATGGAGTGGGCAATAGTTTGCGACAGTGCCATTATATCATCGGAACAAGGAGTGCTTTCATCAAACTGTTGGGTCAGTCGAGTGGAGTATGACGCTGTCATCTGTTGTGTTTGCAGCTTTTTAATGTCCAGTTCAGTGCGGTGTCAGATCGTACTTTCCTCACAATGTTCATACGGGTGCGAACCTTTGCTGCAACAAGGTAATGATCCACATCTTTATTTGTTCCACGGATGGATCGTACATCCAATTTGCTGGATGAATGCATTCTATCTATCACAATTTCGTTTCTCGTGTTCCGATCGGGTGACAGCCATGTGGTTTTGTTAATTTTTTTATGTTAAAATCTGGTGCTGCTAATTCCCCAATACGTATACTGCACCTTCTCTATAAAGAGTCCGGACATTCCAGATACAGATCCGCAAATCATGGTCCCTTTTTCATTTGTGTGGGTCGCAACGTTAGGGAGAGTCCGTTCTTTCCATTCTTTTGTTTCTCGAAGTTTATTATTGTATAAAGGGTTCAATTCAGTTCTTAGTTGGCTACAGATCCCATATAAAATGGTACTTTGACTTGAACTTTTAAGGCCAAAAACCCAATTTTTTCCCCGATTTTGTTGAAATTTGGTATGTGAGCTATGTTCATGCCTTTCAAAATTTGCTGGCAAACTTTCAATCGATTTGCGTCGGTATAATTAAATTTTTGTTGAAATGTACCTTTTTATACCATTCATTCTGTTTGTAACACTTCGAAATATGCGTCTAAAACCGCATAAAGTATAAACATTTTTGAACATCATGATATTCTAAGTCGATCTAGCCATGTGTGTCTGTCCGTCTGTCTGTTTCTTTGAAAGAGTAAAGCTAGGCGCTTGAAATTTTGCATAAATGTTTTTTATTAGTATAAGTTGGTTAGGATTATAAATGGGACAAATCGGTCCATGTTTTGACATAGCTGCAATATAATTTGATCTTGGGTCTCGACTTCTTGAGCTTCTATAGAGCGCAATATTAATCCAAATTGGCTGAAATTCAAATGGGTTCTTAATCTGATATAGCTGCCATATAAACCGATCTCCCGATTAGACTTCTTGATCTTCTAGAGAGCGCGATTCTTATTCGATTTGACTGAAATTTTGCACATATCGATTTGGTGTGACTTCCAACGACTGTTCTAAGTATGGTCTAAATCGGTTGATGAAGCTGCCATGTAAACCTATCTCCCAATTTGACGCAATTATTTCTCGATTTGCCTGAAATTCTGGAGGTGGTGGTTCTCTATGACTTATAACAGCCAAGACAAGTACGGTCCTATGGGTCAATAATGTGACAAATGTGATCCCTGGTGGAGGGATAATAATTCAATAATTCATAAGTCACGTTGGATTTCTTGTATATGCCCTAATTTTGAGGGCATATACAACATTACATTATCGAACTGCTGTGAATATTTTTGATAAATTTCCATTTAATATTAATTAAAACACAATGACTAGAATCATGGATACAGTAGAAATGCCAAAAATACCAGAAAATCAAAAGTCCTTTGCTGGAATACCTGAGTCAGTATTTTTAGAGGAAATCGATAGTTTTATGAGCCAACCTGAAAATGAGGAAAACTGCGAAAAAGTCTTTCAACGCTTGGACGAGCAACACAGTAAATATAGATTTATGGCCTACAATTTAGAAGCACGTAAATGCAAGCTCAAATCTCGAATACCCTAATTAGAGAGATCTTTGGAGATGATAGATGTATTGTGCAAAGAGACTGAAGAACGCGAAACACAATTTCTACTAAGCGACCAGGTCTTCATCAAGACCATGGTACCACCCACTAAAACAGTCTGTTTATGGTTGGGTGCTAGCGTGATGTTGGAATATCCCTTGTATGAGGGATATTCCAACAAAATGTTGAAACAAAATATGACCTCGGCGGTTTCGAACTTGAAAACTGTAGAGCATGATCAAGATTTCTTGAGGAAAGGATCATATTACTACCACCGAGGTAAATATAGCTCATGAATACAATTGGGGTGTTAAGAAACGTCAGGTTGCAGCGAAAGCTGGTGCGGTTCCACATCCTCGTAATGGTGATTTTAGGCATCCCCATTGATTCATTCTCTACTCTTACTCTTTCATAACTCTCTGTGCTTGGATGTTTTATCATTCATTCAATTCTTGTTACAATTACTAGCTTTTTAGACTCTCGCTGGAATTTGGAATTTCTTAATTATCAATTTGCCCATGAACATTCCATTAAGGAACTGGGGCAAAATTCTCACATATCACTGAGTGCTGTCCGATTCAAATTTTAAGCTCAATGGTAAGAGTCCTCCTTTTTATAACCGAGTCCGAACGGCGTGCTGCAGTGCAACACTTCTTTTGGAAGAAGTTTTAACATTGCCAGCATTAAGAGGGGACAACAACCGCTGAAAATTTTTTCTGATGCCTACACTTTCTAAACGATAATGATAATATAAAATGAGTTAAAAATGCAGTGGCCATGGTCTTTGGTGTGGGAAATTAGAACATTAGAGTTTTGCGATCAAACAATTGTAAGGCTCTTTTGATTGAAGACGGGTCAACCAATCTCTTAAATATAAGTCGAGCATAGCAGATTGATATTTATACAGGTATCCAGGTATGTAGTGGATATTCAAAGCTCGGCCCTGTTGAATTTATTCGTTTTTCGTGTTTTCTTTGAGAATGTGCATATTTTAATAAAATGTCTATATTCATATTCTATAAATAGATATGGCCCCCATATAAATCGTTCCCGCTTTTTAACTTCTTTAGCCCCCAGATGCCTCACGTTTTTTTCGATGGGGTTGAAATTTGGCATGCGAGGTATGTTTTTGTTATACCCAACCAAATGACACCAAGAAGCTTTAATTTTAATACGATTTCATTGAAATTTGGTATGTGAGGTATGTTTACTCCTCAAATGGATATATTCTCCATACAACGCGCATTAAGTTTTATTCAAATTTTCCAAGGTCTTTTAAATAATTCTTATATATTCCGATATTAAATAGAAAAATATTCCATTAATGAGTGGACCAATACTGTTGTAATCGAATTCCACAAATATTAGTTGCATGCTGTTATCACAGATATAAAATCTGTGGACACTTGTTGCACTTGTATTGACAGCATTCAACGCCAATGTATCGCCCAAAGCAAACCAAATATTTACAAATTTCCTTCTTTCAGAGCAGGTGGTAATGCACTACCATGTTGCGTACATTCATATCAATCTGCGTTCATAAGCTTGTATTGGTGAAGAAACAAACAACAACATTGTCCTGAATATTAATTACATACCACCGTTTTGGTATTTAAAGCGTTCGTAGTCTAACACCTACTTCATTTTGCTCACACCTTGTTGAACTTAGGGGAATGTTTGACGTTAATGCTACTATTGTCCCATAGCTTGGGGAGGAGAAATTTGTACGGTTACAATTTGTTCGGGCAATTTTGATGTCTCTTTTGGTGATCAATTTAATAATGTGTGAAAATGGTCAAAATTAAGCCAGTTGAAGTGAAGAGCTGCATATGTACAAAACATTTACAACGTTTTTGTCTTTAAAATTCAATGTTTCAAACTTTAACAAAAATCAAGAAAGAGCGTGTTAAGTTCGGCCGGGCCGAATCTTATATACCCTCCACCGTGGACTGCATTTGCCGAGTTCTTTGAGCGGTATCTCTTTTTAGGCAGCAAAGAATAATAAATAAGAACTGTTATGCTATTGGAGCTATATCAAGTTATAGTCTGATTCGGACCATAAATGAATTGAATGCTGAGCATTGTAGAAGTCATTCTGTAATATTTCAGTTCATTCGGATAAGAATTGAGCCTTGTAGGGGCTCAAGAAGCAAAATCGGGAGATCGGTTTATATGGGAGCTGTATCAAGCAATAGATCGATTCAGATCTTGTTGGACACGCATGTAGAAGGTCGTGGTAGAAGGCGTTTTACAGAATTTCCGCCAAATCGAATTAGAACTGCGCCCTCTAGAGGCTCAAGAAGTGAAGATCCCAGATCGGTTTATATGGCATCTATATCAGGTTATGTACCGATTTGCGCCATACTTTGCACAGTTATTTGAAGTCATAACAAAACACCACACTCAAAATTTTAGCCAAATCGGATGAGAGTAGCGCCCTCTTAAGAATCAAAATCCTCTCGCCCGGCTCAAGAATCAAGATCCATGGTCGGTTTATATGGCAGCTATAACAGGTTACGAATCGATTTGAATTATACTTAGCACTGTTGCTGGAAATGATACCAAAACACCACGTGCAAAATTACAGCCAAATCGGAAAAGAATTGCGCTACCTAAGAGCTGAATAAGTCAAGACCCAAGATCGCTTTATATGGCAGCTATGTCAGAATATGAACCGTTTTGAACCATACTTAGCACAGTTGTTGGAAGTGATACCAAAACGCTACGTGCAAAAAAATAATTGCGCCCTCTAGAGGCTCAAGAAGTCAAGACCCAAGTTCGGTTTATATGGCAGCTATTAAAACATGGACCGATTTCGCCCATTTACAATCCCAACCGACCTACACTTATAAAAAGTATTTGTGTAAAATATCAAGTTATCAAGTGATATTTGGGCTGCACTTTGCTTCAAGTGTCGGTTAAAAAAATTCGCCCTTTGATGAGCTCAGAACCTGAATCAGTAATTTGAATCCGATTCGGATCGTTTTTGCAATGGATGGGTCTAAAGAGTAGTTATATTTTAAGAGCCGATTTAGAATGTGAAACACACCTTATTGTCACGTTAATGTCAAGTTTTTTTCTACATTTAATTGGACAGTTCTCAATTTCAGTTAAGCAACCATGGAACCATAGAAGGATACACATTCGAGCATTGCATTAAAGTTATTCCTAATCAACATCGACCCCTAAAATTCCATCATCCTTTTCTACAACCATGGCAGCCATATATTATTAGAAATTGTTTTACTAAACAATATTTAGCACAGGTATTGGTCTCGAATTGAACCTTAATAGTAAAGCTATATCATAATATCTCAGCATAATAAACTCATATATATCTCCCATATACATTAGAAATAGGTATAGCTCCCATATAGACCGATGCCCCGATTAGAATTCTTAAACTCTTAGAAGCCAAAATTTTTTACACGATTAGGCTAAAATTTGGCATGTGAAGTGCGTTTATATCTTTCAAAATCTTTACAAAATCTCATCTAGATAGGTTTATAAATGGATATATCCCCCATAGAAACCGTTTTAGGAGGCCACTGTAGCACAGAGGTTAGCATGTCCGCCTATGACGCTGAACGCCTGGGTTCGAATCCTGGCGTGACCATCAGAAAAATATTTTTGGCGGCGGTTTTCCCCTCCTAATGCTGTTAACATTTCTGAGGTACTATGCCATGTAAAACTTCTCTCCAAAGAGATGATGCACTGCGGCACGCAGTTCGGACTCGGCTATAAAAAGGATGCCCCTTACCATTAAGCTTAAGCTTGAATCGGACTGCACTCATTCAAATGTGAGAAGTTTGCCTCTGTTCCTTAGTGGAATGTTCATGGGCAAAATTTGCAATTTGCAAACCGTTATGGGAATTAGAGTTTTTTAAGTCTCTACACTGATAGAAAAAAGTTGTTGCAAAATCACCATATTTGCAGGCGTTGCTGAAAATATGATCAACATGCGTGCATAATTTTGTGAAGGAGCGTTGTAGACTTCATGTAGTAACTGTTATGTTATGTTATGTTTTTATTTTTGATATGTATACCCTCCATTTTTTTCCTCTTGATCCCTATAAAAACAAAAAGTAAATATTATGGTTATCGGATAACGAAAACCCGTTCCGACACGACATACAAATTTAGATGCAGTACTATTTAATCAAACCAGTTGAGGATTTTAAATCCAAGCAAGGTATACATGGTATCAATTTAATACCAGACGAAGGGGGCTATTTAGAATTGACGGCGCACAGTGGGAGAAAATCGAAAAAAAAAACTATTAAAAAGTATGCCGTGTGAGAACGGGTAGCGATATGCCTTTGAAATGGTTAGAGCTGATATGTTAACGAGATCGTATGCAAATTTTTAATGCCGTAGGTTGCCCGGGAGACTTTTAGCAGGCCCCTAAAATTGGTCAGCTCGGTATTTCGAAAAATTGTTGTTTATGGTCTGATTTTCAAAATTTTTACGGGACAGTACTTGAAAATTTCTACAAAAAAGTCCGCTTGAGGTCCACAATATCTCCAGTGGTTTTGGATACATTTGACTTAATTTTTCGTGTGTAATTTTGACCGAGATCTGCTTCAAGGTCAAGATATGCATGATTTGAATTCGTGACAAAATCCGAAACAACTTTGACGCGACAAGTGTCCTCATCTGATTATTCAGATAAATGTTATACAGTTTGGAAGTCAAAAAATGTGGAAAAAGTGTATTTTTGCATTTTTTGGTCAAAAAGTGAAAGGCGATTTTTTATCTATTATCTTTTTGGCAACACTGGTTTAAAAAGTTCATGAAAATTATTGAATTTAATTATCAAAGTGCGTGCTCTATTAGAAAGTTCCTCGTGTTCAAATTGTGTTCAGCGACGAAGCTCATTTTTGACTCAATTGGTACGTAAATAAGCAGAATTGACGGTTTTGGAGTGAAGATCAGCCAGAAGCATTGCAAGAGCTACCAATGCATCGTGAAAAAGTCACAGTTTGGCGCGGTTTATGGGCTGGTGGCATCATTGGACCGTACTTCTTCAGAGATGATGCGAATCGTTAATTAACTGTGAATGGTGAGGGCTATTGTGAGATGATATCCAACTTTTTTTGCATGACATGTGGTTTCAACTAGACGGTGCCACATGCCACACGGCACGTGTAACAATAGCGACTTCGGTGAACATTTTATTTCACGTTCGGAACCGTTCAATTGGCCGCCTAGCCCGTGTGATTTAACGCCTTTAGACTATTTTTTGTAGGGCTATGTTAAAGCTCAAGCCCGCTTTAATTGACGCATTGGAAGACAGCATTGAAGCGTTTATTCGTGAGATACCCGCGGAAATGCTGAAAAGAGTATGCCAAAATTGGACTAAGCGGATGGACCATTTGAGGCGCAGTCACGGTCAACATTTGCATGAAATAATATAGAACCGTACTATTGATTCAAATAAAGATTTCATACATTTTTCTGAATTTCTCTTAAAAAACACCCTTTAGTAATAAACACAAAATCACTGATTATGACAGATAGTGCACTAAAAATTTTGTTGTTGGGCAACTGCTCCTACCTGTAAATGAATATATCTTGGTATCAATTTAGTACCAGACGAAGGAGGCTATTAAGAATTGACGGCGTCACATTTGTATTCTTGCCATAGCGGCAAAAGTTTTGCTTAGTTATATACTTAAAATATTGACGCTATTATAAAATATTTGCTTTAATATAATAAAATGTTTAAATACGAATTGTGTGCGTACACACGTCTTCAAATACTCGAAAGTGGTGAAAATGGAAAAAGTACAAACTCTATGCGTATGTCTACATTGACTCGTTTTGCTTTTGTCGTTTTGAAAAACATCTCAACCTTTCATACCAGTTGCACACTCAAACCTAAATGTTATGACGCCCTATTGTTAAGATCTATTTTTTCTTGATTTTACTGTAAAAGTTTGTTAGTTTTATAAAACGACTCGTTTTCTCTTTATAATGCTCTGAAAACGGCTCGTTTTTCATTAACAATTAATATGTCAAACTACTCGTTTACCACAAAAACGAGTCATTCATAACGAGTCATGCATAAGTGAGCCCGTAGAGGTCTATGTGTCCCGAAAGCTATACTGACCTCCTTCATACTTTAATAGCATCGTCTTTTCAAGATTCCATAAGATTTTCGTCGTACTACTGACGGGTTTGCTGTTCCACAGTGTTACAAGCGTGTCGTTGCCCAAGTCTTTAACTCGGCCTGCGTCGACTCGAAAGGCTTCGGGTAAGCCAAGTTTATTGACGGCAGTTCTCTGCCCTTCGCTGCTCTTTCATTCTTGCGGATTGTGCTATATTTAGAGAGCTCGTTGGTCACCTTCTTGCAGTCCTAGATTGTTCGTGACCTTATCGCCCTGGTTGTTAGTGCCTTGATGGCCAGTTTACTTTCCGTACAGATGTTCACACCCGACGAAATTGCGTTAACATCACACCACCTCACGCATCACGTCATCGTCCGGATCTCCGCCTGCAGGAACGTGTTATGGTGAGGAAGTCGAAAACAGATCTCAGTCCCTAGGTTCTGAATGTAGACACCTAGACCCATTCTATCATCAAGCTTTGATCCATCTATGCAGCATGATCTTCCAGATAGTAATACCAGAGTTCCGTCAATCCAAAACTGTGCAGCTGGTAGCAGTGCCTTCCACTTGACCTTAATTGTCGTCTCATATACCCGATCGGAAATATCTTTCATTCCTTCCAGAGTTCCTATCGTCACCTTGATTATTCCGCAATGGTATGACGTGCTCCTATCATTTATACATTCTAGCATCGTCTTACGTCTCATACCCGCAGTGATTGCCTTACGCTTAATCTGTATGTCTATGGGTCTGATACCTAGAATAGTCTCCAGTGCCCTAGTGGGCGTGGTCCCAGTCGCTTCGCCTGTGCCAAAACAACATGTTATCTGAACCTGTTGTATTATCCTTACATTGCACTTTTTCTCTATCGCAGTACACCAAAGTACTGAGGCGTAAGTCAGTATTGATCTAATCATGCTCCTGTATTGATCTAGTCATTCCAACCCCATTTCGAGCCTTTCGGGTAGACGCAGTCCGAGTTAAGGGAATGGGCGACGAATACGCATGCAACATTGTGGACTAGCGAAAGGGTCGGTAGGATGGCGAAAATCCTATGGGGTGATCCGGATCGTGAGAGGACGAGGCTATTACTGAAAGGAAGCAAGAAGTAGGTCAGTATAGCTTAACGAGACACATAGGACTACAAGTTCACTTATGCAAAATCTATGCTGCAAATGATGCCATGTGTAGGGCATATGGGGTAGATAATGAGACGTTGGAGCATTTCCTATGCCATTGCCCACCTTTCACGTCTTACAGATACCGGCACTTAGGTGGGGACACAATACCAAACATAAACCAACGTTAGGCGTGGCATGGAACAATTAAGGATTTCGTAAGTAGCACGGAATTTCTAATATTGATTTTCATTTTTGAGGTTACTTTATAGTTTTTAAAGCGCACAACAAGCCGATTACTGGCTTAGGTGTATGTCCATAGTGGCATGGGGCGAATTAATATCTGCACCCTCTTTTCAACCTAACCTAAAGTATAACAACCATATTCGCCAAGGAAGCAGAATGTTCTGATGCAATCCAATCCTATAATTTAGCCAAATAGGATAACAAATTTGTTTTATGAGTTGAAGACCCATACTTCGAAGATAGCACGATATGTCAGCTATATCCAGATATGATACCATCTAACCAATATTCTGTCCTGGTACGAAGGGGTATTTTACAAATCATTTTACCAAATTTTGCCACAATCAGATGAAAAATACGCGTTTTATAAGACTGGATGGTTTATATGGAGATGAGTCACAGTAGGCTATAACAAGATATAGTCAGATAATATATTATCCAAAAGAGTTTGTTTAAGTCTAAAGTTATTTATTCGTTAATTTCATGTAGCTTACGAGTAAATAACTTTGAACAAAAAACATGTCCTTTGTAAAGGGTGATTGTTAAGAGCTATAAGAAAGTTTTTCAAAAAAAAAAAAAACGCATTAAATTTAGAAAAATGCATGAAATCTTTATTTGAATCGATAGTACGGTCCAAATAATTGAATGATTGAAGATTATTTTATGCAAATGTTGACCGTGACTGCATGTCAAAGGGTCCTTCCCCTTAGTCCAATTTTGGCATACTCTTTCGGTCGGTATCTCACGAATAAATGATTCAATGTTGTTTGCCAATGCGTCAAATGAAGCGGGCTTGTCTGTATTGGCACGATCTAGGCGGTCACCGAACTCTCCTCTCAATAAGCCTATTGTTACTCGCGGTATGTGGCATGTGGCACCGTCTTGTTGAGACCACATGTCATGTAAGTCAAGTTATTGTATTTTAGGCAAAAAAAAGTTGGGTATCGTCTGACGATAGCACTCACCATTTACAGTTGCGTTACGATTCGCATCATCTTTGAAGGAGTACGGTCCAATGATGATACCAGCCCATAAACCGCACAAAACTCTGACTTTTTCTGGATGCATTGGTAGCTCTTGCTATGCTTCTGGCTGATCTTCACTCCAAAATCGATAATTCTGCGTATTTACGTACCCATTGAGTCAAAAATTAGCTTCGGCATAAAGTGGAAGAAGCGCGCGATGAACTTTCTTAACAGACCACGCATTTTTATAAAAAATTTAATAATTTGCAAGCGTTGTTCGTTTGTAAGACGATTCATGATTAAATTGAAGACCAAACGGGAGATGGTTGCCAGTGAAACAAAACCCTAAACGTGCGTGCGCTGTTTAAAAGATAATAGCTAAAAAATTACCCTTTAAAACATATAAGGACAAAGTTACTCCCTTTACATTTAAGTGTAACGTCTGTTAAAAAGCTTTTATTTTTTGACAGGTTTCATTCAAGGGATTAGTGAAAGGTCTGCTAATTTCGCTAACGGTCACGTCCGTTCCGCCAGTTTTGATAGCCGTTACACTATCTATACCGGCAAAACCTATGACATTAATTGATGGTTTGTTAAAGGGAATAGGTTAGGTTGAAAAGAGAATGCTGATATTAATTCGCCCCATGCCACTGTTGACATACTCCTTAGCCAGTTATTGGCTTGTTGTGCTCTCTTAATACTAAAAAAGTAATCTCGAAAAAGAAAATTTAGGTCAGGAATTCCGTGAAAGTGAAGCTTTAAAATATATTTGTGCTTTGAAACGATTAAAAATTTCGGCGACCATTGCGAAAGCAGGACAGAATACCTACCCTTATAAATATCTAGCTGAATGTGTCCCGATCCGCTGTCGTTTTTTACACCATATGAAAAACAACTTTCTTATCAATTGCGCTTCCTTGCATGCCCTTTTTTCCGGTCATCTTTTTATGGAACGACCATAAGTTATTCCCCCATCCGCAACGTCCTCTTTAATGCTGTTATACCTTTCATTTGAGCCCTATATTGCAATGGTCAATATAAAAGTCCGGTTTTGGTACAGTTTTAAGATGGGGACATTTCACCCGAATGTGTATATCGGATTCGTGTCATTGAAGCGCAGAAGTCTTTTCCACTCCCTTTTACTTTTCTTTGGGCTCCTATATTGTAGTGGGTAAATATGTCCGGTTTGGGGTGTATTTTAGGAGTGAGATGTCCACCCAGACACTTGGCTTTAAAGTAAATACAAGCTTCGTGATATACTCTCAAATACTTTCTATATGAACCCCATATTACCATAGCCGGTAAATAAGTCCTGTTTCATTTGAGCCCTATATTGTCGTGATTGGTCTATATATCCATTTGTGTGGGGTTCTTTTCGGAGTAGGGATGGTAACTCATACATTTCTCATTTGTCAAATTTATGCTCTACTTCCAAATACCTTTCATTCGAGCCCAAATTTGCCATGGTCGATATATTTGTACCGGTTGGAGGGCGTTTGGGGATGGGGCTGAGGCAGGCACTCTGCAACTTTGCCCAAAAAATTGGTATCTAATTGGTTCTTTAGTCACAAAAATCCTTTCATTTGAGCCACATTTTGATATGTTCAGGAATCAAATTCAGTTGGAGTTCTTTAGGGTTTACCGACAAATACTTGGCCCCAAAACTGTATTCCTTTTCTCCTCTCAAATACTTTTTATTTGAGTCCCATATTGTCATGATAGGTGAAATAGTCTAGTTGGGGTGTTTTAAGGAGGTTAAGCGCCACCTAGATACCTTAGCACAAACTTTTAATGACATTTTCATAATCTACTCCCAAATTGCTTTTAATGGAGTCTCATATTGACATGAACGTCCAATATGTCTGTTCGGGGAGTTTTGGGGTTGGGGCGAACAGCTATGTACTAAGATTAAAATTTTAAGACCATATTCATATTCTACTTTCCAATACCTTTTAGTTGGGGTTTTTGGGGTAAGGGGGAAAGTGCGCTCCCCTTTCGATATCGAAAATTTATTTATCCTACGTTTCCTTAAATGAAAATTTCGAAGTAATCGGTTCATCCGTTTTTGAGTTTATACGGAAAAACAGACAAACCGAGTCCCATATATTCGTGATTGGCTAATATGCCCATTTTGGGATTTTTGGGGGGTGGGATAACCGCCTATACTTCGACTTGGTTTTGTATACCTGATTCATAATCTACTCCCGAATACCTTTCATTTGAGCCCCATATTGATATGGACGTTCAATTTTTCTACTTTTAGAAATTTTGGATTTAGGGCAACTTCCTGGATGCTTGGACTCAATTGTTAGTACCATATTCGCATTACACTCTTCAATACCTTTCACTTCATATCTATATTGTCCTTATCGGCCCACTTTTAGTTTTGGGTGGTGTTTTTGGGGTATCGGGGGAGGATCCGCCCCCTTCCGATATCAACAAATGCCTATTCCTTCTTCCTGACCATATTCGTAATCTACTTCCGAATACCTTTTATTTGAGTCCCATATTGTCATGCTCGTCCAATAAATCTATTTTAGGGGGGTTTTGTAGTTGGGGCGGCCCCCCAGTTACTTGGACCCAAATTTTAATATTAAATTCGTTCTGTACTCTTAAGTACCTTCCATTTGAGTCCCTTATTGCTCCGATTGGCACACTTTTATTTTTGGTTAGTAATTTTGGGGTAAAAAATTATATAGTCTACGTTTCCTTCCACACCAACCCATACAATCTGCGAAAAAATCAAGGTATTCGGTTCAGCCGTTTTCGAGTCTATACAAACAAACAAACCGACAAACAAAGCAAACACAAATTGATTTTTATACCCTCCACCGTAAGATGGGGGGTATACTAATTTCGTCATTCTGTTTGTAACTACTCGAAATATTCGTCTGAGACCCTATAAAGTATATATATTCTTGATCGTCGTGACATTTTATGTCGATCTAGCCATGTCCGTCCGTCTGTCCGTCCGTCTGTCTGTCGAAAGCACGCTAACTTCCGAAGGAGTAAAGCTAGCCGCTTGAAATTTTGCACAAATACTTCTTATTAGTGTAGGTCGGTTGGTATTGTAAATGGGCCATATCGGTCCATGTTTTGATATAGCTGCCATATAAACCGATCTTAGGTCTTGACTTCTTAAGCCTCTAGAGTGCGCAATTCTTATCCGATTGAAATGAAATTTTGCACGACGTGTTTTGTTATGATATCCAACAACTGTGCCAAGTATAGTTCAAATCGGTCCATAACCTGATATAGCTGCCATATAAACCGATCTTGGGTCTTGACTTCTTGAGCCTCTAGCGTGCGCAATTCTTATCCGATCCGAATAAAATTTTGCACGACGTGTTTTGTTATGATATCCAACAACTGTGCCAAATATGGTTGAAATCGGTCCATAACCTGATATAGCTGTGATATAAACAGATCTGGGGATTTGATTTCTTGAGCTTCTAGAGGGCGCAATTCCTATCCGATTTGGCTGAAATTTTGCATGACGTATTTTATTTTTACTTTCAACAACTGTGTCAAATAAGGTTCAAATCGGTTCATAACCTGATATAGCTGCCATATAAACCGATCTGGGATCTTGACTTCTTGACCCCTAGAGGTCGCAATTATTATCCGATATGCCTGAAATTTTGTATGATGGATCCTCTCATGACCATCAACAAACGTGTTTATTATGGTCTGAATCGGTCTAAATCCCGATACAGATCCCATATAAATCGTTCTCTGTTTTACTTCGTGAGCCCCAATGGGCGCAATTCTTATACGAATTGGCTGAAATTTTACACAGGTCTCCAACATATTATTTAATTGTGGTTTTAATAGCAGAGCAACTCTTTTCTTATATCCTTTTTTGCCTAAGAAGAGATGCCGGGAAAAGAGCTCGACAAATGCGATCCATGGTGGAGGGTATATAAGATTCGGCCCGGCCGAACTTAGCACGATTTAGTTGTTTTTATTTAGAACATTGCATCAATTTTGACCAATGACACCTGTTGACCACTAAATGTAACTAAAATATAATTGAAAGATAGGACCAATTTTTACTAACGACATCTGCCATGAAAACATCTCAATCTCAAAACCCACCATTTTCATGTATTGTAAGTGGTTGGTCTGTTGATGAGAACAATTTTATTGTAGAGGGCCGGTTGTTGTCATCGCTAACAAAATGCGCTTCTTTGGCAACGCCATGCTGTTGGTTACCCTCAGATAAATTAGCTATAGATAAGCATTTGGAAGTTCGTAAATAGAGTGGATGATGGCGCTTGTGAGAATAGATTAATGACAGTTAACTAACCAGTAATCGCCAGTTTTATTATTATTATTTATTATTAAAAAGTAATAAGAACGCATAACAAGCCGATTACTGGCTTAGGTGTATGTCCATAGTGGCATGGTCCGGATTTATATCCGCACCCTCCTTTCAACCTTACCATGGTGAACTGGAGGTAGAGTTTCTGATACTCAAGACCCACTTTAGCAAATTTGGTTAGTTTTTAAGGACAGCCTGAAATCAGACTCTGTAAGACAAATTTTGGCCATTCCGATATCATAGCAGACTCTGCCATCCACGCTCTGGTAATCCAAGCTCACTACTAACACAACTCGCAGGGATTTCGTGTTGAGAAACTGTTTTCCAACTAATAACTTGTGTATTCCCAGCTGACAATATGATCCGACTTTGTCTGACGTCTGACATGTGTTCACATAATCGGACGAAACATATGACAAATCTTACCAAATCCGTAAAGAAATCAATTCGACAAGTCTAAGGGAATTTATTTTTTTTTTTGTTCCGAAGTTTAAGAACGAAATTGTAAAGGCCTAAGCAGAATGGGCGCGTTGAGGAGCGTCGCGTTGAAAATTGCAACTCTGCAAACAAATGTTAAAAAAGCAACACATAAAAGTTACAAAATTTTTAACTTTGACGACCAAATACATTACTCCAAGTGTGGCAACACCGAATGACGCTCGGTTTTAAGCGTAAAAGTTGAAAATTTTATAACTTTTTCGGATTGCTTTTGTGGAACGGACATGGCTCGACTTAGATTTTTACGCTGATCGAGAATATATATACTTCATAAAATCGGAAATAGATCTTTCGATGTGTTGCAAACGGAATGACGAAAGGAATATGCCCCCATACGATGTCTTACCGATATCGGATGATTTTCCGATTGTCAGGCCGAAATCGGAAAATGTTGTTAGCTGGGTTGCTTTAAAATTGCAAAATTAGTGTCTTCTGATTTATACCCACCACCGAAGAATGGGGGCAACACATCGAAATATCTATTTCCGATTCTATGAATTATATATATTCGATATCAGCGTAAAAATCTAAGTCGAGCTATGTCCGTTCGTCTGCTTGTCTGTCTGTTGAAATCACGCTACATCCTTTAAAAATAGAGATATTGAGCTGAAACTTTGTACAGATTCTTTTTTTGTTCATAAGCAGGTTAAGATCGTAGATGGGCTATATCTTGATATAGCCCCCATATAGACCGATAGGCCGATCTAGGTTTTTAGGCCCATAAAAGCCACTTTTATTATCCGATTTCGCCGAAATTTGGGACAGTAAGTTGTGTTAGGCCCTTGAATATCCTTCTTCAATTTGACCCAAATCGGTCCGGATTTGGATATGGCTGCCATATAGACCGATCTCTCGATTTAAGGTTTTGTGCCCATAAAAGGTGCATTTATTGTCCGATTTCGTCGAAATTTGGGACAGTGAGTTAAGTTAGGCCCATCGACATCTTTCTGCAAAATGGCACAGATCAGTCCGGATTTGGATGTAGCTTCCATATAGACAGATTTCTCGATTTAAGGTTTTGGACCCATAAAATGCGCATTTATTTTCCGATTTCGCCGAAATTTGGGACAGTGAGTTTTGTTAGGCCCTTCAATATCCATCTTCAATTTGGCCCAGATCGGTCCGGATTTGGATATAGCTGTCATATAGACCGATTTCTCAATTTAAGGTTTTGTCCCCATAAAAGGCGCATTTATTGACCGATTTCGCCGAAATTTGGGACAGTGAGTTAAGTTAGGATCCTCGACATCTTTCTGCAAAATGGCTCAGATCGGTTCAGATTTGGATATAGCTGTCATATAGACCGATCTCTCGATTTAAGGTTTTGGATCCATAAAAGACGCATTTATTGTCCGATTTCGCCGAATTTGGTATAGTGAGTTGTGTTAGACCCTTTGACTGCCCTCTTGAATTTGGCCCAGATCGATTCATATTTGAATATAGCTGCCATGTAGACCGATATCACGATTAACGTCTTGGCCGATAAAAAGCACAATTTTTAATCCGATTTTGCTGAAATTTGACACAGTGCCTTAAGTTAGGCTTTTCGACATCGGTGTCGTGTATGGTTCAGATAGGTCTATATTTGGATATGGCTACCAAACAGACCAATATTTTGCTCTACAAAATTGAACAATGACTGGTACTTATTAGACCTCTAAATATCCGCGTCGAATTTGGTCCAAATCGGACCATACTCGGATAAAGCTGCTATGGGGGCATACGTTATGCATTTTTTTTTACCAGATTTTGACGAAAGGTGGTTTACGTATATATCTGAGGTGGTGGGTATCCAAAGTTCGGCCCGCGCCGAACTTAACGCTTTTTATACCCTCCACCATAGGATGGGGTATACTAATTTCGTCATTCTGTTTGTAACGCCTCGAAATATGCGTCTGAGACCCCATAAAGTATATATTCTTGATCGCCATGTCATTTTAAGTCGATCTAGCCATGTCCGTCCGTCTGTCTGTCGAAAGCACGCTAACTTTTGAAGGAGTAAAGCTGGCCGCTTGAAATTTTGCACAAATACTTTTTATAAGCGTAGGTCAGTTGGGATTGCAAATGGGCTAAATCGCTCGATGTTTTGATATAGCTGCTATATAAATTGATCTGGGGTCTTGATTTCTTGAGCCTCTAGAGGGCGCAAATCTCGTCCGATTTGACTAAAGTTTTGCAGGTGGTGTCTTGGTATCACTTCAATCAACTGTGCTAAGTTTGGTTCAAATCGGTCCATATTTTGATATAGCTGTCATATAAACTGATCTGGGATCTTGACTTCTTGAGCCTCTAGAGGGCGCAATTCTCATCCGATTAGACTGAAATTTTGCACGTAGTGTTTTGGTATCACTTTCATTGACTGTGTTAAGTATGATTCAAATAGGTTTATAATCTGGTATAGCTGTCATATAAACCGATCTTGGATTTTGACTTCTTGAGCCAATAGAGCGCGCAATTCTCGTCCGATTTGGATGAAATGAGGTGTTTTGTAATGACTTCCCATGAGTGTTAAGTGTGGTGCAAATCGGTACATAACCTGATATAGCTGCCATATAAACCGATCTGGGATCTTGAATTCTTGAGCCTCTAGAGGGCGCAATTCTCATCCGATTTGGAAGACATTTTGTACCATGGCTTCTCTCAAGACCTTCGACATACGTGTCTAATATGGTCTGAATCGATCAATAGCTTGATACAGCTCCCATATAAACCGATCTCCCCATTTTGCTTCTTGAGCCCCTACAAGGCGCAATTCTTATCCGAAGGTACGAAATATTACACAAAGACTTCTACAATGTTCGGCATTCATTTATGGTCCGAATCGGACTATTACTTGATATAGCTCCAATAGCATAACAGTTCTTATTCAATATTCTCTGTTTGCCTAAAAAGAGATACCGCGCAAAGAACTCGATAAATGCGATCCGCGGTGGAGGGTATATAAGATTCGGCACGGCCGAACTTGGCACGCTCTTACTTGTTACTTGTTAATAGTGACAACTTACCATTTATTGCTGAGAAAGCTTTTAGGATCACTGCAATTAGTGTTTGCCCTATCTCCATGAAATAAAACTGCTTATATTGAAATTTACTTTTTTCAATATTTTATATACAATATATTTCTCATGATTTCCTATGATTTTTCTCAGTTTGTTTTGTTTGTTCATTTCACAATTTGGTTTCATAAACATTGATCATTTGGTTTTCTGTTATTTCAACAAATGTCTCTTCAATTATCAGTAATTTTGTTTCCGCTTCCTGCATGCGGAGTGTCTGTTTTGCTTTGTATGTTCTCTATAAATACTCTCACACTTTATTGGTTTTATTGTATATTTTTTATTATTTTGTTTTCAACAATTTATAAACATTTGGTTTGATTTTATCTTCTTCGCAGTTTTTTTTTTTTTGGTTGTAACTTTTTCCTCATTTGTTTTTAAAACCGGTAACGCAGTGAAAAGATATGATAAACGATTAGTAGCAGCTGATTGAGTGAGCGTGTGTGAAGGATGAGATGAGATGATGAGGGTGTCCAAGTGATTCGATTGTTTTTTGTTTTTTTTCTTTCTTTTTGACAAGGTGATTGAATAAGAGAGTGAGAGTGAGACATTTAAAAAAGTTTACTTTTTGTTACATATACTTTCTCCGTGAGTATACAGTTTTACACGTCAATGTGTAATTATTTCCTTTTTTATGTATGTATTTTATTTTAATTTATTTATTTAAAATTAATGTTTTGTCTTGTTTTAGTTTTTGTGGAGTGTAGTCTTCTTTGATTTTTTTTAATCTACATTGAGCTCTTCTGTTAATCTTATGGGGGAAGTGGACTGACTCTGGATTGTTTCATTCACATTAGGTGAGGGCTGTCACTATGACATTATTGTTTTATCCTTGTAGGTTCATAGTTGTTAATGCAGAGTTTTTGTTAATTTCAATGCGCGGATTAAAAAACTCAACTGACATTTTTTGAAAGTAGTATGAAGAAATGCTTTTTTCGATAGTTTTCTGGTTTTTTGTTTGTTTTTTCCTTTTTAGAGAAATGACTATCTTTATTATATTCCCCAGAGCAGCAACCTGATTTTCTTAGGTAAATTATATAATAATAAGTAATTATACTTTTAATTCTTTTTAAATGGTAATAAAATCTTTTTGAAACTTAGAGTAGGTTAGGTTAGATGAACAATCTGATTTAGGCAATTTTAGTCCATTGCGATACCACTGTAGTGACAGTTCAGGCAAAATCAAACTCAAAATTCGAACATGCTACCAACTCGGCTACCCTGGCGACCAAATTATAATAAAAGTTGAAAGGGAATTGTCCGTTTAAAAACAATCTCCCCCAAATAGCTACTCAAAATTCAATTATTATTGTTGGCCATGAATAAGGGGAGAAAAATGTCGGAAGGTAGTAACGATGACCTACTGAATGCTAGAAACTCGTTCTCACCTCAAAAGCTTTAGTGCAGCAAGATGAGGTATAAATCGGTTTAAAACAGAAGTTGTTTTTTTATTTTCAGCAAAAGAGAGCGGGAGATTGCTTGAAAGCGAGCAATATTAGGTCATTTCGCGTACTTCCAGCAAAAAATTTGCAGGATAGTATGAATAGCTCTTACTCTATTTTATTATTTATTTGAATTAAACAGCTGGCTGTCAGTTTTTCGATGCTGCAGTGGAAATTTGCAAGCTCTCAATTACCAAATTCTAAAAATGTTATTTGCTCTCACGCACTCTCCCGCTCTCTCCTGCTGGCAAAAAAGTACGCGAACGACTTCCAGTAACAATTTGTGTTCAGCATTTTAGCAGATTTCTATATTTAAAATAGCAGATTTTGTTAGTTGAAATAGCAGTTCAAAATCTTTGGTAAAACAGCAGCCCTATGTTTATTGAATCAGCAGTCATATCAGCTTTCCTATTTGCTGATAATAGCAAAAACTGTTGTTTTAGCTAACATGTTTGCTATTTTAAATAACAAATTTCTTTTAGTGTAGGACACATTACAGTTGGATACCACTGTCGCCAAGTAACACCATCGCTCTCCTTCAATTAACCTCCGTTTAAAACGGAATATTTTTGGCGATTTTATCTTTTAAATATATCTCTTACATGTATAAAAGTCGGCCCTAGTGTTCGAAAATATGCAGACAAATGATACATTTCATATGTTTTAGGATTTTTCAACATCAAAACAATTAATCAAATAACCGTTCTAAATTGTTTGATTATTTGTTTATTTGAAAATATTTAATATTAATTTTTTCAATTTTTTGATAGCCACGAATAATTGACTAATCGAATAACAATTAATCAAGTGTACAATGTACACTGTACACTCTAGTTCTTACTACAAACAGGGTATCGATTGGAGCTGGCAAATTATCCATACTCGCAAGATTTGATCGATAGTATCGTTACTATAGTTAATTTCCACATCATCATCTATATTTAAAACGAAAATTAAAAGTAAATTCAGTTGAAAATCATTAGATAAACCATTGTACAAAATTTTAATCAAATCGGATCAAAATTGCGCCCTCTATAGACTATAGACCAAAAAAAAAAACAATCCGCAATTACTTTTTGGGCAACCCGATATAAACGGTAGATTTAATAAGCAAGCCATGGCAGGTTATGGGACGATTCGAACAATACTTCAAATAATTAACAAGAAAGACGGATGAAAAATTTATTATTGGGATACATTCATGATCGGATCGCTAGTTGTTTTGTTGTATTTTGCAAATAGTGTAATTTTGCCGATAGTGTCGATAGGAAAAATACTAATCGATATTCAGCCTCAAATTAAAATATCGATTGTGCCATCGATATTTTGCCAGCTCTAGTATCGATGCTTTTGAAAATCGTTGGAAAAAGTGTATCGAGCTAAAAGGAGATGTTGTTGAGAAATAACGAATTTTTTTCGAAATTTGTTGCGTTGTCTTTGTTAAGTCGGTTACTTTTGATAAAGACCTTTTAAATACCATTTGCGCCACTTAAAAGTGTACAAGCATTCGATTGCTTCTTTCACAACTTTAAAAACGTATATGATTTGATCAAGCTCCTGAAGCTCTAGGAGCTCTATTTCCACACAGCTGATAGATAAAGACTAAAGTAAAAGATAAGATAATGACAGTAATGGCAAAAGGTTCCTCGAACCCCACTTACATAAAGTGGGATGAAGGCACCTGGTCAAGTGATCTTGACAACATTGAAGTATGAACTGCATCGACTCAGGTTGAAAACCGCCACGAGATTGGCAATGTAATAAGGGCAGATAAGGCTATCAGGGATATAAATAGCTTTCCACCTCACAAACCTCCGGGGCTAGATGGCTTTGCCAAGAATGCCACAAAGCGCTGAAAGTATTATTAACCCATGGCTAGCTTTTAGTTGGAAACAAGCAAGATTGGTCTCCATACTCAAGGCAGGAGACCAGTGATGGGCACACTAACAATGTTGAAAAGCCCAAAATGTGTTTGTGTGTGTATCATTAAGTTTCAAGCCATCAATACAACTTCCAAAAGATGAACAAAATCATGTGTAGTAGGAAAGAAGTGTAATTTGTCACAGAAAGAATGTCTGTCATTACATAAAAATACATGCATTGGGAAAAGTACAGCTAATAAGAAGGATTGTCGAGCTTGGTTAATGTGGTAATTGTATCATAGATGCGTTTTCGCTACTAATACGATTCATATACAACATAACAACGCACGGCCCTTGAAGCCATCACACCTAATATGGATGAAAAGTCTTCTAACCAAAGATGAAACGCGTCCCATAGTGGTTGCTGTGTGTTGCTATCTTTGGCTCTCCTTTTCCATTTTGCATCTCCGATCATTGAGCTCGACTCGAAAGAGAAACAAACGAAAAAATTGTAAAATTTAATGATCTCGCCCTAACAGGCAAAAAACTTGAAAAATTTTAAATGAAATATGTAGCTTTGAAATTAAGGCATCTGACCGAAGCCACACGAAGTTATTACCCTGTCCGTGTGCTTCTATTCGTTTTTCCTTTGCCCGCGGGCATAGAAATTCATGTGCGAATGTGTTTGCTGCCCATCTATGATTTAGACAAGTGGAGTGCAAATACACTCATGTTATTACACATTATTGTGTATGTAAACAAGAACATAAGCCCAGGGGCTTGGAAATAGTGTATATATGTATAAGTTTGCCCACCACCGATTTAGACGAAAAAGTCCCAACTCTTTTCTGCTAAGTATGGTATATAGAAAGACTTATCGACAGGGTACTAGATGACATATGGCCACGTCCGAATACTTCAGCTTCTTCTATGGGATATTATTACTTCCATTGAATACTGCATTCCCGCAATGACTTTCGATCAGCCATTAAAGGTCAATGATAACAATCACAGCAAAGCTTCCTCAGCATTGCAGTGTATTGCTGGCGGGGATACTGGTCATAAACTAAGCTTGTCCAGACTTCAGCATCATAACACATTGAAGTCTTCAGAAATTTTCGTAGACAGTCAAGCGGATCTCTTAGCTTTGAATATAGTCACCTCAAGACTTGTGAAAGAGTCTAAGGAAGAAATTGTATATATGAATATTAGTTCTCCACCGGATATAAGTGACTTGACGAGCATGAAAAATCAGACGAACTACCCCGAGTTGGATCTTCTTCTAACGAAATCTAGAAGGCGCCGGGCGCAACGTCGCTGGGAATGGTTAAAAGAATCATCTTCAAGCTCTTATACAAAACTCAAATACACAGTGGTACTGATAAGACTAAATTGACGAAACCTGTTAAATCTTATAGTGGCGCTGACTGGTCTATTGTATTTCATGCAAAGCATCTCAAACAAATATTAATTGCCACAATCGCGAATTTGTAGCAAATACTACCATCTGCTACTGTGGGGAGCATAATAAAGATTTTTAATATTTTTCGGCAATTAAAAAGTTTTATTTTAAAGATGTCCTCTAGATTCATTTCCATATTATTTTAACATTGATATAGCGTTGCTATATATAAACCAGATTGTATTATTTTAGACATGTAGTGTCAGTGTCAGAATGTTCACAATGTGTTGTGTGTTTTGCTAATTTATTTACATTAATTTTCAATTTACTTGGAATTGTTGCATTGTTTTTATATACCTATGGTGGAAGGGTTCTTCTTCCACCTTTATCATAACAACCAATTAAACACTACATCATTGTATAACACTTTCTCATGTTTCATATGAAAATAAAGCTTTTTCATAAACCCACACTCAAGATTTATGCGATTTTGTTTGTTTTTTTTTTTTTTTTTGAACAACAGATATGTCTTGTATTTCCTTTGAAATTTTGTGTGTGTGTAGTATGATTGGCATTTGTTAGATTATTTATAAGGATAGTCTTTGAAAGTTTTGTAAATGATCAAAATCTCCGGAGCAACAGCTTAGGCTGACTACAAAATGCTGGTTATGTAACTCGCTTTTCAAATCTATAAAACTGATAAATTACAAATATTGCATTATGAGAACAAGGACTAACCTCGCAGCCTAGTCGTCGAAAGCAAATCAAATGACTGGTAGCATATAATCATTACATAACCATAATTAAGTTATCTGTACAAATTTGTCATTCGATCTTAACTTGTTTCGGGCTGAAGTTTCTTAATGTTTTCTTAAAGGGTGTTTGGGGTACCAGGAAGGAGAAAACGTTTTTTCCGAAAGAAGAAGAGACAAGACAAAAGACATGAGTGTTAAAATGCTAAGGTTTTCAGAATGAAGTTGGAAACTTCTACCAAAGTTAAAAATATCTAACCGATGGCTTTGCTACAGGCATACCCTTTTGGAGATGAGGATAGCAACCATATGCAGAACATTTGTTAAGAAAATAAAGAGGACATTCAACAAAACTGGCGTCACCCGCGTATGGTGGTAACGATGATATCTTAGCTCCAATCGCCCTATTGATTATATATCGCCTAGCTAGAGAAAGTTTAACATAGCAAAAATCCCAGTAGAGAAGAATAAGGCAGTAGAAGCCGATGGTTTGCCAAATGAACTTTTTGAGCCCCAAAACGACTGACTCACGAGAAAGGCAAAGGCTTTTTGGTACAATATGGCTTAAAGAACGCATATTCTACGAGGGTGGTTTAAAAAGTAGCTAACCTGACTAAAAGATGGCGGTAGTAGTATGAAAAAATAATTACTTTCGTGGAAATTAGCAACCTTCTAAAGCATATGTTTCAAGTTTCAAGCCGCCACATATTGTAGTTATTTTTATTGGGGCACTCAAAAGTATACGATCTTATTTTATTTGAAAGGTCTCGGTTAATCCAATATAAAAACCGAGCTAGCTTCTACTTTGAAGGCGTCTAGGCCATTATTTACAGCCATAAAATGTCGGGTGGCTGAATTTAAATAGAGCCGTATGAGCTACCTTGACTTCGTACCCATCCATGGCAGAAATGGTTAACAATTCCCAAAAAATGGTAATAGATGACCGACGATTAAAAATTTGAGAGGCTGGCTGAGGTCACAGACAAGTACTTCGCATATTGACGGAAGTATTGATGAGGAAAGCCATGCGCAAAATGGGAGCTGCGGTTGTTCTTTCATCAAATTGCCAGAAAAGGTGCATTGAGCTGATTATTGAGGAAATTATATTAAGAAATATAACAAAAATGTCCCCAAATTTCTTGTATTTTTCATAATTTTGGGGACCCCTCGCCTGATAGAAACATTTGCATACTATTGTCCAGTGCACGAAAAGGAAGAAAATACGGTGTGTTCCTACTATAGAAGGTACACATTCACTTTTCTTCTTATTGCAAACAAAATACTATGGAGTGACTGACGCACTTGTGGTAAAGAAGAAGGTTATAGTGACAGTCTATTAAAGACTCGCTTAGATAATTGAGATAGCACAGTAGCGACAGAGGCAGGCTTTGGTATTTGGCGGGAATCGAACTCTCACTTGCCACCAAGTCGGCTAACGGTCACTGTTCGTGAGAACTGCATTTTTTCGTACATAATAATCTGCTTCAGAAGGGGTTTTTGTTGTTGTAGCCTTATTTGTATGTGGAAGTGACGATCCTATTCGAGCTCCTGAAGGTGAGCAAGCTTGTCTCGGTCTAAAGGACGGATCGCCGCTGGAACATGGTGTCCATTGGTTATTTGAAGTTGCTATTAAATCGCCTCGCCATATCGAGTATCGTAGCCAAACCGTATTTATGCAAGACCCGGTGTCGCCCGGCCTCTCACTGAGACTCTCCACTCGATACCAATGATTGTCCGCGACAGCAGTTGCGGCTACTTCATATGAGCAACCTGTGGACGCTCCCGATAGCTCGCAGCTTTATCAGCAACCTGTGGACGCGCCCGATAGCTCGCAGCTATACTTCTTGTGACAGCTATATGTACCACACAGATTGGAGCTCAAAGTTCCAGCATGTGTGGTGCTCACATAATTATCCCGTGCTGTGATACAGCGGGAAGAGCAGAAAAAACAAAGTCAACATAATCTTTAACAACTTAAATAATTTGGTACGAAAATGCGTTGATGTCGCTCAACATAGTATATCACGTCTGAGCTATTCCTGAACAACTAATAAGACTGTGACACTTGATTATCTTTTAAGATAGGGAAGTGCCGATTCAAGAAAAAGTATATCCCAAAAGCAGATATCAAAAAAAAAAAAAAAATCAACAAATGAAACACTATGTCGGTGTGCTACAAAGTGACATATCTTTGTACAAAAGTTTTGTTTTTTTGGTTGTTGTTGTCGTAGGAATGTGTTGTACACTGAGGCGGGAGCCCTTACCGATGAAGAACTCCATAGGGTCAATCCTGTACGAGCAACCGGTACAAAAAGTTTTATAACCGGTACAAAAGTTTTATAAAATCACAAAGACCAGCGTTGGTAAGTGGATAACCACCTCTGAATATTTTTCTGATTTTCTCTCACTGATATTCGAATTTGCTATATTGGCCTCCAATCTTTTGTATGGACCTTTGCTATAAGCGGCGACATAAGCAAGTTATTATAGTTAACATTGAAAGACCTTATAAATCCGAAGCGAAAGTTGAAGGATAGATTCAAGCCAAGGGGGATTTAAAAAGGTGGTCTCTCGCGAACAGCTGTTAACAGCCGGCCAGATTTGACGGTATTAAGATGTTAGATTTTTGTTTGCATTCTCTTTGTTGTTATCTTCTTTATCGCTTATCCTCCGCTTCTGAGCGCACAATTTCTGCACACGTACAAACACAGGCACACAAATTTCTTTGATTGTGTTGGCAAAATGGCGATCAGCTTGATGACAAGATGGCGATTTCACCAAATAGTCCTTATGCTGTTGTACAAATGAGACAACCTTAAATAATTCAGCCATGAACTCAAGTAAATGCTGAATGTTGATAGGTTAGGTCATGTTGAAAAGCGGCCCCATGCCACTATGGACATACACTTAAGCCAGTAATCAGCAGGTTGTGAGCTCATGAATGTTCATAACTATAACTTTAAAAGATTCAAGGACTTTGATTTGACCTCTGAACCTTCATTGACAAAACAAACGACGTCAGTTCTGAGATCAAAAGAAGAAAGGAATGGCCAAAATATGTTAGTTTGGACTTAACAAGAAATTGAACACAAAGCGATTTATAAAAATGGAAAGTATCAGAGGAATTTACTTCTATAATCATGTGTAATTGCATTAAGGCATAAATGTTTGCAAAAGTAGAAGTGCCAGAGGAAGTATATAATCGAAAAAACTTGTTAAAAATCTACCGTTTGAGAACGGTTAAGATATCTCTTTGAGAATTAGAATGGCTAGAGCTAAGGTGTTATCGAGGTAATGTATTCCGGGCGCCTGTTCGCAGGTCGCAAAGTTGGTCACCTCGGAATATCAGAAATTTTATAAAGATATTTCTCATATATCCTTAGCTCCAACCATTCAACGTCTCTACACGTTATCCCATTTTGGTACATCATCTATTTCAAAGAGATGTAATTTCCACTGATTTTACTAAGGTTTTTGATTAGATTTGTGGTTCACGATTTAGTATACCCTCAACTATACGGTGGAAGTATACTAATCTAGTCATTCCATTTGTCAAAATATCATCTCAAAATATTGATCTGCCATCGGTCGAGAAAGAATATCTTCCTTCTTGATTTAATCCAGTGCTGCGCCTAGCCAGATCTATCGGCGCCGATACCAGCCTGCACAGCCTGGAGTATACAGATGACTGTCCATTGACTATCCCACTCCAAGTGTTCCTAGGTATGTAGACACACGTTCTTCACCCATGTCCACGACTACCAAGCTATACCTTGCGACATTATCAAAGGTTCATGGACCCTTATTGCAATTGTTCACCTTAGTTCTATTGGGCATGCGATGCCCTCCAGGTGACCGCAGGCTTTTGGCTGACTGCTGTGTGGTTTCCAAATCTAGACCTGTAGCCTTTGGGGTAGCTGTGCAGCGAATCTTCGAGCCCAATTAAGGGAACCCCTCTCCTGATCGGTGTGAGTTTTAGGATCATTCGCACCAATCCACTCAATAAACCTGAGAGCGATGCGCTTTTGATTATCCCAACCACTTAAAGAGCGTATTGATTTGCCGAAGAAGGCCGATGGCCTAGGCAAATTATAGGCATACGAAGATAAAATAGTTTCGACCTTGTCCTTTAGACTCGGACCGGGTGTCTTTGTCAAAAGCCCCTGCTGACCAGTCATCCGTCAGCGCAGCCGCTCCACCAGTACAGGTCTCAGTATCAGATAACATGCTACGGCCTGATACCACCCCGCTGCTGTTGGATCTTTGGATTGCCTAGTCCCGGGCTCAAGATCAGCCGCTCCACTGGAAACATTTTCGTTGATATCCTTGAGAGACTTATTACGAGTTACAGAATATTCTTGGGGGAGCGAAATAACAACACTTCCGCTACACTCAACACTTCAAACGCAGCTTGTATGTAACCTTTGACACAGCTTCTATATAATCTATTTATTGATTTGACTTCTTGAACAACTACGGAAAGCAATTCTTATTTTTTTAATTGTCTATCTATCTATCAGGATGAATCAATGGTAAAAATTATATAAAAATTATATATTTTGGACAGTAGATTACATTTTAATTTCCACAATGATTCGTCCGTCAACAAGACGAAGTCGTAACTGGGTTTAAACGGTAGTCCAATGAAGATTGTTAACAGGCTTTGTCCGGCTTACATTGGAACACGATTTTGTGATTTGGAACCCATTTTACAAGCGCTGTTCAGATGGGATTGCACCAATTCAGATACAATTTCTTTTTGCGCCTAGAGGCTTACCACGACATTTGCCTGAAATTCTTCCTTACCATAACTGCTTGAAAACTTATTGATTTAACAACACTCGAAAAAAGACGCTTTATGCAAAGAGCCGTATTTATTATTACCTTATTGCGTGGTCCTATTGACTCCCAATTCTGAGCTGTCGAATTGGATTTGAATTACTCCTCAGATGAGATTGAACCAGTTCAAATATAATTTCTTTTTATTCTTAGAGGTTTACCATGGAATTCGCCTGAAGTTTTTCGTAACTAGACCAGCTTGAAGCTTATTGATTTACGATCGACAGAAGGAGCTTTATACAAAGGGCCGTATTTATTTAACTTATTGCGTGGTCCGATTGATACCCAATTCTGAGCTGTCGAAGTGGAATTTTATTTCTCCTCCGAAATTTGCGGCATTACATACCTCTTAGACTTCTCTTAGTGAGATCTTCTTTCAAATTTAACAATCAGCTTGGCTTTTTATGCTATGTCTTTAACAAACTGTATAATAGTGTATCCTACATCAATCCTGTAAGTGTAATAAAAAATTCTATCCTTCGTCTGTAGTTAGTTGTAGTATTAGCCAGATAAAACTGTATTTCTTTCATGGTATTGTTGAGTTATAACTATGTTGCTTTCGACAGAAAGTGTATGTTGATCTAACTCAAGGGTTTAGCTGTCTTCGAAACTTCTGTAGCCGGTATTACTCTTATCCTCCATGGTTTGGACTATGAGGTGTACACAACCTTACGTAATGGGAAGTGGCCCCCTTGGTCGAAAGGGGCAAATGTGAGTAGCGTATGAAGGAATAATAAGTTATATTCTGACATTGATATATTAGTTAATTGCATTAAAATATTATTTTTACGTTGAGGGATGACAAATGATGCTTCAGTCATAAAATCATTTGTACTCTTAACCGAATGCAAAGATCACTAAAACTTAGAAATATCGAATAAGGGATATGAAGTTCCATAATCGTACCAATTTAATTACAATTTCGACAATCTCGTTATTATGAAAATATGCCATAAAACATAGATAAATACAAAGGGCTGCTATCCATGCTGCAAGAATTAATTGCAACGAAAGTTATTTTTATTAGTTGCTCTTGTGGCACTATCCTAGCATGAGTTGTATTTAAGCTTTTTTTTTCGATTTAATGTGAAGAGTGTGGGAAGTTTCTATAATTAAGTTTGTTGCTGTCAGTTGGTTGTATTCAAATCTAGTGTGTAGTTTGTATTGTAATCCTACATACTTACATTTACATACACATAAACTAATTTCTTTTGTTTTGTAATTTGTCAATTATACATACATATCCTAGGCAATAACATTCTTTTTAGTTTCATATATCTGTTATATCGACGTTTGTAACTACGCGATTTTTTTTTTGTTAAACCCTGTATTTTTTGTTGTTGTTTAATTACAAATTGTTTCATTTCGCCTAAAAATTCATCATTAACATCGTCATTTGTAGGTTTTATTTGTAAAGTGGTTTTTCATTTTAATTTTTTACGATTTCTCAACTATTTCGTGTTCAAGTTTATATATCATACATACATCACTACAACTTCGACGCTCATTTGAGCATTTCAGAACTTTTCTCGCTCTTTGAGACAAATCGAAAATTTGAAAATTATATTAAGATTTTTGGTTCTAAAACTAATCAATGGCAAGTTCACATAGGGATGAAACAATTACTATGGAGTTCCATTTTGGAGTACAATAGTTTCGCTTCTATACCCGACAAATATTCGGCTTTTACATTTATTACACACAAGTATAAACGAAAATCTGGTACCGTATTGCCTAATTCATATTTAGATTATCTATTTTTACATGATTGATTCTTTTCTTCGACAGTTTTTTTTCCATTATTTAATGTGTCTTTTTTCATTCATTACTTTTCATTTCAATGAAAACCTTTAGGATTTGTGAATATAAGTTATCAAAATAAAAACAAATAAACAAAAAATAAACAAATCGTTCAACTATTAAAGAAAACAAAACTTAACAAGATTTGCTTAAAAATGTGCTATGTAGAATTGTACAGGGGAAAGGGAGTTTCTTTTTAAGCATAAGCTTGCAGTTTTAGTGGTAGCAAATTTGGTTTTATTGAATGTCTATAAGGATCTGTTTAGTTTTCTCTTCATTTAGATTTGGGAAGATTTCTCTACACATTGGCATATGTAGTATATGAAACCACAGGTTGTTTTTTTCTATTCTTTGGAAATTTTGTACAAAAGAATTGACCTTAACTATGTTTCTAGTTTTGTTTCACAGTTTTCTATGTGAGTGCAAGAAGATGTGATATATGTAGTTAGGATCGTGTATAAAAAGTTTAAAAATAACTTAAGGTTTGTTTAATCATTGTATATATAAATAAGATTTACTATACGTTTCTTAACTAAAATGTCTGAAGGGAGGTTATAAACTTATAATTATATCAAAACAATTATCTGAGTAAAGTGATTGTAAGTATAGAGTGATATTTGTCAAATGTCTTTTGTTTGAAATCTTAACTATCCAGTGATTTATAAGATTTTCAACTTTTATTTACTTACCATGTTGAAAGTTGGATTTAAAACCAGTCTTGGTTTCTATAAAAATAGTAGGCATTAGATATTTGTATAACAAAGGTTTATATGGTTGTATGGTTGGTTTAACTATGCGAAATATTCATCAAAAATCTCACAGACTCACTTAGAAAATTGTAGTACATTGTGATATCACAGCAGCGACAGACTAAGCCTCAGACCAAGTGGGAATCCAATTCACGACCCCCGCAATGGTAATCCAGGCACAGTACCAACTCAGTTCGTGGAATAAGAATTCCTGGACATAAACTTCTCACGGGTACGGAAAATAGAGACACTATTCTTGCAAAGTGTGGTTCAAATATTTATTATCCTCTGTCGCTAAGCACTGAAGTTGAAGTAATAGTCAGCCTTGAAATTAATATATCTCACTTCTGGCTGGATTCTCTATATATGGCAAATGATTAAGAGATGCCGCCTTCGAGTTTTAATTTGCCGGTTGAAGCCGCCTCTGCAGGAGCAAGTGATGGTGATTTCCATCTTATTGATCCTAAGGTAATGGTAGCTCTTCCTGAAAAAGCTATAACTTATCTTACAGTGCTTTTGAACTCATCTTTGGGGTTGGCATATTTTCCTATTCCTTTTAAATGTGCATTTGAAACGAAATGAGCATGATATATCATCATATACTCCAAGTAGTCCATTGCTAGTATTTTCAAAATTGTTGGAGAGTCTACTCAATAGGAAACTGGAGTAAATTTTAGAGGATCTAAAAGTTGTGCCCGATCACCAATTTGGATTCCATAACAACCATGGCAAGCCCGAGCAGTGCCGTAGAATGGTTGAAAACAAACAAAACTATTTTGAAAGAAGAGAGCATTGTTCTGCAGTTTTCCTTGATGTAAAAAAAGCTTTTGACCGAATATGGCATGACGGCCTTCTTTATAAATTTGAACATATTCTACCCACACCATTCTATATTTTTATAAAATCATACCTTAGCGACCGAACTTTTTATGTATATTTAAACAATAATGGTTCAGAAACTGATCGGATTAGTTCTGGAATTCCACAGTTAAGTGTATTGGGTGCTGTCCATTACATCGTGTTCACATCAGACTTGTTTGGTAAAAGAAACGTAACACTAGCACCTATGTTTAAGACACTGCGGCGTTAGCGAGGAGTACATGTCCCAATGTAGCATCTACAGAACTGCAGTTTCCAGTTTCCACTTCCTAAAAAGGTACTCGCTTAAGTCTGCATATCCTAGAGTAGCGCTAGGCAAATTCTAATACACTTTGGCATATTACTGTGAATATATATGCTTAAGTCCACGGGTTTGGAAATAGTGTACAAGTGTTAGTATGCTCACCACTGTCCTAGAGCCAAAACAAGGGGCAAACAGCAACCGCAATGGTGGTTGGTCTAATGAAGGGATGTAGAAAAGACACAAGAAAACCATACCGCTGGGACGTTTTTAAGGCTGAGCTAAGAAAATACAAGGGTGAGCTGAAAAAGTCTCAGAACAAATCCTGGATGGAATTTTGCAGCTCCGTGGAGAATACCTCTGAAGCATCTGGGTTAAGTTAGGTCCTATACTCGAAACAAATTGCGGTAGGATACATTCAGAAGTCAATGGACAATGTTACGCCTGCAGTGGTTGTCATCGGTGATTGTTGGGGAAATTGCGTCTTAAGTCGAAAATCCTTTGGGCGATAAAAAGTTTCGACTCCTTTAAATTGTCAGGCCCTGATGATGTATCATCGGTTCAAATACAAGCTGTGTCCGTTAGAATAAGTCTTATGTGCCTGTGGGTTAGAGAGACACAAAGGTCATTTTCATTTCAAGAGTTAGAAAATCTTACTACAAGAAGGCGAATGATATCGTCCTATTAATCTATCATCCTTTAATTCCGAAGACAAAGATCCCTGCAGATCGCCGGTCTCGGCAACAGCATACATTTAGTAAGGGCAGGTTTACTGAAACAGCCCTTCACGACCTAGTCGGCAACATAGAGGGTTCTCTCGCTGTCACGGAATGTACAATGGCAGCATTTCTTTACATTGAGGGTTGTTTCAACAATTTAAGCCCGATGTTTGTTATGAGGGAGCTGAAGATTCTAGGCGTCAATACTGCTGTAGGAAACTTGGGATCGGTAGATCTACAAATATGGGTTAGTAGAGGGACACCTCAAGGAGTTGTACTGTCTTCTCTACAATGGAATAAAGCCATTTACAATATATTATTGTCTCTGGATGAAAAAAGTCTAAATGTGGTAAGCTGATGACGTGCAGTTAAGGGAATGTTTCCAAGCAATCTTAGATATATATTTTTTTATTTCATTAAGCAACAGAGGGCAAACTTTTCATATATCAATGAGTGCCGTGCGATTCTAAACTCAATGAAAAGGGACCTCATATTATGGCCATCTCCGACGTCGAAATGCCGCAGGGTGTTAAAGTGGTCTTCTATGCAGAAGATGTTGTTGTTGTTAAGGGAAAGTTCCCAACACTCTTAGAGATATACTTCAGAAAGCTCAAATTACACGAGAAAAGTTGGCTACGTAAATTCATCTGAGAGGGAAGTAGTTCTCAGGAGATACTTTTACCCACAGTGGCACCTGTCTCGTAGGGAGGAGGGAATGTTCAATTTAAAACAAACATTTTGAAAAGGGCAAAAAAGGTAACATTGGCCGTGTACACGTGCAAGAGAGACATTTGCAAAATTGGGAATTTTATGTAATTGGGGGGGATCATGTAACACCTATTGTTCAATACTTATTGGGTTGCCCAAAAAGTAATTGCGGATTTTTCATATAGTCGGCGTTGGGCATCAAATCCGTACTGAGGACAACACCATCTGATGCAATGAACTAAATGCTACACCTAATGGCTCTGAACATTGTGGGTAGACAGCTTGCTGCGGATACTGCAGTAAGGTTGAGTAAGCTTTCTCTTTGGACATGTGGCGGCTACGGACACTGAATTTTTTGTTAAAAAATACTGTACCACTATTGCTGATAGTACCGGTTGGAACTACAATATCCCCGGTAATAAAACTTACATAGATATTATTCGGATGGTTTCTGCCAAGTCGACCAAGGGGGCTTTGGAGTGTACTCTAAACAACTCTGATTAGTCATATCGAGAAGGTTATGCGTCCACTGTAATGTGTTTCAAGTGGAGATCCATGCAATTAAAGAAGTGATAGAATGGCTAAAATATAATGTTATAACGGTGATTGGTATAAATATCTTCGCAAAAAGCTAGGCAGCCATTTAATCTCTGTAGTGGGTGTGTATTTTTGAATTCAAAATGCGTTGATAAATTCCTATTGACCTTCGCAAGCCCAAATTCCACCCAGATGGAGTCTTTGATTTTTAAATATCAATAACTGAGCAAATTTTTATCAAATTTTTCCTTTTATATTATTAAGGGCAAACCTGGTATCTTCCTTAGAAAAACGGATTTTATGCTGAATTAGGATGGTTCTTTCCCTCAAAGAGTTATTTTTTTTAAAGAAGACTGTTTTTCCGACCAATCTCTACATTGTTTCAATAATGTTTAAATTCGGAGAATATGGTGGTCACTTCAAAAACTCAATGTATGCTAAAATTTTGCTTGATTTCAGCAGCTAAATCAAGGATATTTAAGTTTTTTCTAAGAAGAGTGTTGTTGTCAGCATTTGTAAACGCATTTTTGCTTCAAATTTTGACATTTCTACATCATTTTCGACTTCTGTATCAGCAATAACCATATTCGTTATAGGACATAATTTAGCTCCTTCTTTAACACTCAAAGATATCGCTCGACCCATTTTGCTATATTTGGATTTCTTTTAACTTCTTTTTTCTTTAACTACAGTTTTGTTAACGTTCATCAATTAGTTTGAATTAAAAACTGATAAAGTCGTATGATGTGCTATTCAAATCACCCAAATATTTTAACCGAATTTATGACTTTGTTTTGTTTTTGATATTTTGTCCTTAATTATATAAAAGGGAGACAAGTTAAAAAAGACGATGTAATTTATTATCACTTTCTACTACAATTATTAGTGTATTTATTGAGTATGTGCTACTCAAGTTAGTGGTAGTGAATATAGCAGTTTCCTTCAAATTATATTGTTGACCTTTCTACCTGCGAAGGTTAAATACTGACTATTTGGCTAAAAAATAGGCAAAAGGTGGAGATTTCGAACTCCTACATTAAATACAGGGCTTGTGTACTGCTTCCCTGTGGTTGTATACTGTAGTCACCAGCAAGAAAATAAATTAATCCCACAAGTGGTTGGCTGACCTCTATATGATATACATTACAGTTATCGGGTTTCAGATCCGCATTTTATATCAGTTATTTGCTATACTACAATAATTTAAACATGAATCCATAACAATTTTTATAACTACAGTCGGACCTCGATTTCCCGGAAATCTATTATTCGGGAACCTCCATTATCCGGAATGGGAAACATTTTTTCATAGAATCGATTATCCGTGATTACCATCATCATCCGTGGGTATAAGCACACTTTGTCATTATATTTTAATAACCAAATAAAAGGGAAAAATCGAAAACGGGAGCTCTCTCGTTGTCATTGGTTTTTGTTCAGAAAGTGACTGTTTGTGAGTATCCAACCCCTTTATGCCTTGGAAAGCGCAAAAGAACAAAAGTGGATTTAGAAATTAGAGAATGGTCGTCGAGCTCGATTTGAAGGAATTAGTTAAGGGAAATAGTTGTCCTATTTTTGAAGTGTTTGAAATAAAGGGCATAATGTGTCAAAGGAGAGACTAACTGCATTATTGTATGCCAATGCTGCTGGTACTCTTTAGGGTAAGTCGTTAATTATGGGAAACACTGCTCAGCCTTGATCTTCAACGATCAAGGCTGAGAATAGAAAACTGACCGGCACAACCAGATGTACAATTAATTAAATTCAGTCGATGGACAACGGTACGATATTAAGCTTTAAATACCATTATCGAAAACTGTATCTTCAGTGTTTCAGATAAAGAAATGACAGATAACATATATCCGGTAATGTAACACAAAAATATTAAAATGTTACGAATTTTACTATTGCGGATATGGAAAGATAGCTCAGGTGTAATAATCCTTCCCGATTTGCTGTTTTGTCCATTGTTAAAATTATGGATATTTAAGACATATGTCACAGATCAGACCAAGAAGCAAAGTAGTTCAGATGAATCTGATAACGATGATATTATTCACCCAAAAATATCTTTTAAAGAATCAATACATGGTTCCACATATTTTTTCTCGACTTCTTAGAAACCCCTGGTTGCTCTGGCATTTCAGACCGAGACAAATGTTATAAAAAATATGACTAGAAACAGTAAAAATGCATTACTCTATTATCCGGGAAAATCAATTATCCATAATGCCTCCGGTCCCTAGCTTCCCGGATAATCGAGGTCCGAGTATGTAAGACCCGTTGCTAAATGATTTGAATGTGTCTCTATTCAGACTTTGTAGTCTCGTAATTGGTATAATATTTCTTCCTTGTGAACTTCTCTACTAAGTGGTGTCACTCGGCGGCAAGCCGTTGGGACTTGAATTTAAAAAGGATGTCCCCTATCATAGAGCTAAAAAACTCGTATCGGACAGCACTTATTGATATGAGAGAAGTATCGCCGCTGTTCTATAATGGAATGTTCAGGGGCAATTTGCATTTCTTCCTTTTACAGTTCATATATTTAGTGCCTCAAGTTGTCGCTTTATGGTTATTATTATGGAATATTTATAAAAATCTGAACAATTAATTAAATTCCTTATAAGTTGCAGTCTAGAGTAGAATATATAAATAAGCCAACATGTATTACCAGGAATACTCAGTAGGTATCGAACATTACCTTTGTATCAGATAATAAAAACGTTTGTATTACTACAATAATAACCTGTTTTCAACCCAGGTCATTCCAATCGTTTAAGAGTATGTTTACTATTATCCTCTAATTTACAATTTTTTTGCATATTATGAAGCTTTTTTATTAAACTTAGCTTCAAGTAAAACTCATCATCATCATTTTAATAAGAATATATGATTCGGTTTACAGCAAAATATGATTAGATATTCTTTTTATTGTTATAATGTAGCAAAATAAGTCTTTGAGAGTGAAAGAAGATAAACACTCTGATTTCCAAAATCTTAAACGTAATGAAAAGTTTTATGAACATTCAGCGAAATGCAAATACAAATATTACCCATGGACATTCCCCTAAGGAACAGGGGCAAACTTCTCACACATCAATGAGTGCAGTCCGATTCAAGTTTAAGCTCAACGATAAGTGGTCTCCTTTTTATAGCCAAGTCCGACACCCTTTTGGACAGAAGTTTTTACATGACATAGTTCCTCTCAAATATTGCTAGCATTAGGAGGAGAAAACTACCGCTGAAAAATTTTTCTGATGGTCTCGCCAGGATTCGAACCCAACGTCATAGGCGGACATGCTAACCTCTGGCCAACATGAGCATTCAACATCTTATGAAATTCACGTTAAAATCTCTGATGAAATGAAAGTGAAATATAATTTCTATAATGACGCTAATGAAACTTACGACACTGTAAATAACTGAACTCTGAGCCGAACCCGCAAATTAGTTAGCTTGCAATGAAGTTCACATCAGCGGTTTTATATTTAACATTATATAACACAAATAAACTATTTATGAATTGTGGCTTGAGAAACAGGGGGCCGGAGAAAACTTAAATACTGATGAAGGGGCCTAATCTGGTTGAAGTGTGTAATAATGACATATTGTCTCTAACAGAATATCTTTTGTTTGACAATTTTATATATGACAACCATAACAAACATTTCTGAAAACAAAGCTACATATTTGGAAAATTTGAGTACAGTCTCTGTTACTATATCGAAGCCAAACATGGCATTCAAGGGAAACAGTATTGAGGGAATACCATTAGAATGCATATTTGTCCATGAACATTCCTTTAAGAAACCGAGGCAAAAGATGTTTTTACATTGCATAGTATCTTATAAATATCTTATAAATATCGTCAGCAATAGAAGGGGATAACCACCGCTGAAAATTTTTTCTGATGTTCAAGGCAGGATTCGATACCACGCATAATAAGCGGACATGCGCTACGGTGGCCTTCCTCCACCATCAGAATAAAAAAAAAATCATTAAAAATCTATATATGAAGATGGATGGAAAATTGCACAATCTGAATAATTTGGCTGCCAAGTAATGGCGAAGTAAAAATCACTATACCAGGACATGAATCAAGTGGTAGATAAATAAAATGAAAAAAAAGATTAAGGAATTTGTAATAAATACTGAATTGAATTTCTACGAAACACTTTTCAAAGTTTTGGTTCTTTCAGTTAGAGAACACAAAAAACCGTTTGGTGGCTTAAATGTTTGTTGTACGCTCTAACCTACGGGGTATTCACCTTAGCTGAGCTACTGGGTAGATATCTAATGAAGTTTTTTTATGTATTTTCTGCTTGCTAATGGTACTACACTGGAAAACACGACAACTTTGTACTAAACTAAGAAAACTATTTTAACTTAGATATGAAAAAGTCAATAATTAAGGTTTAGCTGTCATTATCACTATATCTTAATAACGCAGGTTAAGTCAACTTATATTTATATGTATACCTATGTAAATAGTCATAATATAAAGTAGTATAATCTTTAAAAATTATATTATAAAAATGTTGAAAATAGGACGAAAAAGATAAGTTGGTACCCACCTTTAAGCAGTTAAGTTGCACAAAGCTTTTGCATATCGATATGTACATTTTGAAGTTTTGGAAGCGATACATGTGAAAGATTTTATACACACATTATGTAAATGGATATTATAATGCAAAATTTCGGAACAAAGTATGCATATGTTGAAACACGAAATCACTTGATCGATATGCCTATATATAAAAGTAATACATTCGTTATGTTTTTCCACTTTAAAGAAGAACATAAACATCAAGATCAGAGTAAGACAAAGCAAAGCAATAAATAAAAAACAAAGCATTGTTTAAAACTCAAGTTATTTTATTTCTTATATAATTCACTTTTTTCATTTCGTTTTTTTTTTTACATATATAAAACAATTTCCAATAATTTGTATCAATTAAAATAGATCAAATGTATACAACATTAAAAAAGAAAAGAAATTTTAATATCAACCAATTGATTTATATTAATAGGAATTTACATTGTTTTTTTTTTGGTAATTATGTAAAAATTATTTACAACAAAATGCAACCGAAAAGAAGAGTACATAATAGTAGTATGCTATATATAAATATTAATATAGATATATATTTTATTTATGTTTTTATTTTAGTTCTTCATAAAATTAACACAAACAGAGAAAGAGACAAGGACAGAACAATTAAGAGACAGAGTGACACAACAATTGTATACTTAAATTAAGTACATTTAGGGAAAGGGAAGGTGGGTTTGGCTCAATAACAAATATGTATATCATTCTGCATTTGAAACATAAATATTTAAAGGGTGATGTGTTTATGTGTATTAATGGTGTGGTGTATTGCACATATGCTTGATAATAAATTTCCCGATCAATGAACTTGTGAAATTTTTAAAAAATGGTAGCATCTTGTTACGCTTATTTCATTTTGAGTAATAGTATATAACTTCATATAAATTTAACAGACCATGTTTGACGATAGACTTTTCTTTCAACTTCTAGATTTTTGCTGATCTCATATACATATTGTATGATCTTCAGGGTCCCAGAGCTCGAGTATGCGAAAGAATGCTCTTCGCTATGCGGCATTTGAAAACTATATTCAGAGTCCTAAAGATACTTAAACTTGATTTTTTTCTAAGAATCTTTTATGAGTTAATGAGCACAAATTATCCTAACAAACCAGTCAGTGCTGTTCATAATCATTAATGGGAAATTAGCTATTGAAATGTGAATTATAGTTCGTTTATATGAACCACAACTTCTAACAATCACACATCAGTTTCATTTTATTTGTTTTTTGCGAATTATATTCCTTTATTTTGCATAAATAAAAATCCGAATTTTAAGGCATAGTTTGGTACAAATCACATAAAATTTGGACATACAAATATCTCTGATCTATGAATGTTCTGTACTGTGGCGCAGCCGTTCATTGTGGAGCTCTGGAGAAAAAGAACAGCGGCAATCTTGGCGACAGAAGCTTTAAAACTTGATCAAGTTTCACGTGTGGTGGACGATTATTAGCTATTGTTGGTGTATTCATACAAATGCCACTGCTGGGAATGCATGTGGAATCATCTGTTGAATAAAACGAATCGAGATTGACCAAGATGTACACCAAAAGAAAATTTAATACCGTATGGTATCAATGGTATTGATAATAAAGCAACACAATTTTTTCTTGGGTGAAATATTCTTTTTTTACCCTCCACCATAGGATGGGGGTATGCTAACTTCGCTATTCCCTTCGTAACAACTCGAAATATTGATCTTAGATTCCATAAAACACATATATTCTTGATCGTCTTGACATTTCAAGTCGATCTAGCAATGTCTGACCGTCTGTCTATCTGTGTAAAGCACGCTAACTTTCGAAGGAGTAAGGCTTCCTATTAGTGTAGGTCAGTTGGGATTGTAAATGGGCTATATTGGTCTGTATTTAGATATAGCTACCATATAAACCAATCTCCAGATTTTACTTCTTAAGCCTATAGAAGGCACAATTCTTATCGGATTTGACTGAAATGTTGTATTCTATGACATTTAGTGGATGTACCAAGTATGGTTCGAATTTGTCTGAAACCCGATATAGCTCCCATATAAACCGATTTCTCGATTTTACTTCTTAAGCCTCTAGAGGACGTAATTCTTGTCCGATGTTGCTGAAATTTGGCACAGCGACTTCTTCTATCCCCTCTAATATACGTGCTATATATAGTCTGAATCACTTTATAACCTGATATAGCTCCCATGCAAACCGATCTCAACATTTTACTTCTAAAGTTCCTCTAGGGCGCAATTCTTATCCGATTTGGTTGAAATTTTGCACAATGGGATCTACTATTGTCTTTAACATCCAAGACAAGTGTGGCCGAAATAGGTTTACAATCTGACATAGCTCCAATAGCATAAAAATTCTTATCTATTATTTGACTTTAAATAGATTCCGGGCAAATAACTTGACAAATGCGATCTATGGTAGAGGGTGTATAAGATTCATCCAGGCCAAACTTAGCACGCCTTTACTTGTTAGTACTAATTTTACCATACGCAAACGAAATAAATGAAAGTAACATTTTTGAATGATTCTTGTTTTAATTCATTAGTGGGTGCATAATAGAAAATATTGTACCGTTGTTATTGATAGTGAATTAAACCCGGTTATTTGTGGAAACAATACCCTTTGGTATTGATAAACATTTTACATCATCCATAACAAAAGGTATTGTTTTTACAAATAAGCGGGTTAATTTCCTTTCATGGAAGTGATAACGAGAATGGTATTTCAATAATCTCAGTTTAGTACTAAGAGTTTGGTTTTAAAACCAATATCATTTTGGTTTTACATCTAATACCTCACGGTACTTTTTGTCTTATATTTTATCCATACCATACGGTATTGTTTTAATAACATACGGGGTTGCTTTGCTTTCAAAACCGTATAGTATCGAAATAAGTAATTTGATAATAATTTTTCCATCAGTTTATGGGCTCTGGCTAATTTTTAACTCATTTTTTTTTTCAATATAACGCTACGTTGAAGTTCTCTATAGACTAAAGAAGTTTGTTTTGAACAAAATCTTATTTTGATAACTTCTTTAAGAATAATAATTTTAATTGTTTTTTGTTTTTAAATAATGTCAGAAGTAAATAGAAATTCATTACCAAGCACATTGAAACGAATATCATAATCATATCATATGGTGAATTAATTAATTTAAGGCATTCTCTTTTTCTGTTCTTGTTTGTGTGCGTGTATTTGTTTGGTGGATAGAAGGCAGGTGTAGATTACATAAGATAGTATGAATATAGAGAGTATGCTTGTTTAACAAAAATCAAAAACAACAATTGAATATCCTTGCAGGTCTTGCAGCAAAATTAACATATTTTATTTGTTTTTTTTGTTTTATTTTTTCGAAACATTTTGTTTGGTTATGAAACATGCCTTAGATCTAGAATTTCCGTAACGATTCGCTTTTTCTTCGCTTATTTTATTTTTGGAAAATAAAAATTTAAAATATGTCTGTTTTTATTATATAAAGTCTTACAAAATACATGTTGTTGTCCTAGTTATATGTATATATAGTACTTATAATACTATGCATTGCATACATACATACATATGTAACGAAAGGGTGAGAGTGAGAGAGTATTAATGGGAAAGTGAGGTCGATTTCGAAGGAATTTTTGATGGTTTGAAAAATTTTGCTTCTCTTCTTCCTGTTATCCTTAAACTTAGAGTACTAAACCTTAATTTGTTAACTACGTCTTAGGTTGTTGGTTTGTTGTCATTTTTTTTTTCTTCTATTTTTTATGGCCTTAAATTTATTTTCTGTTTTGTTGGTTTGTAATTAATGTTCCTAGGTTTAATATGTACGTCTAGAATATATAACATCCTTGGCTCACATTTTGGTTTGGTTAATTTAACTAAATTCTTTTCTTACGACTTTTTCTCTGCTGTGTGAATTATGAGCTGAGAGGGGTGGGGATAGGGGAGGTGACAAACTTGTTGGCAAATTAACTTCTAATTGTTCATGTTTAATTAAGAAGTCTAAATTGAATGTGTCTTCCGAAGAATTTCTATGCATAGCATAAGGGCTGCAGTTTCGGGAAGTGGGCGGGGAGAATGTCATTCATTTGCCACATTAACGATAGAATTCTACATAGCCATTCATTTTGTTTAAATTTCCTCCATATTAGCCTCATCCTCATCAATGCCATCGTGATGGTGATCGTGACTGTGATCATGAACATCAACGTCGTCATCAATGCGTTTAGAAAGTCCTATATATTTATTTAATATATATATATTTTTTTTTAATTTTGAATGATTTTTGTTTTGTTTTGCATTTTTTTCGAATTTGCGTAGAAAATTTGGTTTTTTTAACGTTTTTTCCGAGTTTGATTTGCGTTCAAAACACAAAACATAAATCACAAAATATAACACAAAAATAGTTTTAACAAAAAGTAAAAAAATAGAAACAAAATAAAAAAACGAAAAGAAATGAAAGAAAATTGGAAAAATAATTGATTAGTAATATTATTAAGGTTTGTTTATGTTGCTACTATCTTTTAACAACCCTAAGATTTAGAATTTAGGAAAATTATAGCAATAACAATTAATTACAATAATATTAATAATAATGATATTTCGAATAATCAAAATAACAATTATAATAATAGTACATAATTATAAGTTTAACTATTTTTTTGTTCTTGTTGTTTTTTTTTTCAATGTCTGATTAATACTAATAATTGGAAATGAAAAATGTTTAGGCATTTACTCATCCTCCTCATCTCGGAATAAATAGGTGCTCCAGTAGACCAAATTGAAGAGGGCAAAGACCAGGGGAAATGTTATTCTCGATATAACATCGATCCGCTTCGATCTAGAACATTGTCTTGAATAAATATTTAAGGATTTGCTGATTAATGATCAAATTTTAGATTGTCTCTTTGTGTTGATTTGTGTGTCTATTCAAAAATACATCCAAGAACATTCTTAAAAGCTCAGCTGTTTGTGTTAAAAAAGAGTATTTGTTTGTTTTAAGATAAGCATTCGGGTAAAACGCAAACTTTAATTTCAAGTGATACACAAGATATATAAACATTTAACATAATTTCATTCCTTGAACTTTAAGCATATAAAAGAAACAGGTTAACTTACCCTGAAAGCATTTTTTTGTAGAAACAGGCTCACATTGATAATTTGGAGAAAGAGTGTCTCATACAAAACAAATATTGCAAACTTGTTCTATATGTCCTAGCTTTCTAAACCTATGCCCCTTAATATACGATGAGATCATTAATACGACGGATTGAACAAATTAAAACACCTATATTTTTTTAAAGTCACATAGAAGTTTTGTTACCAATTTTCGGAAGATATTAAACTAACCCAACATCTTTTAGGCAAGTATAACGTGTAACCCCATACTAATATTGCTTAGACGATGTATATTAAAATGTGAAAACTGTTGCATTTCCTACAACTTGCCAGGACGACGGATTAGAATGTAGCACTTTAAATCAGCTGCTTTCATTTCAAAGGCACCTGCACCAAAATAACGGCGTTCACTGATTATTGAAGAAGAAAATTATTATAGAAGATAAAATTAGTTGAATGTTTGGAAAAAAAAAAAACCTTTTTATACAAATTCACCTTCTACAACTCTATACGTTCAAATGTATTTGAAGCCATGTTTGATTTTGGCATTCCTGCAAACCTGATACGACTTTGCAGGATGATGTTTACTGATACACGATCGTCAGTTAAAAAAGGAAAGAACCTCTCCAAGCCGTGCTATATCAAACGAGATTTCAGGTTTCAATACCAAACGAGGTTTGTTTAATATCCTGCTGGAGGAGAAGATAATACGAGCTTCAGGTGTAAATAAGCATGGCACACTACTCACAAGAGAACTTCGGGTCACCGGAAGAAGCAATTGCAGCCTTTGAAAGTATCGAAAAAAAAAATCAAGGTAGGTTTGGCACTAAATGGAGATAAGACAAAGTGGATGTTATCATCTCTTATAAAGCCGAGCAGATAAAGAAAATAGAGAACGTTGGGAACTGCTACTTTGAGATAGTCAGCAACTTAATTTACCCCGGCACCGCCGTAACCGAAACAAATGACACCAGTTTTGAAATAAAACGAAGAATAATATTGGCCTACAGATGCTACTTTGGATTGAGAAAGCAGCTGAGGAGCAAAGCCACCTCTCGACAGACAAAAAATACACTATCCAAGACACTGATACTACCCGTGCTGTTGTATGGCTTCGAAGTATGGGTAAGTAGCCACTGCAGCCAGTGTGCTAGGAACCTAGGTTAGGTTAAAAAGAGGGTGCAGATATTAATCTGCCCCATGCCACTATAGACATACACCTAAACCAGTAATCGGCTTGTTGTGAGCTCTAAAAACAAAAAAGTAACCTCGAAAAAGAAAATATAAGTCAGGAATTCCGTGTTACTTACAAAATCCTTACTGTTATTCATACCACTCCCCTAAGTTGGTTTATGTCCTCGCCTAAGTACCTGTGTCCGTTAGCCACGAAAGCCGGGCAATCACATCGGAAATGCTCCAAAGTCTCTTCATCTTCCCCACATGGCCTACACATGCCATCACTTGCAGCACCGATTTTGCAAAAGTGAGCTCGTAGTCTTATGTGTCCCGTTATGACACCAAAAGCTATACTGACCTCCTTCGTACTTTCTTTCAGTAATAGCGTCGTCTTCTCACGATCCGGAGAATCTAAGTTCCCAAGTTGTCTTAGAACTACCTATTTTTTCGAGATCTTAGTTCCAATTCTGCTCTAGCCAGAGAGCTCTACTCTAAGCATACGGGTACTTTACGTACCAAATTTCTATCAAATTAGGTACAAATTGAATCTTCTAGAGGCTGTTGAAGACTAATCGGGAGATCGGTTGCTATGGGAGCTATATCAGGTTATAGACCGATTTGGACCGTTCGTAGCACTATTGATTGAGATGGGTTTATATGGGAGTTATATCCAAATCAGAACCGATATGACCTACGTCAATAAGAAGTTTCTGTGCAAAATTCCTAGCGGATATCTTCATTCGTTCGAATGCCATCGTGATTTCTATAGGCGGACGGACTTTGCTACATCGACTCAGAATGTAGATACGATCAAGAGTAGTTATACTTAAGGGGTCCTAGATAAATACTTCAAGGTCTTACAAACGAAATGACTAGATTAGTATACTCCCATGCAACGGTGAAGGGTATAAAATCAAACTTCCTCATAGACGTGATTTCTGAAATGTTCCTTTTTGAACTGACGTTTTAGTTTTTATGTTCTACGCCACTACTGTGGTACTATAACTTAGTGCATTAGTTTGTAACACCCACAAGGAAGAGAAATAGATCCACTGATAAGTATACCGAACGACTCAGAATCGGTTTCTGATTCGATTTTGCTGTGTCTGTCTGTCCACGTGTCCATGTTAATTTGTGTACAAAGCTTTTATGCAATCGTCTTCAAATTTGGCACAGGCATGTTTTTCGGCCTAGAGTCGAAGCCTTTTGAAATTGGAAAAAATCGGTTCAGATTTGGATATAGCTCCCATATATATGTTCGTCCGATTTTCAGTAATAATGCAATAAAAGGGTCATTTGTTAACCGATTCTCTCAAAATTTGGCAAAAAGGATTGTTCTATGACTCTCAATATGACTGGTGAATTTCACGGAAATCGGTTTAGATTTAGATATAGCTCTCATATATATATATATATATTGCCTGATTTTCACTCCTAGAGCCACTGCCATTGCATTTATTGACTAATCTTATCAAAACTTTGCACGACGATTTCCTCAACGACTTCCACAATATCTATATAGATATAGTTCTCATATATATGTTTGTCCGATTTGCCGTAATATTGCAATAAAATGGTCTTTTATTAACCTATTCTCTCGAAATTTGACAGGAAGGATTTTCTCTCGACATATTTAAATATAGGTCTCATTTATACACATATATCGCCTGATTTTAACTTCTAGAGTCACAGTAAGCTCATTTATTGACCCACCTTGCTAAAATTTTACAAAACGCTTTTCTCGACGACTGTCTCAGTATCTGAGAAGTTTGCTCGAAATCGGTTCAGATTCAAGTATAGCTCCCATATATATTGTACGTTCGTCCAACTTTGAGAAATATTGCAAGAAAATGCTGATTTAACAGATTCTCTCGAAATTCTGTATGGAGGATTTTCTAATAACTGTCAATATTACTAATGAATTTCATAGAAATCGGCTCAAATTTAGATATAGATATACATAATATCGCCGATTTTCACCCCAAGAGCCACTGCAAGCGCATTGTTTGACCAATCTTGCCAAAATTTTGCACAACGCTTTCTTCGACGACTACCGCATTATCTAAGAAGTTTGCTCGAAATCGGTTCAGAATTAGATCTTGCTCCCATATTATGTTCGTCAGATTTTGGGTAATTTACAATAATGTTGTCATTTGTCAACCGTAGTTTGAATATATTTGCTCGCCGTGGTCCATCAAAATTGGTTCAGAATTGGAAATAACTCCCACAATGTACATATAGGGTAGGTGTAGGGTATTATACAGTTGGCACGGCCCGACTTTTGCCCTTACTTACTGGTTTTCAATGTTTAAGTTGCTCTTCAGCCGACGTCATAAATTTTAAACAGAATTTTGATTTAGTCAACTACTACATCATGTTGTATTCTTATAGATATTTCTAGCACTCCTTTAATTACTTAAATCATCGCCACTCTCAATCAACCCATGAATGGCTGATAAAGCAAAGCTGGGTTAGAGCCAACATACATATATGTGTTAAACGTTTTTAATTATACATCAATGGAACTTGGTATTGTAATAAACAACTAACTACCCAATTGAATTGTATAAACTCTATAGAAAATTATAAACTTATCGATAAAACAAACAAATTCAATATACGAGTTTAATAAAGTTTAAATAAAGTCTTTAAGAAAATGTCTTACGGTATATTCCGGATTACTGTTACTTTAAATTCAATTAACATTTTGCAACATAATTTTGTTAGTATAACAAAGAATTTTATTTAAAGAACTCCAAAAAGGCATTGTAACTTAAATGGATGGAAAAATTAGAGCAAATTAGCTATAAGTGTAATAAATGTATTAGAACGAAGAAAAAGCAATGAACATGAATCTCACAAGCGTGACAAACCATAGAAGCAACGAGAAGCAGGAGATACACAATCGATAGTAAAAAAAATGTTTCATTTTTATTGTTTATAAAACAAATCACAACATCAAAAAGAAAATCCAAAATTTAAAACTGAAAGTCAAAGCGAAACCAAACAAAATTCATTGGCATTCACATTCAACAACAGAACGAAAATCTAAGAGATCACAATGTGTCAGGTGACATATCTGGCTTACCTTGTGGGGAACTTTGACAGCCAAGTCTTGCAGCAGTTGGGACGTTTAGGCGCCTGCATGTGCACTTCGCACTGTCGCAACTTTTCCAATGCCAATGGATCACCCGGATGACGTACCAGAGGTTTCTAAGTTGATTGTGAGAGTTTTATGTGTGATTTTCCATGAAATGTGTCATTAGTCCAATTTGTCCAATTCAATAACAGATTAATTTGTTTAGGGTTATTTTGTGTATTTTGATTTTGATGTTCATATTTTTTTTTTTAATTTTTTTAGTTTTGAAATGTTTCATATTTTTGGCATTAGCGGTGATGATGTATGAATGGATAAATGTTTTGTAATATGAATGCATTTGGAGAACGAGCAAGGACGTTATAATGATGATATACAGACCATGAAGATGAAGGCAGAAAACAAGTTGGTAAAGAGAGACATAAAAATAGGTGATCATGTTTTAGTAAGAATTTTGTAATGCCAATATTAGAATGAATACGAAGTGAAATTTAATTTAAAGATATACAAAAAAAAAAAAAAAATTATTAATCAAGTTTGTTATACAATAGTATATCATATTGTCAGTTACTAATAGAAGTAACAGATACCTGTTTACATGAAGTTTTATATTTTGTGGAGTTCATTTTCCTTGAGTGTTTTTCTTAAATTTATGGATATTTGTTAAACATTTTCTAGCTTGCCAATTCAATTTCGAATAACTTTATCGAATACTCAAATTTGGAATTAATGTTATTGTTGTACCTATCGAAAACTGTCTATTGTATTATTTCGAGATCTTCTTCAAAAGATAAAGATAAAGGAAAAGAAAAACATAAATATATTACACCAATATCTCATTAAGCATCAGCGTATAGAGCAGCGATGCCCACCCTTTACGGTTGCCTTGATGGCAAGTCACACCCATTTTTATGCTCTTTGTAAGAGCATAAGAATGCTTAATGAACATGAGCATGGGTATACGCATAGTTTTTCCGGGTTTATTTTAAAAACAATGATTTTTATTAATCAAACTTATTTTATGTTTATTTTTTACAAAAACAGAATCATTCAGTCCAAAAAAAGTTTTTTTTTACATATTGAGAGAATTAAAAATAATAATAAAGAGAGTACTTCACTCACACAATCTCATTTTTATTTTGGGCTTCGCTGGTATGGAGTCCTCTCATATCAACGAGTGCTGTCCCCCCCTGCATAGACAAAGAAGGAACTTTGGTAAAATATGCAGATGATGTGCTTAGAATATGGAGGCCAACCCATGACCAGCAATGAAGAACAAAAATGTAGCAGTCAGTAGTTTTGGTTAAAAATCGTCAAAATCCGGGAAAAAATATCGACAAAATTGTCTCATTTTTTCAGAAAAACCTCTTAAAATCTTCACACCTAAAATTTGACTTTCATTAAGACTTTCAAATTGTCGACGCGCAGAAGAACTTCAGACGCTTAATTTTGTTTACTTTTATTTTCAATAAAGCCATAAAAAATTTTCCAATTTTTGTTTATTTCTCTTTCGAGACGATCTTAATGATCGGAGATTGCAAATAGAATAGGAGAGCCAAAGATAGCAACACACACCAACAACTATGGGAAGCGTTTCGCCTTTGGGTAGGAGACTTTTTAACCATATTAGGTGTGATGGCTTCAAGGGCCGTGCGTTGGTATGTTGTATTTGAATCGTATTAACTGCGAAAACGCATCTACGATACAAATATCACATTAACCACGCTCGACAACCTTGTCTTTTAGCTGTATTTTTTCCAATGCATGTATTTTTGTGTAATGACAGACTTTTCTTTGAATACAAAACATCAACGAAATTTTTTTAACGAAAATATTTCATGGAATTTTCTTATTGAATTTTTGGCTAATGATACAATTTTAAACATATTTTCGGAATAAAACAAAATTTTAAAGAAATATTCACACAAAATTTTAATGAAATTTTCTACAAAGCCAAAACTCAATGCCATTTTCTATAAAAAGAAAACTTGTATTTGATTTTCTTTAAATACAAATTCAAGTAAAATTCTCTCCAAAATCAAAAATTTACTGAAATTTTCTTCAAAATCAAAAATATTCAGTGAAGTTTTTATTAAGGGCAATATTTCTGAAAGGAACAGAAAGCCAAAACAGTGAAAAGAAATGACATTCCAATTTTTCCACAAAGAGATGTTTTTTTATGGGTTCTTCAAAGTCAATTGTCATCTTCTTTTCTTTTTTTTTGTTTCTTTTAATTCAATTAATTAAACTCAACGTCCTTCTAATACAGGGTTTTTTTCAGGGACGCTACAAAAGGCGACTGATAGATACAGAGCAAACAATGCCATATTTTTGCCGCTCTTTTGATATTTCTCTTCAGTAAGGTTTGCCATTTCATGATGAATGTTGCGTCGTATGTTCGTGTATGCGTCGTATGTTCGTGAAAATGATTGGGATTTTCATCGAAAAATCATTTTCAGCGATTAAGCGCATTTCTGATTGAAATGCGTTATTGATCGGACATCAATCCACACGTACTCCATGAGTCATCAGGTTTGGTGCGGTTTGAGGGCCGTATTTCTTCCAATTGGATGATATGGACTTTGAGGACATGTGGTTTCAACAGGTGGGCACCACAAGCCACACAACGAATGTCACAATCAATTTATTGGAAATCAAGTTTGAAGAACATGTTATCTTACGAAATGGTCCGCCTCGGTCGTGCAATTTGACGTCGTAGGACTATTTCATGGGGGCTACGCCAAGTCCATGGTCTATGCCAACAAGCCAGCGACAATTTCTATGAATATCGAATGCAAAATTTCAGCAGTATCGGCTGATTTATATTTGAAAACTGATGAAATTGGGTTCAGAGTCTGGACTTCTGCAGCAGGGTGTTGTGTTCTGTTTTTCATCTGATTGATTCGGTTGAATATATAGGTCTGGGAACTTTGCGACTAAGGTGGTGCGCTCCCTGAGGGATATGGATGCGAGTCGGGTGGGTCTGGCTGGGCAGTTAAAAAGATGACGTTTGTCGTGTGGTACCAGTTCACAATCGGGAGACATATCCTGCACTTTGGCATCAATCCTTGCTCTCTAGGAGTTGAGGTGGCTGCATCGGCCGATTCGCAATTGAGTCAGAACTACTTTGGTTTGCTAGAGGAGGTGCAATGGGAGGTAGTTGTTCTCTAAGGACCACATTAATCCGGTAGCTATTCATCGATCTGCTACCATGTCTGCATGAATGTTGTCTAGACCAGTTGATTTCGAGATTTTCTCTTGTAGCGCTAAACCTCTGGCTATAGATCATGTAAAACTACCTTATGATTTCCGGACGATGGATATCGATCAACAAGATGATAATGTTGATGGTCCTTGCGATAACAACCCAGAAGGTATTGCTCAGACAGTATGTAGTTATGTCTTTGGGCGGGTAGGATCGTCTCCGGATGTAGGAGGTCCACATGAAAACGAAAAAGACAGCCCAGCGCTGTTCGAAGAGCGGCATTCTGACAGATCTGAATTTTTTTCACTGCGTGTCCCATTGCTGACGAGACCACACTGACACTGCATAACATATCACTGACAGGCCAATGGCTTGAACATTGTCAACAAGGTTTCTTTATCAGTACCCCAAATTCTGCCAACAAGTGGCTTGAGAACCTTGTTTCTACTTCTGACTTTAGCGAAAATTGTAGTGGCATACCAGGAGAATGTGCAAGTGCTTTCGAATGTGGCACCAAGTATTTTGGGACACATGATGATCGGAATCGTAACTCCTCGTCTATCACATTCAGATTAGTTTTCACCTCATGCACGTATGTAGTGAACTATGTGGCTGAAGATTTGGTGGTTGATATCTTCAAGTCTCTTGCAGTGAAATAAGCGAAAATAAGTTCAAGATGTTTACGTAAAACCTATCGCACATATCAACAATGGGTGGGAGGCCAGATGATTGTTCAATCGTACGCAATGCCGTCTGGAGCGGGTGGAATAGAGGATGGGTAGAGGTTAAACAGTTTTGAAGATATTACTCCGCCTTGGAGAACTCCCTACAAACGACTGGCGACCACACAGATAATTAGTGATCCAGCGTTTCAGGCCTGGCTGCAGGCACGGGTTGGCGTTGTGCTCAAACAGTTTGAAATTGCTGACCGTGTCGAGGTTCGTCCTATGGCCTTGGATGGTTGATGCCTCGGTAAATGTGTGCGGTGATGGCATGCAAACAGTTGTTGTGCTATGTATTCTTCGAAATTCATGCTGATGTTCGGCGAATGAAAATTCTCCATTGAGACTCGGGTCCCTCAAGTGTCTTGGCTACTGGTGGTAGAAGGGAGATCGGTCTGTACGACTCCCCATTGCTCGGGTCATTACCATGCTTCAGTATCGGGATTATTCTCCTCATCGTCCAGACATCGGGTACTATAAGAGTGTTCAAAGACAATTTGAGAACAATTGTAATGGGACTCGACTACAGATAGATCCAGATTCTTCAGCATCAGTGTAGAGATCCCGTCGGGGACCAACGAAGTGGATGACTTGGCGAGATGAATGACATTTGTAACTTCGTCCACTGTAAACTGTGATGGCTGTCCATCGGCTCGGAGACCTCGAATACGACGAATGGCTCACCTCCTAGCCTTGTCACTCTCGGGATGCTGAATAAATTAACGGTTGCTCAACCTGGCGCATCTCATAGAGTGAGTCACAGTTACCTAACCAAAAGCGACTGAGGTCCTGTCATTCATTTTTCAGGAGTTCAAGAGTGACTTAACAGTGGACCACAGCTTGCCTAAGTTGCTGTCACAACTTCTGCTTATGTTCCTTGACAACCCTGTTTATTTCCAGATTCAGCTTGCTGATTCTAGGGTTAGTGGGGTCCGTACAACGAATCCCATTGCCGTCGTTTATGCGGAACCGCTGCTTGTGCTGGAAAATTAAGTCGCACTTGGGTTTGACCAGCTTGTATAAAGCGAGTATCTGCTGCTTAAATGATGTTTGGCGAGCTGCTGCACCTACTCCTTACATAGGGCATCCTCATTCATCGTGCAGAATGTGGAGCCTTTAATCTGCTCAGCAAAAGTTATGCCCGCTTGTTGTTACGTACGGGAGAATGCCATGAAACGTGATGCTCATAAAAGTCTAATAGAACCAGGTCATTATGGCCAGATAGTACGCCATTACACACACACATTCCTCAGTTATAATTGTAAAAAATTCTTTTCATTTGTGTGGCTTGTTTCTGCCAATCATGTGAATCCATTCATGTCTTCGAGCTAAAAATCTCCTGAGGGAGTCGAGCTTTAATGATCACGAGAATAGTCTTAAATAATTTTTGAAGAAAATTAGGACTCAGATCACACTATTGATGGGCGTGTTTAGATGATTGGCTAAGGATCATCTCTTTGGCACCATCGTGAGTCGATAGTCTGCCCCTATACATGACCACTGTCTGGATTAGGTACTTTGATTGACGCATATGTGTGATTATGCAGTCATAGCGACTCAAGGTATCATTGGTATTTTTAGAATTTTGGGGCTTAACCATCGATATGGTTTTTGCTTTTATTGTTTTGTTTTATTTGTTCGACAATTCTGAGGGATCTGTAGCAGATTTCAATCAGTATTTCCTAGATAGATATATTAAAATAGTCAGTGTGTTATGTGGTTTTCGCAAAAAGGCGATTGTTTTGATTACATATTACATCTAAAACTCCATAAAATATATAACCTCTTTACACATCATGAAAAGAAGCAACGGTGACCAATGCGTTATCATTGTAAAGCACATTTAGAGTATTATAAAAAGAATAACGTAATGAATCATAATTATATATATGTACCATTGCAAATGTTGCATTGCTATCTGTGTCCAGCAGATCTGAAGCGGCATCTATACTCGCCTGCTCCAAATCACGGCGTTTCTTTTTCATATTCTCCTTGTGCATGTCTGCGGCCCGATCCGTATAGGTGGCATGTGGTGGTAGAAAAATGTTTCACAAGAATTTATTTGTTCGGCAACAAGTGGGCGGCAAAGGCAGCGCGCGCGCATTTAAACGTATCCAGAAAATACAACACAACGACACAACATACACACGCACACACACACATACATAGATTCAAGTGATTGATAGCAGTGGTAGGTAGAAGTTGTAGTAGTAGATTGGTTAGTAGTTATATAGATGCAAAAACATTTTAGTAGATGTTTGTTTATTAACAATTGTTGTGCCCATAGCAGTACAACGACGAAATTAAATATTAGATTAGAACAAAACACATACACACTCAAACACACGCACACCCATACACACGCACGCAGAGACGCAAGCAAGTACACACGATACAACCGTGGCACATGTATTAATTGGTTGGTTGGTTAGTTGATGTTACGTCGTGGCATAACGTTGCATTGCGTTACGTTGTTGTTATTATGTACACACACATCGAGTTCACACACAGAGAGGTAGAGTTACAGATTCACAGATGATGATACAGCAAAGGAACGGTTTCAGGTTCAATTTTGTTAGATTTTAGATTGTTGGTGGTAGTGGTGGTGGTGGTGGTGGTGGTGGCGGTTGAGTTTAATTTCGTGAAACCATAAAAAATGTCCATGAAACGAAAATGAAAATTAAAAATATGAAACGTAAAGCATAAACAATGGTGCAACAAACAAAAGATTGAAAGAAAAAAATTGTGTTTTTGCCGTTGTTTATTTTAAACGTCAAATTAAGAGTACGTTTTGTTTTTGGTTTTGCCACATTTATAAGCACAATTGTTTGTTTATACATGTTGTTGTTGTTGTTTTATGATTGATGTTTGTACAGACAACCAATACAAACAAGCACAGACGACAAACACATATTTATGTACATGTTAAATTAATACAAAAAAAAAATCACAATCACACCAAATTTTGCAAATAAGTCATAAAGGAAATGGCAGCAGACATATCAAAATAAATGACAGATAAAATGATGCCATATTTTTTGGTACACAAACAAAAAATAATGATTGTAATGATTTGTATTTAGAGGGTGGTTTCAAGAGGATTTGGCATAGATTAATTGTTTGTTTGGTGGTTTTTTGTTTGGTTTGGTGTTGTTTCATTACAGTTCATTTACAGTAGTGTGCAAAAGTGTTGTCACATTCGGAAGGGAGTAAGTGGGGGTCCGTGTATGTGCATAGTTATAGCATGTCGTCGTTTTCAAGAATCAAGCGCAGTTGATTATTAGGGAAAATTATCATTACAGTTGTTGTGGTTGTTGTTGTCGTCATCGATGTCGAAGGAGTCGTTGCATTTTGGTTGATTTCAAATATAACGTTTAGATATTTACAAAACATCGTAGCAAAAAAACACGACGTGGCATTAATAAGAGAGGAAATAAAAGAAACTAGTGTTAGTTCATAAAATTGTGAAATTTTTCAATTCTACATTCATGAAATTCAACAAATGAAGCATGAAGACATTTTTGATATTACGGTAGAGTGTCTATAGGGAAAATCAGAGTAAGGAAAGTATAACCGATAATAATTTTATATAGGACCATTGGTAATGATGTATGGGTTAGACATGAAGAGTGAATGTTTTTCTTTTTTTTGGTAACTCTTGATGTTTTGTTTTTATCAAGTGTAAATATCCATTGAATATAGGCAACTTGCATTTTTCCAGCACCTTAGTTATATTTTTTGGCAATTGTAAATTCAGGCTTTCTTTTCTTAATTACACGTCCACTTAAAAATTGTACTTAAAATATTTACCTTAGTTAGGATGGGTTTCTCATTCTCCGATTACAATTATTGTATCGATATTTTTTGGATACGTGAAACATTATCCTAATGATAAACCTTAACCGGCAGATGGTGCAGGTTAGTGACTTATGGTCCTGATCCCAATCCTGAAGTTCAGCTCTTTTTTGTTTACCGATTTCTGCGTAACCTTACATTTTTTCTAAGTTGTTTGCCTCTAGAGGTGAAGATCATTATTTTTAGAATTTTCATTCTATTTCTCTTTCTAGATGAGCATTTTACGATCGAAGTTTTTTGCAATGGAAAAGTAAAGCCTGAAGATACCACAACACCTATTATGGTATGAAGCGCTTCGATTCCACTAGGCTCTTCCATTGCGACGATTGCTTTGTTTTTTGATACCCCTGATTCCTCGCCAGGTATGACCATTTCAATCATATCTGAATAGTCGTTGCGTCATTCATGGTGTTCTGTTCCGTTAAATACTTCAACAGTTCCTATGAAACGCTTTCTGTTGTTCAAATTTTCAGATTTTTTTATACATATTGATGCAATATGATTTATAACCCAAATTTTCGCAAACAGAAAATTCAAAATTATTTTTTTTTATAAAACGTTACAAATCGTATTAATTTCGGTAAATATCTTAACGTATTCAGCTTGGTAATTAAACCGTTAGGTGTTATTATGCTAAGTCATAACAATTTTGCGTGGTAAAATACAAACAGTGCTGCAAATTATTGTGTACGTGCACAAGAACATGAGTCCATGGGCTTGGAAATAATGTGCACATCTGTTAGTGGGTTAACACTTATTTATAGTCATACATTTCTTTTATTTATTAAAGGATCTAGCCATCTATAACTTTCATTTCCATATAAGTAAAACTGAAGTCATTAATGAGGGTGCTGTAGAGTCTTCAATACTACTGTAAGAATTTACTTACAAATACCTATTACAGCACACCAAATTTTCTGTAGATCTTTACAGTTGTGTCGGCAGAGCAATATGTGAAGGACTTGAACTTCTTCCTCAAAATATAAATATTAAAGATATATTGTTGTCTCAGATTGATGTTAACAATGTAGCAGTGTTTGACTTGGCATACATAAATGAAACCGGCCAATATCCAGATGATTTCCTAAATCCACTTTTATCGCCATTCCGAATAATGCAAAACAATGAGGCGAGTTCAGACCAATAAGTCTAATGAGTTATGCATTTTTCACAAAAGCATATGTATCAAATGCGAAGCTGCAATGGGAAGAACTCAGTTTGGGTTCAGCGAAAATATGGACACAAGAGAAGCGTTATTCTGTGTGCAAATATTAAATCAGAACTGTAGAGATGCCCAAAAAGATCTTTGTATATGCTTCATTGATTATGAGAAGGCATTTGATACGGTCAAGCATGACAATTTGATGGAAGTTCTTAAACATACTGGCATACAAGAGAGAGTGCTACGATTCATAAGAAACCTGTACTGGAATCAGTCGGCACGGGTTGATGTGAGCGGAAATTGGAAATTTAACTTCAAATCCAACATTTTGGAAAGGGAAAGAAAGGCCTCTGTTGTCCTATACAACTGCAAGAGAGCCATTGGCAAAAGTTGGGGGTTTAGACCGCGTCTCATGCATTGGGTATATACTGCAATTGTCTGACCAATAATGCTATATGGTGTTGTAGTCTGGTGGGCGGCACTTCAAAAATCCTCCTACCGGTCAATACTTAACCGGATCCAAAGGATTGCTTGTTTGTGCATCACAACCGCACTGAGGACGGCACCATCTGATGCACTGAACTTAATGTTACATCTTATGCCTATGGATGTTTTGGCTACCCAAATTGCAGCGACCGCTGTCGTGAGGTTAAGGGAGCTTTCCCAATGGTCATGTGGCGGCTACGGACACTGTGTTATCCTTGATATAATATCCGAAGTTCCAGACAGTGCGGATTACACCATTTCTGACCTGCTTTTTGATAAAAATTGCTGTACCACTATTCCTGATAGAACCGATTGGAACTACGATATCCCTGGTAACGGAAGTTACATTGACTTGGTTCTAAACTAAACGACTAGGTGGGCTTTGGGGTGTAATCTAAAAATCTAGAACTGGTCATATCGAAAAGGTTATCCGACCACTGCGGTGATCCTTGGTATTAAGGAAGTGATGGAATGGCTAAGATACAATGTCATTACGACGATTGGCATAAATATCTTCTCAGACAACCATTAATTCCCTGGAGAACTTATTTCTCGACTGTCGCAGATCTCTCAACGAGATGGCTGAACAGTTCAAAATTCACCTGTTCTGGGTGCCGGGCCACAGAGATATCCCAGAGAATTGTAAAGCGGACGAGTTCGCAAGACTAGGAACTACCTTACACATTCCAGGGATACTGGAATCTAAGGGTATGCCTCTAGCGACTTGTAAGATAAGTTTCAGGACCAGGCCCGAAGGACAACGAATGATAGATGGTCACAAAAAGGGGATTGTGAGCATTCCAAAACTATGTGGCCTAATCTAGACTTAAAGAGGTCTTCTGCTTTACTGTCATTGGCTCGAACAGACGTCTCAGTCATTGTGTCCGTCATGACAGGTCACTGTCTAATCGGAAAACTTGCTGACAGACTGAAGGTTGCCAACAACGACTTTTGCAGAAGCTGTGAGGACATCGAAGAAGAAGGGACTATAGAACACCTTCTGTGTGTGTGTTCCGCACTAGCAGTCAGAAGGAGTTCCACCTTAGGTTCTCATTTCTTTGAGAACATGTCTGATTTAGCGGATGTGAACATTTGCAAGTTACTGGGCATTTTAAAGTTATATGGATGGTACTAGAAGGCATCTTCCTTCTTCCTTCCTTCCGTTCCTGTGGTATCACAATGGGCGAAAACGTCTAAGTGAGTCTGATGGCAGACTGCCACTTAAACCTAATCTAACCTAACCTAGGCAGAAGTGTATACTTTCCCCATTGCTTTTAAATATATACTCAGAACGAATTTTCCAAGAAACACTCGAAGGCGAAAATATTGGCATTTAAATAAATGGAAAGTTTATAAATAACATAAGGTATGCCGACTTACAAATTTGCCCATGAACATTCCATTAAGGAACATGAGTCAGAGATAAGGAACCTCCTTTTTATAGCCGAGTCCGCTTTAGCGTCATGGACGGACATGCTAACCTTTCCGCTACGGTGGCCTCCAATACACTAATAGCATGTCCGTTCTACAAAAGCTTGTAGAAACATTTGCACATAAGTAAGTGTAACATATGGACTAAAGATCACTTTAACACAGACGAATCACATGATCATTAGTAAAAAACCTCATAACGACGCAACATTGAATATAAACAACACAGAAATTAAACGAGTTAAAAACTTCAAATATTTGGAAATGCTAATAAATGATCATACAATGCCGCATACAAATGGCGAGAGATACATTTCTTACATACAAAAAAAGTGTTAAACAGCCACGACAAAAACGTAACATTAAAAGTAAGATTCATCAAGTGATATGAATAGTCTGTACTATTATATGGAGCCGAAATTTGGACGCTCAAAAACTTTGATTTCGAAAAGTTGGAGGCCTTCGAAATGTGGGTACTCCTTTAAGTACTAAAAATACTGTGGACTGCGATTTCAATAACGAAGTACTAAGAAGGACGTGGTTCACCTCTATTATCCGTGCTTTAATAATGCTCCCTCTATTTACCGTGGTTACATCTATTACCCATGCTTCAATAATGTTCCCTCTATTATAAGTGGTTACCTCTGTTACCCGTGCACCATACACATGAATGTAGACAAACAAACTTTACATGAAGAAACCCATTTTAAAAATTGCCGTAAAATTTCTTTCGGTTTTCGATTTTCCTTGCAAAGCTAGGTCCCGACCGAACCGGATAATCGAGGTTCAACTGATTTAAGAAATAATAAATATACAGAATTGCAAAATGCTCCTAAAGGAAATATTGAAGGAAAACGAAGCAGAGGTAGATAAGAAACAACTTGGCTCCAAAATATCCAAGACTGAATATCCAATACAAAAATACATAACATTACACAATAGTACTTTTTGATAAAAGTACACAACTACCTACATCCATTCATGTGGACCAAAGGCCTGGTGACTGTGTTTTCTGTACTCGTGAACGCTGAACCAACAATATGTTGTTATTCAAGACTATGCAAGAGCGGACCATATTTAGATATAGCTGTATAGAGTATTGTGTAGAGATCTGTTCCACATTCCCTATATGTCCCAATCTGGACGATATTCAATAAAAATGCTTAGTGGGGTACCAAAACGCACTGTTTCAAATTTCGTCAAAATCGGATGGAAAATGCTCTTTTTATTGGCTCAATACTCTATATCAGGAGATCGGTAGCTATATCCAAATATGATCCGATCTGGACGATATTCAACAAACGGATGTAGAAGTCTATCAAAACGGATGAAAAATGCTGTTTGTATTGGCTTAATACGATCGGGAGATCGGTCTATATGGTAGCTATACCCACAAAGGTGTAGAGGTCTATCAAAACTCAAACTCCTTCTATGGGCTCAATACTCTATATCGAGAGATCGGTCTAAATGGCAGTTATATCGAAATACGGTCCGATCTGGACGATATGCAACAAAAAGGTTTAGAGGGACTAGAACTTGCTGTGCCAAATGTCATCGAAGTAGGATGAAAAATACTCTTTCTATAGCCTCATTACACTATATCGAGAGATTGGTCTATACGAGAGCTATATCCAAATATGGTCCAATCTGGACCACATTTGACAGGTGTAGGGTTCTTCCAAAACACACTGTGCCAAATTTCATCGAATTCGGGTAATAAATCGGTTTTTTTATGGCCTCAATAACCTATATCAGGAGATCGGGTGGCCGCTCTATAGGGCAGCTATATCCAATTATAGTCCGATCTTAACTATATAGGTGTCCATTTCCTCAGAAATGTATAGGTGTCCACCAGAACTTACTGTGCCAAATTTCATCGAAACCGAATCAAAAATTACCAATTTATTGCCTCAAGACTTTAAGTCTGGAGATCGGTCTATATATCGGCTATATATAACTAAAATCCGACTTTATGAGATCATCAGGTTTATATACAAAGAATACGAAATTGTCAAAAATTGTTTGGAAAATGATTTTATACCCAAGATATCTGCAAAATTATAAATTATAAAAGGTATTACTCAATAATTACCCAAGCAATGGGTATTTACGAGGTAGATACCCATCTCTAGTAATGGCTAATGGAACATCGAATAACATCTTCATGTAAACATTGTTCTTTAAATGATTTTGATTTATACAATATATAAACCACCTTTCGTCAAAATCCGGTGAAAAATGCATATCTTATGCCCCATAGCAGCTATATCGAAATTTGTTCCGATTTAGACCTAATACTAATAATTACAAGTCATTGTTTTATTGTGTATAACAAAATATTGGCCTTTTTAGTAGCTACATCTAAAAATAAACCGATCTGAACCATATACAACACGGGTGTCGGAAAGCCTCACGTAAGGCACTGTGTCAAATTTGAGTTAAATCGGATTAAAAATGCGCCTTTTATAGGGCCAAGACTTTAAATCGAGATATGGGTTTACATGGCAGCTATATCCTAATCTGGACCGATTTGGGCTAAGTTTCAGAAAAAATGTCGAAGAGCCTAATATAACTCACTGTCCCAAATTTCGGCAAAATCGGACAATAAATGCGGCCAATAAACCTTAAATCGAGATCGGTCTATATGGCAGCTATTTGCAAATCTGGACCGATTTGAGCCAAATTGCAGAAATATGTCGAGGGGCTTGTCTTAACATACTGTCAGAAATTTCAGCGACATCGGACAATAAATGCTACTTTTATGGGCCCAAAACCTTAAATCGAGAGATCGGTTTATATGACAGCTATATCCAAATCTGAACCGATCTGTGCCATATTGCAGAAGTATGTCGAGGTGCTTAACTTTACTCACTGTCCCAAATTTTGGCGACATCGGACAATAAATGCGCCTTTTATGGGCCCAAAACCTTAAATCGAGAGATCGGTCTATATGACAGCTATATCCAAATCTGGACCGATCTGGACCAAATTGAAGAAGGATGTCGAAGGGCGGCGGCATCGGACAATAAATATGCCTTTTATTGGCCCAAAACCTTAAATCGAGAGATCGGTCTATATGATAGCTATATCCAAATCTGAACCGATCTGTGCCAAATTTAAAAAGCATGTCGAAGGGCCTAACATAGCTCTCTGTCCCAAATTTCAGCAAAATCGGATTATAAATGTGGCTTTTATCGGCCTTAGACCCTAAATCGGCGGATCATCCTATATGGTGGTTATATGGAGATATAGTCCGATATGCCCATCTTCGAACTTACCTTGCTTATGGACAAAAAAAGAATCTGTGCAAAGTTTCAGCCCAATATTTCTATTTTTAAAGACTGTAGGGTGATTTCAACAGACAGACGGACGGACATGGCTAGATCGTCTTAGATTTTTACGTTGATAAAGAATATATATACTTTATAGGGTCTGAAATGGATATTTCGTTGTGTTGCAAACGGATAACAAAATGAATTTACCGCCATACTTCGGTGGTGGGTATAAAAATATATTATAAAACAAAAGGCAATCACGGCTGATATAGGTCTACTTTGTTGTACCATAAGTATCCCTTTCTTTTGTAGAAATTTTTAATTATTATAAAATAAAAGAAAAATATTTAGTTTTAATAAAAAGACAAATATTTAAATGCAATGCAAATACTTCATTTTTGATACACAATTAATCATCAAGGGTAAACAATTTGTTTACTAATGGACAAAATATCAATTATTTATTTTAACTTTGGCAGTTAAGTATCTTTAGAAGGAAACAAAGTTTTCCAAGTAAATTGGTTATTGTAGATGATAACCGCTTTAATTGAATTGATCAGATTGTCATAAATTCGTATTACAAAAATTAATTAATAATACAAACATCTTTATGGGACCAATTTCAGCAAAAGTTTTAATTGAATACACAAATTTCTTATATAAATCGAGATTTTATTTTTTTCCGTGCGGTAAACGTAGTAAAGGGAAAGTATTATGGATTAGGATTATGAAATATCGATTTCCAAACTGTAGTTATTTGGCATAAGCGGTAGCCGTTTATGACACAGCAATAATTCTTGCTCAATAATAAGTTAATTTGTTTTTTTTTTATGATATAATTGGTGATATATGTATGTACATATATAGTATTCGCATAAGTTATAAGATGAACCAAATGCTAAATGAATGCGCTGTAAGGGTAGCAAGTACTTAATATATGGTTCTACAACAAAATGAAAATAAATATATTTAACTATGCTGAATGTAATAAGCATTGGGAGCAGGCCTTACTCCCAATGGGATTATCCTTTGTTGCAGGAAATTTATCGGTCCAAGATAATCTCTTAACGGTATTACTTACCCAACTTTCACTCTGATTTTCCCAACTCAAAAGAGAAAATGCCCCATTTTGTATTGCAACAGTTAATGGAATTCATTAACATTTTCTCTTTGTCTTTCGTTCTAATTGTTTGTGCTTGGGGTTTGCTGTTGTTCTGATGAAAATCGGATGATGATGGCGACTGTGTCAGTGTGTCGATGCGTTTTGAAGGTCCGATAAAATTACATGAATTTTGCTCAACGAAAAACAAAAAGAACAAAAAAAAGGAATGTCATATCCTTGAATGACATAGATTTTCATATTAATCGAATTTCATGCAAGTAATTTGTCATCATCTGTCAATTTTCCCATGGTGGATAGATGGTATTGTCAAAACAAATCGAATTAACTGTTTTTGTGAGAGTAAATCCCTTTTTATCTAACGTCCTTAGCAATCAGTCCATTGATACTTGGTCCAGCGTAACGTTATCAAGTCCGTTATGAATGCGATGACAGTGGAGGTGGTGGTGGTGGTAGTGTTCAATGGTGGGACATGTGAATTGGATGAAATGAGCAGGATAAAGGACGGTTATGGTTAATGGTTTATGTGGGAATGTCATTGTTGTATTAAATTACAAATTATACATATTGAAAGTAGGCAGCAAGGATAGTGAGATGGTGATGTGGATGTGTATGGCGGTGAAAATGATTATAAATATATAAAAATGTATATACACATGTATATGTATGTATAGAACAAATATTTTTTGGATGTGTTTTGTTGTGGTGGTAAGTAGTAGTAGTAGTAGTAGTTACGTACATAAGAAAAAAATAATAATAGAAAACACCATTAATTAATTAAATACAGTTAATAAGAAGCATATAAAATCTCAATTACTAGCTTTATTCGAACCTGAGCGGGACGCATAGTTCACCAGGGCAAACTCGAGCAGGGCGCCAAATACAAACGTTAAACACACACCAGTCCAGACGTCAATGGCTTTGGTGTAGGAGACCGGTGGCAGTGATGCATTGATACCGGATGTCTGCGTTGCCATGGTGAGCAGTGTGGTGACACCTAGAAAATGACAGTGGAACAATGTGAGAACCAACGGTTGTGCTATAAAAATTTTGAATTTCTAAAAAAAAAACCAAACAATTCCTTGAAGACAAAGTGGCTATTTGGCATGTGTGTACTTGTGTGTGTGAGTGTGTTTGTGGTTGTCAAAATTGAAACATCAAAAATATTATTCTGATTTAAAAAAAAAAAATCAATTTGATTTTTGGTAATTTAGCTAGGCCACAAGGTTTATACATACAATTGCATCACCCAGACATGTCAATACATTTTTCTTACATAATTGTCTTTTCGTATCATAAAAATGGTAATAAAAAGTATTTAGGCTATTGCATGGTAGACATTTAAAAGGTCTTGAAAACAAGTAAAAACATTTTAAATTCGTTTGGGTCGAATCTTAAATACGCTCTTCCACAGATCGCATTTTTCCACTTCTCGCAAGTTTTTTTTTTTAAAGGCGAAAACTTAAAAAAGGTTAGGTAAATCGAAACAACAAATTCTATGCAGGTTGTAAAAAATTGCGATTCAATTTGACTACTTGAGAACCTACAGAAAGGTTCCCAAGAATTCAACTTGATAAACCGGTTTATATGGAAGCTGTATAAGATTGTGAACTGTTTCGATTTGTACTTAGTAAAGACCATCCTATTATATAACAAGTAACAAAGGATTAAGTTCGGTCGGGCCGAACTTTGGATACCCACTACCTCTAATATATATATTAATATAAACCACCTCGAAATAATATATATATTAATTGTCATTTTACGATCAAAAATGCATCATCTGTGAACACATAACAGCTATGTTTAACTGTAATTCGATCTCCACCATATTCAGAAACGTTATGTACGATTCTAACACAACTCTTTGTTCCAAATTCATCGGTTAAAAATGCATTTTCACTAAAATCTCAAAGTCGGTATGTATTGCATCTGTATCTAAATATAGACCTAGTTGAGACATATTGAATATGAATTTCGAAGAGTATAACACAGCTCACTGTGTCAAAATTCTCACTGTGTCTTATATGATCCCAAGAACTTAAACTGGGCGATCAGCTTATATGACAGCTAAATCTAAATATAGTCCGATCTAGACTATACTCGGTACAAATATCAAGGGCCTTACACAACTCCTTGTGTTTAATTTCAGGGAAATTGGTTAAATAATTCGCTTTTTTAGGGTCTAAAACCTTATATCGGGAGATCGGTGTATATGGCAGCTACATCTAAATCTAGACCGATTTTGGCTATATTAAACTGGAATGTCGACGGTCCTAAAATCCTAAATAAATACGCCTTTTAATGTGTTCAAGCCCTTTAATTGAGAGATCCGTCTATATGGCAGCTATATCCAAATAAAAACCGATCTTCACCATACCCGATACGAATGTCAAAGGGTCATAACAGAACTCATTATGAATAATTTCAACAAAATCGGTTAATAAATTCGCCTTTTATGAACCTCAAACCTTAAATCCGGAAATCGGTATATATGGAAATTTAATCAAAATCCGCATGGATCTGGGATAGTATTGAACAGCGATGTCGAAGTGCCTAACTCAACTCGTTAGGCCAACCGTAAATACGCCTTTAATGGGCCCAAGACCGTAAATCGGTAGATCGGCCTATATGACTGCTAAATCCAAATAAAGACCGATCTTAACCATACTCGGTACGATTGTCAAGGGGCCTATCAAAACTCATTGTGTTTAACTTCAGCAAAATCGGTTAATAAATTCACCTTTTTGGCCTAAAACTATAATCGGGAGATTATTATATATATATATGACGGTTATATCAAAATTTGGATCAATCTGAGATAATATTGAACCGGGATCACGATGGGCCTAACACAACTCGCTATGCCAAATTTCAGCGAAATCGGACAACAAATGAGCCTTAATGACCCGGTGTATACAATTTATAATTTTTGACCATGAACATTCCACTAAGAAACAGGGGCAAACTTCTCACATATCAATGAGTACGGTCCGATTCAAGTTTAGGCTCAATGATAAGTGACCTCCTTTTTATAGCAGAGTCCGAACGAAGTGCCGCACCTCTTTGGAGAAGTACCTCACAAATGTTGCCAGCATTATGATGGGAAAACTACCGCTGATGTCTCGCCAGGACTCGAACCCAGGCGTTTAGCGTCGACCGGACATGTCCGATCTATATGGCAGCTATATCCAAATGTGGACCTATCTGAGTCGTATTGTTCAGGAATGTCGAAACAACACATCTCGCTATCCCAAATTTCAGCGAAATCGGAAAACATGCGTCTTGAATTGGCCCAAGACATTTACTCGAGAGATCGGTCGATAAGGCAGCTATATCCAAATCTAAACCAAACTAAACAGGAAGTCAAGAGTCATAATACAACTCACTTCCTAAATTTCACTTTTAATGGTGGACCAACTCACTGTCGCAAATTTCAGCAATATCGGATAATTAAAGTGGCTTTAATGGGCCTAAGATCTTAAATGGGCAGATCCGTCTGTATGGAGGCTATATCAAAATATAGTCCGATATAGTCCATTTTCGAACTTAACCTGCCTATGGACAAAAAAGGATCTGTGCAAAGTATCAGCTTAATATCTCTATTTTCAAAGATTGTAGTGTGATTTCAACAGACAGACGGACGGATATGGCTAGATCGTCTTAGATTGTTACGACGAAGAAGAATATACTTTATTGGAGTCACAAATGGATATTTCGATGCATTGCTAACGGAATAAAAAAATGAATATACCCCTATCCTTCGGTAGTGGGTATAAAATAAAAATGTTGCGCTTTGTTTGTTCCAAAGAATATCGGCTGAACCGATATTCATGAAATGTTCACAGTAGGTAGAGGCCCCCAGTGAAAATAGAGTACATTTTACCTTAACCAGGTGGCCTTTGGGGTGTACTCTAAAGATCTAGAACTGGTCATATCGAAAAGGTTACCCGACAACTGCAGTTTGTATCAAACGGAGATCCTTGCACTTAAGGACGTGGTGGAATGGTTAAGATATAATGTCATTGCGACAATTGGCATAAATATCTCCTCAGACAGCCAGGCTGCCATTAAATCCCTGCAAAACGTATTTCTGAACAAAAAACCGCCCTCGACTGTCGCAGATCTCTCAACGAGATGGCTGAACAGTTCACAGTTCACCTGTTCTGGGTGCGGGGCCTCAGAGATCTCCCAGGGAATTCTAAAGCAGACGAGCTTGCGAGACTAGGAACTAATGTACACACTCGAGGGACACTGTAAATTGTGGGCATGCCTCTAGCGACATGTAAGCTAAGTTTTCACGGCCAGGCCCGAAGGACAACGAATGATGGATGGTCACAAACAGGAGGCTGTGAGCATTCCAAAACTATATGGCGTAATCTAGACTTGAAGAGGTCTACCGCGTTACTATCACTGGCTAGAGCAGACGTCTCAGTCATTGTGTCCGTCATGACAGGTCACTGTCTAATCGGAAAACATGCTGGCAGACTAAACGACTTTTGCACAAGCTGTGAGGAGATCGAAGAAGAAGAGACTATAGAACACCTTATATGTGTGTGTCCCGCTCTAGCAGTCAGAAGGAGTTCCACTATAGGTTCTCATTTCTTTGAGAACCTGTCTGATTTAGCGGATGTGAACATTCGCAAGTTATTGGGCTTTTTAAAGCGATCTGGATGGTTCAACGGTAGGAACTAGAAGACATCTACATTCTTCTGTTCCTGTGGTATCACAATGGGCGAAAACTTCTAAGTGAGTCTGATGGCAGACTACCTCTTAATCCTAACCTAACCTGTACATGATGATTCCATCGACTTAAGCGTAATTATTATGCATCCTTATGGTGACCCAAAAATACAAAATTGGTATAAAATTCATCCAAACGGACATGTTTATCGATTGGGACAATATTTTCATCAAATGAATGGTATTTAAGAGTAGAGTATGAATTTGATTTAACAATTTTACCCCAAGTGACTATGGGCCCGCCCCATCCCCAAAAACTTACATGTTTACGATTGGGACAATAGGGATATCAAATGAAAGATAATTGGAAATGAATAAAAAGCCTCTATAAAAATATTGGTTCAAGTCCTAAAAGAGTATCCCTATCCCAAAAACCGCCCTCATATGGAAATGTAAACCGATTTGTACAATATGGAATTTAAACGAAAGGTACTTGAGAATAGAATACGAAACTTATTTTAAAATTTGGGGTCTACTGCCAGATGGATCACCCCAACCCAAAAGGACATGTACACCAAACAACACAATATGAGACTCAAGTGACAGGTATTTGGAAGTAGAATACGAAACTTATAAAAAAATTTAGTTGAATTACCGGGGGTCGATCACCCCAAAATTATGCACCTATTGCACATGTATACCGAACAGAACAATATGGGATTCAATAATTGAGAGTTATATACGAATATAAATTATTTTCAAATTTCAAAGGGGGGCGAAAATACTTTAGGGTGTAGAGAAGCACACCGGGCCAGCTAGTATCATATAAGAATTCATGATAAAGAATTTCATCAAAATCGCATAAGAAGCGATTGAGGGTCATGACAGATTGGTAAGATTGGTTTAGATGGAAGTTATATTTGCCCTCATTTACTGACCTACATGGTTAACAAGTATAGGATTTTTTAGGGACACTAAAAAAGTAGACCGATAGGGAAAGCAAAGGACGCCATTTTTGTGCCGCTCTTTTGAGATTTCTCTTCAGTAAGGTTTGCCATTTCATGATGGAAAGAGAAAAAAGCTAACGACGAGTCAAAATTAATAACATTTTCTATCGAAATTAGGAGTCAGTGGCTTGATCGTTATCATCGCAAAATCATTTTCAGTAATAAGGCTCATATCTGACTGAATGGCTTCGACAATAAGTAAAATATGCGGTATTGATCAGACTGCAAACTACACGTTCTCTAGGAGTCAACATTGGATCCCGAAAAAATTACGGTTTGGTGCGGTTTAAGGGCTGGCGGCACGTTACTGTGATCTGGAATTGCTACCGTTCAATGATAACAGAATATTGTTGGCCCCAATTGGATGATATGGACTTGGAGGACATGTGGTTCCAACAGGACGGCACCATAAGCGAAAATCACAATCATTTTATTGGAAACCTAGTGTAAAGAACGTGTAATCTCACGAAATAGACCAGTCGATAGGCCACCGCGGTCATGCGATTTGAACCTACACAGTGTAAGGGGAAAAAAATAAGTTGAAATAGGTCTGCAATTTTGGAACGGATAGTGATACCATCATTTTACATGGTTATAGCTGAGGTGTTATCCAGTTTATATGCAAAATTTCAAAAATTGAAAATTGAACCATAAATGCCCTTTTGACAGCTCCAACAAAATTGTGTAGGGCCGAGGTGACCAACTTTTTTAAATAAAACAAAGTTTTTGTTTTATTTAAACATTTTTTGTGGCGCTCTTATTAAAAACCGATATTTGTGCAAAGTGTCAACTTGCTAGCTTTTCTCCTTTCATAGTGAGCGTGCTTTCGACAGGCGAACGAACATGGGTAGATCGACTTAAAATCTCATAACGATAACTTTATGGAGTAGTTAACAAATATTTCGAAGTGTTAGTGTTCGAAGTATAGAAGAAGGTAGCCGAGTTGGTAGCGTGCTTGGATTACCAGTGCAGGGGTCGTGGGTTCGATTCCCGACAAAAGCCTTGGTCTGTCGCTACTGTGGTATCACAAAGGACCTAAAATTGTCTAAACGAGTTTGTAAAGGACTGTCACTCTTACCTAACCTAATCTTCAAACAGAATACCGAACCCCTCAAAATAAATTGGAAGTTATTCTAAAAGAACATTTTTTTGTGCTTTCAAAGTAACAAGGTTTGTAATATTTTTACGTCATGGAAAGAATGTAAAATAGTATTGAATATGCAAATTTAAAGGAATATAAATTGGGGGAGCTATGAATGAATTGAACTTTTTGTAGTTTCAAAGCGACATATTTTTGATTGAGTGCGGTATGTTTCCTACGCCATTTTTCACTATTTGAGTTACATGCAAAAAAAGGGGATCATACTCTTGCACAATTTTCAGTTGGTTTCGCTTTATAGTTTCAATGGTTAATTTTTTTCTACGACGACTTTACGTTGCTCTTTTCATACAAGTTGCCAATATCATATTTAAATCCAATTTTGTAACCCTATTTAAAAAAATTGAAAATATTGAACCTACACTGCCCTAAAAAAGGCGATATAAATTTGCTGAAAAGAATGTTGAAAAAATTTTGAATTTTTTGGCGACAACCCTTTGTTAAAATCACAAAATTTTTTTTTAAAAAAAACTACATTGCTCTTACATCTTTGGAAGCAAACTTTTTGCAGGGAAGTTATGTTAGCATGCCCCATCCTATGGTATAGGGTATAACAAGTGAAAACCAATTAGTTCAGTTGGGCCGAATTTTGGATAATCACCATCATGGATCCCTGGCAAAGCTTTTGTTGGTAAAGTCAGGTGGATGGTGGGCTTTTGTTCATGACACAAATGAATATTGGGCGATTTGATGTAATTAATGCCAGTAATTTCATATAAATCGGATATAAAGTACGCCTTTCGTGTACATTCGAACCGAAAAATTTGTTTTAAAAATAAGGATGTATAAAGGCCTTATATAGCACATGGACTAAAAAGTTCTTAGGATAATATATAAATCGCGCCAGGAATATTCCTGCAAAATTTGATTATACTCTTATCGTTAGTTCACAAGTTTAACTAACGAAGCTAGTTTTGCGATTTTCTAAAAAAAATGTATTCAAAGAAATATCGGGCGTCGATTTGTCATTTTTTCGGGTTAAAATCTGGTGTAAACGAAGCAATTCCTAAAATAGTTGGCGCAGTTTAGTCATGGTGACCAGCGGGATTGTCAGATGCATTGTCTGTCGTTTTTGGTCAACTGTGAGAAATCATGGTACCCATTTTGCGTCGAAAGATTCTGTTTTATTGGGGAAATACTATTTTTACAGTAACTGTGCAACATTCGCCTCCACCGTTGAAGGTTAGTCGTAACTTTCCCACATTTTGATGTTATAGTCAATTAATGTCGTCTATGGTAAAAGATGACTGAAATATGAATCTTTCGGGTTGTTTATACCTTGTGTCTCTTCTATTTGACAGAGAATGTAGCTAAAAAAGCTCTTTTTGGGGTTTTTTCTTAAGGTAAAGTTCAGTCTCCTAGCAGTCCGTATTGGGCGATTCGCGATCTTGTGCTGATGTAAACACGAAAAGTGAAAATTTTTTAAATTTTTTCGTTAGTTTAAAAAAATTATCGTATTCACGATACCACAAACAAAATACCTCGCAACAAAAAGCGATAGGTTAAAGCCATCAAGAATTTCTACAGCGCATAGAATGTTTGACAATATTTCGGTCCCTGAAGATATATCCATCTTTTGCATTTGTCACAAATTTTTGGAATTTTGGAATAGTAATAGTAATAGTCTCAAAAGAGAAACAAGCAATAATTTTAAAATTTAATTATCTTCGCCTAAACAGGCAAAAACTCGAACCGGGGAACACGGAGTAATAGCGAGAGCCGTAGCCGTTGTCTTGCGTTCGAAGCCATCAATACAATTTCCAACAGATGCACAGAATCATGTGTACCACGGAAGTAGTGTAATTGTCACAAAAAAAAGTCTGTCATTACACAAAAACACATGCATTGAATAAAAGTACAGCTAATAGGCAGGGTTGTCGAGCGGGGTTAATGTGGTTATTATAAATATCATAGAGGCGTTTTCGCAATAAATACGATTCAAATACAACATACCAACGCACGGCTCTTAAAGCCATCACACCTACTATGGTTGAAAAGTCGTCTAACCAAAGACGAAACGCGTCCCATAGTGGTTGGTATGTGTTGCAATATTTGGTTTTCCTTTTCCTCTTTGCAAAGATTGAGCTCGTCTCGAAAGAAAAACAAATAAAAAAGAAGTTAACTTGTCAAAAATTTCGTTTATGGCTAATAAATAATTTTTTTTGCGTGTAGTCAGTTTGTGGATTATAAAACTAAAACAAACGATTCTTGATATCTTCGGAATGTCAGCTAACTCCTTCAACTTCACTTTTTGTTTTCTAGTGTAACCACCTCTTTAGGACAAAACCAACGAAATTTGTTCGTGGAGGAAGAACTTCGAAGTAAATTGTTGCCTGCTTGTTCTGTTCCGTCCTACGGAATTGACCGTTCGATAGGAGGCCAATTCTAAGTGGTATACTACAATTTTGCCTGATGTCTTCGAAGAAATTCGAAAAATCAACAAGAGAATACGAATCATTGTTCACCATGGCAATGTGAGCTCTCACTTATTGGCGTTCTTCTTTTTATTCCCGCATATTAAGATAAAAATGCTGGGTCAATGATTTTAATTTTTCGCTAGAAAATGATGTTGAAGGGTAAGGGTGTTGAATAACCATGTTTTGGAGGTTTTTGCAATTGGAGTTGAAAAAGTGCCTCGGCAACTAGTTTGAGTGCATGAAAAAGTGTATAAATCATGCTCGAGGATATTTTGAAAGACAATAGAACCCTTTTTGATGATACAAATTAGCATATTCGTGATTAGGCCAGAAATTTATTTAGCAGCCCTCGAATTGCTTACAAGAGTTTGTTTAAAAATTTATTCGCGATGAAAGTCAAGCTTAAAGTGAGATGGCGTTATATTTAGCTGAAAAATCACAACCGGTTATTGTTGACAAACTCAAACACTTCAAAGTAAATAAAATGTTTGTGTATCGCACCGTAAATTATAGCATAGCCAAATGGTTTAAGATCTGGAAATATCCCGTGAAAGGATCCAACATATATTTAGAAACGATCTGAAGTTGAAGATTTTCAAAAATCACATGATTTTACACCTAAGTTTGATTCGAAAGAACAAAGAAGTAGCTGCGCTTATACGACCGTAGTGAATTTCCGAACATTGGGTTAGAATAGTTTATGTAGGAGTGGCAGTCCTTTACAGAATCACTTAGAAAATTTTAAATTCATTGTGACACCACAGTAGCGACATACCAAGGGCTCTAGTGGGAATCGAATCCATGACCACCGCACGGGTAATTCGAACAAGCTTTTCACTCGGCACAGGAGCGCCTAAAATCAATGTGTTTTCTGACTAGAAAAATGCCCGAATTGAGCAATTCGTAAACTCCCAAAATTATTATCGAACGAAGTGATTTTCCATCCCAGTTGTCAGCTATAACCGCCAAAGGCCATTCTCCTACATTTCATCAGGCCTGGCGGCAAAGTAAATACGACTTATTATTTGCAATATACATTTCGGTTATAGACCATGGACGAACCAGCATGGCTCACCACTGTCACATAAGGCACGCGTAAATGAAAAATATTTAAAAAGCCATATTCCGCACTTCATTTCGTGGCTGTGCCATGTGCCATATGCTAACCCGATTGACTTTTCTATTTGGGTCATTTTAGAGAGCAAGGTAAAGACTACTAAAAACTACGCCAGTATGGATGCGCTGAACAAAGCCATTGTACGGGAATGGGCCAAAATACTTGCAGATTATATTCATACAGCTTGCAAACCATTTTTTGAAAGACTCGCAGCAAAAGTCAAGACCAAGTGAGCATATATATAACAAAAGTGAGTGGATTCTGAAATTTTGATAATTTCCACACTTTTATGTCATTTGAATCAATAAAAAATATTTTCACACAAAAAAATTTAGTTATTTGAATTTGTATCAGTTTGTATCAGCTACCTTAGACCATCGCGCACATAAATTCATGAGATCATAAACGGCATATTTTTATTTTAAAACTTCGCTGAGTTAGTTGGAACTGTTTAAAGTACACCTAAGCCTAATATAATTCATACCTATTCATAAGTGAATGTATAGCACAATTTTCATTTATAAACCGTAGCCTCAACAATTTTTTTTGGTAAACCAAAGATCTGGGACAAGACCATGTCAATATCCTACAGGGTTAAGTATCCAGGATAAACAGTGCAGGAAGAACAGAAAGCAAGTGCGAGAGTGAATGTAGATTTCGAAGAAATCGAAGAAGGCATTCGCTTGTGATGGGGTCTACAAGTATGAGGTCTATGCAGAAAGTATTTGTTGTGGATTTTTAGGGTGGATGTTTACGTATATCTGACATTTTGGGCATATCGGGCAAAGTTGAGGGTTTTAGGAGGTCTGTAGGTTAGGTTAGGTACTTCCTTAACTTTTGGACCTATCTGGAATATAGTGAAAATTTGGGAGGGATTAGGTGTATATCAGATACCAAATTGCTAACCAATCAAGAACTGAAATCGGAGAATCTGCTTCAGCGGCGCTTTATTTCAAAATAACCCCAATATTTGGAGTCCCAAATGAAGTAGCATACATCAATAAGAATCGTACGTATTGTTAAGTTAAGGTTAATTGAGTTTACGAGAATAAATTGCATGATTATTTAGATTGTAGCCATTTGGTCCATACTTAATATAGTATATAGGCACTGAATCGCCCTCTAAAATCTTACCAAGTAAAAATGAAATATAAATTGAAATTAACACTTGCTACATTATGTAACTACTAATGCAGAATTTGAGGAGTGTTCACGACGCACAGTGTTGTCTCTTAGTGTATTCATTGGACAAAAATAATTAGAGTTGACATAGAAATCTAAAATCGGTCTATAACGTGATATAGTAGCTTCCATATAAATTGATCTCCCGATTTAACATCTTGACCCTCCAGAGGGTGCAATTATGATCCGATTTGGCTGAAATTTTGCACAATGGCTCTGCTATGACTCTCAAAAACTCTGCTAAGTATGGTCCAAATCGGTATATACCTTTATATAGCTCCCATATAGGCCAATTTCTTGAGTTCTTAAGCCTATAGAAGCGTTTACTTTAACTTACAATTTTATCCCTGATATGTGTTTTCCGTTTTACTGATTTCCGGTGTTTATGTTATGTTTTGGGTTTTGTGGTGTTCGGGGGACTATAGTAGAGTTTTGCAAAATATTGAATAGGTGCAAGTTTGTGCAGCTTAAATTTAGTTTTCTTGATTCAGGACACTTTACTGAAGTATATATAATTATCCGTCTTGTATTCGTCCATTTCTCAAAATCACGCTGTATTCCGAACGAATACATCTTACGTTCAAAACTTCGGATAGTCCTCAAAAAAATGAGAACCTAATGCTTTTTTAAAGGTTTCTCTGCAAGGAGGTGTCGCATTGCGGCACGCTATTCCGTCTCGCCTGTAAAAAGGCAGCCCCTTTTTGAGCTCAAACTTGAATCGGACAGCACTCATTTATATGTGAGTAGTTTGCCCCTATTCCTTAATGGAATGTTCATGGGCAAATTTGAATATTAGCGATGTGGAAGTATTTCAAACAGACAGTGCGTGATACACACACAGCAGCCTTTTCTTCCTCCACAGATTCTGCAGAATCCCTTGATGGTAACTTTCAGTCTGTCAACATGTTTACCGATTAGACAGTGATCTTTAATGATGGACAGAATGGCTGAGACTTCCGTTCTTGCCAGCGACAGCAAAGACAAGAATGGGCCACATACTTTTGGATTGTTCACAACCACCACTTTGTGACAATGAGCCTTCAAGAGTGATTTTGAAGACATAGCTTACATGTCGCTAGAGGCATACCCACAGATTCCAGTTCCCTTAGAAAGTGTAAGGTAATTCCTTGTCTCGCAAGCTCATCAGCTTTACAATTTCCTGGGATATAATAATATACTATTGTTAATGGATATATTCCAAGGCAGAGGAGACAGTACACCTCCCTGGGGTGTTTCTCTGCTGATAATCTTTTTAGATCTGAAGATCCCAAGCCTTACGTAATGCACAGTTTAGTAAGTAAGTTATTACTAAATTTTCCCACGGTAGTATTGATGCTCCAGCTCCCTCATGATTGACGTCAGTTTAACATTATTGAAAGCATATTCAATGTCAAGCAATACTACTATTCAGTGGACTTGTCCTTATTTTTTGCATGCTGTTGCCGAGACACGTGATCTCCAGGGATCTTTGCCCCAAGATATGTTTGTATCAGCCTCTCTAGAGTCTTCAGCATAAAGGATGACAGACTAATAAGACAAAATTTGTTCGCCTTTGTATAGTATGTTTTCCCTACTTTCGGAATGATAATTACATTTGTGTCCCTCTATCCCAAAGGTATGTACGACATGCTGATACAATCAGAGTATGCCATCCTAAGCCTAGGAGCAAGTATATCAGACACAGCTTGTAAAGCAACCGGCACTACGTTGCCTATAGACCCCTCAGTCATGTGATGCCCTTGAGGCTTTCGCCTTGTTGAATTGTTTCTGCAAGCCTTCGTTAGACCAACCAGTTCAGGGGTCCACCATGGCGATCGCTGTTTGCTCTTTGGCTTGGCTCTGGAACATGCTGACATAAGCGAGTCATAAAAGACCTTTGTGGTCCGCTTTAAATCGTTCAAAGAACTTGAAAAATACGAAATATGGTGGATGGCATATAAGATTCGGCTCGACTGATCATAAGGCACTTTTACATGTTTTAACTTGTTTTCAAATTGTTGTTTTGTAATAGTGAATTTCAATATATGTCCCGATTTGGACAACACTTAACATGGATATATTACGATCACATTGCAAAATAATACATTGGAAACCATACGAGTCTTTGTAAATGGGTTCTTATCCGATGAGCAAACATTAACTGTAGAACAGAAGTCGTTTCTTCCTTCCTATATTCTACGTTCATTAATGAACTGCAGAGTTAGACCTCGATTCCGATCTACCTATTAACAGATTACATTAACCTTTGCAGCTCGGACTCATTCAAGTAATTAAAGACAAGAGGCTTATTGTGGACAGCCAGGTCTTACTGGACACTAATGAGTGTGGTCGAATTAATAGAGTCAACATTAATGCACAATTCTGTTTCTTGTCACACAAACGATTAGCTGACCTATTACTCTATCTATCAAAAGTATGGATGTTGAGCAGTCAGAAGCTCTTGATGTTGTGGGTATGAGTCTACAATGTGATACCCGCAGGCCAAAGCATGTACCGAATGAAGAATTCAAATGTTTTGGACTTTCTTAAGCGATTCAAGAACAACTGCACTTCTTCTGAATCGCCCATCGACAATCGTTCGCCGGATTTCTAGGTTGGTAAATACATCCCAACGGCACGGCATAGCTATAGCACCACACAGGTTGGAACATGAGTTCCGATCTGTGTGGTGAACATAATCATCCAGGGAAGCTCAGCTGAGAACTAAAGGCTTGTCCAAAGGTTGCGGAGAGCAGAATACTCCGTATACGGAGTAGTTGCAATTGCAGCGGACAATCAGAGATATTGAGTCGAGAGTCTCAGTGAGAGACGAGTTGGCACCGACTCTTGCCTAAATACTGAGTATCTATGATACTCGATATGGCGAGGCAAGTTATTGGCGCCTTTAAATAATCACGAGCGATCGGTCCCATGGACCGGAACAAGCTTGCTCACCAGAACAGCTCGAGAAGAATCGCTACATCCACATTCAAATGTGGCTAAACTAATAACAGTATGTAAGTTAAGCAGCTAGAAGTTCTTTATGTTGTGAGCATGAAGATTTAATTTGATGTGGGTTGATTTTACTTGTGATAGTGCTGACTGGTCCAATTGGGGTATCCAATCCTATTGTTTTCCTTGAGCATAGTCGTAATGTGGCTTGCGTAACGCTATAGATGTGTTCATCGCCAACTTTCTATTTAGTAGCCAACGCAATGTAATGCAACCATAGGGAATATCCCCTGCGTGAAGGTTGCACATATGGAAGTTTGTAACCCCCGACTATAATGGATTGTATACAAATACGAATAATGAATATTTGTGAGTTAGCATGAAGAATTCTTCTAAATAACCTCCCATTTTACTAATAACTTTTGGAGTTATCATAATTAATCAATGAATTAAGACTATAGATAACAAGGAACAAAATAAGAGCAATTACTTATATACATATGTATTTATTTAATTTTTTAATAATCCGTTTTCGATGATATCGTTATAACAAATAATAATGTAGACTATATTTATTTTAAAAATCGACCATACCATGGTAAATATTTTTTCTTCCTTTTTTATGATCACGAAACTCTATTATGTAAGAAATATATTATTGGAAAGCTGAGCAAAATTTCAAAATTTCGTATGCTCTGGTCATGGTATTCCACAAATGTCACTTACCTCTGTGAATTGTCACCAATATACACCAATCAAAAATCAGCCAATGGTGGCACCATATTCGTAAAAATTAAAAATCAAATTTCCATACAATTTCAAGAAATTTTCATACCTTGCGGAAAAAATCAATTAGCGCAATAAAAACAAAAGGGTTAATGAAAAGCCGACCATAATCCAGATAGAAACAAACGTGAGATGTCAAACATCTCCACTGCGGACGAGCTACTGGCCTCAACTGATGAAGCAGTCGCCAACATCATAGGTTCCCGCCAAAGCTACACCATGTCTCTGCAGAAGGCAAACCAAACGCAAGTCCTGCCCATCATATCAGGTGAACAGTGATGGAGCAAATCAAAAAAGTTTGGGGGTTAGGTGTGAAAAAGAACAAAGGGGTTGGGACCATCGGAAAAATTATAATTATGCACGCTCGGTGACGTCACTACCGAACATGATCACCCTCCCCGGGGGAAGAGTGAAGGACCAGAAAAGCGGGTGAAGTAAGAAACCTTCAAAATACACTTACCTGTGGCCTAAGCCTTTTTCTAGTGCTATAAGTGACTGAGTTGGGTGGGGGTGCCATTGAATCCAAGCAGATTGAGTTCACAATACTTACAATCGAACTGGGACCACTGGAACCTGGCTTCGACTCCAAGAACAAACGTCGGGCAGTTAATTCTGGAAGGAGTTTATTTTTTGACAATGGCATTACTAAGGCAAGCAATACAGAGGGGTTATTGTATTTTATATGATTCTCGCAAGAATTGATTGTTACCTGAAAAGGTATCATAATTAAATTAGAAAATGCATCGATCGATATAGTACCAAAATACTATAAACTACGCTACATCATTTGGAGCCTGGAGACTCCGAGTAATGACTAGTCACTTACAAAATTCCGTAAAAATAGTGAATATATGCATGGGCAAAGTAATGACTTGGGAATTACACAATTGGAGAGTACTCCAAACGCTAGGCATAAGTTGCTCTCGTACTTCAGGCGAGTCGAAAATGTTTCGGATCAAAGTAATCCAAAACTTTTAACATCACCAGCAGTGAAAATCAACTCATATACCTCCAAAATCGAAATGATGTTGTTTTGTGGTCATACCAAAGATCTTATGATTGCGTTACTTCAGGCACAATATGTACATATATTTGCTGGTAGCCTCAAGGAAGAAGATGAAGAGTACAGGTTGAGTGTGAAATTCTGGTATAATGTAGTTTCTGCGACACTTTACTTCAAAGATAGTGGAGGCAAGTCTGTCAGAAAGCGGAATTTAATTTCTGGAATTTCCTTCTGAGATATTATGAGTTGACTCAAATAACAGCAACATGGTGTAGATAGGCGGTGGGAGGCAGTAGCGAAGATTTGGAAATTTTGAAACAATATTTACAAATTCACGATTTATATACCATTTACATGCTTTATGACTTTTCAAAACCAATTTCCAAAAAATTATCTGACGGCCAAAATTTTGTGCACTTCAAATTTAGCACGAAACATGTTATGATTTCTCCATAATTTTGAAAATAAAATGTAGAGAAGAATTTCTAGATCCAAAATAACAACTTTAGATTAATATCTTAGCCAAACACTGAATGAAAAAAATTACCCTTATTCCTCTTCATTTTATTGGATTTCTTAGGTCACAGATTATTCAAAACAGCACAAACATAAGACAAAAATTAGTGCTGGCATAACACAGCTTACAAAGGATCAACTTCAACTTAACGACTCTACTCCTTAACAAGGTCCACCAACATTTTGTTGGTGTTGGTGTTATCTCGGAGTTTAGTTGTCCAGGACAAACTTTTGTATTCCTAACATTATGGATCTTCCGTGAACCTTGGGTATATGACGGATTTAATAGGAAAGAAGTTGGAAATTAACAAGTAAAAAGGCGTTAAGTTCGGCCGGGCCGAACTTTGGATACCCACCACCACGGGTATATATGTAAACCACCTTTCATCAAAATTCGGTGAAAATTTCATACCTTATACTCATATACCTCATACCGATCTGAACTATATACGACACGGATGTCGAAAAGCCGAACATAAGTCACTGTGTCAAATTTCAGTGAAATCGGATTATAAATGCGCCTTTTATGGGGACAAGACTTGAAATCGAGATATCGGTCTACATGGCAGCTATATCCAAATCTGGACCAATTTGGGCCAAGTTGCATAAACATGTCGAAGAGCCTAACACTAAGCACTGTCCCAAATTTCGGCGAAATCGGACAATAAATGCCTCTTTTATGGGCCCTAAACCTTAAATCCAGAGATCGGTCTATATGGCAGCTATATTCGAATCTGGACTGATCTGGGAAAAATTGAAGAAGGACGTCGAAGAGCCTAACCAAACTCACTGTCTCAATTTCAGCGACATCGGACAATAAATGCGTCTTTTATGGCCCCAAAACCTAAAACCTAGATATCGGTCTATATGGCAGCTATATCCAAATCTGGACCGATCTGTGCGATATTGCAGAAGTATGTCAAGGAGCTTAACTTAACTCACTGTTCCAAATTTCGGGGACATCGGGCAATAAATGAGCATTTTATGGGCCCAAAACCATAAATCAAGAAATCGGTCTATATAGCAGCTATATCCAAATTTGAACCGATCTGGACCAAATTGAAGAAATATGTCAAAGGGCCAAACACATCTCACTGTCCCAAATTTCAGCAAAATCGGATAATGAATGTGGCTATTATGGGCCTTACACCATAAATCGGAGGATCGATCTATATGGCAGCTATATCCAAATCTGGGCCGATCTGAGCCAAATTAACGAAGGATGTCGATGGGCCTTACACAATTCACTGCCCCGAATTTCATCAAAATCGGATAATAAATGTGGCTTTTGTGGGCCTAAGACCCTAAACCGGAGGATCGGTCTATATGGCAGCTATATCCAAATCTGAACCGATCTGGACCAAATTAAAGAAACATATCAAAGGGCCTAAGACAACTCACTGTCCCAAATTTCAGTGAAATCGGACCATAAATGTGGCTTTTATGGGCCTTAGACCCTAAATCGGAGGACCGGTCTATATGGCAGCTATATCCAAATCTGGACCGATCTGAGCCAAATTGACGGAGGATGTCGAAGGGTCTAACACAACTCACTGTCCCAAATTTCAACAAAATCGGATAATAAATGTGGCTTTTATGGGCCTAAGACCTTAAATCGGCGGATCGGTCTATATGGGGGCTATATCAAGATATAGTCCGATATAGCCCATTTTCGAACTTAACCTGCTTATGGACAAAAAAAGAATCTGTGCAAAATTTCAGCTCCATATCTCTATTTTTAAAGACTGTAGCGTGATTTCAACAGACAGACGGACAGACGGACGGACATGGCTAGATCGTCTTAGATTTTTACGCTGATCAAGAATATATATACTTTATAGGGTCGGAAATGGATATTTCGATGTGTTGCAAACGGAATGACAAAATGAATATACCCCCATCCTTCGGTGGTGGGTATAAAAAAATTACCCAAATTTATTTTTCTTTAACCTCGACAAGTAAAATTTAGAGATATTTTGAAATATGGAACTAAGTGTACTATTCTTGGCATAGAAGGCCTTAATCAAGAAGGCTTTCACTTAGTATTCAGAATGTCTTCAGAACACCTCGAAATTCTTATCTACGCATTTGCCTGCAGAGAAAACGAAGAATATTTAATTTTTTCTATTTATCAATCTGACCTGATTTTATTTTCATTCATTTTTCCACAGATGAGATTACAAACTTTCCTTCAGGCAATTTTTCCAAGTGATATCTTCTGTGTATGAGGGTAAAAAGAGGTGACAACAAATTTATTGAAGTGAAGTGAAGTGTTATATCAAAAAAAAAAAAAAAAATAGGACACCAAATGTTCACATCCACTTAAATATACTATTGACATTAGAAGTGACATCACTTTTGAATACCAACACATTTTTTTATAATAAAATATTTCTTTACAAAAAATAAAAAAGGAACATTGTTTTGGAAAGTCAAAGTTTGTAATGCAAACTAAAAAATTTACCAATTTTAAACAAGTAAGCCGAATCTTGTATACCCTCCACCATTTATCGCAGTTGTCGAATTCTATGAGCGGTTTCTCTTTTTAGGCAAACATAGAATATTGAATAAGAACTGTTATGCTATTGGAGCTATATCAAGTTATAGTCCGATTCGGACCACAAATGAATGCTGAACATTGTAGAAGTCATTGTGTAATATTCCAGTTCATTCGGATAAGAATTGCGCCTTGTAGGGCCTCAAGAAGCAAAATCGGGAGATAGGTTTATATGGGAGCTGTATCAAGTTATTGATGGATTCAGGCCATATTGGACACGTATGTTGAAGGTCTTGAGAGAAGGCGTTGAACAATTTCTGCCAAATCGGATAGGAATTGCACCCTCTAGAGGCACAAGAAGTCAAGATGCCTGGTTCGGTTTATACAGCAGCATACTTAGCGCAGTTGTTGGACGTGATACCAAAATACCACGTATAAAATGTCATTCGAATCGGACGAGAATTGCGCCTTCAAGAGGCTCAAGAAGTCAAGACAGACAGACGGTCGGACGTGGCTAAATCGACTTAACATGACAAGACGATCAGGAATATATATACTTTATGAGGTCTCAGACGCATATTTCGAGGTGTTACAAACAGAATGACGAAATTAGTATACCCCCATCCAATGGCGGAGGATATAATTAGGACACCAAATGTTCACATCCACTTAAATGTACTACTGACATTAGAAGTGACATCACTTTTGAATACCAACATATTTTTTTAATAATAAAATATTTCTTTTTAAAAAATAAGAAATGGAACCTTGTTAGGAAAGCCAAAGCTTGTAACGCAAATTTAAAAATGCACTAATGTCAAATTTTAAAAAATTCAATCCAATATAAAAAATTAATGTAAAAGATCTAAAAAATATTTACTTTAATTAGGCTTACGTTGTTGAATTGTACTATACCATTTTGAATTTTACTTTGATAGGTAAACTACTCAATTTTAAAGTTTAATTCAGAAAACAATAATTGAACTTCAGAATTCCATTTTAAATTCAGATGTTTTATTTATTATTCAAATATTCCTTTTGAATTATGGAAATTCCAGAAACTTTAGAATATTTTGTTTGAAATTCAGAAATTCATTTCATTTCATTTGGAATTTAGTATAAGTTAACTTGAACTGTGTAACATTTAACAGATCTTTGGGTCATGGAATTAAGTTTACATTTAAAAACTACAGAGTTAAAGTTATATCATGAAACAAAAAATTGAGCAATGAACAACAATAAATTAAAATAAAATAAGTAAAAGCGTACTAAGTTTGGCCGGCCGAATCTTATATACCATCCACCATGGATTGCACACGTCGAGATCTTTTCCAGGTATTTCTTTATAGGCAAACAAAGGATGATAGAAAAGAATTGCTATGCTATTAAAGCGATATAAAGAAATGGTCCGATTCGGACCATAATGGAATTGTTGACAATGTTAGAAGTCAATGTGTAATCATTAAATCATATTTGGCACAGTTGTTGCAAGTCATAGCAAACCACGTCAAGCAGAATTTTAGTATAATCGGATAAGAATTGCGCTCTGTAGTGGCTCAAGAAGTCAAGGTTCAAGATCGGTTTACATGGCAGCTATATCAAATGGCTCATTTAGAATTCGGTTTATATGGCAGCTATATCAAACCATTGACCGATATGGCCCATTCACAATCCCAACCGTCCTGCACTAATATGAAGCATTTGTGCAAAATTTAAAACGGGTAGCTTTACTACTTTAAAAGTTGGCGTGTCTTGGATAGACAAACGGACGGAATGACGGACGGATGGACAGACGGACGGGCATAGCTAGACCGACTTCAAATGTCATGACGATGAAGAACATATATACTTTATGGGATCTTAGACGAATATTTCGAGGAGTTACAAACAGAATGACGAAATAAGTATACCCCCATCCTATGGTGGAGGGTATAACAAGTAAAAGTTCTGCCGGGCAGTATCTTATATACATACTTTGCACCATGAATCGCTTTTGTCGAGTTCTTTGCCCGGTATCTGTTTTTAAACAAACAAAAAATAATGGATAAGAGTGGCTATATCAAATTATGTTTCGTCTCGGACCATGATTGAATTGTATGTTGGAGACCATAGTGGAAGTTATTGTGTAAAACTTCAGCCAATTGAGATAAGAATTGCGGCCCTAAGGGGCTCAAAAAGTGAAAGCGGAAGGTCGGTTTATATGGAAGCTGTATCAATCTATAGACCGATTCAAACCATATATGACATATTTGTTGAAGGTCATGGGAGAAACCGTTGTATAAAATGTCAACCCAATCGGATAATAATTGAGCCCTCTAGAGGCTTAAGAAGTATAATCGGAAGATCGGTAAATATGGGAGCTATATCAGGCTGTGAACGGATTTAGACCATAGTTATTTCCAGACAAAACAAACCACTTTACACAAATTTTGGTGCAAATCTAATAATAATTGCGACCTCTAGAGGCTTAAGAAGTATAATCGGGAGCTCGGTCAATATGGGAACTATATCAGGTTATGAACGGACTTCCACCATACCAAGAACAATTGCTTCGAGACAAAACCAACCACTTTACGCAAAATTTCCGCCAAATCGGATAAGAATTGCGCCCTCTAGAGGCTCAAGAAGTTAAGATCCTAAATCAGATTATATGGCAGCTATATCAGGTTATGATTTAAGCCAAATCGGATAAGGATTACGCCCTCTAATGGCTCATGAAGTCAAGATCGGTTTATATGGCAGCTACATCAAAACATGGACCGACACGACCAATTTACAATCATAACTTACCTACACTAATGAGAAGTATTTCCGCAAAATTTCAAGCGCCTAGCTTTATTCCTTCGAAAGTTAGCGTGATCGGCGGACGGGCGGACATAGCTAGATTGACTTTAATTGTCATGACGATCAAGAATATATATAAAGGGTGATTTTTTAAGAGCTGTAGGAAATTTTTTCAAAGAAAAAAATACATAAAATTCAGAAAAATGCACAAAATCTACTTTTTATTTGATAGTACGGTCCATATAAGTTAATGTTTGAAAATTATTTCATGCAGATGTTGACCGTGACTGTGCCTCAAATGGTCCAATTTTGGCATACTCTTCCCAACATTTCGGCCGGTATCCCACGAATTAATGCTTCAATGTTACCTTCCAATGCATCAATTGAAGCGGGCTTGTCTGTATAGATATGAGCTTTTACATAGCCCCACAAAAGTCTAAAGGCGTTGAACCGCATGATTAGGCGGCCAATTGACCGGTCCCGAACGTAAAATAAAATCACAAAACTCGCCTCTCAATAAGTCCGTTGTTACGCGTGCTGCGTGGCATGTGGCACCGTCTTGTTGCAACCACATGTCATGCAAATCAAGCTCTTGCATTTTGGGCATAAAAAGATGGATATAATCTCACGGTAGTTCTCACCATTCACAGTTACGTTAAGATTAGCATCATCTTTGCAGAAGAACCGTCCAAAGATGCCACCAGCCCATAAACCGCACCAAACTGTGACTTTTTCTGTATGCGTTGTTAGCTCTTGCAATGCTTCTGACTGATCTTCACTTTAAAATCGACAATTTTGCTTATTGTACCCATTGAGGCAAATATGAGCTTCGTCGCTTAATGGAAGAAGCGCGCGATGAACTTTCTTAACAGAGTACGCATTTTGGTATTCAAATTCAATAATTTGCAAGCGTTATTCGTTTGCAAGACGATTTATGGTTAAATTATAGACCAAACTGGAGATGTTTGACAGTGAGACGAAACGTGCGTGAGCTGTCTAAACCAGTGTTGGCAAAAATATTATAGCTAAAAAATCACCATTTACTTCATGGGGACTTAAACGCATATTTCGAGGTGTTAGAGACGGATTGACGAAATTAGTTTACTTCCATCCTAAGATTGAGTGTATAAAAATACGAGCAATGCAATAAAAAATGAGAAAGAAGAAAATGTCTGACGTTCAGCAAGTATATCTGGAATGGAGAGGGTTTCTTCCTGGAATATTGGATGGCTAGACTGTAGTCGCCTTCACTTTCAATACCTGACTCTAAATATTATAGTCTCTTCCGTTGTTGTAGCAGTGTTTTGTGGAACCTAGGTCTGAGCCGAGTGGGTCTGGTCACAATCGAGACACACATCCTGCACGTAAGCATCAATACTTGCTAAGTAGAAGTTGATGAGGCTGCACGCCGGAGCGCAACTTAATCAGAACTACTCTGGTTTGCCGGGGGAGGCCAATCTCTTTAGGTGCAATGTGTGGCGGTAGTTCTCCAAGGGCAACATTCACCCGGTAGCTATTCACCACACCACTATCGTCGTTACATGAATGTTGTCCAAACCCGCTTGATATGGCGCTTGATCTAGATGTTCTCTCTTGTAACGCTGAACCTTCCGCTCTAGACCACTTCTGTCTATGTTCGCACAACACCTGGCAAAGCTAGGTTGAAAAGCCCCTCACGCCATGCTCCGGTTACACCTCACCGAAACCACCGAAGAGAAGCAGGGTCCAGAGTTCTCTTCAATCCAGTAGCGTGCGGAGAAGGCCCCCCGGGATGTGCCTCTCCCATGACGAACATGTATACTGTGGGGGCAGCCCTTAACGACGAAGATCTCCATCGAGTCAAACCGGTACGTACATCCGGCTGACATTTGTAGTTTCTCCTATCCTACATGTGGAGTATCCGGACGACATTTAACATAGGTTTTGACTTTAGCACATTTCATTTGAGGTGAAAATGAAGCCAATCTTAAAACAGACGCCTCCACGGCGTCTAATTATGTTAATTTCACAATACATAGTTATTACTCCAATGAGGTGGATATTTGGTCCTTTTAATGTTGGTGGAGTCTGAACTTCCCTAGTACCAATGCGGGACAACACGTGGTTTCTTTTACAAAACAGATTGAAATGTATACCTCACGAATAAGTTCGTTAATTTTTTGCACAAATTGAAATAATTTTTGCTTGTTCCATATAAAGTAGTTAACTCTCAAGTGGAGGTTCTTATATTTGCTTTATGCTCAGAACTTCAATTCAATATCCTGAATTTCAAGATAACATCTGCATTTAACCGATATATTCTGAATTTCAATTGGTATTTTCTGAATTAAACTCACAAATGGTGTAGTTCGCCTAGCAAAGTTGCATAACCCCTCCCTTACCCTTGAAAAAATGGCAATAAACATATGAACAGGACGTATTTACTTAATAGAACCTCTTGCAAAATGTCCTTACTATCTACAACAGGCATAAAGGCTTCTCTCGCTGTCGACGAGTATACAAAGGTAGCATTTCTTGATATTAATCTATAATAACAAAACGACATCAATTATAAAGGAGCTGAAATTTTAGATAAACTTTTTAACGGTAATATAAACCTCCAATAACATACTACCTAGTAGAAGTATTACAGCCAGTTCTATTCTGATGAGATGTTTTACAAAAATGTGTCGGAAGAGCACGTACAATTGCAAATACCCTATTCCCGGATAACGTATCGGCCAGAGAAGTCCTTCCATCGAGAACATCGCAAATAGTCGATCTTTTTTCTCGTTGACATCAGATATGTCAGCGGCAAATTTAAGTCAGCAAAAGCTCCCGGTCCAGCAGGCTAGCTTTGCAAAGAGTAGGAACTACTTAACACATTTCAGAATAACTAAATTCTATAGTTTATGCCTCTAAGAGCAAGTAAGCTTATAAGCCAATGGTCTTAATATAAACTGTCACTATAACCTAACCTAACCTTTAGCTTAATATCTCTATTGTTAAAAACGCATGATTGAGGCAGATGTATTAGGTTGCCCAAAAATTAATTGCGGATTTTTCATATAGTCGGCGTTGACAAATTTTTTCACAGCTTGTGACTCTGTAATTGCATCAGATATGTCAGCGGCAAATTTAAGTCAGCAAAAGCTCCCGGTCCAGCAGGCTAGCTTGCAAAGAGTAGGAACTACTTAACACATTTCAGAATAACTAAATTCTATAGTTTATGCCTCTAGGAGCAAGTAAGCTTATAAGTTTATTAGAAGGCAACTTGGTATGCCAATGGTCTAAATATAAAGTGTCACTATAACCTAACCTAACCTTTAGCTTAATATCTCTATTGTTAAAAACGCATGATTGAGGCAGATGTACAAAACAATTGTTTGTTTAAAACAATTTGCTGAAAGTCTTGTCTTCTTTGTGACCCAGTGGTATTTTGCCATTAAAGGAAAATTATAAACCAGAAAGAAAATTGTCATTTAGAAGTCTAAACCCAATAAAAGAGTCAAGAATAAGAGGAAAATTGTTTTACGTGCATTTTATATGAGAACAAGTAAAAGCGTGCTAAGTTCGGCCGGGCCGAATCTTATATACCCTCAACCATGGATCGCATTTGTCGAGCTCTTTTCCCGGCATCTCTTCTTAGGCAAAAAAGGGTATAAGAAAAGAGTTGCTCTGCTATTAAAACGATATCAAGATATGGTCCGGTTCCGACCACAATTAAATATATGTTGGAGACCTGTGTAAAATTTCAGCCAATTCGTATAAGAATTGCGCCCATTGGGGCTCACGAAGTAAAACAGAGAACTATTTATATGGGATCTGTATCGGGATTTAGACCGATTCAGACCATAATAAACACGTTTGTTGATGGTCATGAGAGGATCCATCGTACAAAATTGCAGGCATATCGGATAATAATTGCGACCTCTAGGGGTCAAGAAGGCAAGATCCCAGATCGGTTTATATGGCAGCTATATCAGGTTATGAACCGATTTGAACCTTATTTGACACAGTTGTTGAAAGTAAAAATAAAATACGTCATGCTAAATTTTAGCCAAATCGGATAGGAATTGCGCCCTCTAGAAGCTCAAGAAGTCAAATCCCCAGATCTGTTTATATGACAGCTATATCAGGTTATGGACCGATTTGAACCATACTTGGCACAGTTGTTGGATATCATAGCGAAATACTTCGTGCAAAAATTCATTCAAATCGGATAAGAATTGTGCCCTCTAGAGGCTCAAGAAGTCAAGACCCAAGATCGGTTTATATGGCAGCTATATCAGGTTATGGACCGATTTAACCATACTTGGCACAGATGTTGGGTATCATAACAAAACACGTCGTGCGAAATTCCATTGTAATCGGATAAGAATTGCGCCCTCTAGAGGCTCAAGAAGTCAAGACCCAAGATCGGTTTATATGGCAGCTATATCAGGTTATGGACCGATTTGAACCATACTTGGCACAGTTGTTGGATATCATAACATAACACGTCGTGCAAAATTTCATTCTGATCGGATAAGAATTGCGCACGCCAGAGGATCAAGAAGTCAATACCCAAGATCGGTTTATATGGCAGCTATATCAGGTTATGGACTGATTTGAACTATACTTGGCACAGTTGTTGGATATCGTAGCAAAACACGTCGTGTAAAATTTCATTCGAATCGGATAAGTATTGCGCACTCTAGAGGCTCAAGAATTCAAGACCCAAGATCGGTTTATATGGCAGCTATATCAAAACATGGACCGATATGGCCCATTTACAATACCAACCGACCTACACTAATTAGAAGTATTTGTGCAAAATTTCAAGCGGCTAGCTTTACTCCTTCGGTAGTTAGCGTGCTTTCGACAGACCGACGGACGGACAGACGGACGGACGGACGGACAGACGGACGGACATGGCTAGATCGACATAAAATGTCGCGACGATCAAGAATATATGTACTTTAGGGGGGCTCAGAAGAATATTTCGAGTAGTTACAAACAGAATGACGAAATTAGTATACCCCCCATCTTATGGTTGAGGATATAAAAAGAAAAAAAATCAGAGGGTAGCGCCGGAATCTAGCGTCTTGACGCTGAAATCGAATCTATTCTATTTTGACAGCGTCGCTCTCAAAATTCTCATCTCTCACCACATTTATCTCTCATAATATTGTCACATTTTCGTGAAAGTTCGCCGCGTTACCAAAAATTTTGTAGTGAATTTCAGCAAAAATATGGCATCCATACATGAAAGAATTTCCATGTTTAAAAAATTTCAGATGTTTGTGTGTAAAATTTGTAACAAATACTTTTAAGTTAAGAGTGACAATTATGTTTAAATGCATTATCGTATACTTTGAAGTTCTAAACAAGTAAAAAGGCGTTAAGTTCGGCCGGGCCGAAATTTGGATACCCTCCACCTCGGGTATATATGTAAACCACCTTTTGTCATAATCCGGTGAAAATGCATAATTTATGCCCCCATAGCAGCTATATTGAAATATGGTCCGATTTGGACCAAATTCGACACGGATATTGAGTGGTGTAATAAGGACAAGACATTGTTCTATTTTGAGGAACAAAATATTGGGTTTTTGGTTGCCATATCCAAATATAGATCGATCTGAATCATATACGACACGGATGTCGAAAAGCCTAATGTAAATCACTGTGTCAAATTTCAGTGAAATCGGATTATAAAAGCGCCTTTCATAGGGGCCGAAACTTTAAATCGAGAGATTGGTCTATATGGCAGCTATATCCAAATCTGAAGCGATCTGGGCCAAATTGAAGAAGGATGGCAAAAGGCCTCACACAACTCACTGTCACAAATTTCGGCGAAATCGGACAATAAATGCGCCTTTTATGGGCTCAAAACCTCAAATCGAGAGATCGGTCTATATGGCAGCTATATCCAAATCTGGAACGATCTGATGTCGAAGGGTTTACCTTAACTCACTGTCCCAAATTTGGGCAAAATCTGTGCAAAGTTTCCGGTCAATATCTCTATTTTTAAAGATTGTAGCGTGATTTCAATAGACAGACGGACGGACGTCTTAGATTTTTACGCTGATCAAGAATATATATATACTTTATAGGGTCGGAAATGGATATTTCGATGTGTTGCAAAAGGAATGACAAGCAGAATATACTCCTATTCTTCGGTGGTGGGTATAAAATTAAAATAGGTAAATAACATCTTTACCACCACTCTCGCTGTAACTCTTTCATCCCTCTAATATGAATTCAGATTCTGGTTTCGCCGCTAGAACTTTTTTTTGACTCTGGTTCTTGACTCTCAGTTGGGCTTAGACTCTCATTAGGAGCGTTATTATTAAGCCGTTCGGGCCGAATCTTATATACCATCCACCATGGATCGCATTTATCGAGTTCTATGCGCAGTATCTCTTTTTAGGCAAACAAAGAATAATGAATAAGAACTGTTATGATATTGGAGCTATATCAAGTTATAGTCCGATTCGGACCATAAATGAATGTCGAACATCGTAGAAGTCATTGTTTAATATTTCAGTTCATTCGGATAAGAATTGCGCCTTGAAGGGGCTTAAGAAGTAAAATCGGGAGATAGGTTTATATGGGAGCTGTGTCAAGCTCGATCGATTCAGACCATATTAGACACGTATGTTAAAAGCCATGAGAGAAGCCGTTGCACAAATCGGATGAGAATCAAAACATGGACCGATTTGGCCTATTTACAATCCTACCCGACCTACACTAATAAGAAATATTTTTGCAAAATATCAAGAGGCTAGCTTTACTCCTTCGAAAGTTAGCGTGCTTTCGACAGACAGACGGATGGACATGGCTAGATTGACTTAAAATGACATGAGCATGAAGAATATATATACTTTATGGGGTCTTAGACGCATATTTCGAGGTGTTACAAACAGAATGACAAAATTAGTATATCCCCATCCTAAATATAAAAAACATAATAATGCATGGCATTCTCATTGTCGCAAGAGCAAAGATGAGCAATAGAGATGTGATAAGATTAGAACAATCTGAGGCCGAATTATCGCATACGTGTTCGAAGGCGCTTGCGTATCGAATGAAATTTCATATCCTATTTAATTTGTTGTTAAAACACTTTTATACACATTTTAATGTCGACTTTTTTTTTAAATTATGATCGATTCAAACATTCGCGTTCTTAATTTTCGAAAATTCTAGTTCCATAAAGAAATGCATGATTCACAAAAGAAAGATTTGGAACTATTTCATTTTCTAACGTATGCGGTTATTCTGACCCAGAGTCTACCAATTTTAAGAGCGTGTTAAGAAAAAAGCCGACGTTGATATTTGACGTGTAATATGGCTGAACCATATGTACGATGTCGCGTCTTACAAGCGACATTGACTCCTTTGTTTGATCATGAGTCACACCTAGGAATAATTATGAGAATTGTTAGTATATTTCTGAGTATACAAAAAAAAAAAAATATTTGTTTCAAAAATGTCATTCCACAAGTGTTTGTAAAATTATAAACTAAATACCACAGATCATGCTGCAAAACCACTTTTTTCTTCAAGGAATAACAATGTGTGTGTGTTTGCTGAAAAAAATAAAAATAAATTAATAGTTGGCAACCCTTTGTTCTGCTTTTCTATGTACATAAAGAGGAGGAGAACAATAAGAATCATTAGTGTGCTGCTGACTTTCGTGAGATAAAGACCCATCGATCGATCTAGTAACGCTAAGCAAATGATTAATTTTTGTTCTCAATAAAAAAGCCGAAGTCAAGTCGTCGTTAATGGCGGAGAGTGTCGTTTGGGGAAGTATAAAAAAGTGTATTTGTTGTTGTTTTTTTTTAACATTGTATGTATTTGTGTGCTAACGGGTAGTAGAGTGTTTTTTTTGGTGGAGTGGTTCGTAGTGAAGCATGTTTGTTACAACTTACCCAAGGAGACACGAGCTGGTACAGCACCTTGATCTAGCCAGAATGACACCCATGAGACAATTACCAGCATACAGCATGGGATATAAATTTGAATTAAGTAATATGAGAATTCTCGCTTGAATAGTAGATCGACTTTGAGGCAACTGTATTCACCTATGAGTATACAAGGTACAAAAAATATACAAACAAATGATAAAACGTAAAACGTAGGGTCTTCAGTAGGTATTTCATAAAAAGAAAATATAAATGACATTTAATAACAAAAGAAAGGAAAATACAATAATTGAAAAAGGAGAAAGAAACAAAAATTTCAAGTATAAAAAAATATACAAACAGAAATTTAGGCGGAAATTACCAAAATAATAGTATTTTCAATTGACATAAAACAAGTGTTAAAAATAAAACTCAACGAAAAGGTAATAAGATTATAATATAACGTGTTTTTTTTCATTTTTTTCTCATTCATAGGCAAGTAGAATCAACACTTCTTTATGGCATTTGTATATGTGCAACAACAAAATCTAACGGAAATGAACGAATTTAAATGGAAATTGCATTCAGTTCATTTCCGTTAATTTGTTGGCAATGCGTTCCATACTCTTCAAGACAAAGTTGTTGTTGAAGTTGATTTAAGTTTGTAGTTGCTGTTGTTGCTAAAATTTATTTTGCTCTCAAAAGGAGCCAAAAGTTTATTTTGTTCAATTTTCTTTTTTTCAGGTTTATATATTCTCATATTTTTTGTTTTGGTTTCTTTCTTCTTGATAGCAGAAAAAAAACATTATACAGCATTAAATAATTTTTAAATTGGCAATTTTCGTTGAATTTATCTCATCAATGCATCTGGCAAATCTGTCCAAATTCCAACCATTAAACGATAGTATGTGAACGACTGTTGTTTGGAGTAATTTGTTGGAGTTGCATTGTGATTTTAGAGGGGTCTGTCGTATTATGTGTCAAAGATTTGTGTAGGTTTTGTTGTATCTAATGATTATTTGTTGTAGCTGAGAAGTATTTTGTTTGTTTGATTTGTAATAAAACAGTATATAAATATTTGTAACAAAGTAAATCATTTAAATTTTCAAAACACTTGGTTCTGGATGTTTGAAGTTCTGCAAGAAAAAAATTTGACAAATACGAACACAAAAACACAAACTATTCATATCAAAAAAAAAAAAAGAATATAAAAAATTTTTTCTAACAAGAGTTGTATGTTATTACCTCAAGATGTAACTTATCACATGCATTTTGATTGTTTTATTATTAGACCTTCTTTAACTAAATTCTCTAGAGTAAAGTGTACACAGATTTTGAAGTATGTTAACATTATAAAAGGTTGTCCAATATATTTAATTCGCACAATTATCACGAGTTTTTTGGTTTCTTCGAATATCATTGAAGTGATATTTATGAAGTTATATAATTACATTCTCGAAAACGGAAGCTAAGACAACTTAAATAACCTTTTATCGATTTCTATAACCAAGAATGGTACATATGGGATCGTAATAAAAGAAGATACATATATACATCGCTATAAGACTTGGATTTAAAGATGTCGAAAGTCAGTGATGGATGTCAATATATATATATATATATATATATATATATATATATTGCCCACTAAAGATAATTTGGCATCCAAGATGCTAAAAATCCAAAAATTATATTATGCGGCAAGGTTGGTTCATTATATCATGAAAAACCCACCTTCTTAACCTGGTAGAGCCACCTCTAGAGATGTATTTAGATGTAATGAGATAACAGTTACAGAGGGTGTGCTGAGTGTACAAGGCGTTTGCCAGTCGGGCTATAAAGGGCCGCAGGCGACAACGAACTTACATCTTTGCAAATTTTGCCCATGAACCTTCCACTAAGGAACAGGGTCAAACTTCTCACTTATCAATGAGTGCAGTCCGATTCAAGTTTAAGCTCAATGATAAGGGGCCTTCTATTTATAGCCGAGTCCGAACGGCATGCCGCAGTGCGATACCTCTTTGAAAAGAAGTTTTACATGGCAAAATACCTCACAAATGTTGCCAGCATTAGTAGGGGAAAACCACTGCTGAAAATTTTTTCTGATGGTCTCGCCTGGATTCGAACTTCAGCGTCATAGGCGGACATGCTTACCTCTGCGCTACGGTGGCCTCCAAAATTTGTTGGCAATTAACTTACATCTGGCAGAACATAAACGGCGGCTATACTCAAAAGTGGGAAGAGAAACAAAGAGAATCTGACTGTTGAAGAGAGTGGAGTGGTGATAAAATCAATCGATAGTTTTAAATATTTTGGAGTCCTGATAGACAAACGATTGAAATTCAAACACCATTTGGAGGACATCTCCCTTTCCAGAATGATGCCAGACAAAAGCGTTACGTGACAAAGTCGCTCGTTAATTCACGTCCACTGTATGGAGCCGCAGTTTGATGACTTGAAGGAGCCATATAACATTCATAACAAGTTGTAATTGTTACATAGTTTACAGGAGCTACAGGATAGTGGTGCACAATAAGAATATTTTCTTCACGCGAGTTTTCATACCTAATTCAAACGTACGCTTATGCTCTTTGTTTCAGTCGTTAGTTAACAATATATTATTGTCTCTGGAAGAAAAAGGCGTAAAATGTCGCGTATGCTGATGTAGTGCCAATTGCGGTTAGGGGAAAGTTTCCCAGCACTCTAAAAGATATACTTTAGGAAGCTCTACGTGCAACAGCAAAATGGGCTACCGAAAGTGGTCTGGGTATAAATTCGTGCAAGACAGAAGTAGTTCTTTTCAGCAGGAGATACAAGTTGCCTACAGTGGAACCTGTCTCCTTGGGTGGAGAGAATGTTCCATTTACAGAAAGCGCAAAATACCTGAGTGTTTTGCTGAACAGGAAATTGAACTTCCAATCCAACATTTTGGAAAGGGCATGAAAGGCCACTCTTGCCCTGTACACCAGCAAGAGGGCCATTGGCAAAAGTTGGGGATTTAGATCACGTGTCATGCATTGGGTATATACTGCAGTTGTCAGACCTATTATGCAATATGGTGTTGTGGTCTGGTGGACGCCGCTTCAAAAATCAACCTACTGCTCAATACTTAACCGGATCCAAAGGATTGCTTGTTTGTGCATCACAGCCGCAATGAGGACGACACCATCTGATGCACTTGAATTTAATGGTACATCTGATGCCTCTGGACATTGTGGCTAAATGTGTGGCTGTGGGAGCTTTCTCATTGGTCATGTGGCGGCTATGGACACTGTGTTATTCTTGATACAATATCCGATGTTCCAGGCAGGGTGGATTACACCCTACCTGAGCCGCATTTTGATAAAAAGTTCTGTACCACTATTCCTGATCGAACCGATTGGAACTGCTATATTCCTGTTAACAGAAGTTGCATAGACTTCTATACGGATGGTTCCAAACTAAACGACCAGGTGGGCTTTGGGGTGTACTCAAAAGATCTAGAACTGGTCATATCGAAGAGGTTACCCGACCACTGCAGTGTGTATCAAGTAGAGATCCTTGCAATTAAGGAAGTGATGGAATGGCTAAGATATAATCTCATTAGGACGATTGACATAAATATCTTCTCAGGCAGCCATTAAATCTCTGTAGAACGTATTTCTGAACACAAAAATCGCCCTCGACTGTCGCAGATCTCTCAACGAGATGGCTGAACAGTTCAAAATTCACCTGCCGGGCCACAGAGATATCCCAGGGAATTATAAAGCAGACGAGGTTGCGAGACTAGGAACTACCCTACACACTCCAGGGACACTGGAATCTGTGGGTATGCCTCTAGCGACATGTAAGCTAAGTTTTCAGGACCAGGCCCGAAGGACAACGAATAATAGATGGTCACAAAGAGAGGGTGTGAGCATTCTAAAACTATGTGGCCTCATCTAGACTTGAAGAGGTTTACCGCGTTACTATCACTGGCTAGAACAGACGTCTCAGTCATTGTGTCCGTCATGACAGGTCACTGTCTAATCGGAAAACATGCTGACAGACTGAAGGTTGCCAGCAACGACTTTTGCAGAAGCTGTAGGGACATCGAAGAAGAAGAGACTATAGAACACCTTCTGTGTTCTATAGTCCCGCACTAGCAGTTAGAACGAGTTTCACTTTAGGTTATAATTTCTTTGAGAATTAGTCTGATTTAGCGGATGTGAACATTCGCAAGTTATCGGGCTTTTTAAAGCGATCTGGATGGTTCAACGGTAGGAACTAGAAGGGATTTGAAGGGAGCATCTCACACACAGAGTCTCAGTTTAATTTTTTGTACCACTGGTACATTATCATCCCGCTTACATTTAAAGTAGTCAGCTGGCACCAACTTCTAGTTCAGTAATCAACTAGTAGTAGTAAATTTACTAGACTAGTTCCATTTTGGTGTAGATAAATAGCTATTAGTGGAATGTTCATGAGCAAAATTTGCATTGCCAATTGGTCTCGATCCAAAAAATTGCCCTTCTTATGTGTCAACGATAGGGGGAAAAAATATTTTAACCGTTATTCGTGAAAGTTTGTTGATTTGATGAATATTTTTTTTTTTCACTATATTCCTTAGTTTAATGGAGTAAACACATGTTTATAGAGTGAAACAAGTTACAAAAGTTAAAACAATTAAATGTTTAAAACCTAATGAACCATATCCATTGCGGCTACATTGTAGGCAGCGCAGGTAATAGATTTTTCTCATATAAGCCGATACATATAAACACGAAAACTGAAGATGTCCGAAATCCAAAGTCCTCCAAACAAATTAACGAATTGCTACACACGCAAGGACAATATTCATACCTGGAACAAAGTTTCTGGACTGAACCATATCAACTACCAATTACTCTATGCTAACACTGGTACTCGGCCGAGAACGTGCGTTGTTTGTCATAAAAATTTGAATTATGTATTTTCCCCAGGGTTGTCAACGTCGCATACCTGGCATCACTTTATCTGCCTTTCGACTATCCGACACCGCCACCCACGTCGGAGCTGCAACGACTGGTGAGGAAAGCAAAACAGACAGGAAACGAGGTACTAATAGGGTGCGATGCGAACTCTCACCACATTTCGTGGGGTAGTACCAACACTAATAAGCAAGGCCAAGCCCTGACAGGGTTCTTGAATACTAACGACCTAATAACACTTAATATTGGTAACACCGCTACCTTTGTTAATAGGATTAGAAAGGAGGTATTAGATTTGGCGAAATGTTCGGAAAATCTAATCGATGAGGTTCACGATTGGAGGTTCTCCATGGAACACTCTTTCTCTGATGATCGGTACATTAGGTTTAGAATAGCACGGCCAGCGCCGAATCCGATAAGCTTCCGGAATAACTTGAAGACCAACTGGACAAAATTCGGAAGGCTAATCAAAAGAAGACTTTGGCAAGATGATTTAGATTGTCCAAGCATAGAAGACATTGACGAGAATGTCAACAGGATAACGACACGACTGGTGGGGTCTTTCGAAGATTGTTGTCCACTTCGGGAAAGGAAATCAGCCTAAGAAAAACCCTGGATGACCGGAGAGATTCGCAATATTGGGAAAGAGGTCCGCAGATTTTTTAACAGACCATGTCGTAAGAAAGGTGAAGTTTATTGGGATGACTATTACACACGGCTCAAGGAATACAATTAGATTACGAGAGCGGCAAAACGTGCCTCCTGGTTGAGGCTTTTGATGAAACTCATTTTCCACCGGATACGAAGGGACTCACGGAGACACCGGAATCTTGGAATAATGGCGTTGACCGAAGGTTTATAATAACGGAATTTATGGTGAATGAATCCTTGAGGAACCTCAAACCATTTAAGTCACCCCGACCTGAACTGCTCAAATATTTACAAACAACATGCCTATTTTAAGGGAAGGTCGGTGGAGACTGCCCTGCACGAGGTTGTGCATAAAATAGAAGAACTTCGATCCCAAAACATACACCACCCTGGCGGTACGCATTGAGATCGAGGGGGCTTTTAGCAATGTGCGGACCGACATACTGATCCAATCCTAAGATCAGTACCGGGTGGACCCGGTCCTTAGAGACTGGATAAACCATATGCTAAGGAACAGGTGGATAAATTGTGTGTCCCATGGCATAAATATAAGAGAGAAAGTGGCACAGGGCAAGCCAGAGGGGGGAATTTTATCGCCATTCCTATGGGTGACCACCATAAATGACCTATTACGGATGCTGGCTGAGGAGGGATTTGAATCCATATGCTACGCAGACGATGTTATAATACTTCTAAGGGGTAAGGATCCGAACGAGCTATGCAGAAGGGCCGAAAGGGTCTTGCATATGGCATATGACTGGGCTAGACCTAGAGGTCTCAATGTTAACCCAGAGAAGACTGAAATATGCCTGTTCACGAGGAAGACGAAGGTGGGCCAATTTAACGCACCACGTTTCCTCAATAAGACGATTTCGATATCTGACAAGGTCAAATACTTAGGTGTGATCTTGGCAGAAAACTGAATTGGAAGTGTCACATTCAGGAGCGTACTGAGAAGGCTCACCGATGTTGGGCACTATGTAGACGGGCCGTGGGGTCGAAATGGGGCCTGAATCCTAAGATAGTCCACTGGTTCTACAGGAGCGTAATTAGACCAATACTTACTTACGCCTCAGTAGTTTGGTGAACTGCTATGGAGAAAAAGTGCAACATAAGGACCATACAACAGGTTCAGAGAACATATTGTCTTGGCATAGGCGGAGCGATGGGGACCAGACTATTCTAGATATCTGACCCATTGACATACAGAGTGAGTGTGAGTCACCCACTGCGGCTTTGAGATTTAAGGCGATGGGAGAATGGATTGAGGATGGGAGCAGCTCATACCATCGTGGTATAATCAAGGCGACAATAGGAAACCTGGAAGGAAGAGAAGAGGTTTCCGATCGGATACCTGGAAGGAAGAGAAGAGGTTTCCGATCGGATACCTGAGAAAAACCTCGAAGTCGAGTTCAAGGCACTGCTACCATTGGCACAGTCTTGGATTGACGGAACCCTAGTATTGCCATCTGGAAGATCGTATTACACTGATGGATCAAAGCTAGAGGACAGAGTGGGCCTGGGGGTATACATTGAGAAACCACGGACTGAGATCTGTTTTAGACTGTTTAAGACCATAATACGGTCCTGCAGGCGGAGATCCGGGCGATCACGGAATGCGTAAAGTGGTGTGGTATTAACGCGAGGACGTCGAGTGTGAACATCTTTACCGACAGTAAAATTGCCATAAGGGCAATAACAACCAGGACGGTAAGGTCTCGAACAGTCTTGCAGTGTAAGAAGGAGATTAACGCCTTCTCTCAGGATGGCAAAATCCGCATCGTTTGGGTGCCGGACCATAACGGAGTAATGGGAAATGAAAGGGCAGACGATTTGGCGGTGAAGGCCAGAGGACTGCTGTCCATAAACTTGGTTAACCCGAAGCCTTTCGGGACGACGCAGTCCGAGTTAAGGGAGTGGGCAACGAATACGCAGCAACATTGTGAAGCGGTCGATAGGACGGCGAAAATCCGATGGGGGGATCCAGATCGTGAGAAGACGAGGCTGTTACTGAAAGGAAGCAAGAAGGAGGTCAGTATAGCTATTGGTATCATAACGGTACACATAGGACTACGAGCTCACTTATGTAAAATCGGTGTGGCAAGTAATAGCTTGTGTAGGGTATGCGGGGAAGATGATGAGACGTTGGAGCATATCCTTTGTCATTGCCCGGCTTTCGCGTCCAACAAATGCCGGCACTTAGGTGGAGACACAATACCAGACATGAACCAACTTAGGGGAGTGGTATGAAAAACAATTAAGGATTTTGTAAGTAGCACGGAATTCCTTAATACAAATTTTCTTTTTAGAGGTTACTTTATAGTTTTTAGAGCGCACAACAAACCGATTATTGGCTTAGGTGTATGTCCACAGTGGCATGGGGCGGATTAATATCTGCAACCTCCTTTCCATCTAACCTAATCATCCTGAAGATTATTTCGTTATTTGTGGAATAATTACTGTAACTAACATATTCAAAGAACCGAGGAGTTGTTGTTGCTATAAATTCAGTTAGTGTGATGATTGCTCTGATGGAATATTTGATCGATTTCAAATTCACTCTCCGCTATACTTGATGTTCTCAAACGAAACGAAATAAGTATAAGAAATAAATTGAACTAACGAGTTGCAAGATATGTCCTCCGAACGACTTCATAAGAATATAACTTAACATTGTTGTAAATTTCTTTATTTTAATACACATCTAATAACGCCAACAACATAGGCAAAGATAAGCCAAATCTAAAGGTATAACAAAAACACTTACTAAACAAAAAAAGGCATGGTAGGTAAAATGATAAAATATGTTTCTGAAAATTAAATACAAACATCGAATAGAAGTAGCAAAAGTGCTCACAGCATAGGCTTGAAGTTAATGTTTATTAGCAAATACTCAGGAAGTTAGTTAGGCTTGGAGTTGTAATTTAAAAAGACCACATGTGAACATTTGAATTTTATTTTAAATGTCCTGAATACCTGCTCTAAGGCGGAAATGTTTTATGATGAAAATATATCTAATTGAATGCTACTTCAAAGATTTGGAATGAGACGATTATCAGAAATATCTGATTTCAGATCCTTTTAATCAGTCACAGTATGATTTATAATTGACAATATTTGTTACGTTTTTGCAAAGAAATTACTGCATGCATATCTAACTCCTATTTAACAATAAATACTCAAACAAATAAAAAAATAAAATATTGAAACATTTGAAAATCAGTTAATCGTTTATATAAAAATGTTTAAGTGGTGTATGTGTTTTGGGCATGAAGAAGTGCAAGCGAAAGCTCGTTATTTTAACTAAATGTATGGCCTTCCAAACTTTTGGATATCAAAAAGCCTCACGAGATCATGAGCAGAATTTTTTAGGTCATAGGTGGACTGAGACTGCCATTAGATTGTGCTGGATCCCGTGCTATCAAGGGGTGGCGTGGAACGAAGCGGCTGACGAACTGGTCAGGTTTGAAACTCGGATGGGCTCTTGGAGAGCGACGTCGATGGTGAACCCCCCTCTGTGTTGGCTGTTTGAGATGGTGGATACCTAGTATGATGAATGTGCTGTCACGGAGTGGGCTGGTAAACTTCGGCTACAGGGCCTCTCCTATTTCATTTCTTTCTAGGACGATCACAATGGAGCATTGGTCTCCGAGTAAAGCTTAGGGCAACTAACTGCGCTTGCCAGATACGTAATAGCTCAGAGGTGATTGATATAACTTTGATGAATCTCGATGGTACTATTTTAAAGGATTAGACTCTAATTTGAACCATAGATAAATTTTCTTCTCTCAGATATTGGCTTGAGCCAACATACAGGAACCTCATATAGATCAACTGGCACCATTTGGGCAGACGCAAAGCTTTGTACCATAAGCATCTTGCTCATTGGTAAAAAGGAGCAAGACGACTGGGCAACTGAGCCCTCCGCAGTATGATAGAGAAGATACAGCGCGCCGAATGAGGCGCCTTATATCATCGGACCGTATTCCTTTGTTCCTATATGTTGGGTCTGTGGCAACGAAGACTGAGAGGGTCAGGTAGTTGGAGCTCCTTAAACTTTGGGCATTCATCTTCTTGGCGACGGGCCATATTAGGTCGAAACTTGTTACAGGATGCAAAGAATTTTTTCGAACAATGGTCTAGGCTCTAAATTATGCCTGAGAATCCGTGAGACGAATTGGTTAACTGGCGCATACTCTCAGTGGTGAGAGTTTCTTTTCGGTCCTCCCAGTGCCCTACTTTCATTATTTTTCTGCCTTTTCTGATGTCTTGTATCAAAACACCTTTGACACCTCAATATTTTTTCGTCTTTTTCTTCTCTTCTACCATTTTCTATGGCGGACACAATGGACCTAAGATTTCCTAGTAAAGCAGCTGGCAACCGAGGCTGCTAGTCGTATGCTCTTCAACTTCGCCTGAGGACAAGTCGGCTGAAACTGAATGTACTAGGTAACATTTCATTGCATTGATGGTGCCTTCAATAGTGTAATCTAACGAAAACTTATTGCCTCTGGATATACCTTGAAGTTGAGGAAGTGTTCTCTTTGGACAACCAACTGTTTTTATACCCACCACCGAAGGATGGGAGTATATTCATTTTGTCATTCCATTTGCAACACATCGAAATATCCATTTCCGAACCTATAAAGTATTGTATATATATTCTTGATCAACGTAAAAATCTAAGACGATCTAGCCATGTCCGTCCGTCTGTCTGTTGAAATCCCGCTTTAGTCTTTAAAAATAGAAATATTGAGCTGAAACGTTGCAGAGATTTTTTTGTCCATAAGCAAGTTAAGTTCGAAGATGGGCTATATCGGACTATATCTTGATATAGCTCCCATATAGACCGATCCGCCGGACATTTATTGTCCGATTTTGCTAAAATTTGGGACAGTGAGTTGCGTTAGGCCACTTGACATCCTTTTTCAACTTGGACCAGATCGGTTCATATTTGGATATAGCTGTCATATAGACCGATCTCTCGATTGAAGGTTTTAGGCCCATAAAAGGGGCATTTATTGTCCAATTTTGCCAAAATTTGTAACAGTGAGTTGTGTTATATCCTTCGATATCCTCCTTCTATTTGGCCCAGATAAACCGATCTCTCTATGTAAGGTTCAGGGCCCATAAAAGGCGCATTTATTGTCCGATGTCGTCGAAATTTGGGACAGTGAGTTGTGTTAGGCTCTTCGACATATTTCTGCAATTTGACCCAGATCAGTTCAGATTGGGATATATTGGGTTGCCCAAAAAGTAATTGCGGATTTTTTAAAAGAAAGTAAATGCATTTTTAATAAAACTTAGAATAAACTTTAATCAAATATATTTTTTTTACACTTTTTTTCTAAAGCAAGCTAAAAGTAACAGCTGATAACTGACAGAAGAAAGAATGCAATTACAGAGTCACAAGCTGTGAAAAAATTTGTCTACGCCGACTATATGAAAAATCCGCAATTACTTTTTGGGCAACACAATAGCTGCCAATAGACCGATATCGATTTATGCTTTTGGACCCATAACAATTGAGTTCAGTGTCTGAGAAACAGCAAATTATGAAGCACAATCTGCCTGTTGCTTAGTGGTATGTAGAAGGAGTTTAATTATATGTTCCTTGAAGACTCCACTGAATTAGCGGAAGTGAGAATTAGCAGGATATTAGGCTTTTTAAAACGATCTGGCTGGTTCAACGATAGGAACTAGAAGGCATCTTCCTTCTCATTTGTCTGTGGTATTTCAACGGACTAAAATGTCTAAGTGAAACTGCTTCGCTGACGTCAATGTAACCTAACCTTACCCAACTTATCCTACTAAGATGTAGACACATTTGCATTTTGTAGCTATTGCATTTGAAAGGTTTCAATCCTTTTCAAGCTTTATTAGGAGAGCAAGCCTAGTCTGTGTGATGTTCAAAGCTATCCCGTGCCTTCCTGTTTTATGATAGTTTATCCAGGATTCTAAATCACTCATTCAGCGTTATTGGCGGACATGCCAACTCGCCATAAATTCATTCTTTTTGTATATAAAGCGTGCCTTGGACTTGCATGTACTCCAAAAGTGTGGCAGGATACCACACAGCATGTTAAAGCTCATGTCTATACAGACAAGCCCGCTTCAATTGACGCATTGGAATACAACATTGATGCATTTATTCGTGAGATACTGGCCGAAATGTTGCCAAACAACATTAGCAAGAAATAATCTTCAAACATTAAAGTATATGGACCGTATTATTGATTCAAATATAGATTTTATGCATTTTTCTGAATTTTAATAGTTTTTATTTTTTGAAAAACTTTCCTATTGCTCTTAAAAAAGAACCATTTAGTTAAGTATAAGTTAGGGATAATCCTATCAAACAGTGTTTTAAAATAACAAAATAACCAGCTATGTATATACCTTTCAATGAAGACCAGTGTAACAGTTAGCTTTTAAAAATATTCATACATTATGGCAAATTTACAGGATTCTTCAAACGGTTTTTACAAAAAAAAGGACATTTACTTTTCCGAAAAACAACTCCGTTTTCTTAGGGAAGTATTATTTTTATAGTAAATGCGCATACTTTTTCTCCATAGTTGAACATTAATCGTGAATTTTGGACTTTTTGAAGTAAAAGTCACTTCGATTACGGTAAAACCTTTAGGTTAGGTTAGGTTAGGTTTAAGTGGCTATCTGCCATCAGACACACTTAGACGTTTCGTCCATTGTGATACCACAGCCTAATAACTTGCGAATGTTCACATCCTCTAAATCAGACAGGTTCTCAAAGAAATGAGAATCTAAAGTGAAACTCCTTCTGAATGCTATTGCGGGACATGCTGTCAGCATGTTTTCTCTTCTTCTTCGATGTCCTCACAGCTTCTGAAAAAGTCGTTGTTTTGCAACCTTCAGTCTGTCAGCATGTTTTCCGATTAGACAGTGACCTGTCATGACGGACACAATGACTGAGACGTCTGTTCTAGTCAATGGCAGCAAAGCGGTAGACCTCTTCAAGTCTAGGTATTTATAACATTCCGATACAAGCAGAGTATATCTCCTTAGACAGGGAACCAATCTATTAGACACAGCTTGTAATTCAACCGGTAATATCTCATTAGGGTCTGGAGACTTAAAGGAGTCGAAACTTCTTATCGCCCAAAAGATTTTCGGCTCACACACAATTTCCCCAATAGCCTCCGACAAATGCATACCAGTGAAAACACATTTTTGCGCCACATTGTCCGTTGGAGACTTTCCCGGGAAATGTATATCAACGAGCAGTTCTAGTGTTTCCTCACTAGACATTGTCCACACATTCTCTGGCTTCTGAATATACCCCACCGATTCAAAACTTATTTTTTACAAAAGAAGTTAACTTGTTGAAAATTCCGTTTATCGCTTATGAATTATTTTTTGCGTGTTCTTTAATATTTTTGGCATAGGTTAGGTTAGGTTGAAAAGAGGGTGCAGATATTAATCCGCCCCATGCCACCATGGACATACACCTAAGCCTAAATAATCGGCTTGTTGTGCGCTCTTAGAAGTATAAAGTAACCTCTAAAAGAAACTTTTTTTAGGAATTCCGTACTACTTATAAAATCCTTAATTGTTTTCAATACCACTCCCCTAAGTTGGTTCACGTCTGGTATTGTGTCTCCACCTAAGTGCCGGTATCTGTTAGGCGCGAAAGTCGGGCAATGACAAAGGAAATGCTCCAACGTCTCATCATCTTCCCCGCATACCCTACACATGCTATCACTTTTCGCACCGATTTTACATAGGTGAGCCGTTATGATACCTTCGTCTTGCTTCCTTTCATTAATAGCCTCGTCTTCTCACTCTGGATCTCCCCATAGGATTTTCGCCGTCCTACCGACCGTTTCGCTGTTCCACAATGTCGCATATGCATTCGTCGCCCACTCCCTTAATTGGAACTGCGTCGACCCGAAAGGCTTCAGGTTAACAAAGTTTATTGACGGCAGTCCTCTGGCCTTCACCGCCAAATCGTCTACGATGCGAATTTTGCCATTCTCAGAGAAGACGTTAATCTTCCTCTTACACTGCAAGACTGTTCGTGACCTTACAGTCCTTTTTTTACTGTCGGTAAAGATGTTCAGACTCGACGTCCTCGCGTAAGCACCACACCACTTCACGCATTCCGTCATCGCCCGGATCTCCGCCTGCAGAACCGTATTATGGTCAGGCAGTCTAAAACAGATTTCAGTCCCTGGATTCTCAATGTAAACTCCCAGACCCACTCTGTCCTCTAGCTTTGATCGATCCGTGTAACATGATCTTCCAGATGGCAATGCTAGGGTTCCGTCAATCCACGACTGTGCCGATGGCAGCAGTGCCTCGCACTCGACTTCAAGGTTCATCTCAGGTATCCGATCGGCAACCTCTTCCCTTCCTTCCAGGTTTCCTATTGTCGCCCCGATTATATCGCGATGGTATGAGCTGCTCCCATCCTCAATCCATTCTCCCATCGCCTTAAGTCTCATAGCCACTGTAGCTGCCTCACACTTAAACTGTATGTGAATGGATCGGATATCTAGAATAGTCTCCAGTCCCTAGTGGCCGTGGTCCTCATTGCTCCACCTATGCCAAGACAACATGTTCTCTTAACCTGTTGTATGGTCCTTATGTTGCACTTTTTCTCCATAACAGTCCACCAAACTACAGAGGCGTAAGTAAGTATTGGCCTAATCACGCTCCTGTAGAGCCAGTGGACTATCCTAGGACTCAGGCCCCATTTCGTGCCTACGGCCCGTCTACATAGTTCTTCTTAGTACACTCCTGAATGTGACACTTCCAATTCAATTTTCTGTCCAAGATCACACCTAAGTATTTGACCTTGTCAGATATCGAAATCGTCTTATTGAGGAAACGTGGTGCGTTAAATTAGCTCACCTTCGTCTTCCTCGTGAACAGACATATTTCAGTCTTATCTGGATTAACATTGAGACGCCTGGGTCTAGCCCAGTCATAAGCCATATGCAAGACCCTTTCGGCCCCTCTGCATAGCTGCGTAGCAGACGGGTTCAAATCCCTCCTCAGTCAGCATCCGGCGATAAAATGCCCCCCTGTGCCACATTTTCCCTAATATTTATGCCATGGGACACACAATTTATCCACCTGTTCCTTAGCATATGGTTTATCCAGTCCCTAAGCACCGGGTCCGCCAGGTATTGGTGTAAGGATTGGATCAGTGTCGGTCCGCACATTGTTAAATGCCCCCTCGATGTCAATGCATGCCGCCAGTGTGTACGTTTTGGCATCGAAGGATTCTTCTATTTTATGCACAACCTCGTGCAGGGCAGTCTCCACCGACCTTCCCTTGACATAGGCATGCTGTTTGTATTTGAGCAGTTCGCTGGATGTCCTACTCTTTATCGTGGTGTCCACACTACGTTTCATGGTTTTGAGTAGAAAGGACGTAAGGCTTAGGGGCCTGTAGGCCTTTGGTGTCGCTTAACTTGCCTTGCCGGGCTGGGTGTAAAAACCAACCTTGCCTCCTGCCAGGCTTTCGGAGTATATGCAAGTCCCAGGCACGCTGTGAAAACTTTGGCCAGACGAGGCGCCAGATAGTCTACCTCTTTCTGTAGTAACGCCGGATAATTCCATCAGGTCCGGGTGACTTAAATGGTTGGAAACCCCTAAAGGATTTCTTCACCCTAAATTCCGTAATTATAAACCTTCGATCAACGTCATTATTCCAAGATTCCGGTGTCTCCGTGAGTTCCTTCGTATCCTGGGCAAAATGGGTTTTCCTGAGGCTTGACCATCCACTCTCTTAAATAATTCGAACAGCAGTTTTTAAAAATCTTGCTTTTACATTTCACATATCAATGAGTGCAGTCCGATTCAAGTTTAAACTCAATGATTAAACTCAAAGTTTTACATAGCATAGTTGCCAGCATTAAAATCCTGGTCTTGCCAGGATTCAAACCCAGGCGTTCAGCGTCATAGGTGGACATGCTAACCTCTGAACTACGGTGGCCTTTATTGAAAGTCATGCTTCTTCAATTGGACGGTTCGTCATCTCTCTGTTCAAATGGTTGGCAGCATTCCATTAATTGCGGCAAAATATACTTTAAATATTACATATTACTAAAGAATATTTCTTCCACACAAAAAAAAAAATCAAACAAAAACCAATTTCAAAACATTGCATATGAAGTAAGACATTATGACATATGAAAAAAAAAAAAAAAAAAAAAAACACATTCGCTTCTTCAATTCCTCCGCTGAGTTATTATGTGATAAAATTTTGGAAATGTTTGATGATGTGTGTATGCAGTGATGTGTGGGTCTCATTGTAAATGTGGATGTGTAGTTAGATTTGAAAATTGTAACAAACAACTTTTTCTTTATTTTAGATTGTTTTTATAGATTGATTGTTTTTTTATCCTTTTTGGAAGAAACTTAAATTGCATAATTAATTGAACGAAAGAAACAAGCAGAAAAGAAAACATAAAGTCTTCAGAAACATTAAAGCATTTTCTTTAAGGAAACACAAGATAAAATTCAATACAATTCAACGAAATGAGACAAATATAACATGTAACTCCCCAAAGGGGGAAGTACCAACATTGAACATAAAATTAAAATATATATGTAGATGTATGGGTTTATATTCGATTATATGTTATAAGTTAGTAAGTAATACTTGGCATACAAGGAAATCATAAGAAACAAAGAACATTATCGCTTTTCTTTTTTGTTTTAAGAAATATATATAAATATTTTTAATATTTATATATTTAGATCATAATTAATAGGCAAACAAAACAAATTGGATTGTAAAAACGAAATTAATCTCAAATACATTACGTTTCAAAAAATCCAACTGATATTAAAGCATATACATACTTTAAGACAGTTTGAAATGAAAAACACAATTGTGAACAAGTTTGAACGTACCCGTATTGGTTTTACTGTTGCAATAATCAGTCAAGAATTTTTCAAGTGTAAAGCGAGGTAGGTGTAAGTTCTTTACCACTTGCACAGGATCGCCTTCTTTCCACAGGAAGACAAGATCGTTTGTAGTCCAGCCATCTAGGGGTGGGGTGGGGTGTGGGAGGTAAAAATTTCAGTTCATAGTAGATACGTCGCAGATAATTTTGGGAAAAAGATAGAAAAAATGTAATCGATTAATTGGGGTAGCTTTTGTTTTGGTTTTCTTGTGTATATGGTCTAAATAGCAGTTATAGAAATTAGTTTCTCCAACGGAACGAACGATCAGTGTGGAAAAGCCTTCAAGATCGAAAGAAAGACAGAAAAAAAGAACGGAAAAGGAAAGATAGAGATTTGATCAAACTCATACTTACAACTGGCCATACGTAGTGAACAAATTTGCCGATCCAAGGGGTATAATTTCAAATTCATAGGACAAGCCAATGTTAATGAGATACGAATACTATATAAAACAGAACCGTTTGGAAATATACGGATATAAACATTAGGCATAATGATATTATGGAAATGACCCTCCTTTTCATTCGAAAAGAACAAATCTGGCATCCACACGCGATTTGCCTCTGTTAGGGTCAAATATTTTAAACGACCTATAAGTGTATAAATTTTAAACGATTAATATATTTCATTAAGACCAAACAAAAGTTTATATTCACACAACACACATTCAACTTAAGTTTCAAGAAAAATTAGATATATTTATATCGAACTAAATTCAAATGTTAAATGATCTAAAACTAAAATCTACATACAAATACAAAAACACAGTCTCTAGGCGCTCAAGAACAAAAAATTATTTTACTCTAAATTCAATTGAAAAAAAAATAATAAATAATAATTTGATTTAATTCTTTTTCTTTTTTGCTTAGTAGTAGTATAAGATCAGTTTACACAATGCGTTTGAATCAGATGATTTCATTTTTATTGATGTAAACAAAACGCAAACACAGCTGATTTGTATAATATATGTTAACCTTTACAAACAATAAAGGCTAGTTTACACGATGCCAGTCGTACGATCTGTATTCACAAAAAATTATCAACTACCATTGTGGTGCAGTAGTCTTGAAAGGCTCGATTAGTCGAAATGTAGCGATTTATGCCATGCATTATCTCTCTTTGTCTCTCTCCCTCTCTCGTTCGTTTGTTTTCTTGTTAGTACAAAGAACTATTGTGTAACATAGTTCAGTGTACCATTGCAGGGACATTTGCGCTTATAGCTACGCTACGTTTTTACTAATCGAGCCCTAAGACTTGTGATCTCTCTTTTTCTCTCTCATCGTTGTGGTGACTGTGGTGAATGCTTTACTCTCATTTTATACATCCGGTTGCTAACGAAGATAGCTTCTCTCATTGATATTCTTACATGCACGCACATGATTTTATATATTTTTATGTCTACCAAGTAGGGGGCTCCGTTTAGGTTTTTTTTTTTATATACATTGAAGCTTTTCAGATTGATTTCGTTGAGACTGGGTATTGGATTAAATGATTGTGAAACTGTGTAAGTATATGATTATTACATCTTTTTCTAAGGACTTAATGAATGCCAGAAGATAAGAGCTTAATTTGGTCCATGGCGGCCAATGGTTTCTGGGACCTCAAATGGTATCTTACGGCCAACAAGCAAAGTGGAACGATGTGTTTAGTAAAGGCCCCAAACTTTGGTGAATGGGTATAAAAAAGCTTTTGTGTAAAGCTGGCAAAATATCTATGACACTATCGATATATTATTTTTTGTCTGAATATCGATTGATTTTTTTCCTGTCGACACTTTCGGCAAAGTTAAATTTGTTGTAAAATTTTATAAACATAAGCAATCCGACATTGAATGTATCCTTTAAGGTACATTACGCCTAAAGAGGGCGCAATTTTCATCCGATTGGATTAAAAGTTTTTCTCTCTTTCAACATCGATATTGCTTCTACATAAATCGATCACCTGATTCTTACTTCTCATTTTCGTTTGAATATAGGCGATGGGAAATTAGCGATAGTATCGATATATATTTTTAGAAATATCGAGAATATTGAATGTTGTTAGTATCGATAGTTTGCCAGCTCTATTTTGTATACCTTTGAGTCTTTTTTATGACTACAATGCCTAACTTATATTACAAAGTGGCGAAATGCCACGAAGTAGTGTTTGGAGTGTTCGAGAAAAAATCCGTCATAAAATTTATTGACCAATCTGCTTTAACGGAGAATATTGATGTCATACAAACTAAGAGCCGGCATGGCATTGTTAATTGTACTAATATACTATGAATGCGTTGCCCGGATCATATCGTGAGAATGGATGATGATCCAGCTGGAAAGATATATGGACCGAAACTGCGAAGAAAAGCTAAAGGACTGCAAAGCATCTGGTATTCAAAACTTGTGAAGAATCGGTAAGGAAGCCTTTTGGAATCATAGTTTCAACCCTGGCCACCTAAGTAATATACACGAAGGCTTAGCATTTTTTTTTCAACCAACACGGAGCGGATGTTCCCTATTTATGCAGCGCATTGAGTTTGCAAGGAAAAAATTAAGGATCAGAGGGGATCTGGATGTCACAATCAGGTGGATAGACATTAGCAGATAGCCTATTCCACATACGAACTGTTCGGGCACACTAACAAACGGGTGTGAGTTCCTAGAAAGTCTAGTATTTCTGGCGAACATCCTTACTTCAGGAATAAGAAGATTAATGTGTATGGAGCACACACCATGGAAGTATCGATATCGACGCGTCACACAACCCACATTACGACGATGCTTTAGGTTAGGTTTAAGTGGCAGTCTCACTTAGACGTTTTCGTTCACTGTGACACCACAGGACAAGAAGAAGGAAGATGCCTTCTAGTTCCTACCGTTGAACCATCCAGATCAGAAAGCCCGATAACTTGCGAATGTTCACATCCGCTAAATCAGCTATGTTCTCAAAGAAATGAGAACCTAAAGTGGAACTCCTTCTGACTGTTAGTGCGGGACACACACACAGAAGGTGTTCTATAGTCTCTTCTTCTTCGTTGTCCTCACAGCTTCTGCAGAAGTCGTTGCTGGCAACCTTCAGTCTGTCAGCATGTTTTCCGATTAGACAGTGACCTGCCATAACGGACACAATGACTGAGACGTCTGTTTTAGCCAATGACAGCAAAGCAGTAGACCTCTTCAAGTCTAGATTAGGCCATATAGTTTTGGAATGCTCACAGCGCCCTCTTTGTGACCATCTATAATTTGTTTTCCTCTTGGCTTGGTCCTGAAAACGTAGCTTACATGTTGCTAGAGGCATACCCACAGATTCCAGTATCCCTTGTCTCGCAAGCTCATCCGCTTTACAATTCCCTGGCATATCTTTGTGGCCCGGCACTCATAACAGGTGAATTTTGAACTGTTCAGCCATCTTGTTGAGAGATCTGTGACAGTCGAGGGATGCTCAAGGGAAACAATATATTTAGTTGGATAGCCTACCGTCGCCAATCGACACTAGCGCTCTTCTCTGAAAGTGGTCCAGAAGTTCCAAGGATGATTTGGAAGCTTTGATGTAGGTAGTATATATATTGAGGTCAGAGGGTGTAAAGTAATTCTTGCATCGCTTAAGAAACCCTAAACACTTGGATTCTTCTTTCGGCACTTCAAATACATGGGCTGACCAACGGACATCCCATTGTATCTTCATCACATTGTATCTTGACCAACGGACATCACATTATATCCAATGGACATCACATTGTATCCAACGGACATCACATTGTATCAGAACATCAAGAGAATTCGACTGTTCAACATCTATACCGTCGACAGATATTGTAGATTGGATTGAGTCAGCGAATCGTTTGTGTGACAACAAACAACACTGCGTTTTGCGTGCATTAAAATCTACTCTGTTCATTCGACCCCACTTGGAAATGTCCAGCAAGTCCTGGCAGAGTGTCACATCCATTATACGCCTTCTGTCTTCAGTTTCCTGAAGAATGGCCTATGGCTGGATGAGTATATATGACAAAGACTGCTGTCATTCCCAAATGAGTGGATTGCATTCGATGTCTGTGTCTGCGTCAAATGCCTTGCTCAGTGTCACGACCTTGCTTTCACCAAACTGGTGGATAGAGTAACTCCAACGATTTTTGCAGAAACCATGTCTATCGCTGAGGAGGTCATTGGACTCAAGATACTTCACAAGATGGTGGTTAACCATGCTTGTTAAGGTTGGAGAAAACCGCAATTGTTCGGTAATTCGCAGGGTTGGGTATCGGCTGAACGTTCGCAACCTTCCAACCAGCTGGGAAGATTCCCGCACGGAAAGCAAGATTGAAAAGATTGCGTAGTGGACGAGCAAGCGTCGAAGAACACTTACATACAGCTAGTGTCGATATAGCATCCAGGCCAGGGGATTTATTTACGTCGAGATTGGCACTTAGATCTTGTTTGTGTATAAACTTTTCGTGCCAATGTATATTGGCACACGAAGTTCTTGTCTGTTTGGGCAGCCGTTCAGTATTGGGGTTTTTCTAAACGCCAATTCCTGAAAACCTCTTCTAACGAACTGACAGCATCTCTGCATGCCTGGTTTCCAAAGTTTCCAATTGAAATGCTGGAAAAAATAATTGAGCTCTGCTCAACCAGCTTTTTCGAACATCGAGCAAAGCTTTTTTGAACGACTTGGAACTGGGGAGGAGGTACGAAAAACAGAATACGAAAATGTTGCTGAAACGACGCAGTGATCGGAATTACCAAGAGGTGCAAGGACTCCAACTTCACACTTCTCAGGGTGTGAAGTGAGGGAAATGTCAAGAGTAATATTCTGGTGTCCTTGAACACACAAAATGTGTGTTGGATCAATCATTAGTTGCGTCAGGTCATTATGTGCGGCGAGGATAAAGCTCAGCGTATTGACCCTCCGGAGTCGTCTTTGAATGCCCTTTGTTGTTTTATGTTTCTATTGGAAATATTGTAGAAGCGAAAAAATAACACAATTGTTCTAAGCTGGATGAATTAAACAACAAAATGGTATCAAATACCTGGATTTTTCTCACCATTGTCCTAAAATCGCAAAATTACATGGATTTATGCTGCAATAATCGAGATACCAGAAAACATGATTCTTTAGCGAAACGTGTAGATAGGATTCAAGTCTACATCAGCCAATCGCTTAAGAATGTAAATCCAATATAAATCGGCAGATTTCTAGGTAAACTTTGGTGAATTCCAGAGCATAGAGATGGACAGAACATATGACACTCTCTCTGTTGGAAGGGAGAAAGCTCACATCCAACGCATAGAAATGCACGTCAAATCGAATGTTTAATTACAAAATATCCTTAATAGCAATATCACTATTGCGGTTAATCTTAAAAATCATGGATAGAGAATAAATGAATGAATGAAAGATCTTGCGTAGAGTTATGAACTTGGAGTATAGAATGGAAAAAGTTTCCAAATTCGTGCAGCAGCAGAAGGGGACACAATCGTTGAATCCAAGCATGCTATGGCTTTAATGCGGTTGACATTTGAAGCTTACCTTATCTTATATTAAATTATAAGTTATGCTTGAATTCCTTACTACAATGAAGGAAAAAGTCCTGGATAGAAAGGAGAGACATGCTAAAAATTTTCCTAGCTGAAAAGGACATCGGGTTAATATTAAGGGATATATTTTTTTTAAGATTTTTTTCCATTTGAATAAAATAAGCACAATGACAAAAAAGTCGAATTGCAGAAAAGGTATTAGAAGAATCGCCATGAACCAAAAAAAGGATTCTTGATCACTCAGATTCCAATTCTATTTAAAAGGGCGATATTTCTTCAAGCTAATCTACAACTAAATGAATACCCAATCTCAACCACTTTTAACAAAAAAAAAAAAATAATATATATATATTAAATATTATTTTAAGATGCATATATAAACATTTTGATGATTTTTCTAAAAAATCGCACAATTCAATTGTTTCGTGTAAACTAGCCTTTTAGAGGAATAAAGGTTTGTTTAAACTATGCGACTGAATCAGACGATCTGTTAAAAAAAACTCTTTGTCTCTGGTATGACAATGCGTTGACGATGAGGTTCACATTGTGGATATTCATATCCACTTCACCGACTACAATGGAGATGTAAACGAAGTAGTGACTGAAGAATAAATGTTTAAAGGGAAGAATTTTGGTTTGGTAAATGCATAAATGTGGTGTAAAATGGCAACATTGTTATAAATTGTCTTTTTTGTGTTATGTGTCATAAGGAAGGACAATACTTGAAGTATTAGCTACTAATACCAGAAAAGTAATCGAATTAATACATATTGTTTCGTTAAGGGATGTCGACTTCCGTAGCGCCGATAGAACAGACTACAGTAGTAGACAAGTTCCGAACCTCAAAGATTAAAAACACATATCCATTCGGGATTCTGCAAGAGGCTCTTCGCAACACAAAATGGATAGACAAACGATGGGGATCTTGAAGTGATGATTACACTTGTTTTTAGGGAATGGGAGTCTATTTTCTAGTTTGAGAATATAACATATCAATTTAATGTCCTGGAAAGGGCAAATCTGGTATGCTTTAGGAAAACATTTGCAATGAAATCTTAAGTCGGCAGCGTATACTGCTGTATGTAGAAAACATAAAGGAATAAATAACGCTATAGAACACTGAATATGATCAGTATGAATATTAGGATGTTGTTTCAAAAGGAGTAAATTTTATCAAGGCCAATTAAGGCGTACCATTTCAAACTCGGATGGTGTTGTTAATTTCTATGAGGACTGTTTTATCAATACAAAAGGCGAGTTTTGACGTGCTTTGCATCTAATTTTGTTGATTTATCATTGCGTTAAATATGTGTCAATATATTGTCCTATGAATACTCAAAGCAAATGTTGAAAGTGGTACAAACTTTGCACAAAGATGTGAGTTACGACTCTTGTCCTGGAAGTATTAACATGTAGAAGAAAACGATAAAGAAAGTTGGTAAGGGGGTAATATAAAGAAAATCGTTATAGCTTATGCTTTGCGATTTTTTTCAGAAGTATTGGATATGAAGTAAGTAGCAGAATAGTTCATATCAAAAATTCGGAAAGACCAAAATCGGGCGGAGTCGGCTACATGACATCGAATTTTCATGTTACTTTTTAGCAAAGACATGAGCATAGCGTATGAAAGCAAGATCAGATATTTATCTTGCATTCTAATCTCTTTAAAATAATCTCAAGATCTTTGCCTCAAGACTAGGAGAGGCAAGGATCCCAACATTGAAATATCAGGCAGTGCAGTGACAGGAGATTCAATGCAGCCGACGATTAGACCATGTTACTGGAGGACCAATGATTGAGGTCATGAAAATGAACCTCCATCAGAGTGAGACGGCTACACACAGTCTGATGGAGGAAATCAGTAAGGCGAAGATTCATATGGCCTTAATTCAGGAGCCATGGACAACCCGGAACAATGTTTTTGGACTGAGCCATATCAACCTCCACCATAGGATGGGGGTATACTAATTTCGTCACTCTGTTTGTAACACCTCGAAATATGCGTCTGAGACCCCACAAAGTATATATATTCCTGATAGTCATGTCATTTTAAGTCGATCTGGCCATGTCCGTCCGTCTGTCCGTCGAAAGCATGCAAACTTTCGAAGGAGTAAAGCTAACCGCTTGAACCGCACAAATACTTTTTATTAGTGTAGGTCGGTTGGTTTGTAAATGGGCCAAATCGGTCCATGTTTTGATATAGCTGCCATATTGACCGATCTTGGGTCTTGACTTCTTGAGCCTCCAGAGGGCGTAATTCCGTCCCATTTAACAGAAATTTTACACGTAGTGTGTTGCTATCACTTCCAACAACTGTGCTAAGTATGATTAAAATCGTTTTCATAATCTGGTGTAGCTGTCATATAAACCGATCTTGGATCTTGACTTCTTGAGCCAATGGAGCGTGCAATTCTCATCCGATTTGGTTGAAATTTAGCATGAGGTATTTTGTTTTGACTTCTAATAGTTGTGCTAAGTAAGCGATCTTGGTCTCGCCCGATTTGACTGAAATTTTGCACGTAGCGTATCGGTACCACTTCCAATAACTGTGCTAAGTACGGTTCGAATCGGTCTATAACCCGATATAGCTGCCATATAAACCGATCTTGGATCTTGACTTCTTGAGCCTCTAAAGGGCGCATTACTCATCCGATTCGGCAGAAATATTGTACAAGGTACAAGGGCTTCTCCCATGACCTTCAACATACGTGTCCAATATGGTCTGAATCGATCTATAGCTGAATACAGCTCCCATATAAACCGATCTCCCTAGTTTGCATCTTGAGCCCCTACAGGCACAATTCTTATCCGAATGAACTGAAATATTACACAATGACTTCTACAATGTTCAGCATTCATTTAAGGTCCGAATCGGACTATAACTTGATATAGCTCCTATAGCATAACAGTTCTTATTCAATGTTCTTTGTTTGCCTAAAAAGAGATACTGCGCATAGAACTCGACCATGGTATATAAGATTCGGCCCAGCCAGCTTTAATTAGGGGATAACCACCGATGAAAAGTTTTTCATTGTTCACGCCAGGGTTTGAACCCAGGCGGACATGCTAACTTCTGCTCCAGGATGATCTCAAATCTGATCACATATGGGTATAGCTTCCAATTTTAATCTTCAATTGATTTTAATGTAGAATGTAAAGGAAATTTCATTCATACTTCGCCCGTCTTAGGGCATTGATCTGTTGTTCAAATATTCTTGTTTCTTTATAACAATGTTGCCAACTAGACTGTTAGTTTTCTTTGGATTTTAATTTACGGTTTATAGAGACGCTAGAATGAGATTAAAGTTGATATGTAAAAAAAGCGAAACATTAAAAAACTTTTAGTTTATTAATTTGTATCCCTTGGTTAGTTTTAAAATCAGACATATAAACATACAAAGGACTGTTATATACATAGGGAATATGTAAATAATATTTAAAACACTTATGTACACATAGGTGCTTTTATGTAGTTTTACTTTTTTCTTAAGTTAAAGAGAGTTATTGACGACATTCAAAGACGGGAAATATTTTATAGTTTTCCTGACCGGTAGCCAGTAGTGACCAAAGCTCTCTTTGACAACCTAAGAACTCATTTGAAATTATCTTTTGAATATAGTAATAATTTACATACATACATAGATATATACAAAAATATGTAGAAGGGTTCAGGACTTGGTCCAACTTGGGGATGACGTTATGCAATAATGGCTACGTAGCATTTCAATTGCTATGCCATTCTGGGTGGTTACAGTACGAGTAGTGTTGAGTTTAGTGGCTAGCTAGCAATAGTAGTAGTAGTAGTTGTGGTAGTATTAGATTTGGTGAGAGCGTGTAGACGTGACGTGATGTGTGATAGTGATGGTGTTGGGAGAGACATTTCAAGTGATTTCAGTGATCACTGGAAAACCGTACGATTCAATCGCATAGTGTAAACTTGTCTTAAATAATACAAACCTTGTATATCATCAAATTTTAAACGTTCATCTGTCCATTGTTCACGGAATGTTAGCTGTACACTGTATTCCTGTATAGCGTTGGTGAAGGTGGTTGTAGTAGTTGTAGTGGAGGTGGTGGTGGAGGTGGTGTGATCGTTGGTGATTTATTTGAATTTTAATTTTCGATTTTTGTGGTGATTTTTTTTTTCATTGATATGACGATGGACGGTTGATTTTTCGAATTTGAATTTTGAAGGTAGGACAATGGGGATGGATATAAAAAATACATAAGTTTTGATTAATATTTTGCGATTATAAATATTTGTATATATTGTAAATATATGTATATTGGATTAAACGAAAATTTCTATTAAAATTTATTAGAGGTTAAATGCGTTTCTATTTTCCAAAAAAAAAAAAAAAATGTTTTGTTAATGGGGGAGGAGGTATTCGATAGCTGTTGGTGATCAGAATTTGAGAATGGGTCTTTCAGATTTCAGATCATTGTAATTCTGGCGTGAAACGAATTTATTCAAGTGGTCTCATCCGATTATATATATGCTTGCTTGTTTTTGTTTGGGGGGATCATGGCACTAATTTCAAAATGTTGCGATTGAATACCGATTAGTTGAGATATGCAGATACAAGGCTCAATTTTGGCAATGGGTGGGGTGGTTTGCATTTTCGTTTGATCTTTGGCTCTAGCAATGATTTAGAATATTTGACAAGACAGAATTTGGCTTTCGTATGACTGGGGGGGAGAAATAGAGAGTTTGTGTCTGATTTGAATTGATTTTCTGGGGGGTTTCTTGATTTTACTGATGTTATCGAGCATTCCAAAGCGCATGGCAACAACTTGTTTAATGGGTTTTTAGTAAGCATTAGGTACTTGGGTTTCTTCAACGGTTTATTTAATTCAAGTTTATAATTATGTCTATGCATTAAAGCATCAACTCATTAAAAGCACAGTATGCAACAGAAGAAGAATAAGAAGAAGAGGAGGAAGTATAGCATAGGTTTAAGAGATAGTAGGCAATAGGAATTAAGGCTAGTTTAGTTGCAAAATATAAAAGAGAAGCAAAGCAGCAGGCAATAATCAGCATTAGCAGCAGTTTCATTCACTACATATTTTAAGGCATACTTTCAGGCAGCATTGGCATTCACAGCAATTGATAACATTAGAAAACAAATACACTTAATTAATAATGTTTAGTATATGTTAGGGTTTTCTTACAAATTCAACTTTTCTATGGGCACAATACAATAGAATAATAGTTCATACTGTACTGTAAACTCAACTCTCATGCCTTAGCAGAACTTGAAGTTGTAGATTGTGGGATGGATGGTTAGGCCATCCATCTCTTAAGGGTATTCACGCTTTGACCTATTCCGGTGTAAATGGCTGATATGTAAACTTGTGATGGGGATGAGAAAACGATGACAAAGCATTCACATCGATATACGCCCTGTCGTGAATACCCCTAATATTTGTTGACATATTTCTTCAATGGGTATGTATCCTTGTGTGTGAATTATAGCAATTTTTACATTATTTTATTTAATATTGATTAAAAATTCAATTAATTTATTTTAAACAGTAACTGTAACTAAACAAAAATAAAATGTTATTTTTACATTTATTTATATACATACGAGTATGTGTGAGTGTGTAGTTATTATAATTAAATTTTAGTATATAATAATTAAAATTTAGTCGTAGTGTTGTTTTATCAAAAGCCATAATAATATTATTAAAATGCAGAAATGTATCGATTATTTGCAAATACAAAAAATAGATAGAAATACAAATAAAATTAATAGAAATTACCAAAGGTCAACAGCAATGGAACAGCATAGGAACTACAAATTGAAATAGTTCATACCTAGTAAACCACGGTTTCGTCGATCTGTAAAAAATTATGGTATGTGTTCCTATACACTCAGTTGTATTAATATAGGTTGCGGAACGCTTCGTTTTTATGCGCAGTAGTTGCAAATGCGTGACTCTTACTTACTCTGATGATACTCGAAATGGCAAGGCGAGTTATTGCCTTTAAATAACTAACAGCAAAGTTTTCTCCCAGGTTGAGGGTGTCTGGAGGCTAGCGTCGGATTTTGAAGCAAGCGGCTCACTTCATTGAGGGATACATTTTTGATCCCACAAAACCCATGGGGTTGGGGCTCTAGGCCAGTAACCCGCAACCGGAATACTATAAATATTACACCGAGAAATTAAGGAAAAGTAATAACGGACTTCGCTAACGTTGATGAGACACGCAAACGAAAAAAGGACAATCCACAGCTACAGCTGGAATGTCTGGACCCAGTATAGAAAAAAGCAGTATACCCACTGACGAATATATTGAAAAAAAACCCCACAACAACACCAAACGTGGCAAGAAAAGGGAATTTGTCTGTGGATTTTTTGGTTAGTCGGAGAATTAAACACCTTGCCCCAAGGCTAACCCTGGTGGATAAGAGGCTTGCCACAACCCTAATAAAGGCCAAATTTTTGCAGCCTTATTTGTGACCAAGCTCTGACGAAAGACAAGGACGAACAGTAGTGCTACTATCTAAAATTTTCTATATCGAGAGTTGCGCATTACTCCCCTGGACGAGCAATAAATACGTGTTTTGTAATATTTATTAAATATTATTCTATGAGAGTTGCAAGTGATTTGCTTGGAAGATCTAAAAATGCATTAGTTCGCTCATCAAAAACGTAACAACTAGGAAAAAATTTAAAAAAAAAATTTAGTTTTACTCGTCATATTCGTAATTTTAAGTACCAAACGTCATAAAAGCCAAGTGAGAGTTTATATTGTAAAAGTTGTTGTACAATACAAGTCCTAAACGCACCGCGTAAGAAAAACAAAATTATAACGCAATGAGTTATATAATACTCGTCGTGAAGAATCGCTAAATCTACCGCACACGGAATGGTTTGTCCAATGATATCCTAGAAGAGTGTTTCACGACTCATACGGACGATTAAAACGTAAGAAGATCGTCGGGAAGAGTTGCTGAAACTTTCTCATGGGTTGCCTAATGTTATGCCAGCAGGGTTCAGATTTCAGTGAGTGATCGTTGTACAATGCATGCATTCGAGTACATTTTGCTTCAGGCAAAGTATTTTTCTTGTCGTCTGCTTTCATAGTACGAAATTCGTACGAAGGCAACGTGGTTGATTTCATAAAAGCATCGATTTGTGTGATCGGTTCATCTTTTGAAAATGACAGCGATACACTTTCATAAGAAACATAGCAAGTTATTTCTCATATCTCATATTTGCGGCGATGAATTCAAGATAAAAATACTACCAAGCACTGAATGGGTGTTGTTTTTCAAAATCATCTACTCAACAGCAACTTGTACGTTTTACTCCGTCTTTCTCTCATCAGTGACTTTAAATACAACAACATGAGTTCAGCATAAACAGTCACCAATGTATGGTTTTGTGCAGATGTTTGGTTCACACCCGTTTGAGCGTGGCGAGGAAAGTACGATCTGATACTTCACAGAAGCTGGGCATTGAAAAGCTGCAAACACAAAAGATGGCAAAGGCATACACAACTCGACTGATTCAACTGCTTGATGAAATCACTTCTTATCGCGATGCCTCCACCAAGAAACCAATGGTTCCACGAAATACTGCTGAAGCCAGGAAAGCGGCATCCTGGCAGCCTGCAATCAGTAGCAACGGGCCAGATTGAGGTGAAGTATTGGGATAAAATGAAAAAGGAGAAACGTCTATTCCGCAGAAGGAATAAAGTCCGCAAATATTACCAAAGAATCAAATATCGAAACGATGGCTTTGGTGCAGACACAGCGTCCTACAGAGACAAAGTAAGAAATCTGGCAAGAGATGCAGATAGGGCGCTCGGGATATGGACATTTTCCCAGCTGCTAGAGTCTTTCAATGGCGACAAAGAAGATACCGCGGACCCAATCCTTGATGATTGGTCCTTGAATGAGGTCAAAGTAGTTGTGACCAGGCTGAAGAACAACAAGGAAGCAGGAGCCGAAAGATTCCCATCTGAACTATGCAAAACCGGAAGCGATACGCTGATAAGGCGAAAGCATCAGCTTGTCTAAGCGATCTGGCTAGAAGAACGCATACCCGTTGATTGGAGGCTTAGAATACTATGTGCTATTACAGAGGAAAAAGTCTCCTCCCCACCATATACAACATAATTTCGAGCGTAGTGTGTGAAAGATTAAAATACCCGTTGATTGGAGGCTTAGCATACTATGTGCTATTCCAGAGGAAAAAGTCTTCTCCCCACCATATACAACATACTCTCGAGCGTACTTACCGATTGTAACCAGGGACCGCACGATACACGTCACCTGTTTAACTGCCCGGCCAGACCCACTCGACTCAGACCCAGATCCCTGTGGACGCGCCCCATCTTAGTCGCAGAGTTCCTAGGTCTTGACATTCAACAGAATCAAGCAGACGACGGATAGAACACAATAAACTGCTACAACAACAACAACCAGATATGGGGAAGTTCGGGTATCAACGAAAGGGGTGAGCTGCTTATTGAATTTATTAAAAATTGCGATCTAGCTATTTGTAATAAAGGGAATAAACCGACCTTAGTTGTAAGGAACAGGCAGGAGGTACTAGATGTTACCTTTGTATCATAAGATATAAGCGGAAGGATATGTGACTGAGAAGTGTTGGATGAGCACAGCTTCTCTGATCATCGGTATATTAATTACAGCCTCGGGGAAAATACTGTAGAAGTGGTCTCGCTGCTAAACAGAAGAAAGTTGGATTGGGATATATTTGAGCACACATTCCGCACGTCTATCCCTTGTAGAACAGAAAAGGAAGTGGCAACTGCGGAGGATATAGATGGAATGGTCAAGCGGATCACGAAGGCCTTGAAGGACTCGCTTGTGTCAGCATGTCCTTGTAGCAAGCCAAGGGGAAAACAGCGACCACCGTGGTGGACCTCGTAACTGGTTTGTCTTCGGAAGAGCTGCAGAAAACTTTTCAACAGGGCGAAGGGCACCACACGAATGCAACGTCTATAAGGCTGAGTTAAGGAAATACAAGGAAGAGCTATGAAAGTCTCATAACAAGTCCTGGGCGGAATTCTGCATCTCAATGGAGAATACATCTGAAGCTTCTAGGCTAAGAAATATCCTATCCTCAAGACCTATTATGGTGGAATATATTCAGAAGTAAGATAAAGGATGGTCAATGCCTAGTGAGGAAACACTAGAACTAATCATTGATACACAATTTCCGGAAACTCTCGAACGGACAACTTGGCATCAGAAGAGGTTGTCACTGATATGCATTCGTCGAAGGTTATTGGAGAAATTGTGTCTAAGTCTAAAATCCTTTGGGCGATAAAAAATTTTGACTTCTCTCGCTATAATGGAATATACGATGTACCATTTCTTGACATTGAAGGTGCTTTCAATAATGTAAAATCGATGCACAGTGGGATGAAAAAAAAAATAAGTGGAAATAAGTCTACCATTTTGGAACGGATAGATATATCTTTTTGAAATTATATGTTGTTATACCTGAGGTGTTATTCAATTTATATGCAATTTCAGGGCCCTAGAAGTCCCAGGGGCCCATTGGGGGGCCTTCAAATTTGGTCACCTTGTTCCTACAAAATTTTGTTCGGGCTGTCAAAAGCGCATTTGCTGGAAAGTGCTTAAAAAGCCTTACAAAAAACAGTCCTAAATGTTGCGGGATATCTTTTATAGTGTCGAAGAAATTTGACTAACAGTAATAACCATGTAAAATTTCATGAAAATATCTCCATCCGTTCCAAAATGGTATACTTATTTAGACTTATTTTTTTTCCATCCCACTGTGCGACCTCAATCATGAAGGAGTTGGAGTTTCTAGGCATCAACTCTATGAAAGAGGGTTTATTAATAACTTACTCACAAAAAGATGCATTACGGCAGGCTTGGGATCTGTGGATCTGAAAAGATGGCAGCAGAGGAACACCTCAAGGAGATGTACTGTCTCCTCAACTTTAAAATATAACCATTAACAATATATTATTGTCTCTCGAAGAAAAAGGTGTATGAGTGGTCGCGTATGCTGATGACGTGGTAATTGCGGTTAAGGGAAGTTTCCCAACACTCTAAGAGATATACTTCAGCAAGTTCTACGTGCAACACCAAAGTAGGCTACCGAAAGAGTTCTAGGCGTAGATCCGTGCAAGACGGAAATAGTTCTTTTCAGCAGGAGATACAAGTTGCCTACAGTGGCATCTGTCTCCTTGGCAGGATAGAGTGTTCCATTTACAGAAAGCGCAAAATACCTGAGTGTTTTGCTGGACAGGAAATTGAACTTTAAACCAAACATTTTGGAAAGGACAAGGATGACAACTCTTTCCCTATATAACTGCAAGAGAACCCTTGAAAAAACTTTGAGGTTCAAACCGCGTGTCATGCACTTAGTGTATACTGCGGTTGTCAGACATATAATGTAATATGGTGTTATAATCTGGTGAAAAGCACTTCAAAAATCGACCTGCTTTTTTTCCATCACACCCGCACTGAGGACGACACCATCTGATGCACAGTTCCAGGCAGTGTGGTGGACGGCGCATTAAAAATCCACTTGCAGTTCAATACTCAGTAGGGTCTATAGTATGATTTGTTTGTGTATTACAGCCGCACTGAGGACAACACCTTCTGATGCACTGTTCCAGGCAGTGTGGATTTCACACTGCCTGAGCCCCTTTTTGATAAAAAGTACTGTATCACTATTCCTGATAGGACCCATTGGAATTACAATATGGGCTTTAGGGTGTTCTCCGAAGAACTGGAACTGGTCATATTCAGAAGTTTACCCGACCACTGTATGGTGCATCAAAGGGAGATTCATGCGATTAAAGAAGTGGGAGAATGGCTAAGATATAACGTCATAACGACAATTAGCATAAATATGTTTTCAGACAGCCATTCAATCGCTGGAATGTATTTCTGAATTCAAGAACCGCCATCTACTCTCGCAGGTCTTTCAATATGAGATAATCTAGGGAATTATAAAGCAGATGAGCTTGCGAAACTAGGAACTACCTCAAACATTCCAGGGGTACTGGAATCTGTGGATGTGCCTCTAGCAACATGTAAGCTTAGTTTTCTGGATCAGGACCGAAGGGTAGCGAATGATATTTGTCAAAACTAGACTTGAAGAGGTCTACCGCTTTGCTTTCACTGGCTGGAACAGACGTCTTAGTCATTGCGACCGTCATGACAGCTTACTGTCTGATCGGAAAACATGCTGACAACAAAAGGTTGCAAGTAACGCCTAGTGCAGAAGCTGTGAGGAAGAGGAGACCATAGAACATCTGCTGTGTATGTCCCGCGCTGGCAGGCAAAAGGAGTTCCACTTTAGGTTCTCATTTCTTAGAGAGAGTTGTTAAGCTTTTTAAAGCAATGTGGATGGTTCAACGGTAGGAAGAAGGCATCTTCCTTCTGCTGTACCTGTGATACTCAGAAAAAAAAACTAAAACAAAAACACCAACTACCAAATTTTTATGTGAAATATTAAATTCTCAACGAATTTTAGCATTGAATCGAAGACAATTTTTATTGAAGTGCGTAAGTAAGTCTCTACAGGAGACAAAATTATTGAAATTTCGATAACTTTCAACAAATTCTTCAGTTGAGGTATTTGTTAAAATAGGCGTACAACCATGTAGCGCATAATACTCACATGCCTTTCATGACTTGCAAAAATAGTCCCCTGTTTGTCAAAAAAAAAATTATATTTTTTTGTTAAACTTATTTGAAAAATTCGCTATAAAGAATGTGAGTTTGGTATTCAGAAATAGAGTGTTTTTTACCTTTTTTTATTTAAATGATGAGACACATATTACTGTGCAGCTGTACTTATTGATTTATTTCATCATAATGAAAATGATGTCGGTAGACTAGAGGATGCATGCATGTTTTTAAGGGTAATAGTAAAGAGAGTGACTGAGAAAAAGCTGAGAGCAGCAGTAAAACGAACGGGACAAAGCTGCGCGAGGCCAATAAGGAAAATAAAAACACCACCACCCGAAGTAAAGCACAGGTGGTTGGTTTTTTGTCTTGCTTATGTTTATATTGTTGTTGTTGTTATATCTTAGCTTGTAATGAGTGCTTTTTAACAACAAATTTGAACTTTGGGTTGGCTTCCAAAGCGAGTCCCTCTCAACAACGAATTTTGATTTTGCGTCATTGAGATTCAAAACAAATTGTTGCAGGAAAATGAACAATTTCCGTAGTGTTTTTTTGTTTCCAAAGTTGTTGTTTCTCAAAATTATATTTATCTGTCGAAGCGTGCAGCAGCAATGCACATGAGGTGGATGGTTTGATGGTTTTTTGTTTCGCAGAAAAAATATTGTTGTTCTTGTTATATGTTGGCTTGCAAAGTGAGTCCCTCTCAACAACGAATTTTGACTTTGCGTCGTTGAGATTCAAAATAAATTGTTGCAGGAAAATTAACAAATTTTGTCGTCAAAAGTTGTTGGTTTCAAAATTATTTTATCGGTGCATTTCGTCTTGGTCGAACTTAATGCGTTTTTATTTGTTTTCATGCGTTTGTATCGAGAAAAATTAGTTTACTGATGTAACTTAACATTGTATGCAGATTTGACATTACAAGCCCTAACAGGCAATAAACTTGAAAATTAAAAATTTTAATTTGTGAAGGAAATCGTTGAAAATGTTTTATCTTCTGAACGATTATTAAAATATTTGCTGTATAATATATAAATAAAATCATAAATATGAGTTGAATATTTAGTTTATAAACTGTTAAATTGTAGAAAATAAGAAATATTGTAAGCTATATAAGTTCGAAATTATATAAGTTTTTGAAGAGTTCCTGACATTTTTAGACTATTTTCCAACTTTTATTGTACGAAAAAAGTAGAAAAGTTTTGTGGATTTAACAAAAAATTAATTAAAATTATTGTTTGTTGTTTTTGCTAAAAAAAATTCTTTAAGTGTAAGAACCAACGTTGATTATTTAACTTAACTTAAAGTGTAGTTTTTTTTAATAGAAATTTAATCATTTCAAAACTGTTAAAAATGAACTTTCTCAATAGTTCGTATGCTGTCCCATAACAAAAATAATAAAACAAAAATTAAATAAATATTACTTTTTATATAAAAAGCCAAAAACAAATGCAACATGCAATTTAACATCAATCGTTCACTCATCGTTATTGTAACAAGCATTGAAAAATCAAAATGGCGGAAACGGACATCATGCTCAATAAACCAAAAATCACAAAAAATAATGTTTTAAACAAAAACTTAATACAAAATAAATCGATAGAACTGGAAATCATAGACATACTTATAAAAACTGAAAATTAAAACTTGAACTAAAGATAAAAAGTGAAAATTAACAATATGTATGTGTTTGTTATACACGGCACAAAATACCTTTGAAGTTGATTAGAGAATAATTAAGACTGGAATAGAAATTCGAATTGATGAACGAACTCTTTGCTGCTATGGCAAAGTTGTTTAATTGAAATGTGAATCCATTGGCAATTATTTTTTGCTTCGGTTAGTTTAGAGTGGCATGTTTTGTTTGGCTGTTTTTTTTTACAGTTATTTATTTTGTTAAGTGACAAATAAAAATCGTTTAACAAATCATAAAAAAACTGTACAAAAATAAAAGACAAACAAAACGAAATACAAAAACAAAATGAACTTATTAAAATTAAAACGAAATTTAAGTGGATGATTCAGGTGCTCCTAAACTGATTTGCTTGGTTATTGGTTGTTGTTATTGTTGTTATAAAAATTCAATTCAAAAACTTTCTTACAAGTAAAGCTTAAATATACAAAGGTGGTAATAAACTTTTCTATATTACAATGTTCGATTTAATTTGCATGGAATTGCAAAATCTTTTTTTTTTCAGTGTAACATTTTCTCTTTTTACAGTTGCAGTTCGAAATGTTGTTATTTGAGTGTTAAAGTTTGGTTTGATTGTTTTTTTTTTTTTTTTTGACTTATTAAAGGCGTATATTATATTTTTGTTTCTGCTGTTCATCGATTAGCCTGTGTGTGGTAAGCATTTTGTTCAATTATATTAAAATAATTGTTAATTATAATAAAAAAAAAAAAAAAAAACAATTGAGTCCATTGCAGGAACTAAATAAGAGTTATTACTATTCAATTGGTGATGCTGTGAGCGAATGAATGATCTATGATATGAAAACGCGAAGTGTTAAATGTTATTTTTGGATTTTTACAGCAGTTGATTGATGTGTTATAAATGTTAACAAAAAAACATGGGTAGTTTGGAAGAAAGTTTAAACTTTTCGTCGAGAGATAGCGAAGAAGAGCCCAATTTTGGTATTTTGTTAACCAAAATACGTGCCTAAATCCTATTTCAAAACAAACAAATAGATTACAATTGTGTGTTCGGAGACTTTTCCATTGAAAAATTTTTCAGAAAAAATATGCAGAAGAGTACGATCAGCCTTACTCCTCTTTTGCAAACTCTCAAAATGTTGCTCGTTCTCACGCACTCTTGCGCTCCCTTCTACTAGCCAATAAAGTACAAGGACGTCTTTCAGTGCAAATGCACCAGTTTTTTGAGCACACGAACACAATTCATTTCTGCATAATTTTTATTCACCTTGCTTGAAATGTTGGCAACAAGTAATAATATAAAGCCAAAGTCAAATGCTGAATTTGAGGTTCATGTCAATGAATAAACAATTCAGAGATTTAAAGCCTTGCCTACAAAAAATTGCTTGTAAAATGTTTAGGGTGGAAACATATATTCAATGATTTTTTATCTGTATCGAAATATAGTCCCATTAAGGTCTAGCCTTAATGTGATCGGATGACGAAGAGTCGAATACAACTCACACTTCCAAATAATGGTTATATTAAAGCAAGTAAAAAGTCTTTAAGTTCGGGCGGGCCAAACTTTGGATACCCATCACTTCGGGGATATGCGTTAACCACATTTCGTCAACATCCGGTGAAATATACATACCTTATGCCCCATAGGTATAAGTAAGTACTGCAGCCTTTGAAAGAATCGAAAGAGAGTCAGTGAAAATGGGTCTAGCAGTAAATGGAGATAAGGCGAAATGGATGGTTTCAACTCCCAAAAAGCCTTGCACCATCGAGCAGATAAAGAAAATGGAGAAAGTTGGGAACCACAACTTTGAGATAGTCAGCAACTTTATTTACCTCGGCACCGCCGTTACCGAAATGAATGACACCAGATTTAAGATAAAGCGAAGAATAATACTGGCAAACAGATGCTACTTTGGACTAAGTAAGCAGTTCAGAAACAAGGCCACCTCTCGACAGACGAAGATTACACTATACAAGACGCTGATACTATCCGTGTTGTTATATGGTTCTCAAGCATGGGTCCTTGTGAAACCAGAGGAGGCAGTGCTTGAAGTATTTGAGAGAAACTTTCTTCGCAAAATATATGGACCAGTTTGTGATAATGAAGAATATAGGCGACGATGAACCACGAGCTGTATAAGATGTATGACGACGATAGCATAGTTACACGCATCCAAATACAATGGCTGCGTTGGCTAGGTCATGTTGTCAGAATGGATGAAGAAGCTCCAACAAAGAAGTCTTTTGAAGGCAAACACGGTGGTACACGCAAAGCGGGAAGACCAAAAGCCCGATGGAATGATCAAGTGGTGGGTGACACCTCGAAAATTTGTGTCCGAGATTTTAGAATGAGCGCAGAAGATCGAGGCGCTTGGAACGCTATTTTACGTTCGGCTAGTGGAACAAATATTTTGTCATAGCCATTTAAAGTAAGTAAGTGCTAATGAGTACAAGTCATTGTTCAATTGTGTATAAAAAATATTGATCTTTTAGGTAGCTATATCTAAAAATAAACCGATCTGAACCATATAAGACACGGATGTCGAAAAGCCTAACATAAGTCACTGTGTTAAATATCGGTGAAATCGGATTATAAATGCGCCTTTAAATCGAGATATCGGTCTATATGGCAGCTATATCTAAATCTGGACCGATTTGGGCCAAGTTGCAGAAATATTTCGGCGACATCGGACAATAAATGCTCCTTTTATGGGGTCAAAGTCTTCAATCGAGAGATCGTTCTATATGGAAGCTTTTCCAAATCTGGACCGATCTAGGCCAAATTGAAGAAAGATGTCGAGTGGCCTAACACAACTCACTCTCCCAAATTTCAGCAAAATCGGATAACAAATGTGGCTTTTATGGGCCTAAGAACCTAAATCTGGACCGATCTAGGCCATATTGAAAAAAGATGTTGAGTGGCCTAACACAACTCACTGTCCCTTATTTCAGCAAAATCGGATAATAAATGTGGCTTTTATGGGCCTAAGCCCCTTAATCGGCGGATCGGTCTATATGTGGGCTATATCAACATATTGTTCGATATAGCCCATTTTCGAACTTATCCTGCTTTTGGATAAAAAAAGAATCTGTGCAAAGTTTCTCAATATCTCTATTTGTAAAGACTGTAGCGTGATTTCAACATACAGACGGATGGACATGCAATCGTCTTAGATTTTTACGCTGATCAAGAATATATGTACTTTATAGGGTCGAAAATGGATATTTCGATGTGTTGCAAACGGAATGACAAAATGAGTATAACCCCCAACAAGTAAAATTGCGTTAAGTTTGACCGGGCCGATCATATATGCCCGCCATCAAGGATCGCATGGTAAAAGGACTTGGAATGACTTTTTCAAATATATATAAGCTCAAGGGACCGATTGAAGGCCTCCATAGCGCAGAGGTTAGCATGTGCGCTTATGACGCTGAGCGCCTGGGTTCCATTCTTGGCGTGAGCATCATAAAACATTTTCAGCGGTGGTTAGCTGTTTGTGAGGTACTGTACCATCTGGTATGGCAGACGAGCAAAAACTTTTTCCCAAGGAGGTGGTGCACTGTGGCACGCCGTTCGGATTCGGCTATAAAAAGTAGGCTTAAACTTTAATTGGTAATTTCGTTCGATTGCTAATTGCTCCCTCTAGAGGCTAAAAAGGCCAATTCGTGAGATCGGTTTATATAGGAGGAACATCAAGTTTTGAACCGATTTAGACCATACTTAGCGTGGATCTTGGAATACGTAACAAAATTCTATGTTAAAAAAAATCCGCCAAAACGAATAATTATTGCTCCCTTTTGAGATTCAAAAAGGGTAGATCGAGAAATCGGATCATATGGGAGCCATATCTGGGTATGGAACAATGAGAACTATACTTTGTTGGGTAAGGTTTATGCTGCAGTCTGCAATTAGACCCACTTCGATGTATTCGTCGATTGTGATACTACAGGACGGCGCCTGTAGTTTCTAAGACTTATTCCGTCTAGGAAACTACAGAAAGATGCCTTGTAGTTCCTAAAAAATGCTTAACAACTTGCGAACGCTTACGTCCGTTTAATCATACAAGCTCTCAAAGAAAAGAGAACCTAAAGTGGAACTCCTTCTGACTGCCAATGCGGGACACTGGCCTCACAGTTCTCACTTTCAGTCTGTCAGCATGTTTACCGATTAGACATGGACCTGCCATGATGGACACAATGATTGCGATGTCTCTTCAAGTTTAGATAGGGCCACCCAATTGTGGAATATTCACAACCACCAATTTGTGACCATCTCTTATTAGTTGCCCTTTGGTCCTGATCCGGAAAACTAAACTAACATGTCGCTATCTACAGATGCCACTTCCCCGTGGAATGTTTAAGGTAGTTCCTAGTATCGCAAGCTCATCTGCTCTACAATTCCCTGATATAGCTTTGAACTGGGCGGTTTTACGTTCACCAGGGATTTAATGGCTGCCTCACAAAATATTTATGCCAATAGTTATGACATTGTATCTTAGCCATTCCACCGCTCCTTTAATTCCAACAATTTGCACTTGATACACACTACAGTGGTCAGGTAAGCTTCTCGATGTGACCAGTCCTACACCACAAAGCTCACCTGGTCGTCTAGTTTGGAACCATCCCTATAGAAATTTATGCAACTTCTATTACCAATGATGTTGTAGTTCCAATTGGTTGTATCTGGAATAGTGGTACAGTTCTTTTTATATCAAAAAGCGGCTCAGGTAGTGTGTAATTCATACTCCCAGGAATATCGGACATTGTATCAAGGATAATGCAGTGTCCGTAGCCGCCACATGACTAAAGCAAAAGCTCCCTTAGCCTCACAGCAATGATCGCAACAATTTGTCTAGCCACAATGTCCAGAAGCATTAGGCGTAGCATTTAAATCAGTGCATCAGATATTGTCGTCCTCAGCGCGGTTGTTATGCACTATCAAGCCGTCCTTTGGATCCGGCTGAGTATTGAACAGAAGGTGGAATTTTAAAGCACCGTTCAGTGTGGCTGTTATGCACTATCAAGCCGTCCTTTGGATCCGGCTGAGTATTGAACAGAAGGTGGAATTTGGAAGCATCGTTCACCAAACTACAACACCATATATCGTTATAGGCTTGACATCTGCAGTTTATACCCAGTGGATGACACACTTTTCGAACCCTCAACTTTTGCCAATGGCTCTCTTGCAGGTGTATAGGTCAAGTGTAGCCTTTCTTGCTCTTTCCAAAATGTTTGATTGAAAGGGCAATTTCCTATCCAGCAAAATACCTAGGTATTTAGTGCTTTCAGTAAAGTGAACATTCTTTTCCACCAAGGAGACAAGTCCTAGTGGTGTTTTATGCAGGCACCTACCATGTTGGTTTAATTCTGCATGGCTCTTTACCCCCGATGAGTACTAATCTGATGTCACGTTGTTTGGACGCTATCTCCCCCTTGGTTAGGAGCGGAGCACCATCTATTGGGTTGCCCAAAAAGTAATTGCGAATTTTTTAAAAGAAAGTAAATGCATTTTTAATAAAACTTAGAATGAACTTTAATCAAATATACTTTTTTTACACTTTTTTCTAAAGCAAGCTAAAAGTAACAGCTGATAACTGATAAGCTGTGAAAAAATTTGTCAACGCCGACTATATGAAAAATCCGCAATTACTTTTTGGGCAACACATGCGAACTATGGTTAATAGCACCCGGTTGATTACATATAACACCACACCGAGTATGGGAATGGCCTTCATGCGATTTGAGGAATAAACCACAGCATCCACGTTGCTCCCAACTGGGGCTCATCATAGTCAGGCTGGAAACGAAGTTCCAGGGGCTCCTGACTGGCGTGGTACTAGATTAGACTCAGAACCAAACATGTAGTCCAACTACTTACAGCCGAACTTCAAACTGTTCCGGACAGGTCACCTAATGGGATGATGCAAGCACTATTCTGTAGCAACAACTCAATCAGAACCATCGGAAATTAGATGGCATAGTTCAAAATGACTCAGCACAAGGCTAAGCCAAAGGAGGAATGCCACCGAAACATCCACACAACACGGCATACATTCTGCTATTCGCAAGAAATAGCAGCGACACCGTGTGGAAAATATTTAAACCATCATTACTTCTGCACTCACACCCACACTACTAGCTCCGAAGACTTCAAAACAGTACAGCAGCCTTCAACTCACCGACCTTTTCGATGTAGTCTAATAACCATTCATCCACCCTTCGTCCCATCGCTTCAACCGTACATCACTACCTACCCGCCCGGACCTTCCTACCATCCATTCACCTCCTTACCATCTACCATTCTACTCCGACTTATAACCAGCACTTTCTTTTAGCCATCATTTATACAGCACTGTCGTACCCAGCAGATCAATTGTTGAGGAATATCCCAAAACACACAATACCTGAATAACGTTAATCTTCCACTTCAGAAGAGCTTTTACTTTCCACCTAATGATCCCCCGTGGGGGCCCCCACTGAGAGAGGTGCCACTGTGCTGAAAAGAACTACTTCTGCTGAAGAGAACTACATCTGTCTCTCACGGATTTACGTCTAGATCACTTTCGGTAGGGCACTTCTCTGTCGCACGTAGAGCTAACTAAATTCAAGGGTGATTTTTTAGCTATTATCTTTTTTGCCACACTGCTTTAAATAGCTCACGCACGTTTCGTGTTTTGTTTCACTGTCAAACATCTTCAATTTGGTCTATAATTTAACCATAAATCGTCTTATTGGACTTGTTGAGAGGAAAGTTAGGTGAATATTTTATTTCACGTTCGGGCTCACTAAATTGACCGCCTTGGTCGTGCGATTTAACGCCGTTGGACTATTTTTTGTGGGGCTAAGTTAAATCTCATGTCTATACAGACAAGCCCGCTTCGATTGACGCATTGGAAGACAACATTGAAGCATTTATTCGTGAGATGGAAATGTTGGAATGGGTATGCCGAAATTGGAGTAAGCATATGGACCATTTGAGGCGCAGTCACGGTCAACATTTGCATGAAATAATCTTCAAATATGAAATTATATGAACCGTACTATCGAGGCCACCATAGCGCAGAGGTTAGCATGTCCGCATATGACGCTGAACACCTGGGTTCGAATACTGGCAGGAACATCAGAAAAATTTTCAGCGGTGGTTATCCCCTCTTAATGCAGGCGACATTTGTGAGTTACTTTGCCATGTAAAAACTTCTCCCCAAAGAGATGTCGCTCTGCGGCACTCCGTTCGGACTCGGCTATAAAAAGCAGGTTCCTTATCATTGAGCTTAAAATTGAATCGGACAGCGCTCATTGATTTGTGAGAAGTTTGCCCCAGTTCCTTAATGTAATGTTGATGGGCATTTGTATTTTACTATCGATTCATATAAAGATTTCATGAATTTTTCTGAATTGTATGTGTTTTTTTTAACTTTCCTATAGCTCTTTAAAAATCCCCCTTTATATCTCTAAAAGTGCTGGGAAACTTTAACCTAACCCCACTAGTCACGTCATCAGCATACGCGACCACGTTTACAACTTTTTTCTTTCAGAGACAATAATCGCTATGTTCCAAAGTAGAGGAGATAGTACATTTCTTCCACCACAGTTAGGAAGCAAAGTTCTTTCCTCTGGGATACCATAATTATATGTTGTCCAAGCAGTGGATAGTGATTTTTTATATCAGCAGCCTTCTAAATAACCATATTTTGGATGGACAACTATCGAGAGGTTAATAGCCGCAAAAACATAATACAGAGTGTAAATAATAACTATCGGCGTAGTGCGAATATTGGACGGGGATACGAACAAAATCCTGTCAGTAGTTTCTTCATAAAATTTGTATTTCCAAAAATACCCCTTCCTGGCATGTGAAACAAATAGGAAGATGATGATGAATATTTATTCTTAAAGGCTGGTATTGAGTTCGTGTTTCAAAGTGAAAAACATCATTTTATCACAACAACTTTTTGTGGATGATAAATTTTTATACAAAAAACAATGTTCATCCATATATCATTTACAAAGAATTTTTAATAAAATATTTTTTTTATACCCACCACCGTAGGTGGTCGTAAAAGTCCACCTGTCCGTCCGTCTGTTGTAATCACTCTAGAGTCTTCAAAAATTAAGATATTGAGTTAAAATTTGGCACAGATACGTCTTTTTGATGCAAGCTGGTTAGGTACTTGAACGGGCTAAATCGGACCATATTTGGATATAGCTGCTATATAGACCGATTTTCCGATAAAGGGTCTAACGCCCATAAAAACTTTATTTTTCATCCGATTTTGCTGAAATTTGAAAAAGTGAGTAGCTTTAAACCTCTCAACAACTGCCCTAAATATGGTTTAGATCGGACTACATTTAGATATAACTACCATATAGACCGATCTCCCGATAAAGGGTCTGGAGACCATAAAAGCTTTATTTATTACCCGATTTCGATGAAATATGCAACAGTGGGTTATTTTAGATTCTTGATATTTAACCTAAATATGGATTAGATCGGTTCATATTAAGATATAGCCGCCATGTAGACCGATCTCCCGATAAAGGGTCTGAAGCCTATAAAAGCTTTATTTATTACCCGATTTTGCTGAAATTTAAAACAGTGGGTTTTTTTAAAGCTTCCCGACATCTGTTGTAAATATGGTTTATATCGGACTATATTTAAATATAGTTGTCATATAGACCGATCTCCCGATAAAGGGTCTAAAGGCCATAAAAGCTTTTTTTTATCCGATTGCACTGAAATTTAAAACAGTGGGTTATTTTATGCCTCCCGATGTCTGTCGTAAATATGGTTCAGATCGGACTTAATTCAGATATAGGTGTCATATAGACCCATCTCCCGATAAAGGGTCTGAAGTCCATAAAAGCTTTAATTTTTATCCGATTTCGCTGAAATTTAAAACAGTGAGTTATTTTTAGCCTCCTGTTACCTGACCTTAATATGGTTCAGATCGGACTATATTTAGATATAAATTCCATATAAGCCAATCTGCCGATAAGGAGTCTGAAGCTAATAAAAGCTTTATTTATGACCCGATTTCGCTGAAATTTGAAACAGTGAGTATGTTAAGACCTTCCAACATCCGACCTAAATATGGTTCTGATCGGACTATATTTAGATATAGCTGCCATATAGACCGATCTATATAGCCTCACGATATCCGACCTTGATATGGTTCAGATCGGCTTATAATTGGATATATCTGCCGAAAAGACCAATATATTGTTCTAAAAAATTGAAAACTGACAAATATATTAGACCACTCAATGTCCGTGCCAAATTTGGGTGTTTAAGTTATCCAATTTTCACCGGATTGTGACGATATGAGGTTTACATATATACCCGAGGTGGTGGGTATCCAAAGTTCGGCTCGGCCGAACTTAATGCCTTTTTTACTTGTTATATTTAGATTTTTGTAGTGTTTGAAAAAAGGAATAGTGAACAATTTTTAGTTTTCTCCATGAAACAAGAACTTAATATATACGTTAATGCTAAAATTATCAGCCAAACCACTAAAAATTCTATATTTTAATGCCTATTGAATAAAATTGATTGTTTAAGTCATGGTGCCTAATCTGCTTTGGGTAGGTTGTAATTCCTCATTGATCTTTCATATACATACCAGAAAATAGAATGTTTAGACTATTTTTAAACTAACCACAAAGTAAGGTAAGAATTTTAGTTAATGGTATATGGGAAGGCCCAATTGAAGAAATATTTATCTTTAGTTCCATTATTACTTCATAAAAAACCAACCTATTTAAATTGCCGTTTTTTCTGAAGATTGGCTGAGTATACATATATATCTATGTTAAAGTGGTATCAGAAACTAAAATTTGTAACATAGAAGAAATGGAAAGTTACAAAATATATTTATTGCAAAAAACAAACTTGCGAAAGATGTATACAACATTAATTATTCTTTTTTTTAAATTCATTTCAAACAAACTGTATGTTTTAAGTGCGCGTTGGATCAAAGTATCTCTGCCTACGATTTTTCTTGTCAAGCCCCTGGACATATTCCACCTCTTTTATACATGCGAGTGTAAAAACAGTCTTAGTCTAACTTACAAAATAGTACTTTCGGGATATAATCCATATTCAATTTAAGAAAATCAATCTAATATGAATAAAAAGTAAAGAACATAAGACGATGACATAATCAAAGTGGTTATAATGATAATGATTGATGACAATGAAAGACAGCAGTTTTTTTACACATAAAGTTTGAAAGTTAGTGATAAGCTATAAACAGTAAAAATAAAAAGAAAGAATTTTGGAAGAACAAGTTATCAAAAATTAGATGATTCCAATCAAGATGTTTAAATTGAATGGAGTTATAGAGCAGAAAGTTGAAAAAAGGAAAACATTATTCAAGAGTTGGAGAAGAACCGACCAAAAGACGAAGAAGTAGAAACAGACAGAGGGCGACAGATATAATAGGGGTGAACATAATCAGAAATCATATTAAAACATTGATGATACTTATTGTGGGATAGGCGATTTGTATAGACAGACATATAGAGTAGACGTATATTAGCGTATAGACGGTTAGAGTTTGAAAAGACAATTTGTTATTTGTTTTATTGTAGTTTATAATTGCTTTCGAAAATCTATTTAGGCCCGTATATGTTACAAATGTCTTTACAAAGGTGTAACATACTTTTATACAAAAATATATGTAGCTCGACGATGAAAAATGAAAATTCTATACTCAAAAATAGCTCGAGTCTTTCGTACTTGTAAAATAGACAAAGTATTCTGTATATCCTTCTTACAGATATATTTACAGATGGAGGATTTTCTTTAAATAAATAAAATAAACTGTTTGCCAATTTTGTATAGTTCAAGATTTGCTAGGATTTATTTTTTTGTTAAGTGCCAAAAAAAGTTAAATAGTGAGTGTTTTTTTTTTATTTGCGGCTTTTGAATAATTTACATTGTTATTAGTTGTTTATTTTATTTACTCCAAAATATCAAACTAGACCAAGTGGTTATATTAAAATTTTCATTTTCTTCAGTGTTATTGTGTCATAAATATTTTAAATTTAAATAAATTTTTGGTGTATTTATAGTTTTATTATTATATAAACAGCATATAGTAATGTATACAAACATAGTACACAATAATATTGAAACATTGAAGTATATTTAAGTTTATTAACTTTGTAAATTTATTGAAGATATTTCCGGGAAAATGTAATTATCAATAGTTTAACTTGGAAGTGTTTCTTATACCCATAACATGCTAATTTAAATATATGAATATCGATATTGATCCTGGTCTCCAGTTAACTCAAATTGGAATATCTACGCTCAAAACTATTATTTTGCTCAATATTGTAAGTATTTTATTTTGAACGACCTTCAACTTGAAGTTCAGCAGAAGACTCCGATACCTATTGAAAAAGTTCTTTATGTTTCAACATCTTAGGAAGATTTGCTGAAAACTAGAAGATGGTAAACATTCAACATTTCGTTATAAGGCAAATATTATTACAACAAGTAAGGGCGTGCTAAGTTCGGCCGGGCCGAATCTTATATACCCTCCACCATGGATCGCATTTGTAGAGCTCTTTCCACAGTATCTCTTTTTAGGCAAACAAGAGATAAACGAAAAGACTTACTATGTTATTGGAACAATATCAAGCTATGGTTCGTTTCTGACCATAATTTAATTGAATATTGAAGACCATAGTAGAAGACATTGTATAAAATTTCAGCCAAATCCGGCAAGAATTGCCCACTTTAGGGGAAGAAGTAAAATTAGGAGATCGGTTTATAGGGGAGCTGTATTAGGCTGTAAACCGATTCATACCATATTCGATACGTATGTTAAAGGTCATGAGAGAAGCCATTGTACAAAATTTCAGCCAAATTGGGTAATACTTGCGCACCCCAGACTCCAGATCGGTTTATATGGCAGCTATATCAGGTTATGGACCGATTCCAACTATTCTAACACAGTTGTTGAAAGTCATAACAAAACAACTTATGCAAAATTTCTGCGAAATCGAATAATAATAGCGTCCTCTAATGGCTCAAGAAGTCAAGACCCAAGATCGGTTTATATGGCAGCTATATCAGGTTATGGACCGATTTCAACTATTCTTAGCACAGTTGTTGAAAGTCATACCAAAAAACGTCATGCAAAATTTCAGTCCAATGGTATAGGAATTGCTCCCTGCAGAGGCTTAAGAAGTCAAGACCCCAGATCGGTTTATATGGCAGCTATACCAGGATATGAACCAACATGAACCATACTTAGCATATCAGTTGAAAGTCATTCCGAAACACCTCATGCAAAATTTCAGCCAAATCGGATAATAATTGGGCCCTCTAGTGGCTCAAGAAGTCAAGACCCCCGATCGGTTTAGAATGAGATAAGAATTGCGCCATCTACCGGTTCAAGAAGTCAAGATCCCAGATCGGTTTATATGGCAGCTATATCAAAACGTGGACCGATATAGCCCAGGGCAGCTATATATTTATGAACCTTTGGGGGAAGGATTCGTTGTGAGTATTAGAGGACACAAGTGTATTTCACGTACCAAATTTCATCTGAAACGGTCTAATTCTCATTCAAAACCGGAACGGATACATATTTATGAACAAATTTGGTTTTCGTGTGAGTGTTAGAGGGCGTATGTGTACTTCACGTATCAAATTTCAACCAAGTAGTTTGAAAATTGAGGCGTCTAGTGCCTCAAGAAGTCTAATCCGGGGATCAGCAAATTTGGATGTTATATCACGCATGACACGTATGCTGCATGTCAGAACAGAAGTCCTAGTTCAAAATTTCAACCAAATCGGATGGAAATTGAGGTTTCTAGGGGCTCCAAAAGTCAAAGCCGTTGATCAGTTTATGTGAGGGTTATATCTATTTATAGGCCGGTTCATATCATACATAGCACGGATGTTGGAAGCCAGAAGAGAATTCTTCATTCAAAATTTCAGCCAAAATTAGATGAGAATCGAGGCTTCTAGGGGCACAAGAGATCAAATCAAGGAATTGATTTATATGAGGGGTATACCAGTTTATTGACCGATTCGAATCATACTCGGCACTGGTGTTGAAATTCGAAACAAAAGTCCTTGTGGCAAATTTCAGCTAAATCGGATACACATGAAGGCTTCTGGGGGCTTAAGAATTCATTGCCGGGGATCGGTTTATATGGGGGCTTTATCAATTTACAGTCTGATTCCGATCATACTTGGCATGAATGTTGAAAGTTAGAACAGAAGTCCTTGTGCCAAATTTCAGCCAAATCGAATGGCAATGGGGGCATCAAGAGGCTCAAGATGTTCAACCGAGGCTGAGTTTAAATGGGGACTATATCCATATCTGAACCGATATGGCCCATTTATAATTCCCAACGACACGCATCAAGAAAAACTATCTGGACAAAATTTCAAGGGGCTGTCTTTACGTGTTCCACCGCTATAGTGATTTCGACAGGGCGAAAGGATTGGCTAGATTGACCTAGTATATCGAAACCATCAAAAACATATACACTTCATAAAATCGCAGATTAATATTTCGAGGTGTTGCAAACGCAACACCTAGATGAGTATTGACCCATTCTAGGGTGGTAGGTACATCAAACAGTTTATTGGTCCAAATTGTGAACGTTGTCAGTATCTATCTGCATTTGTCCATATAAGTGAGCCTGTGTTGCTGAAGTGATTTGCTTTATATTCTTACCTACTCTAAGTATTGTGATCTAAGGGAGTAACAAAAGCTGTCACTGAAATTGTCTTAATATTTTAAAGGGTATTCTAAAATAGTCTAACGACGCAAGCTAAGACAGATAAGGTCGTTTTGGATACCTACTTCTGTTATTAATTTTAATGTATTGTAATGGATGAGTACTTTGATAGGATGATGCATAGGGAAGCCATTTCCGTTTTTATGAAATTTTGCACAGTGTATCAAACAGAATGGAGGCCACCGTAAGGCACAGGCTAGCATGTCCACCTATTAAACTGAACGCCTTGTTTCTAGTCCTGGTGAGAGCATCAGACAAAATTTTCTGCGGTGGTTATTCCGTCCTAATGTTGGCGACATTTGTGAGGTACCATACCATTTGGAATGCCAGCCATGTAAAAACTTCTTAACAAAAAGAATATTAAAACTGTTAATCTCCAAATCTAGTCAGACTTCAATTTTGGATACCTATTGAAATATCGAATAGAACCTTGCACGATTTTCCTACAATAGGACAAAAATTGTGGCTTCTACGAGGCTTGCCTTTTAAATTTCGGGATTATTTTCCATTAAGATCTGTACACCTTTGAATGTGCTTGAACCAATTGTCAAAGCACTTATGCCACTCTGACTGAGATATCTCCAAAACATGCATTCGGAACGCATAAAAAAACTTCTTCAGATGACGAATGAACTTTCATTTTATTTTTTTTAATGATTAATGATTTTTAATGAAGACATTCGGTGCCAAGTCAGGACTATACGGCGGATGACTCATCAAATCGATGTTTTGAGTGCTCAAAAATGCAGTTGTTTCGTATTTTTGGAGCATTACTATCGACCAATCGACACGAGCCTTTTTTTGAGCGATAGAAAAATTGTGCGGAATCAAACACGAACAAATTTTTTGACGGTCAAATATTCATGCAATATTGAATGTATGATGGTCCCTCTAATGCCTAAGGTTGTCTCAACCTCATGATTGGTCACATGACCATCTTGCAATATCAGTTGGCGCACAGCATCAATGGTTTTTGGCACAACAACTGATTTTGGACGAGCTTCACGAAATTCGTCTTGGAGTGAACTACTACCTGTGTTGTATTCACCATACCATCGATAAACACTGATCCTTGATGGGGCTTCATCGCCAAAAATTAAATTAAGTTCATCGATGTAATGTTGTTGAGTTAATCCACATCGAAAGTTGTAAAAAGTAATCGCACGAAAATTTTCACAATTTATTTCCATGTTTTGGGCGAGATTAATTTTTTAAGTTACTGTAAACAACACAAATAGCGCTCGTATGTCTAAACCTTCAGAGTACGTATAACTTCAAAAATTATTAGCTTTGCGATAGAGCTGTCAGTTGGCAGATTGCAACACAAGGGCTGTCCAATCCCGAACATAAAAGGCAACCCCGTAGAAGCTCATAACGTGTTCGAAAAATTTGTTCATATGGAGGCTATACACGTTTTATTTCGATTCGGACCTAACTTGGGATAAATGTTGTAGGCTATAGGAGAAAGCATCGTGCAAAATTTCATACATATCATATAACAATTAGGCTTTCTACGCATAGGGTTAAAATCGGGAGATCGATTATATGGGAGCTTCATGAGGTTAGGGACCGTTCTTAATATACGTGTTGTTCGAGCTGCTAGCTTTACTAATTCGAAAGTTAGCGTGCTTCCCTGAGGCAGACATGGCTAAATTGATCAAAAAATTGTCCAATTTCTGGAATCTAAAACCAAAACTTCGAGGTTTTACTAACGAAATGACTAAGTTATTATAACCCGATCCTTCGGTGAAGGGTATAAAAGGCAACATATTTCATAAGACAACTCAATGTCAAACAAGTAAAAGCGACCACAGTTCGGCCGGGACCAAAGTTTAGCCTCCAACATGTATAGCATTTGTCAATTTTTTTTACCAGATATTTCTTTAAAGCAAACAAAGGATAATGGATACAAATTGCTATGCCATTGGAGCTGTATAAGGTTATGGATCGATTCAGGCCTTATTTGGATTGAATGATGGAGACCATAGTAGAAGTCATTGTGCAAAATTTCGGGGTAATCCTATAGGGGCTCAAGAAGTAAAATCAGGAAATCGGTATATATGGAAGATATATCAGGTTATGGATATAGATATACCGATTCAGAACATATTCAGCACGTAAGATGATGGTATTAGGAGAAGTGGTTGTAATTTCAGCCAAATCGGATAAGAAATGCGCCCTCCAGAGGCCCAAGAAGTGTAATTGGGAGATCGGCTAAATCTACTTTGAATATCAAGATGATCAAGAATATATAAACTTTTTTTGGTCTCGGATCAATATTTCGATGAGTTACGAACGAAATGTCGAAATTAGTACGCCATAATTTTAGGGTTGAGGGAATAAAAAAGGTTTTCAAATATATTCATATTCTAAAGAGCTGCAAAATTTGCATTTTTACCAGTATCATTAAAATGATTTACATTGCGATAGACAAGCATTTTGTTCTCTTTGAGGTTTTTGAGTTTGTCAACAATGGCGTGATTACGAATTTTCAACCAAATCTAACGCAACCACACTATTACGCTTCAATTCCATCACGAATAACTTTCTTTCTAAATAAACTCAGAAGCGTATGCTTTTGGTGGCTTGTAATCAATATAAAGAGCTTTCAATAAAACAAATAACATGTAGCTGTCATTTCTAGTTTGACAAACACTCAATTGTGAACTTGATAACACTTAATGTCAACTACCCTTTAAAATATAGTGAAGTTCATAAAGTGGAACCACAAAAGGAAACTAAACTCTTTTTATTCAATTTAGTGGGAAGCAGCCGGTGCTGTTGGACATAAATGGACGGAATAAATGGCGCTTAATTTGGAACGTTATTAGTTATGTGAAGTCCTAATCTGAAAAACCTTACACATGTATAGCACATAAAGTACGATATGTTATTCGAACAACATGTTCATGCATATATTGAATGACTATTCAATATATCAATACCTTTGTTAGTTAGTAGAAGCCGATATTATTTTAGCATGTTATGGGTTTTTATTTGGTGAGGAATTAAAAGAGAGGAAGGGGAGTTCAAGTGATTTGATGGATATTAAAGCTCGTTACAGCATAATTTACATTGTTGTTCATAGAGTTCCCCCGAAGAAGAAGAAGGAGAAACCGAAGAAGTTTTTGTTTGTTGTATGAAACTGCGGTTCCGGGAACTTCTATGACATATGCGCAATACACAAAAGTGTTAGTTAAGTATTTAAAGAAACAGACATCGAAACCCAACACAACGCAACGTACCATGGCGTTAAAAGCAGAAAAAATATCACAGCATTGGGATTAATTGTGTTAAATTGTAGGCACATCTTCTGGTGGATGAAAGGCGAGAAGGGCAAGGTTAAAGAGTTTCGTTTGGCAGAGTTAATGCTTTGGCGGAAGAAGTGTTTCTTGAATTGATTGATCGTTGGAATTAGTAATTGTTTGACAAAGTAGGATTTTTTTAATTGGCGAAATATTGCGAAACCCACTCACCATTTTGTAATCGTCGATTTTCGAAATAGACCTTAGGAACATGTTGACATAGACATAGGTGGGTAAGTTTTCTATAAAATTTCGATTTTGTTTTATTGTAGAAACAAACGGAATAGAGAAAACAACAAAATTAGAAAAGTGATACACATGATAGGCGTTAAAAAAAAAAACATAACCACTGAAATGGTGAGGTACGTATATGTGAGATACAAAAATGAAAACTGAGTATAACATGTGAAAATTCGCAGAACCAAAGAGATGAAGAAAAATAATACATATAAAAATTCTGATTTTCCAAAAACACAGATTGTTTTATTGTTGACTGCCTTATTAGCTAGACCTACTTAAACCTATAATAGTATTAGTGTAAGCAGTTGATCTTATCATCTCAATTGACCATGATGTGCTATCGCTGTTGCCGCTGCTGTGATGACAATATGGACGTTATGAGTTTTAATTTGGAAAACATTTAAATTAAAAGTTGTAAAAGAAAAGAAAATTTATTTGTAAAAAAACTCAAATAAATTATAGAAAAATGTCTGTATGGATCTCATAAAATGAAGGAAAGTAAAAAGAAAAACTAAAGAAATATTCTGTAAAAGTCAAAACATAGTTTTTTAGAAATTATAACTATTTTATTAAATGTAACTTTTTTTTGATCTAAAAAATTGAAAAATGCATGCCACACATTTTCAATTGATTTGGTTATCACTTTTATTTGGGTCATAGTTGTTGTTCTCCATTTGCAATGGAAAGCAAAAATCACCGATATCAAGGTCCTGGCGTTAAATTTCGAATGTGTTTTTCTTTAGCAAACATAAAAACGACAAAATTCATAAATAATAACAACTCATCGAATAATTGAAATAAACAAATCCCACAAAATTAGATTTCAACTAAATTACGTCTAAAGCACATTTATTTGTTCATTGTTTCCATTGAAAACAAAAAACACCATAATTTAATTAAGTAAATGAATTTCAATTGGAAAATATAGGTAAATATCATTGGTTAGCTTTCCATCATAAATAGTAGTAAATGGTTGTCTTCATTATTATTATCTGTTATAAGTTTTTTGTTTTGTTTGGTTTTCGGTGTTAACATCAAATCACACTTTAGTTTGCATACTCTAATTTGATAATTATTGTAATGGTTTCGTATAAAAATATGTTTTGGGTTTTTGCATATTAATAATTTATATTTTATTTAATATTTATATATGTAGTTCATTAGTTAGTTGTTATAAAATTGAAGATATCATTTAAGTGAAATACTAGAAAAGAATCTGAAGAGTTGAGACAGAAAAGGGGATATAGGACTAAAATGTTCGAAACAGAGATAGAGAGGAAGGCAGAGAGATATAGATAGAGTTGAGCAGAATTAAAGTTAGAAAAATGTAGAGATCCAAACGACATTTTAATTGAGGAACGAATTAAACCAAAAACTATAAGTAACAAAATGTTGGAAAAGAAAATATTTTATCTTACAATTTGTAATTGGCAGGAATGTGAAATTTATAGAAACTATTCTTAGAAATTCAATTGCAATCTTGCCAAAGTTCCACTAATATCATACAATTGAGTAATTATTGTGATATGATAAAAAGAAAACAACGTTAATTTATTTAACAGATAGAATTCTAGGGTATAATTACACGCACATTGAAAGGACAAGGAAATTTAAAACAACTGATCCGGTAACTATGAGTTGACACTCATAGTGTTGACGTACACAAAACGAAATATTTCACAATGGTTCTAAGAAAAAAAAAAAAAAAAAAACAAGTAAAAAGGCATTAAGTTCGGCCGGGCCTCGGGTAAACCCCTAATTTAAGCACCCAAATTCGCCACGGACATTGAGTGGTCTAATATATATATCACTATTCAATTTTGTAGAAAAAAATATTGGTCTTTTTGGCAGATATATCCAATTATAAACCGATCTGAACCACATTAAGTTCGGATATCGTGAGGCTCAGCAAAACTCACTGTTTCAAATTTCAGCGAAATCGGACAATAAATAAAGCTTTTATTGGCTTCAACCCCTTATCGGCAGATCGGTCCATATTGTAGCTATATCGAAATATAGTCCGATCTGAACCATATTTAGATCGGATGGCAGAAGGCCAAAACTAACTTACTGTTTAAAATTTTAGCGAAATCGGTTAAAAAAATAAAGCTTTTATGGGCTTCAGACCATTAATCGGGAGATCGGTCTATATTGAACGGATGTTAGGAGCCTTTAAACTGTGCACTGTTCCAAATTTGAGCAAAATCGGATAAAAATTAAAGTTATTATGGCCTTCAGACTCTTTATCGGCAGATGGGTCTATATAACCCTAGTTAGATCGGATGTCAGGAGGCTAAAAATAACTCACTGTTTCAAATTTTAGCGAAATCGGTTAAAAAATAAAGCTTTTATGGTCTTCAGACCCCTATTCAGCAGATTGGTCTATATGACAGCTATATCTAAATATAGTCTGATCTGTACCCTATTTGTTCCGGATGTTAGGAGGCTTAAAAATGTGAACTATTCCAAGTTTCAGCAAAATCGGATACAAAATAAAGCTATTACGGCACTCAGACCCTTTATCGGGAGATCGGTCTATATGATAGCTATATCCAAATATAGTCCGATCTGAACCATATATAAAATAATCCACTGTTTTAAATTTCAGCGAAATCGGGTAATAAATAAAGCTTTTATGACTTTCAGACCATTTATCGGGAGATTAAATAAAGCTTTTGTGGTCTTCAGACCCTTTATCGGGAGATCGGTCTATATGGTAGCTATATCTAAATATAGTCCGATCTGAACCATATTTGGGTCGGGAAGCCTTAAACTACTCACTATTTTAAAATTCAGCATAATCTGATGAAAAATAAAGTTTTTATGGGCAAATCGGTCCGATTGGCCCATTCAAGAACTTAACCAGCGTCCATCAAAAAGACGTATTTGTGTAAAATTTCAGCGCAATATCTCCATTTTTGAAGACTCTAGAGTGATTACAACAGACGGACGGATGGACGGACAGACACACGGACATCGTTAAATCGTCTTAGAATTTTACGACGATCCAAAATATATATACTTGTAGGGTCGGAAATTGATATTTCGATGTGTTGCAAACGGAATGACTAAATGAATATACACCCTATCCTACGGTGGTGGGTATAAAAAATGCTTCCCAAGTTTTGTTTTTTCCGGTGACACATTGTTAATTGCCGTCAAGGTTTACAGGCTGTATCGATACGGGGTTGAATCCTAGCGAAAACATCAGAAAAATTTTTCAGTGGTGGTTATCCCCTTCTAATACATTTGTGAGGTACTGTACCATTAGGTATACCAGCCATGTATAAACTTCTCCACAAAGAGCTGTCTCACTGCGACACGTGGTTCAGACTCGGCTATAAAATGAACGTCTCTTATAATTGAGCTTAAAACTTGAAATGGACAGCTCTCATTGATATGTGTTAATTTAACCTCTATTCCTTAATGGAATTTTCATGGGCAAAATTTTTAATTTTCAATTTAGGAATTATTAGAATAAGCTATAACCAATATGAACCGAATACCAAAAATCCTGACGAAATATGTAAATGACTTTATCGCAATAGTAAAGAAAACGGATTGTCCGAAATGCTCTTAGGTTAGGTTAAATTGAAACGTGGGTGCATATATTAATCCGCCCATGCCAACATGGACATACACCTAAGCCAGTAATCGGCTTGATGTGCGCTCTAAAAACTATAAAGAACCCTCTAAAAAGAAAATTTTAAGTTAGGAATTCCGTGCTACTTACTAAATCCTTAATTATTTTCAATACCACTCACCTAAGTTGGTTCATGTTTGGTATTGTGTCTCCACCTAAGTGCCGGTATCTCTTAGACGCGAAAGCCGTTCAATGACAAAGCAAATGCTCCAACGTCTCATCATCTTCCCCGCATGCCTTACACATGCTATCACTTGCCACACCGATTTTACATAAGTGAGCTCGTAGTCCTATGTGTCACGTTATGATACCAATAGCTATACTGACCTCCTTCTTGCTTCCTTTCAGTAATAGCCTCGTCTTCTCACGATCTGGATCCCTCCATAGGATTTTCGCCGTCCTAACGACCGTTTCACTGTTCCACAATGTTGCATGCGCATTCGTCGCCCACTCCCTTAACCGGACTGCGTCGACCCGAAAGGCTTCGGATTAACCAAATTCATTGACGGCAGTCCTCTGGCCTTTATCGCCAAATCGTCTGCCCTTTCTTTTCCCCTTACTCTGTTATGGCCCGGCACCCAAACGATGCGGATTTTCCCATCCTCAGAGAAGGTGTTAATCTCCTTCTTAGACTGCAATACTGTTCGTGACCGTACCGTCCTGGTTGTTATTGCCCTTATGGCAATTTTAATGCGGGTAAAGATGTTCACACTCGACGTCCCGCCGTTAGCACCACACCACTTTGCGCATTCCGTGATCGCCCAGATCTCCGCTTGCAGGACCGTGTTATGGTAAGGCAGTCTAAAACAGATCTCAGTCCCTGGGTCCTCAATGTAAACTCCCAAGCCCACTCTGTCCTCTAGCAGTCCACCAAACTACTGAGGCGTAAGTAAGTATTGATCTTATCACGCTCCTATAGAGCCAGTGGACTATCTACGGATTCAGGCCCCATTGTAAGTCTATTCCCGTCTACATAGTGTCCAACATCGGTGAGCCTTTTCAGTTCGCTCCTGAATGTGACACTTCCAATTCAGTTTCCTGTCCAAGATCACACCTAAGTATTTGACCTTGTCAGATATCGAAATCGTCTTATTGAGGGAACGTGGTGTGTGGTGCATATTTTAGTCTTCTCTGGGTTAACATTGAGATTTCTGGGTCTAGCCCACTAATATGCCAGGGCAAGATCCTTCGGCCCTTCTCCATTGCTGGTTTGTGTCCTCACCCCCTTAGAAGTATTATAACATTGTCTGCTTAACAGACGGGTTCAAATCCCTCCTCATTCAGAATCCGTAATAGGTCATTTATGGTGGTCACCCATAGGAGTGGCGATAAAATGCCCCCCTGTGGCGTGTCCTGTGCCACTCCCTTATATTTATGCCATGGGACACACAATTTATCCACCTGTTCCTTTGCATATGATTTATCCAGTCTCTAAGGACCGGGTCCACCCGGTACTGGTCTAAGGATTGGATCAGTGTGTCGGTCCGCACATTGTTAAAAGCCCCCTCGATGTCAATGCATACCGCCAGTGTGTACGTTTTGGCATCGAAGGATTCTTCTATTTTATGCACAACTAAAGTTTCAATTTGGACATGGGTTTTTGAGAGAAACTTTTTTAACGCTATCTGTTAACGAACTGTTCGCAGAAAAGCTTCCAGGAGGCACGTTATGCCGCTCTGGTAATCTTATTGTATTCCTTGAGCCGTGTGTAATACACATCCCAAATAACTTCTGCTTTTTTACGACGTGCTCTGTTAAAAAGTCTGCGGACCTCTTTCTCAATATTGCGAATCTTCCCGGTCATCCAGGGTTTTTGTTGGGCTGATTTCTGAAATTCTCTTACATTCAGATATTTGCAATAAAGACAAAATAAATACACCACATAAAAGGTTCAACACAACAAATCAACTGTTTATCAAAACTAAGTCGAAATTCTGAAGAAGGATAAGTCCAAAAGTCATACATAAAGGAAAAATGTAACGGAAACTCAACTGACATATGCACAGAAGCATATGTCGTTATAACAGGATCAAAACTTAAAACCAGACTGTCTTTACACAAATCTGACATATAACCAACTTTGAAACCCATAGACCAGAAAATTGTAATCGCAGCCCACCTTGCAAAAACAGGTCACAAACCTAACTTTGACGATGTAGAGATACGTGTGACTTCATAAATGTTGCACATAATAGATTTTCCCTCTGAGAAGAGTCTGTATTACAAAAATTAACGCAGTTAGTTATAAGAGTATCGTCGCGAATAGTTAGTAAATTTTCCTGAATTTAAACGACGCACAAGTATGGAGAATGGGAGACACAAAGCCTGTATTAATGCAAATAGTGGCTTAAATGTTTTCCTTCATCCGTTGCTAACTACTGAAGTTTCAGCAGTAGTCAGTCTTGAAATTAATAAATTTCATAACTGGTTGGTTTCTTTATATATGGCACACGATTCATAGATTCGGCCTTCAAGCCTTAAGTTGTTGGTGTAAGCCGCTTAAGCAGAGAAAAAGGCCCTCATTGTGGGAAGTGATGCGAAAGCACATCACCAGATATAGGTAAGTTGGAGTATCAACGAAAGGGGTATGTTATAAGCTGCAATCAGGCAATTTGAATAAGCCGTTCTTTACTACCGGAAACAGGAGGAAAGCACTAGATGTAACCTTTGTATCAGAGAATATTAGCGGATGGATATTAGTCAACTATCCATCCGAAAGTGTTCGATGCCCACATCTTCTCTGAACATCGCTATATTAGTTCCAGCCTTGGAGAAAATATCGCAGAAGTGGTCCGTTGGCTGAACGGAAAATGTTCACATTGTGATAAATTGAAGCACACATTCTGCACGACTAACCTCTCTAGATCTGAAAGAACGCGGAAACTGTGGAGGATATAGAAGTTATGGTCAAGCGGATCACGAAGGCTCGCAATGACTTGCTTATGTCAGCAAGTTCTAGAGCCAAACCAAGGGGAAAAATACGACCCCAGAACTGATTGGCCTTCTTAGGAGGGTTTGCTAATAACTCTTCAACAGGGCGGAAGCCACAAAGGGACCACACGATTAGAACGTCTATAAGGATGAGCTAAGAAAATACAAAGGGTGAGCTGAAAAAGGCTCTGAACAAATCCTGGGTGGAATTCTGGAGGATACATCTGAGGCATCTAGGTTAAAGAAGGTGCAATCCTCGAAATCTATTACGGTAGGATATATTCAATAATCCGTGAATGTATGGCCAGTGTCTAGTGAGGAAACACTAGAACTAATAGTTGATACACATTTCCCGGGGAAATGTCCAACGCACAATGCGTCGCCAGAAGAAGTTTTCACTGATATGCATTCGTCGGATGTTGTTGGGGGATATTATGGCTGAGTCGAAAATCCGTTGGGCAAAAAAAAGTTTTGACTCCTTTAAATGCAGGCCCTGATGATGTATCACCAGTTAAATTACAATCTGTGTCTGATATATTGGCATATTGGCTTAGGGAGATATACTCTGCTTGTGTCAGTATGTCGTGTATATCTGTGGGATGGAGGGACACAAAGGTATTTTCCATTCCGAAAGCAGGAAAACCATACCACACGAAGGCGAGAGATTTTTGTCCTATAAGTCTGTCATCCTTTACGCTGAAGACTCTTGAGAGGTTGATAGAAACATATATTGTGGCAAACATCCCAGGAGATCGCCTGTCTTGGCAGCAGCATGCATATAGTAAAGGCAAGTGCCCTGAAACAGCCCTTCACAACCTAGTCGGCTATATATAAGGTTCTCTCGCTATCAAGGAACACACAATTCTAGCATTTCTTGTCATTGAGTGTACTTTCTATAATGTAAACCCAACGTTAATCATGGGGCTGGAGTTCCTAGGCATCACTACTACCATAAGTAAAATTATTAACAATTTAGTTACTAAAAGATGCATTATGGCAGGATTGTAATCTGTAGATCCAAATAGATGGGTCAGCAGAGGAAAACCTCGAGTAGGTGTACTGTCTCTACTATCTACTTTGGGATATAACCATTAACAATATACAATTGTCTCTGGAAGAAAAAGATGTAAAAGTGGTGCCGAATACTGATGACGTGGCTATTGTGGTTAGTGAAAAGTTTTCCCAGCACTCTTAGAGATTTACTTCAGAACGCAGTACGTCAAATTGTCCTTATTGACATTTGTCTTAAATCTTTGGATGTCAAAGGGGGTGGAAAAAACATTAGTCGGAAGTCGATACGAACGGTTCGGGCGAAATAAGAATTCTCTCTATAATGCATTGGGCGGTCCGCTGGCAAATCAATTACAAACGGGTGTGAGTTGCTAGTATCCCTGACATACATCCCTACATCAGGAATAAGAAGACGAATATCAGACGAACACACACCATGAAAGTACCGATAGAACAGAGCCAAACAACCCACATTGCGACGATGACGTCATCGCTCTCCTCTGTACACGGTCCAGGGGCTCCAGGGATGATTTTGAATCTCCTGTCCATACATGTGAGTTGTACTCCATTTTCGGCCTTATGAAAGTGGTGTAGACGTTAAGAAGATCTGACGGTGTGAAGTAATTTTTATACCGTTTAAGGTGGAAGTTTTTACACTTGTCCTCAATCTCTCGAAGACTCGGCCTATGTCGAATGACAGAGATTAATGTCATCCGCAAATAAGTAGATCGGATTCGATGTCTGACCCAACAGATCGTTGATGAAAATTAGAAAAAGAGAAGGAGAAAGAACAGAGCCCTGGGGTACACCTGCGGTCAATATGTGTATATTGGATGAGAACCCTCTATAACGACTCGAGTAGTGCGATCTCTGAGAAAGCTCCAAATAAATCGAACGAAGCCATTACCGACACCAAATGCGATAAGCTTTGATAGTAGTGCACCATGCCAGACCCTATCAAATGCCTTGGAGATATCCAGAGCCACAACCTTACTCTCACCAAACTGGTGAATTGAGCGACTCCAACGTTCCGACAGAAGTGCCATGAGGTCGCATGTAAACGATTTCTGCGGAACCCATACTGTTAGTCGCTAAGAAGGCCATTAGACTCTAAATGCCTCAGAAGATGGCGATTAACCATGCTCTCCATGACCTTGGAGAGAGCGAAGCATATCGCAATTGGCCGATAATTAGCAGGCTTGTTTGCATCACCCTTCTTGGTTATTGGCTGAACGTTCGCAACCATCCAACGCGCCGCGAAGACTGCCGCACGGTAGGCAAGTTTGAAAAGGTTGCGTAATGGATGAGCGAGTGTCGAAGAACACTTGCGTAAGACAAGTGTTGATATGCCATCCGGTCCCGGGGATTTATTTACGTCTAGCTTCTCAAGAACCCTTTTAACTCCACGAGTTCGACAAAAATAGCCTTATCAACCGGGTCAGTGAACGTTTGGTCGTCCTTAACAAGAGTTGGACTAAGAGCTCTTACATCCTCGTGTAGAAGCAAGAATCTTAGTAGGCAGACGCTGTTCGCGCCTAAGCACATTGGCACACGAAGCTCTTGCCTGTCTGCACAGCAGTTCAGTATTAGCATTTTTATCCAAGCGCCAGTTCCTGAATGCCACCTCTTTCGATCTGACAGCATCTCTGCATGACTGGTTAAACCAACTTTTTTAATATGATTCCAAATAACTTTATAGAAGATTCAGATTATTATCCATCTGAGGATGAAGTTACCAACCAGGAAAAGAATTCTGCACAATCCGCTGGATTTGAATATGTTGCACTTTTACCGCATAAACACCTGCAGATTTGCAATATATGCCAGTTTAGTTTGTAAGCAGATTCCATTACTCAGGGACTTGACAATTATAAATCTCCTTATTGCCATTCAAAAGTTGAAGATTCAATGCAGGTCTTTATTTAAATGTGAATTTTTATATATGCTGAATTATTTACATTAGTATTTTGGGCAAATTTATTCTCTTTATCTGTTTCAATCTTTAAAAATTTAAATAAGACCCCATTATTGGGGGTTATTTCATTTTCTGTTTGGGGACTTTTTTTTCATCTATTTGGGTATTATTTCATTTAATTTTCTGGGGAGTTATTTCATTATGAAATAAATCCCAAATTTTGGGAATTAAATTCATTTTCAGTTTTGAGGAGTTACTTCGTTACCCAATCCAATGTTAATTCCAAGAATAACTTTGATTCACCCTTTAACGCGTTTGATTCAATAAGTCTTCTTTTAATTAACTTTGGTACCTTTCTCATACTCGTATGAAGTCCTTCGATTTCGGAGATTGAATTGCAATCTGTGCTTCGAATTTACCCAAAGAATTTCTATCTGTTATGAATAGTTGTTGAAGACTGAAGAAAGAGGAATCTAATTATATTAAAATAAATATGATGTAAAAATCTAAACATTAACTCAAGACAAGAATTTTTTAATTAAAAATATGATAGAGACGATAATTTTCATGTCGCTGTGTTTGTTTGCTGACTGTGTTAAACACAAAGAAAATGAAAGTAAACACACATATATATTCGATTATCAGTAATAGATATTTGTATATGTTATAGTAATAGGAAAAAACTTTCTTTTGTTTTAAAAAAGAAATCGCAAGAGGTCATATAACATAATTATTAATTGTCATTTATTGTAAAATAACATTTTTCATTCTTTCTTCTTATTTTATTCCCACAGTGTTAGGTTTTGGTCCTCCATAACACATATCAGTGGAAGGATAATCAAACGAATATACACATATGCATTATAATAGTTTATTAATAAATATAAAAATGCTAAACTCCTGTTAAAATTCTCTTTTTTCTTTTGTACATAACTGATTATTTATGGTTTCGTAAGGAAAAAATCTATTTATTTTATGAGAATTGGAAAAAAAATTAAGAAAGTTTGTCATGATATCATATACATATATTACGATGGTTATTTGTTGATTTTTATCCTTTTAAAGAAGTGATTTTTATTTTGAAAAAATAAGTTTCGATCACTGCATTCACAGAGGATGTAACTCAAATCGATAACTTGGTATTCGCAAATGCGATAAGAAAAACTATTTTAAGAAAATTGGTTAGATATTAAAAAATATTTACAAGATTGGTTGGTGGTAGTAAGTGTTCAAGGGAGTGGTGCCAAGGACCATGGATTTTCTTTATTTTTTTGGCAACCAACGACATCATTTGTTTTATGGCAGTGTATACTTATTTTTGTGGTGTGTGTTTGTCTGGGGAGTACCACACGTTTTGGGATCGGTGTTTTGCTTTTCCTGAGTGTACAAATATAGGTATGTTGGAAAAAGTTGTTGCTCTAATTGTGTGAAACCTAAAGCGTTGGGAAAGGGGGGCGAAATTGCTCTTCACATTTTGAGTTGAGATATGACTGACTGACAACTGTATACCTCCTATGCCTAGATTGATTTTGAGTGGGCATTTCAGAGATAATGTATCATCTTTGTTGATCATCTACCTAATCGGATTGGGATTTGTCTTGATCTCATTCTATTCAGTTTTTGTTTTTGTTTTTCGTTTAAAGGTTCTCTTTTTTCTTTTGCTAGGAAAGCGATACATTATCCAACGCGCACTTACCATGGTAACATCATCGATTTTTGAAATACTTCTTACGAAAATGTTGACGCTCACATAAGCCGGACCATCTGTGTGTAGAGTATACAATAAAAGGAGGAGCAGGATGATAATAAATTCGTGGAGGAGAAGAAAGAGAAAGTGTTGTTGTGGGTGTTCTCTGTTTGTTTAGGCTATTCCCTTGTCCATACGCACTTGCAGTGCTTGAACTTTTCGTGTTTGTTTGTTCTGTTCTGTTCTTGCTTGAACTTCACGTTTCAACTCAAAATAAGTTTAATAATTAATTTAAAAGAAAAACACAAACAACACAAACAAAAATGTGGCAATGGCAAGTCGTAAATGTCAGTTGTTATGAACCTTTGACCTTTGTTGAATGCACAATAAGGGGTTTCGTTTCATCTGCTGACTTTCAATTAAAAGGTTGCTGCAAAAGGCGTTCACACACTCATATATATATATACATGTACCTATGATGAAGATATCTATATATAAGTATTGCAAATGTACAGTTTGCGGACACAGTAACGAGCAATGTTCAATTTATGATGTTAATTAAAGTTTAAAAAAGGACAGGCAATATGGCTGCAGACTTGTATGAGGTGGAGCGGTTCTGTCTTGGATTAGTTCAAACTCCTACTCGTTGTCCTTATGTTTTTAATTTATGCTTTCGTATGTTACATAGCTATTTCGTATTTATAGCAGTAATCTTGATGGGATTCACACAATGGAGGAAGGTAGATAGATTTGATATTATTGAAATTTAATTAGCTTTTCAAATGTTGCCTCATTATTGTAACCCCATACCTTCCTGATACTTGCGCTTACATCTATGGAGTTTTTGAAATTCAATCCCTCACTATCCAATAATGCGCTAGACGTTCTATTGACCGCAGGACGGTCCATGCCAAAACTTAAACAGGGCGAAATAGAACTCCCAGTACACAGGTGAAACGTTACGATAGCTGAGCAACGAACAATTGCATCAAATGTGGACGGAGATACACGATATCCCGCCACAGGAGTGCGATTGAGGCAGAAAATGATCTGTACTAAGTGGCGAAAAATTTTCTCGATGCTGTAATAGAATCGGGGGTGAATTAAAACCAGTAAGGAAAGGTAAAATTCAAGCGGTGCCGACTTTATAATACCCTTCACCTTCCCTATAGGTACAAAGTGGGAGCTATATCTAATTCTGAAACAATTTTCATGGACCTTGCCTTATTCACTAAGTAATAATACCTTGTACCACAGTAGGTATAAAGAGATATAAACCGAAACCCTTGGGGTCTCGAACTCATCACACTCATCACGGAAGAACCTGACACTACGATAACATAATCCTTTCCACGTTAGAGGAGCTAAGGTACGCGGCCCGTAGCCTCCAGAGCAGAAAACCCCCCGGGTCCGACGGAATATCGGCCCAATGTTCAACCGGTGCCTACTGAATGGAGTTTTTCCGGATGTATGGAAGAGACAATGGCTGGTGCTCATAAGCAAGGATGAAGGTGATCCCACATGCCTATCCTCATACAGGTCACTCTGCATGCTGGGTACGACCGACAAGGTATGGCAGCGACTCATAAAGCCATGTCTTCAGGACGTCATCATTGAGGGAGATAGACTCTCAATAGGACAACATGGTTATCGGGTAGCAATGTCTAAGATAAGAGCTCTCAGAGATAGCAGTGGCGGCAAGGCAAAGGAACCACTGAACTAGGCCGATTTTCCCCTAAGCCACAGTGAATGTGAAGAACGCATTTAACAACCTCAAATGGTCTGACGTCCTTCAGTAGCTCAGGGAGGACTTTAATATGCCTGTGTATCTAATTTCAGCTTCAAGGCCCTCAAGATCTCAAATTAGAAGATCAGTTTATATGGGAGTTATGCCTGGTTATACACCGATTTGGACCTTAGTATCCACGAATGTTGGAAGTCATGAAAACACATCACATACATATTTTAGCCACAAAAATTGCGGCATACAAGTGCTCAAGACCTCAAATCGGAAGATTGGTTAATATGGGAGCTATATAAAGTTATAGTCCAACTTGGAGCATACATACCGCGGATGTTGGAAGTCATAACAGAACATTACGTCGAAAATTTTATCTTCAAGGCCTTCAAGATCTCAAATCAGAATATCGATTTATATGGGAGCTATATCTGGTTGTAGACCGATTTGAATCATACTATCCACGGAAGTTTGAATCATGAAAACTCACCATATACAGTATTTTATCCAAATCGGATATTAATTGTGACTTCTAGAGGCCCACGAAGTCAAATCGAAGTAACATTTTATTTGGCAGCTATATCAAAATTTGAAAAGTTTTTGCACATTTGCAATCCTCAATGACTTAAATCAATGAGTGGTACCGGTCAACATGTACATTTGGTGTCAGTGCCTCAGACACTTGTCAAAGACCTTTGATTCGAGTTTCTTATTGTCACGATATGCATGTTCCGTTGAAGGACTTGGTCCCTAATGGTAATTTCAGATTCATACTCTACTGTCAAAAACCTTTCATTCAAGTCCCATATATTATTCTGTGGTCTTCCTTACTTAGAATAGAAGTAGGTTTTAAAGTGAGAACTCCAGATGTTAATATCCACTTTTAATGCGTATGGGACAGGACGTTTTGCATAATCCCAAGGGCTTTTACAAGTTTGTTGATACTAAAAAGAGGGCACAGAAGCAACCCGGCTGTATGAAACTTGAGAGCAAGGAGTAGTCGGATGATCCTGAAATTACGAATTTGTTTGAGTGCCATTCCTAAGCTTTTCGAGCTTCTGGTTTCTCGAAGAATATCACATTTTCTAATGCGTGTTATTTCACCTTTTCAGCACGGTTTGTTAAGTGTAGATCCACATCCACTTACCTCATGGAATTAGTATGCCACGTTCACAAGGGTTTTGTGGATAGAAAACAGACAGACGTTATTTATACCGATTTAGCAAGGCTTTTGATACTGTGATACGCAGGCTTCTGCTTCTTTAACACGATGCTATGCTTTAATGAACCTAAGTCTTTATTAGGTTTCATTAAACGTTGGGCTTAGGAGTTCTATGACCCTTATGTCACTAAGTGCTTATTTATAAAGTTAGCTAAGAGCTTATTTATGAAGAAAGCTTAGTTCGTCCTGTATTGGAAAATGGGTGCGCCATATGGAGCCCGTTTTACAATTGTTACTCTGATAGAACGAATCAGTTCAGATTCAATTTCTGATTTTCGCTTTGCGTGACCTGAATTGAACCCATCGGAATTACTTCCGCATTACAGAAGTCGTTTACTGTTGATTGATCTTTCGACACTTGAAAGAACTCGTATGAATAATGTGTATTACGGAAGTAGTGTAATTGCCACAGAAAAAAGTCTGTCATTACACAAAAAACACATGCATTGGGAAAAAGTACAGCTAATAGACAGGGTTGTCGAGCGTGGTTAATGTGGTAATTGGATCATAGATGCGTTTGCGCAATTAATACGATTCCAAACAACATACCAACGCACGGCCCCTGAAGCCATCACACTTAATATGCTTGAAAAGTCTTCTTACTAAAGACGAAACGCGTCCCATAGTGGTTGATGTGTGTTGCTTTTCCAATTGCAATCACCGATCATTGAGCTCATCTCGAAAGGGAAACAAGCAAAAATTGTAAAATTTAATGATCTTAGTCCTAATAGGCAAAAAACTTGAAAAATTAAAAAATTCGGCAGAGCCCGCTGGGATTCGAGCCTGGGTATGCGAAGTTGCAGGGAGAGCCGTTGCTGTTGTCTAGCGTTCGAAGTCATCAATACAGCTTCCAACTGAAGCACAAAATCATGTGTATTATGGAAGTAGTGTAATTGCCACAGAGAAAAAGTATGTCATTACACAAAAACACATGCATTGGGAAAAAGTACAGCTAATAGATTGGGTTGGCGAGCGTGGTTATTGTGGTAATTGTATCATAGATGAGTTTTTGCAATTAATACGATTCAAATACAACATGCAAACGCACGGCCTTTGAAGCCATCACACCTAATATGGTTGAAAAGTCTTCTAACCAAAGACAAAATGCCTCCCATAGTGGTTGATGTGTGTTGCTATCTTTGGCTTTCCTTTTTCATTTGCAATCTCCGATCATTAAAATCGTCTCGAAAGAGAAACAAACTAAAATTTTAAAATTTAATGGTCTTAGCCCTAACAGGCAATAAACTTGAGAAATCGTTTTATGTTAAAATAATTATTTATCATTTAATTACTACGGGTATAATCGATTCTCCATTCTTGACAGCAGAGATAACATTTGATGTTCCCTCTCGGCGAACTCGCTAATTTGAACCATTAAGGTTTCCGCTCGCGAGAACTAATTACGTGATTAGCAGGTTAGGTTAGGTAATAGTGGCAGTCCTTTTACAGACTCACTTAGACAATTTTAAGCCTATTGTGATACCAAAGTAGCGATAGACCAAGGTTTCTGGCGGGAATCGAACCCACGACCCCTGCACTGCTAACCCAAGCGCTCTACTAATCTCGTAGGGCGGCTACCGGGGCGCACTACGAGATAAGAACCCTTTGAGATCCTTGTATGCTATATACAATAGCTTATGTACTACTATAGGTTTAAGTGATCCGTCACATAGAATTTGATATTGCATATGTAAGATTGTTTGTTTTGTTTATTTGTTTACTTTATAATTGGAATTGTCCTAATTGTTGATCACTTTGTAGTTAATTGCTTATTTGTTTCAGTTAGTCTACAACTCCCTCACTTTTTTAAAGAGTGATTTCCAACAGCAACATAAGAGTGAGGTAAACTTAATCACAAGATAGCAGTTCATTGCCAGTGTTCTACTGGTCAGCAGAGGGAGTTGTAAACTATTGAGCCTCGAGAGGTGAAAGGTTAAAAAAGGTGATTTTTTAGCTATTCTCTTTTTGGCAACACTGGTTAAAACAACTCAGGCACGTTTCGTGTTATCAAACATCTTCAGTTTGGTCTATAATTTAACCATAAATCGTCTTACAAACGAACAATGCTTGCCAATTATTGAATTTTGTTATCAAAATGCGTGCTCTGTGAACAAAGTTCATTGTGCGCTTCTTCCATTGTGGGACGAAGCTCATTTTTGGCTCAATGGGTACGTAAATAAGCGGAATTGTTAATTTTGGAGTGAAGATCAGCCAGAAGCATTGCAAGAGCCACCAATGCATCCAGAAAAAGTCACGGTTTGGTGCGGTTTATAGGCTGGTGGCATCATTAGACTGTACTTCTTAAAGGATGATGCAAATCGTAACATAACTGTGAATGGTGATAGCTATCGTGAGATGATATCCAACCTTTTTTTGCCCACAATGCAAGAGCTTGACTTGCATGACATGTGGTTTTTACAAGACGGTGCCACATGCCACTCAGCATACTTAACAATAGGCTTATTGAGATGCGAGTTCGGTTAACATTCGGGACCGGTCAATTGACCGCCTAGATCGTGCGATTTAACGCCTTAAGACTATTTATGGGGCTATGTTAAAGCTCATGTCTATACAGACAAGCCCGCTTCAATTGACGCATTGGTAGACGACATGGAAGCATTAATTCGTGGGATACCGACCGAAATGTTGGAAAGAGTATGCCAAAATTGGACTAAGCGAATGGACCATTTAAAGCGCAGGCACGATCATCATTTGTATGAAATAATCTTCAAACATTAAATTCTATGGATCGTACTATCGATTCAAATAAAGATTTCATGCATTATTCTGAATTGTATGTGTTTTTTTTTTTAATTTCATATAGCTCTTAAAAAATCACCAATTATATATATTTTCACAAAATTTATTTGTTAATATGTAAGTATGTATTACTCACATTACTGACTGGGGTAATATCTGTAGCCGGTACTATGGAACCACAACTAACCCGACTGGAATTTGGTGTGTACGCGCTCTTCACGTATGGGGAGGCGCCCTTCGGTCGGCAAAAGTGGGTGTAGAGGCGTTGGAAGGAACGAACGAAAAGACATTACGTTTCATGTCCATGTTTTGTTCATGGTCATACATGCACGTTTTGGGGGTTTTTGGGAGTGGAGCGGCCCACTGGGACTTGAGCCAAAGTGCTATATAAGTTTCCTTTTATACTTCCAGTCGCGAGTACCTTTCATTTGGTTCCCATATTGCCACAATTAGTAAACATGTCCATCTGGGTGGGTTTTGGGGTGGGGCATCCCCCCAGGTTATTTTACCCCATAATTTATACCAATTTTGTGTTTTTGCGTCTTAGACCCCATAAGGTATACATATTCTTGATCGTCATGTCATTTTAAGTCGATCTAGCCATGTCCGTCCGTCTGCCCGTCCGTCCGTCTGTCTGTCTGTCGAAAACACGCTAACTTTCGAAGGAGTAAAGCTAGCCACTTGAAATTTTGCACAAATTCCTCTTATAGGTGTAGGTCGGTTGGGATCCATGTTTTGATTCAGCTGCCATATAAACCGTCTTTGATCTTGATTTCTTGAGACTCTAGAGGGCGCACTTCTCATCCGATTTGACTGAAATTTCGCGCGTGTGATGTTTTGGTATCACTTCCAACAACTGTGTTCAGTATGATTCAAATAATCTGGAATAGCTGCCATATAAACCGATCTTGGATCTTGATTTCTTGAGATTCTAGAGGGCGCACTTCTCATCCGATTTGACTGAAATTTTGCGCGTGTGATGTTTTGGTATCACTTCCAACAACTGTGTTAGGTATGATTCAAATTAATCCATACATTGATATAGTTGTCATATAAACCGAGCTTGGATCTTGACTTCTTGAGCCTCTAGAGGGCGCATCCGATTTAACTGAAATTTTGCACGTAGTGTTTTGGTATCACTTTAAACAAATGTGCTTAGTATGATTCAAATCGGTTCATAATCTGGTATAGCTGTCATATAAACCGATCTTGGATTATGACTTCTTGAGTCAATAGAGCGGGTAATTCTCATCTGATTTGGCTGAAATTTTGTACAATGGCTTCTCTCATGACCTTCAACATACGTGTCCAATATTGTCTTATTGATCTATAGCTTGATACAACTCCCATTTAAACCTTTCTCCCGATTTTGCTTCTTGAGCCCCAACACAGCGCAATTCTTATCTAAATGAACTGAAATATTTCACAATGACTTCCACAATATTCAGCATTCATTTATGGTCCGAATCGGACTATAACTTGATACAGCTCCAATAGCAAAACAGTTCTTATTCTGTATTCTTTGTTTGCCTAAAAAGAGATACCGCGCATAGAACTCGAAAAATGCGATCATGGTGGAGGGTATATAAGAGGGTATATATATAAGCACGCTCTTACTTGTTTTTAAATAAAACGCAAGCCATTTGAGATATTTAAAATACTTTTTCATCTACTTGAGTAAATTCAAAACATTTATGAATAGAACTCGACTTCATTCAAATGGCCAGAGCGGCAAAGTTTGCATCTGTCAATACGTAGGACCCAATTTTCGACGAACCTATTAAGCCAAAAATATGCTTCGTCACTGAAGATGATTTTTCTCTTAAAGAAGCTGTTACCTACTCCGAAGTTCGTTAGTAAATTTGCAGACATTGTTCGTTTTCGCACTTTATCATGATGAAAGTATTGTGTTTACTGAATTATTTGACAGTGACAGTTCAATGATTAGTGTATGAGTGCGTTCACAAATTAAATTCGAACGGCCTCATTCACAAAACTTAGTGAAGCCTTGAAACAGGTTTATTTGACAGTTCTACAAAGGAAATCTGTCAAATTAACCCTTTTTCCAAATCTACATAACATTTTGTGAATAAAGCCATAAGTTGCCAAATTCCTATTGGAAATTCCTTAACTTGATTGCTTCTGAAGTGCGCCTTTTTGTACGCTGATTAGGATTTATTGAGGAAGCGCATTTGACATTTTTTATGATTTTATCAGATCGCTATCATCAGACCGCTAGCGCTGCAGACCTCAATCTTCTTTTATAAACATATTGAATTTTCAGCAAGTTTTTTGCTGGGTATTGATGATGTTTTGAAAGTAATGATTTGTTAAATATCACAACAATTTATCGACTGTGTCCGCATCTGTACATAAGCGACTACAATAAGAATTCTTATAAAACTTAACTAATTAGTAAAATACATACAGCGGTCAAAAAAAGTATTCATCATTCAATGTTTTTTTTTTAATAAGTCTACAAAAGACAATTGGAATAAAAACATATTAAACTAATGATGCAGTAGTGCTTGTGTGATATATATGTACACAATTTCATTGTTTTTAAAGAAAAAATAGTATTTATTGGAACAAAAAGGGCCATTTTACAGCTGAACACAAAAAATTAAACAAAAAAAGTATTCATCATTGCAAAAAACAAAAAAATAAATAACATAATTTAAAAAAATTAATACTTTGTTATTCGACCACCGCGTCTTATAACTTCTTTTAAACGGTTTGACATCGATTGGACTAATTTAGCGGTTATATTTTGGTCTATATTAGTCCATTCCTCCATTATCACCTGTTGCATTTGACTCTTGCTCGAAAAATTGCGCGTTCTCAATTTGCGTTCGAGATGTTCCCAAAGATGTTCAATTGGGTTCAAGTCGGGACTTTGAGGAGGAGTTTTAATGACTTTGGAGCAGTTATACAGCATCCACATCTTGGTATTTAAAGCAGAATGTTTGGGGCCATTATCTTGATAATATTGAAAGTTATTACCAAGCCCAAGTTTTACAGCACTATCTTTTAAATTCCTCTTTAAAATGTCAATGTAATACTTATGATCCATTACTCCATTAATAATTTAAAGATTTCCCGCTCCTGAAGCTGCCATACACCCCCAAACCATTAAACCACCTCCACCATGTTTTACAGTAGCAACTGTGTTCTTCGTTCTTCAAGCTCTGTATTTGGTTTTCTGTACACTATGACCTTTCCATCGCACCCAAAAAGATTAAACTTGCTCTCGTCTGCAAAAATGACTGTTTTCCAAAATGATTCGGGCTGTTTTACATACATTTTTGCGAAGTTTAGCCTTTTCACTCGGTTTTTTTTATTTATAAAGGGCTTCTTACGTGCAGTTCTTCCTCTGTAACTATGCCTTTTGAGTGTATTTCGAATTGTTTGTGTAGTAACTTCCTTCCCTAAATATTCCATAGGGTTTTAAGAAGAATGGTCGCATTTGTCTTCGGAGTTTTCTGAACTTGCCGCACTAGCCAACGCACATCTCCAACTGAAAGTGCTTTTGGTCGACCAGATCTTGGTTTATTGTCAACAGTTTTCGTTTCTGTCCACTTTCTGATGATGGATTGTATAGTAGATCGTGGTCTATTTAATATTTCACTGATAGTTTTTTGAGTTAAACCATTCCTGTGGTGTTTTATTATCAAAACTTTTACCTCATCAGAAACCTCGTTTTGCTTACGACCCATTTTGACAAAAACTATATTTTCAATGAAATTAAATATTTGCTGTCAAGGGCAAAGCCTCCTTTACTAAATAAAACAGAAAAGGGGGATTCCCAAATAATATTTGAATTTGACTTTGATGATAGCACATCAATGATGAATACTTTTTTTGTTCTGTTTTTGGTGTTATTATATAAAATTGCATTTTTTGCGCTAATTAAATTTATTTTAAAACATATTACGAAAAATAAACTATTGCATAAAACTGCATTATTTGTTTACTTTAAATTTTCTTCAATTACCCAAAATAAGTGAATTTATTATCAATTTTGCTAATGATGAATACTTTTTTTGACCGCTGTATATTTATTTTTTTTTTAAATTAAATACGAGTATTTGTCAATGCTCGACTGACTTATAAATGTAATGATATCAGAAAATTAACTAAAATATCTAACTTAATTTTAATGGAAATCATCAATGGTCTCAACAAATTCACACTAACCAAAGAATAAAACTAAAAAAAAAAATCCAAACAAAAAAATGTAATTGTAATTAAAATGAGAAAATTTAAAGTCTTAAACTTTCACAAGCGTTCTTCTCGTTACGGGTGAGTATTTGAATCTGCGTATATAGAAGAAAACATGCGTTCCATTGCCTGGAGTTATAAAATGCTGTAAATGGTTGAGACTTTATTTTTCAAAAAAAGTGAGATCGCATTCTAGTGTTTTGATGGTGTTCCTTCATTTTTTTTTGTAAATGAAGGTCATTCACGGTGACTATATTTTGGTTACTTCAGAATCTTGTATAGCTTCTAACTAAGTGCGATTGTTGGTGATACAATTCCCTAGGGCATTGAGTTTGATTGATTCGCACTAAATGGGAATGTCAAAATGAAAAACTAAAAATTTACAGTAAATAAGGCGAAAAGAATTAAACATCAAAAACAAACAAATCGCTGGCAAACAAAAATTCAAAATACTTCATTAAAAGAAAAATTATTATAAAAGTTTTCATTTTCTTATTTTATTTTTAAGGGAATTAAATTTTTGCAGGATTGATTTCAGTTTTGATTTGATGTTAATTGAAATTTATAAATATACGAAATTCGCAAATTAATAAATATGGAAAATACTCAAGTCTAATAAAGAAGGGTACAAAAGAATGAAATTAAAAAAATCAACTTCAACTTTGTTTGTTTTAGTTTTTATAAATTAATAACATTAACAATATTGTTTCAGGTAAACAAAAAAATTATATATCTGTATTAAAAATAGTTTCTTTGGTTTTGTTTTTGTCTTTAGTCTAAGTTATGGGAAGTTTGGTTTAGTTTAATGAATAATAGCTTCAATCTAAAATGGTATGAATTATTCAATAAAGGTAGCAAAGTTCTCTAAACAATTGAATGAGTGGGAAATGACCATGACAATGGCAAATACCATTGGAATTGGGTCACAACTATTACGCATAGAGGTAAATGATGTTATATGTACTTTTGATGTCGATTTTCGAATTGTTGTTGAATCGTTTGTGGCGACACTAAAACATCTAAAATTTTATCTTGTGGATTTTCTTACTGACAAGTTGTAGCTAAATGCAACTTTCTATTTCGATCAAGCAAACTATACAATACTTTAATTAAATATTCTGTACTACAACTTTGATCAAATTCACAGCGATTGTTTTTTGTATGTACTCTGAATGTTTTTTTTTGTTTTTGCAAGATCTATAATACCGGAACTTGTAATAAAAAAGTTTGAAAATTTTCATTTACTGTTCATAACACATGGGCTGACACCACAAAATGGTTGTTTACTAATTTCGTCATTCTGTTTGTAACTCCTCGAAATATTTATCCAAGACCCCATAAAGTATATATATTCTAGATAGTCATGACGTTTTAAGTCGATCTAGTCATGTCCGTCCGTCTCTCTGTCGAAAGCACGCTAACTTTCGAAGGAGTAAAGCTAGCCGCTTGAAATTTTGCACAAATACTTCCTATTAGTGTAGGTAGGTTGGGATTGTAAATGGGCCATATCGGTCCATGTTTTGATATAGCTGCCATAAAAACCGATCTTGAATCTTGACTCTTCAGCCTCTAGAGGACGCAATTCTTATCCGATTGTAATGAAATTTTGCACGTCGTGTATTGTTATTATATCCAACAAATATGTTAAGTATGGTTCAAATCGGTCCATAATCTGATACAGCTGCCATATAAACCGATCTTGGGTCTTGACTTCTTTTGCCTCTAGAGGTCGCAATTTTTATCCGATTCGAGTGAAATTTTGCACGAAGTATTTTATTATGATATCTAAGGACAGTGCCAAGTATGGTTTAAATCGTTCCATAACCTGAAATAGTTTTCATATAAACCGATCTGGGGACTTGATTTCTTGAGCCTCTAGAGGGCGCAATTCCTATCCGATTTGGCTGAAATTTTGCATGACGTATTTTATTCTTACTTTCAACAACTGTGTCAAATAAGGTTTAAATCAGTTCATAACCAGATACAGCTGCCATATAAACCGATCTGGGATCTTGACTTCTTGAGCCTCTAGAGGTCGCAATTATTATCCGATTAGCCTGAAATTTTGTACGACGGATTCTCTCATGACTAACAACATACGTGTTTATTATGGTCTGAATTGGTCTTTAGCCCGATGCAGCTCCCATATAAATCGATCTCTCTATTTAAATTCTTGAGCCGCCAGAGGGCGCAATTGTTATTCGAATTGGCTGACATTTTACCTAGGTCTCCAACATATAATTTAATTGTGGTCTAAACCGGACCATATCTTGATATCGCTTTAATAGCAGAGCAAATCCTTTCTTAAATCCTTTTTTGCCTAAGAAGAGATGCCGGGAAAAGAACTCGACAAAAGCGATCCATGGTGGAGGGTAAATAAGAATCGGCCCAGCACGCTAACTTTTAAATGAGTAAAGCTAGCCGCTTGAAATTTTACACAAATTCTCTGTTTTTGTGCAGATCGTTTGGGATTGTAAATGAGCCAAATAAGTCCATGTTTTCATATAGCTGCCAGATAAACGGATCTTGACTTCTTGAGCCTCTGTTGGGCGTTATTTTTATCCGATTTGGCGGAAATTTTCATGAGGTCTTTGGGTTTGATTTCCAACAATTGTACTAAGTATGATTGGAATCAGTCAATAACCTGATTTAGCTGCCATATAAACCGATCTGGGTCTTGACTACTTGAGCCTCTAGAGGGCGCAATTTCAATACGATTTGGCTAAAATTTAGCATGACGTGTTTCGCTATGACTTCCAATAATTGGGATCTTGACTTCTTATCTTGACTTCTTAGATCTCAGCGTGCTTTCGACAGACAGACGGACGGATGGACATGGCTAGATCGACTTAAAATGACATGACGATGAAGAATATATGTACTTCATGGAATCTCAGACGCATATTTCAAGGTGTTACAAACAGAATAACGAAATTAGTATACCCCCATCCTATGGTGGAGGGTATAAAAATTTGTCAGACGGGCAATCCACATGTATCCCATGAGTCATCATTGCATCCCGAAAAAATTACAGTTTGGTGCGGTTTATAGGCCGGCGGCGTCATTGGCCCATACTTCTTTCGTGATGATCAAGACCGGGACGTTACTATGAATGGGAATCGCTTCCATTCATTGATAACATAATATTATTGTCTCTAACTGGATGATATGAACTTGGAGGACATGTGGTTCCAACAGGCCAGCGCTGTGTGGCTTGTAACACAGCGAATGTCACAATCAATTTATTGGAAACCTAGTTTCGAGAACGTTTTATCTCAAGAAATGGTCCAGTCGATTGGCCTCCTCGGTAGTACGATTTGACGCCGTTGAACTATTTCTTGTGGGGCTAAGTCAAGTATGGTCTATACCAACAAGCCAGCGACGATTGATGAACTTCGTACGAACATCAAATGCGAAATTGCAGCAGTATCAGAAATCGATGCAAAGAAATCGACTTCCATACATAATGGCATCTAACGAACTTTCACAGAAATAAAGAATTTCGTTGGATATCAACCAAGCGTTTTTATTTTATAAAAAAATAAAATTTGTAGCGCTCTTATTGAAAATCCTTATATTATGGGCTGCTTTTGATAAAAACTTCGTAGAAAGAGTCGTTTTATGCATGTATTTAAATTAAACTGAATAATAAATGTGCTTTCAGGGTCCTCAAGAAGCCACTTACATATATATTTATATAGTAGTCCATTATTGACCCTATTTGAATCCTATTGGACTATAGAAAACGTATTGAATTCGAAAAATATAACAAATTTCAATTGACCTCATATTTACAACTAAAAATCTGAATATCAGCTTTCGTGTGTTTTACATTTGAGAATAGACCTATTGAAACTATATTTATTTTAAACTTTGTTGTTATACCCAACACCGAAGGATGGGGGTATATTCATTTTGTCATTCCGTTTGCAACACATCGAAATATCCATTTCCGATATATATTCTTGATCAGCGTAAAAATCTAAGACGATCTAGCTATGCCCGTCCGTCTGTCTGTTGAAATCACGCTACAGTCCTTAAAAATAGAGATATCGAGCTGCACAGATTCTTTTGGATGATGGGCTACATTGGACTATATCTTGATATAGCCGCCATATATAACGATCCGCCACTTTAGGATCTTAGGCCCATAAAAGCCACATTTACTATCCGATTTTGCTGTAATTTGGGAAGGGAGATTGTGTTAGGCCACTCGACATCTTTCTTTAATTTGGCCCAGATCGGTCCAGATTTAGATATAGCTGCTGTATTGACCGATCTCTCGATTTAAGGTCTTGCGCCCATTAAAGGCCCATTTTTTGTCCGATTTTGCCAAAATTTGTGATAGTGAGTTGTGTTAGGCTTTTCGCATCCTTTTACAATTTGGCCCAGATCGGTCCAGATTTGGATATAGCTGCCATATAGACCGGTCTCGATTTAAGGTTTTGCGCCCATAAAAGGCGCATTTATTGTCCGATGTCGCCGAAATTTGGGACAGTGAGTTAAGTTAAGCCCCTTGACATGCTTCTGCAATATGGCACAGTTCGGTTGGGATTTGAATATAGCTGCCATACAGACCGATCTCTAGATTTAAGGTTTTGAGCCAATAAAATGCGCATTTATTGTCCGATTTCGCCGAAATTTGGGACAGTGAGTTGTGTTGGGCCCTTCGTTATTCTTCTTCAATTTGGCTCAGATCGGTCCAGATTTGGATATAGCTGCCATATAGACCGATCTCCTGATTTAAGGTTTAAGTGTCAAAAAAGGCACATTTATTGTTCGATTTCGCCGAAATTTGGGACAGTGAGTGGTGTTGGGCTCTTCGACATTTTTCTGTAACTTAGCCCAAATCAGTATAGATTTGGATATAGCTGCCATATAGAACGATATCTTGATTTAAAGTCTTGGCTCCATAAAAGGCGCATTTATATTCCCCTTTCACTGAAATTTGACACAGTGACTTATGTTAGGCTTTCCGACATCCGTATGGTATATGGTTCCGATCGGTTTTTTTTAGATATAGCTACTAAAAAGATCAATGTTTTGTTATACATAATTGAACAATGATTTGTACTTATTAGTATTTGATCCAAATTGGAACATATTACGATATAGCTGCTATGGGGCATAAGGTAAAAATTTTTCATCGGATTTTGACGAAAGGTGGTTTACACATATACCCGAGGTGGTGGGTAGTCAAAGTTCGGTCCGGCCGAACTTAACGCCTTTTTACTTGTTATACTTTCCACCGTAGGATGGGGTATACTAATTTCGTCATTCTGTTTGCAACTCTTCGAAAAATTCGTCTAAGACCCCTTAAAGTATATATATTCATGACATTTTAAGTCGACCTAGCCATGTCCTTCCATCCGTCTGTCTGTTGAAAGCACGCTAACTTTCGAAGGAGTAAAGCTAGCCGCTTGAAATTTGACACAAATACTTCTTATAAGTGTAGGTCTGTTGGGTTATATCGGATCAAATGCGATCCATGGTGGATGGTATATAAGATTCGGCCCGGCCGAACTTAGCACGCTCTTACTTGTTTTTAATTTACTTATGTGTAAAATTTTAAACAAATTAAATGCAAATTCCACAAAACAAATTTGGTTATTATTCTGAATTCTGTCTTCCACTGAATGCTTCTTTACAAGCCTTTTAACAACTATCTATTTTACTAGTACTAGCATATTGAATCTGGAACAAAAGTTTTGTAAAGCTGCTATTACACGATCAGACATGTCATATGTAATTTCTAAAAAAGTAACTCTAAAAGTTGCATTCATCGTGTGATACGTACGAAAAATTTAATATGAAAAATAGATTTTGGATTCAATATGCAAATTTTTGATTAATTCCAGGTTTCATCGAACACACATCTAAAAAAAACAATACATATGAGAATACATCCCGAGCGCGCTCTTTTCGTATTTGATGTACATATGAATACCGAAAGTGACAGTTTATATGACATGTCAGCTCGTGTAATGGCAGCCTTAGTTTTTAATGACCAAAACGTAACCTAGTAAGTGTGTGTGTTTTTATTCAAATTAGAGTCCAAAATTTGGAGTTTGTCTCTCATTTTGTAAAACGCAAGGCATCACTTTCTAATCATGGTAACTTTTTGCCATTTTGTTGTATTTTTTGGAACAAAACAGCCTAATCGAATGACTCTTGTTTTTGTCCGGCGATCACCACCAGAGACACAAATAGGCATTTAACGAGATTTTAACATCTCGCGGTGCGTTCACTCGCCGTGATTCGCAAAATAAGGGAGTAAGTCAATTCAATGTATAGAGAACGTTAACTAATCATAGTAAATAGTTAACGATCTCGATAAGGACAACTAATGGGGTTATTTTGCAAAATCACAGTGATGAACGCAGTGATTTCGCATTCGTAGCTTTGCCTTAGGGTTAGACAAAATGAGCATGAGTCCAGTAGGTATATGGTATGTAGAGTAGAGTAGAGTGCAGTAAAGGCGAGAGTAAATTAAGGTGGCTAGACATCAAAATCGAATAGAAGGAAAAAAAATAACAACTCTGTCTTACATCAAACTATCTCTTTCTCTCGCTTTGTTTTCATGCACAACTGTTTCTGTCTCTGTCGGGTTTCGTTAGGGGTAAGTCTTAAAAGTACATATAACATCAATTTTAAATATTGTTTTCAAAGCATTGACTTGTTATTATTTAAAGAACTTTTGGTGTATTTTGGATACATGGCAGAACTGAAAATCCAGTTTAACTTAATTTTAAGGCAGAAATTAGTTTGAATTTAAAAAGTTTTTGTTTGTTTGTTTTTTTTTTTTTTAATGATGTTCACATAGTTCAAAGTTGATAAAATGCATTTCAAAATCATAAGACGTATGCAATAAAACTCTATCAAATTAAAACTACATTAAAAATAATTATAAGTTTTTTTTTTTTTCATAGGGTTTGGTTTTTTGTTTTTATTAGATGTTTTTTTTTTTTTTTGGTTTATAATTAGTTTAATAAATAGGTATGGTGAAACTATAGATGTTTGAACTGATGACAGAGTATGAAGATGGCTATGGATTAAGGGTTTGCTAGATGGGGTCTATTACTTTCGGATTTTCTCTGATTGTTTTTTTTTTCAGTTGGGGCTTTGGTTTTGTCCAATGCCAAACAATTTTTCACAAATTTTTAGCAACTAATTTTGAAAGAGTATGCATAATGGATTTGCTTTGGAGGACACTTTCTAAGAATTTTGAATTAGAAGAGGGGGGCAGGCGTTTTAAGACTTATGCGAATTTTCTTATTGGGAAGTGGTGAGCAACTATGCTAACCTCTTGAGGGATGGTAGCAAATTTTGTTGACACTATTTTGAATTTGAATTTAAATTGGGAGTATTTTTGTTAAAAAAAAAATTAAAACACTCAAATTGTTTGGAAACAACAATTTTATTGTGTTGGTTTTTTGGGCAATGTTGATTGATAGTGAGAACTTACCATTTTAATGTCACTAATCGTCATAATACTTCGAACAAACAGATTGATTCTGACTATGGCGGGACCATCTGTATGTTAGATTTTAATAGTTGTACACATATATACATCATGTTGTGTATATATATTTTTAGCATTTTGCATTTTGATCAGTTTGACAGATTTTCACAGTTTTCAGTTTACAACAACAGTATGACGTATTTTGGTGGATTTGATTTGATTTGGTTTTGTAAATTATTTTTTTTTGAGGTATTTAGGTAGTATGGATATAATGTTTATAACAATTTGTTTTGATTTGATCGTCAATACATAAAAATAAGTGGGTAAGTAAGTATATAGAGAGAAATTAATTGGATTAGTAGAAAGGTTTAACTAGGTTTATGTGTCGGTTGATATGGTTTTTTCTTTTGGTTTTGTGATATAATACTTAAAGTATATATATATATATATGATAAATATATATATAATACATAATAAATGCTTTGTAATACGTATCTAAATTAGGTATGTATTAATGCAAAGTTCAAAATGAAACAAAAATCAAACATATAAAATCATAAGAAGAAATAATTTGTTAAGTAAAATAATTGTATTTCTGAATTGTGGCATACGGCATTGGTATTGGTAAGTGCTTAATTAAGGCCCTGACTGTCCTAATATCTAAATTTAATTATATAAAATTATTATAATGTAAAACTAATATGGTGGTGTTTTTTTTTACCAATGGGGCAACTTAGGTTCTTTGTAAAATTTAGGCAAATAATTATAATAAAAAAAATATATCTCAAACATAGAATCATTAGCTTTATTTGAATTTTCTCATGTTTCAAAAAATTAAAATCATAAAACAAAAATCAATACTGAATACCTTTGGAAGTGTGTGTGTGTTTTTTTTAAATTATTAACAAATACATAAAACTATAATGGCAGCATTTACCTTATACAAAAATTAAAAAAAATTAACTCAAATTCCCTGTAATTTCTGCTGAATTTTCATTTTTTTTTTTCTTTTTGTTAATAATGTCATCATTCGAAATTAATTTGTTAATAAATGATTTTGTTATGTTTGCAAATGTTGTTCTTTTTTTCTCTTTTAAAGGAATTGTGTAATGTTGTGAATATTGAAAGCGATTTCTTACCAGTTCCATTGAGACCAGATGGCCGTATTCTTGCATCGTATTTGCCTGCACCTAAAATTTGATCTAAGACTTTTTTCTCCTTTTCTCGGAAATTTATTTTGGCATTATTAGCTCTGAAATTATGATAGGTACGAACGTATAATAAGTGTTTTTTTTTTGAATTTCGAATGAAAGCAAACAAAGAATGGTGATTTTACATAAATGGAAGGAAAGAAGGAAGAAATAATATGCAGAACAATATAGGAAACGTTACCCTCGGCTAGAAGATTCAAGTAGCGTGATGTATATTCAAAAGCATGGGTGTATTGTAATGTATGCTGAATTGCTCTTTTTGTTACTTTATTATTTTAAAGACGGAGCCTTCTAGGTAGAGCGAGCAAACTATTGATATTTGCACAATTCGATAGTTTTGATATTTTACTTCTTAACCATGGATACTAACAATTTAGTCAATTTGTGTGGGTTGAACTGGAAGAAAATATAGAGTATATAATTTATTGATATCGGAAGGGGGCGGACCCTCCCCCTTATCCCAAAAGCATCACCCAAAATCAAAAGTAGACCGATTGGGACAATATGGATATCAAATGATTGTTATTGAAGAATAGGATACGAAGATTACATTCAAAATTGTTTCCAAGGGGGCGGAGCCTCCCCTTATACCAAAAACATCACCCAAAATCAAAAGTGGACCGATTGTGACAATATGTATATCAAATGAATGTTATTGAAGAATAGGATACGAATATTGCATTCAAAATTGTGTCCAAGTACCCAGGAAGTCATCCTAACCCCAAAACTCCCCCAAACAGACATGTCCACGCTCAGGCTTTCCCCGCTTGGTCATTTACTTTTATTTGGGGTTCTATTGTGAATATACCATTTTCAAATTTAATAGCTCTGTTCGTAAAAAGATCAACCCGTGTAATGATCAATTAGATCAACCTTTGCAATTCTTCTCATCATACCATTTCAATGTTAACATTCGCTACAATCACTGAACAGATGTAACTCGCTGTCATAAAGAAGTTCGGTCGAGCGAGTTGCCTTTTTTTCTCTTTCTCTAGTTCTTGAGTAGCCGGCAAATAGAAAGCACTGCAAAGGAACAACACCTGTTTGACTTTTAATTTCTAATCGAGAAACTGAAGTCATATTTTTTTATCATTGGGTCATTGAAGTACCAGTTATAATTGTCGAGTAGTTATACAGAACACCAAAAAGTGAACTTAAAAAAAAATTAATAAAAATCAAGTTATGGTGTGTGTACCTTTTTTTATACCCTCCACCATAGGATGGGGGTATACTAATTTCGTCATTTTGTTTGTAACACCTCGAAATATGCCTCTACGACCCCATAAAGTATATATATTCTTGATCGTCATGTTATTTTAAATCGATCTAGCCATGTTCGACCGTCTGTCCGTCTGTCGAAAGCACGCTAACTTTCGAAGGGGTAAAGCTAGCCGCTTGAAATTTTGCACAAATACTTTTTATTAGTGTAGGTCGGTTGGTATATATTTCCAAATCGGTCCATGTTTTGATATAGCTGCCATATAAACCGATCTTGGGTCTTGTCTTCTTGAGCCTCTAGTTCGAACCAAATCGGTCCATGTTTTGATATAGCTGCCATATAAACCGATCTTGGGTCTTGACTTCTTGAGCCTCTAGAGGGCGCAATTCTTATCCAATTTTACTGAAATTTTGCACGTAGTGTTTTGGTATCACTTCCAACAACTACGCTCCTATGGTTTACGTCGGTCCATGTTTTGATATAACTGTCATATAAACCGATCTTTGGTCTTGAATTCTTGAGCCTCTAGAGGGCGCAATTCTCGTCCGATTTAACTGAAATTTTGCACGTAGTGTTTTGGTAGCACTTCCAACTTGGTATCACTTCCAACAACTACGCTAAGTATGGTTTAAATCGGTCCATGGTTTGATATAGCTGCCATATAAACGGATCTTGGGCAATTCTCATCCGATTTGGCTGAAATTGAGGTGTTTTGTTATGACTTCCAATAACTGTGCTAAGTATGGCGTAAATCGGAACATAACCTTATATAGCTGCCATATAAACCGATCTGGGATCTTCACTTCTTGAACGTCTAGAGGGCGCAATTCTCATCCGATTTGGCTGAAATTTCGTACAACGGCTTCTCTCATGACTTTCAACATACGTGTCTAATATGGTCTGAATCGATGAATAGCTTGATACAGCTCCCAAATAAACCTATCTCCCGATTTTGCTTCTTGAGCCACTACAAGGCACAATTCCTATACGAATGAACTGAAATATTAGACAATGACTTCTACAATATTCATCATTCATTTATGTTCCGAATCGGTCTATAGCTTGATATGGCTCCAATAGCATAACAGTTCTTATTCAATATTTTTTGTTTGCCTAAAAAGAGATACCGCGCATAGAACTTGACAAATGCGATCCATGGTGGAGGGTATATAAGATTCGGCTATGTACGACATATAACGGTGCTTGCATATAAAGAAGAGTGCTGTGATTCTGCGTATACAGGTACGTGCCTTTGGAAAGTTGCCCTTGAACGTCAATGAGACATATTGGGCGTTCATCTCAAGATGGGATTCAAATAAAAGGTATTTGGGAGTAGACCATTAATAAGGCAAAAAAATGAAGTCCATGTATTGGGAGGTAGGGGGAGGCAAAAACCCCCTAAATGGGCATATCCTCGGAATCATCCTCCAAGAAACCCATGGTTAGACCAAGAGTGTCGAGATGCTACTGAAGCCAAGAATGCGGCATATAGAGCAATCAGTAGCAACGCGCCAGATGAAGGAGACCCAACTAAAGAACAGCAAGGCAATAGGAGCCGACGGGTTACCCGCTGAACTATTTAAGACCGGAGGCGACACGGCTGGAAGAACGTACACCCGATGATTGGAACCTGAGCATACTATGTCCCGTACACGAGAAAGAAGACAAGAGCGAATGTGCCAACTACAGAGGAATAAGTCTCGTTCGCATCGCATACAAGATACTCTCGAGTGTACTGTGTGAAAGATTAAAACCTAAAGTCAATGAGATAATTGGGCCCTATCAATGCGGCTTTTGACCCGGTAAATCCATCCTGGACCAGATATTCACACTGCGCCAAATCCGGGGAAAACCCGAGAAGGACAAATCAACACCCACTATCTTTCTGTTGACTACAAAGCCTCTTTCGATACCCCTTTACGTTCAAAGGTATTTCAAGCCATGTCTGAGTTTGGTATCCCTGCAAAATTATTAAGACTTTGCAGGATGACACTTGCTGATAAGCGTTCTTCAGTAAGAATATAAAAGAATCTCTCCAAACCATTCAATACGAAACGAGGTTTCAGATACGGAGACAGCCGTGTGATCCTTTTAAAATCTTGCTGCACAAGAGAACACATGCTACTCGCCATCATAGGTCGGTCACCGGAAGTAGTAACTGCAGCCTTTGAAAGAATCGAAAGAGAGTCAGTGAAAATGGGTCTGGTAGTAAATGGAGATAAGACGAAATGGATGGTTTCCACTCCCAAAACGCTTTGTACAACCTAGCAGATAAAGAAAATGGAGAAAGTGGGAACCACAACTTTGAGATAGTCAGTGACGTTATCTACCTTGGGACCGCCATAACCGAAACCTATGACACCAGTTTTGAGATAAAACGAAGAATAATACTGGCAAACAGATGCTACTTTGAACTAAGTAAACAGATTAGAAACTAAGTAAACAGACGAAGATTACACTATACAAGACACTGATACTACCCGAGTTGTTACATGGTTCTAAAGCACAGGTACTTGTGGAAACTAAACTAAACTTCATTTCCGTTGGGAATAAAGAGCGAATTTGATATCTATTTTCATTGCAAAGTACCGGTGGCCGTCCCAGCCCAAAATCACCATCCAAACGGTGCATATTTACCGGCCATGGCAATATGGGGCTCGTATTAAATGGATTTGGAAGTGCAGCACGAATTTGATATCCATATTTCAGTCGAAATGTCTGAGGTGCCATCCCTAATGAGAAGATTACCCTAAGGAAGAACATAATCACCTGGAATCGAGAAGGGGCAAATTCTCACATATCAATGAGTGCTTTCCGCATAATAGATGCATTGCTAAATAGTTCTTCATCCGAAGACGAGGATGCAATTTTTACCATATTACCGATTTGGCTAAAATTTTGCAGATAGTGTTCTGTTTCAATTTCCGACAACTGTGCCAAGTACGGTTCAATTCGGTCTTTTACCTGATATAGCGCCCATATAAACCGATCTACGGATTTGACTTCTTAAGCCCTTACAAAGCCGTAATTTTTGTCCGATTTACCTAAAATTTTACAAGGGGTGTTCTGTTACGACTTCCAAAAACGGTGCCCAATACGTTCCCAATCAGTCGATAACCCATACAAGCCGGGCTCTCGATCATCCTTGTTCGGTTCCTAGAAGCTTTAATTTTGCTGGTTTGACAGAAGTTTGGTAAGTAGAATAGAATGATGCCCTTCAACTAAATTTATTTTGTACACATATTTAGCAGAATCTATGGTAGTGGGTTCCCAAGATTCGGCCCGGCCCAACCAATTTAACCCTTGTTCCAACCTAACCCTACCTATAAGCCCTTATGTATGAAGAAAGCGTTTGTACATAAATGGGTCAATATACAGGCAGCTTTCACTTCCGACTCAAATCAAAAGTCAAGACAAAAAGTGGTCATATCCAGCGAAAGTTAATGGATTCTGAAATTTATATTACTTCCACACATTTTTGTCATTTGGCTCAATAAAAATATTTTCATTGTGACAGTTATTCTGTAATTTTTGGTCATTAATAAAGGACCCATTTTCTATGGTATAATGCAATACTTGTTAGCTGTGTTAAGTGGGACAAAACTTTTCTCAGCATATTTAACTAATACGCACCCCAAATAGTATTTCTTCAAGCTGAGGGTAAACAAATTAAAATAGGGTAGAAAATAAAAGAAAAACGTAGGAAGTGAATTTATATAATTTTATGAAAAAAAAAACAAACATCCAATTATAACAGTGTTTTAAAAAATACGTTATCATTGGAGTATTATACAGCCGCACATATCATAAATGTTTTAAGCATATCTTTTTGTGAGTGTAGCAGTGTATCTAGTCAGTGTGGAAAAGCGTGTGAACTGTAAACTTGGTACTTTGTGTTCGTGTGAGTGTAAAAAACAGTGTGTTTATGGAAATTCAATCCAATTCAAGAACATGGAGCCAGCGACGAAAAAAGACGGAATCCGGTGTAAATTTACAAGGAAAATGCAGGTACTATGTTCGCATTTCGCGTTGAAAATCCACATATTTCGCGATTACGTTTTGAAAGTTTACAAAAATGTCATTGCTAAAATAATACTCTTATTACAATTTTTATAAGTAATGAGGGGTGGTCATAATGAGTGAAACTAGGAAGTTTTTTTTTTAGTAACACATTTTGTGGTCTTTACTAAATTCTGCAGTACAATACCCGAGTATTGAAGAATTCAGTTTCTGTTACAGATAGGAAAATAAAATACTTTTTTTGTTTTTAATTTGGGCAGAAAATGTTTTGTTGTAAATAGCATGAACTGGTTTCCAAGATCGCGATTTCGTCTGACACGACCGGACTTATCAATGAGAATATGTCAAAATGGACGATGATTTTTTCTCATCGTCTGGTATCTGGGAATCACTGAAAATGGTATGTCTTCTAGGCCGAAAATGTGCTCTAAAGAGTATTTTCTTTTTGTTGTGCAGCATGAAAGAAAACAGTTCCACTTCACATATTTTTGCCAAAAGAAGACATCCAAATGATTTCAACAAAAAATATAAATTTTCAATGCGAAAAGCAAACATAGTACCAGCCTTAACTTGAAGCTGTACGCATATTAAATAGCTCTGCAATAATTTTGCGATTTTAAAACGAAAACATTCTCAATGTTTGAAGAATTTCAAATGTTTATGATATTTTTAACACAAAATGCCTCGAAAATATCCGGTTGAGTGTGAGAAAATATTGCAATGTTGTGCAGAGGGTGTTGTGATTGATTCTCTCGAAAGAATAGAATTGAAACTATTCTAGCTTCAACTTGCAGCTTCTAACGCGGAGGTTTTTTTGTTTTCAGACATTGTCACACATGTGATATAGTTCGACCTTAACTCCATAATCTTTGATTGGCTTTTGAGTTAGATGTACATATGCAGGGAATAAGCATGTGATCAAAAGTGACATGTTATTTATAAAGATATGAACATGAGCTTGAGTGATTGAGAAGAGATTTCGTTTTTGTTGTAGTATTGATCTGGTGTGGTGCTATCTATAAAAGATATGCTTAACTTTGTGGATGTAAAAATGCAATAATTCCAAAATGTCCAATCCGACAAAAATTAAAAAAATTTGCTAAATTTATTTTTATAAACATAAGCTAATATTCTAAAAGTTGTTAAATTTTTGCATATTTTGAATAATTTTACAGTGGTGTTGGCAGTTTCCCGGTTTAATAGTTTTTTCAGATATTCTTTTAAATCGTTTTGTTTTTGTTTTTCTTTTTTTCATTATTTTTCAGAAGGAGTTTTTTATTTCAAATGATTGTGGTCATGAAAGTACTTACAGTGATGCACTACATAAACTGGCAAAGTAAAATATCACCCAGAAAAAATGACCAGTTCCCATGTTTTAGCTGCGTCTGTAGATTATTTTGGCAATATTTGACTGATGATGATTCGTAGTAGGTGATGTTGCTAGAGAAAGAAAGAAAGGTCAATAAATAAGGTTTATTTCATGGTTAAAATTAATGATTTAAATAATATAAGGAAAATGCATTTGCAATTAAGTTATTGATTGTCCCGTATACTTCACACGCATATGTAGGGTATTCATCACTACTGTGGTACACGGTATAATAATGCATAAGAATTGTTATGCTATTAAGGATATATCAAGTTGTAGTCCGATTCGGACCATAAGCGAGTTGAATGTTGAAGACCATTGTAAAAGTCATTGTGTAATATTTGAGCCCATTCGGATAATAAATGCGCCTTTGTAAGGGCTCAAGAAGCAAACTCGGGAGATCGGCTAAAGATCGATTCAGACCATATTGGACAAATATATTGAAGGTCATGGGAGAAGCCGTTGTACAAAATTTCAGTCAAGTCGGATAAGAATTGCGCCCTCCAGAGGTCAAGATTCCAGATCGGTTTATATGGCACCTATATAAGGTTATGTATGATTTGCGCCATATTTAGCACAGTTGTTGGAAGTAATTACAAAGAACCTCGTACAAAATTTCAGCCAACTCGGATAAGAATTGCGCCCTCTAGCGGCTCAAGAAGTCAAAATCCAAAATCGGTTTATATGGAAGCTATACCTGGTTGTATACCGATTTCAAAGCACCTCGTACAAAATTTCAGGCAAATCGGATAAGAATTGCGCCCTCTAGCCACTCAAGAAGTCAAGATCCAAGATCGGTTTATATGGCAGCTATACCAAGTTGTAGACCGATTTCGACCACATTCGCACAGTTGTTGGAAGTGATATCAAAACGCCAGGTGTATTTTAGTCAAATCGGACGATAATTGCGACCTCTAGAGGTTCGAGAAGTCAAGACCCAAGATCGGTTTATATGGCAGCAATATCAGGTTATGAACCGATTTGAACTATACTTAGCATAGTTGTTGGAAGTGATACCAAAACACCAGGTGCAAAATTACAGCCAAATCGGACAAGAGTTGCTCCCTCTAAAAGCTCAAGAAGTCAAGACCCAAGATCAGTGTATATAGCAGCAATATCAGATTGTAAACCGATTTGAACTATAGCTAACATAATTGTTGAAAGTGATAAGGAAACACCACGTGCAAAATTTCAGTCAAAACGAACGATAATTGCGCCCTCTAGAGGTTCAAGAAGTCAAGACCCAAGATCGGTTTATAAGGCAGCTATATCAAAACATGGACCGATTTGGCCCATTTACAATCCCAACCGACCTACACTAATAAAATGTATTTGTGCAAAATTTCAAGCGCCTAGCTTTACTCCTTCGAAAGTTAACGTGCTTTCGACAGACAGACGGACGGACATGGCTAGTTTTAAGTAGAACTGTCATCATGACGATCAAGAGTATATATACTTTATGGGGTCTTAGACGAATATTTCGAGGTGTTACAAACAGAGTGTCATATCGAGCATCATAGGCACTCAGCATTAAAAAGCAGGAGCCGTCCGGCCTCTCACTTAGACTCTCCACTCTTATCGCTGGTTGTCAGCGACTGCAGTTGCAGCTACTCTGTATGAGGCATTCCACTATCCGCAATTTGTAGACTTAGCTCCCAGCTAAACTTTTTGCGATAACGAAAAACACCACACAGATTGTTTCAAAGTTTCAGCCAGTGTGGTGCTCATAGTTATCCCGGACAGGCAGCGCTGTGACTTGAAGTGGAGAATGGTTTGCTATTGCACCGTCAGTTTCCGTGTCGCGTTAGATCGTATATTTCATGCCACGTATAGATGGTTGCGAATTTGTCCCTGTTCTCTTTGTTCTTGTCTTCTTTCGGGGCGTGGGCCTAAATAAGTCTGGTGTACAAGAACTTGGCTGTTATGCGGTTTGTGGCCAGTTCCTCATCCACCATAGCATATCTATAGACAAGGTGTTTCAGTCTTCGGCTTATCACAAATCCACTGTCAAACTGCAGCTATGGTACAACGCGTCACCTTTTGGTGTTGTCATGATGCCTCTTGGATCCGCTAACATGTACTTATCCAATATATCCGCACCTTCACTGGATAGAGTTGGAGTCGCCATCATTAGAAGAGTACGTTTTTCAATTTCTCGGGGTTTTTTAGAGTAGAGACCACTGTAGCGCAGAGGTAAGAACGCCTACGACGCTTAACTCGTGCATTAAAATCCTGGCGAGAACATAAAAAAAATTCCATCGGTGGTTATCCCCTCCTGATGCTGGCGACATATGTGAGTTATTGTGCCATGTGAAAACTTCTTCCTAAAGGAATGTCGCCCTGTCGCTCTATAAATTATGTTCTCTTTAGACTTTTTTCCATTTTTTCCATATAGACCGATCCGCCGATTTAGGGTCTTAAGCCCATAAAAGCCACATTTATTACTCGATGTTGCTGAAATTTGGGACATTGAGTTGTGTTAGGCTCTTCAACATCCTTCTTCAATTTCGCCCAGATGGGTCCAGATTTGAATATAGCTGCGATATAGACCGATCCGCCGATTTTGAGTCTTAGGCCCATAAAAGCCACATTTGTTATCCGATTTAGCTGAAATTCGGGACAGTGAGTTGTGTTAGGCCCTTCAACTCCTTTCATTAATTTGGCCCAGATCGGTTCAGATTTAGATATAGCTGCCATATAGACCGATCATCCGATTTAGGGTCTTCGACATGTTTTGGATATGGCTGTTATATAGACCCATCTCTCGATTTAAGGTCTTAGGCCCATAAAAGCGCATTTATTGTCCGATTTTACCAACATTTGGGACAGTGAGATGTGTAAGGTCCTCCGATATTGTTCTTCAATTTATCCTAGATCGGTCCAGATTTGGGTATAGCGGCGATATAGATCGATCTCTCGATTTAAGGTTTTTGACCCATAAAAGGCGCATTTATTATCCGATTTTTCTGAAATTTGGGATAGTGAGTTGTCTTAAACCCTTCAGCATCTTTCTTCAATTTGGCCCTGATCGGTTCAGATTTGGATATAGCTGCCATATAGACTGATCTCTCGATTTAAGGTTTTGGGCCCATAAAAGGCGCATTTATTGTCCGATTGCGTCGAAATTTGGGACAGTGAGTTAAGTCCCTTGATAATCTTCTATAATATGGCACAAATCGGTCCAGATTTGGATATAGCTGCCATATAGACCGTAAAGGCGCATTTATTGTCCGATTGCGTCGAAATTTGGGACAGTGAGTTAAGTTAAGTCCCTTGATAATCTTCTATAATATGGAACAAATCGGTCCAGATTTGGATATAGCTGCCATATAGACCGACCTCTCGGTTTTAGGTTTTGGGGCCATAAAAAGCGCTTTTATTGTCCGATGTCCCCGAAATTTGGGACAGTAAGTTGTGTTAGGCCCTTCGACATCCTTCTTCAATTTCACTAAGATCGGTCTAGATTTGGATATAGCCGTCATATAGACCGATTTCTCGATCTAAAGCATTGGTCCCAAAAAAAAGCGCATTTATAATCCGATTTAACTGAAATTTGACACAGTGACTTATGTTAGGCTCCTCGACATCCGTGCCGTATATGGTTCAGATAGGTTTACTTTTAGATATAGCTACTAAAAAGACCAATATTTTGTTATACATAATTGAACAATGACTTGTACTTATTAGTATTTGGCCCAAATCGGAATATTATTATTATTATTTATTAATAGATTGATTAAGAAATACAAAATAATACATGCATGTATATAATATTGATTCTTAAGCATACAATCTATATATGGCTTAGCACATATGCTGCTTGCCATGTTAAAATATTTAATCATTTATATAATTTTCAAACATCAAAACAGTTTATTATTAATTTTCTATATTTGATACAGCTTTCTAAATAAGAGTACAGAGAGGTAAGATTCGTGCCATTTAGTATGTTTAATGTTTCATTTTCTTCGAGACTTATTTTGTTAAAATAAAGTTTCCTAAATTCTTTCAAAATAGGACATTTTCCAATAAAATGTAAAGTATTTTCAGGTTCATCTGTGTTACAGATAGAACATATGCCAGTAGTGTTACTTCGAAATGCCCTGGAATTCAGATCAAGCAATCCACCTCTGGCTTTAATGATCAAGCTGGTAGCACGAGCAGAAAGATTCTCTGTCAGTGTTGGGATCATATTATAATCAAGATATGGGTAGAGATCGTGAAACTGAGAATTTCTGGCTGCCGATTCAAAACTATATCGTTCCTTTACATTCAAGGCATCAATTATTTCCCTCCAATAGGCGCATAAGGGCAATCTATTGTTGGCGGGCAGATAGTTCAAATCCTGACATAATTCCGACCACACTTTTGCCCAGGAAATATTTAGTTTAAGGATTTCCTCTGCTAGAATTCGAGGAAGTCTACTAACTTCTAGTTGAAGTACCCTCTTGATGTAAAGAAAATGAGTTTTAAGGGTGGAGGAGTATAAGGAGTATAGTCCGGATTCTAGATACAACATATAATTAGGTGTGTTGTTAGGTAAGTAAAACATCTTTTTAATGAAAAAACGAAACAACTTTTCAACATCATCATATTTTTCGTAACCCCATACTTGAGCAGCATAACACATGATAGACTTTGAACAAGAGTCAAATATTTTTAATTTATTATCGTGAGAGATTCTTGGGTTATTTATATATTTCGACCACGTGGAGTTAATAGCAATTTTCGATGCCGATAATTTGTTCTTTAAATGGTCTTTGAAAGACAAATTGTACGCGATTTCCACACCGAGATAAGTATATCTGTTAACTATTTCTATATCTTCATCGTTGTAGCGGAAACGAAGACCGGACGATATCCTAGTACTCTTTCTAAAAACCATAACTTTCGACTTAGAAAGGTTTACTTTTAAGCTCCATGTACTGCAATATTCCTGCAAAGTGTCAATCATAATCTGTAAATCTTTAGGTGTATCAGACAAGATCACAATATCGTCGGCATAGAGTAGTATCTTCACGTGTGTGTTCGCGATATTTATTCCTCCAGTTAGAGCATCGGGTAAGTCATTTAAATATAGTGAAAAAAGAACTGGGCTAAGAATACATCCCTGTTTCACTCCCGACTCTACAGGAAAATATTCCGAGTATGTATTTCCATCCCATACTCTGCTTTTAGTATTCTTGTACAGTAATGTCACTATCGATACAATTTTCGTTGAAAGTCCTAAAGATGAGAGTTTGTAGAACAGACTGTTTCTTGGGATAAGATCAAAAGCCGCGGAAAAATCAACAAAAAAGGCATAAGTGGTCTTACCTTTAGCCTGGTTCAACTTCACAATGCTAACTAAATTGAAAATGTTGTCAATCGTAGAATAATCCTTTCTGAAGCCAGCCTGAAATTCATTCAAAATACTATTCATTGACAACCAATTCGTTATCCTATTCAAAAGAATAGAGTTGAAAATTTTACAAACCGAGTCAATAAGCGATAAGCCTCTGTAGTTGCTTGGTACGTTTACATCCCCTTTTTTGTGTAATGGAATCAGAATGGATTCAGTGAATGTGATTGGTATGTCTCCCTTAAGGAAGATTTGATTGAAAACGTATAACAGTTTTTGAAGGAAACATCTGGGAGCATGTCTGTAGAACTCATAAGGGATACCATCCTGCCCTGGGGACTTATTCGGTTTCAACTTCCTTATAACATTATATAATTCATAATATTCAATAGGGGAATCTAAGAACGGGTCTACGAAAAACGGCATGCACCAACTAATTTCCTGGGATTGACCAGACTTATCCAAAAGCGAGCTGAAATATCGTTTGAACTCATTTGCATCAATGTTTCCTTTCATGCTGTTCGAACTGGTACTTAATGATTTAGATAGTTCCCACCATTCCTTGCTACACTTTACTTCGTCTAACCTCATCAAGTTGTTGTTAAAATATTCCAACTTCTTTTCACTACACAGCCTTCGAAAACTTTTCCTTGATGAGTAATAGAGCCTCCTATTGTTCTCCGTATTCATTCTTTTGTACAATTTTAGCCTTCTGTACATAACAGACCGTGCACGGAAGCAAGACCAATCAAACCATCTTTGCCTAGGTTCAAAAAATTTTCTATTCCTCCTGTGGATATGAGCCTGTCTAATTGCCCGGGAAATGCTCTCGACCATAACATCAACAGGTAAACTATTTATTTGACCTAGATCAAGTAGCATGGAATTAAGTTTTCGTACATACTGTGCTTTATATATTCCTTTCCAATAAAGACGGTGTTGAATGTTGTTATCGCCTCCACTGCCCATTAGCCTAGGAATTCTGATTTGAAGGCACAAAGGCATGTGGTCAGAATATGGTTTAGGGGGAATCACAAGTTTCTCGACATAATGAATGAAAGTAGTGGAACAGATACAGTAATCAATAACAGAGTTACCCATTACACCGCAGAAACTGTATTCTCCCTCAACGTCGCCATCTATCCTACCATTTAATATAATACCGCCAATGTTCTCAACAATGTTCAATAGTTGTTTCCCACGAGAGTTTGTAGTTATATCTTTGGACTTTCTAACGGAATTAATATGAGAAATACCACGAATCATGTTGTTGTCTAAAATCTGGACGTTGCCAATTCTGGCATTCATATCTCCCATTAGGCAAAAGTTTGTTGGGCCAAGATCCAATAAAAAGGAGTCAAATTTTTCAGCCTCATGCTTCCAGCTAGTACAGTTTATGTAGATGGGAATTAAATAGACTGTGTTACCGCAAATATTTAAAGATAGAAATGAATAAGAGTATGACGTTATAAAGTTAGCTTTGAGTGAGATTTTTAACTCTTTTTTGAATCCATAGAGGCCTCCTCCACTTGCTCTACCAAATCTATTCATTTTAATTGCGTCCACCCAGTGTAGGTAGTAGTTTTTGAGGTATGACGAAAAGTTTGATCGTTTATTTGCAGTTACATGTGTTTCAAATAAAAGGAAAACATCAAAATTATTTAAAAAAGTTACAAAATTACCAGAATTGAGACAACTTTGTAGATTTGAAACATTATAAGATAGTATATGGCACGAATCAAACTGCTATTGTGTGAAAGAACCTGAGCTTACATTACTTGAATTAACTGGTTTTTGACAGTGAACTTCAAAAGAACAATCTGTATCTGCTAGAATATTGTTGAGATAATCTGCCTCACGTTGAGAAGGTGCAAGTATTTTACCATCTCCCCAAGTGTATCTTATGTCGTCAACGAAAATACAGAATTCACCTAGACGAACTTTTATATTGTTTTTGCTACTAGATAGTACTTTAGACAGTTTTCTTAGATTGTATCTATTCATCTGTTCAACGGCAGTATAATCTTTTTGTATATATATAGATTTTCCATTTAGTTTTGTCCTTGAATCGATTACACGCTGCGCTTGTCCATAAGTATCAAGAGAGAAGATAAAGGATTTGCCAGACGATAACATTCTTGTTTTCACGATATCAACTTCCATTTTCAAATCATCTTTACATATTTTTTCAAATCTCTTCTTAGCTGATAAGGTGCTGTTACACGAAAGCCCACTCACCACAACATTTGCCGACCTGCTTCGTCTATCTATTTGTTCAATTCGGTTCGTAAGCTTCTCTACCTTGATTTTCAACTTAGAGTCGGAATATATTTCGATATAGCTGCTGTGGGGCATAAGGTGTGCATTTTTCACCGGATTTTGACGAAAGGTGGTTTACACATATACCCGAGGTGGTGGGTGGTCAAAGTTAGGCCCGGCCGAACTTAACGCCTTTTTATTTGTTTTTAATTCTCTTTATTTAAAGGTTTTTAAAGCATTGGTAAAAGATTACATAATGATTTTCATTTTCGATTTTTGCATTTTTGTCCGCCGGGGCAACACTGTGCGCCTTTCGGACTGGGCGATAAGAAGGATGTCTTTTATCATTGAGCTTAAACTTGAATTGGACAGTACTAATTAATATGCGAGACGTTTGCCGCTGTTCCTTAATGGAATATTCGTGGGCAAATTTGCAATTTGGTATTTTCTACAATCGCAGGATACTGCCTCAACTATGTGTTTTGAGTTTACTAAAAATGTTCAGGGTTTTAGCAAAAATTCTGATCAGAATGCTGGAAAAGATCCATATTCATGCAGAAAGATATCATCTAGAGGATTTAATATGCCCAATTATTGGTGCAGTCTTGTCTGGCCTCATTTTTTATTTGTTGTCTTTTTGAATCAAATTACATTTACAAACGGAACTTCTACATTAAATCAAAAAATTAATTCATTTTTCATAGTTCTCCCCTATATGCGTATGTATGCAAGTATGTGATTTTATTACATCCTGAAATCATTTATTTAAATTGGATTTTTAACTGAATTGTTGCCACAAATCAAATGTTATTTAGATTGTTATTTGTCATGGCATTTGTGTATGCGAATATTGGCGCCCATAATTTCTGTGGGCAACCGGAAATTAAAATAGCCCAAAAATGAATAAATTTATATTTATTGTCATATAGAGAACATTTAACTGTTTTATTGCTGTCATTTGCCATGCTTCTGCTATTGCACGATGTCTGTTTGTTACTACGTACAGCCACATGCATACATACAAGTTGGAAATATACAATCCGCAATGTTTGCATTTTGCCTAATGGGACATTTTTGCCATAAGAGAGGACTGCGTCATTTTTAACAATTTTAAACAACATGTCTAGTTAGAAGCTTCACGGCGTTGTTTGTGCCATTCACATTTACAAAACTCGCTGACAAATCGCCAAATAAATCAAAATGCAAGTGCTTATAGGAGAGGGGAGCCTCTTTCTGCGATACAGAGTTTGTGTGTGCTTTAACATTAAGGGCGCCAAAATTAAGAGGCCTCAATAGAATATTCCCTTAAGATGACTACTTCATTTACTAAACCAGTAAGGAAGTGCAAAAGTCAGCGGGGCCGGCTGTATAATACCCTACACCAACACTATAAGTACAATGTGGAATCTATATCCAATTCTGAACCAATTTTGATGGACCTCGGCGAGCATATATGTTTAACCTAAACAAACTACGGTTGACAAATGGCAACAGTATGACAAATTACCCAAAATCAGAGGAACATATATATGGGAGCTATATCTAATTCGTCGTCGAGCAAAGCGTTGCGCAAAATTTTGGCAAGATTGGTCAAACAATGCGATTGCATTGTTGAAAATCTGGCGATACACATATATGACAACTATATCTAAATCTGGGCCGTTTTCTATGAAATTCACCAGTAATATTGGGAGTTATAAGAAAATCCTTCCTGCAAAATTTCGACAGAATCAATTAACAAATAAGCACTTTTTTGCAATATTTCTCAAAATCGGGCGAACATATATATGAGAGCTATACCTAAATCTGATATATGAGAGCTATATTTAAATATAAACCGATTTCCCTGAAACTCACAAGTACTATTGAGAGTCACGAGAAAATCCCTCTTGCCAAATTTTGAGAAAATCGGTTAACAAAAGACCATTTTATTGCAATATTACTGTAAATCGGACGAACAAATATATGGGAGCTATATCTAAATCTGAACCGATTTTGACTAAACTCTATGTATATTGCGGTAGTCGTCGAGGAAAGCGTTGTGCAATATTTTGGCAAGATGGTCAATAAATGTGCTTGCAGTGGCTCTAGGAGTGAAAATCGGGCGATATATATATATGAGAGCTATATCTAAATGTGAACCGGATTCCATGAAATTCACTTGTAATATCGAGAGTCAAAAGAAAATCCTTCGAGCCAAATTTCGAGAGAATCGGTTTACAAATGACTATTTTTTTGAATTATTACTAAAAATCGGACGAACATGGGAGCTATATCCAGTTCTGAACCGATTTTTTCCAATTTCAATAGGGTTCGTCTCAAGGACAAAAAACATGTCTGTACCAAATTTGAGGACGAGCAGTTGAAAAGTGCGGCCTGTACTTTGTACACAAATTAACATGGACAGACAGACGGACATAGCTAAATGGAATCACAAAGTGATTCTGAGTCGATCGGTATACTTATCTACCTATCTCTCTTCCTTTTGGGTATTACAAACACAGTAGTGGTGTAGGGTATAAAAACAAGTAAAAAAGACCTTTGGATACCCATCACCACGGGTATGTATGTGAACCACCTTTCATCATAACCTGGTGGATAATGCATAGTTTATGCCCCCATAGCAGCTATATCGAAATATGGTCCGACTTCTGCACAGAAATTGAGTGGTCTAATAAGTATAAGTCATTGTTCAATTTTGTAAAACAAAATATTGGTTTTTTGGTAGGTATATCTATATATAGACCTATCTGAACCATATACATACGACACGGATGTCGAAAAACCTAAGAAAAGCTGCTTAATCAAATTTCAGCGAAATCGGATTATAAATGCCTCTTTATGGGGCGAAGTCTTTAAATCGAGATAGCAGTCTTTAAATCGGTCTATATGGCAGCTATATCCAAATCTAGATCGAGCTGGGCTAAAATCAAGAAGAAGGATGTCCAAGGTTCTAACACAACTCACTGTTCCAAATATTGGCGATATCCTTAAATCGAGAGATCGGTCTATATGGCAGCTATATCCAAATCTTGACCGATCTAAGCCGAATTGAAGAAGGATATCGAAGAGCCTAACACAATTCACTGTCCCAAACTTCATCAAAATCGGATAATAAATGTGGCTTTAATGGGCCCATAACCTTAAATTGGCGGATCGCATTTGGTGGTTTACCTTTTTTACTGCCCTCGAAGAAAGGTGATCCAATGTTCGTCACAAGAAGGCATACTTCTACCATTGGACAGCTCACTAATTAGTGGTGGAAGCATGTAATCATTAATCATTTCGAAATCGCGATCTCTGTAGCCTGCCCAATGCATTAATCGCAACCACATTTTGCCTAAAACTTTATAAAGAAAAGGGTTTTTATTTTGTTTTTTATTTTAAATAGATACAAAAGCACTCCCTATATGGGTTTCAGATGGACAAATAAATCCAACAACAAAATGAAACAACCAAAATAAAGTAGCGCAAAACAAGATGGATCAAGAATATATGTACTTTACAGGGTCGGAAATGGATATTTCGATGTGTTGCAAATGGAAAGATAAAACGAACATACCCCCATCCTATGGTGGTTGGTATAAAAATGTTTAAGTAAGCTATTCTCAATACCCAATCTATAAACATGGTATTCTGTTTTTGTCATTCTAGGTGAGAAAAACCTGAACTTGCAAAAGGTCATATCAAACTTTTAAATAAATATTTTTCTCATAGAATCCTTCCGTTATAAAAGCGAAGCAATTTTAATGGTCACCACCATAAGCGTAGAATGGCTTGTGGAGGGTGGCCTAACATAGGACCTTTTAATATATTGGGTTGCCCAAAAAGTAATTGCGGATTTTTCATATAGTCGGCGTTGACAAATTTTTTCACAGCTTGTGACTCTGTAATTGCATTCTTTCTTCTGTCAGTTATCAGCTGTTACTTTTAGCTTGCTTTAGAAAAAAAGTGTAAAAAAGTATATTTGATTAAAGTTCATTCTAAGTTTTATCAAAAATGCATTTACTTTCTTTTAAAAAATCCGCAATTACTTTTTGGGCAACCCAATAGTATGCATTATAAAGAAGATGCGGATTGGCATGAGTATCATCTTATACAGCTGGACAGCCACTAGATCCCTTGAGAACGTATTTCTGAGCCCAAATTCGACTGTCACAGATCACTTAACGAGATGGTTGAACCGTTAAAAATTCACCTGTTGTGGGTGCCGGGCCTCAAATCTCTGTCCCAGGGAATAGTGAAGCGAACGAAATAGTGAACCTCACACATTACAGGGGAACTGGAATCTGTGGGTATGCCTTTAGCGACATGTAGGCTATGTTTTCAGGATCAGGCTCGAAGGGCAACGAATGACAGATGGCCACCAAGTGGAGATTGTGACACTCCAAAATGATATTGTCCAATCTAGCGATCTACCGCTTAGCTGTCGCTGGCAAGAACAGACGTTGCAGTCGTTGTGTCCGTCGTGATAGGTTACTGACTGACCGCTAACAGACTAAAGGTTGCAAGTAACGACTTTTGCACAAGCTGTGAAGACGTAAAGGAAGAAGAGACTGTAGAACATCTGCTGTGTTTGTGTTCCGCACTGGCAGTGAAAAGGAGTTCCACCTTAGATTCTCATTTCTTTGAGTACTTGTGTTTAAGTTCAAATAAAGATTTTAATTCGCCTAACTTTTTGAACCGGTTTTATTGACCCTATTTCGACCAAAGTTCTAGTTGAAAACTTTATAGTTGAAATATCAGATTTTAACGAGTAGCTAACCGTTTTCTCTTACACTTGAACCACTACCATTCTCCATCTTGTAATTACTTCACTCTTTATCGTTCGCTAAAACACTATAGTTCATTATTTCATGGTACTACAAATCGTTTTATTAATAAAATGTAATCTTGATTACGCCTATTGCACTTTAATTGAAAGTTAGGTAAGCGTATCGAGCCCACCTTATTACCTCCACCATAAGATGTGTGTTTACTTATTTCGTCATTCTGTTTGTAACACCTCGAAATAGGCGTCTAAGACCCTATAAAGTATATATATTCTTGATCGTCGTGAGATTTTAAGTCGATCTAGCCATGTCCGTCCGTCTGTCTGTCCGTCCGTCCGTCCGTCTGCCCGTCCGCCTGTCTGTCGAAAGCACGCTAACTTTCGAAGGATTAAAGCTGGGCGCTTGAAATTTAGCACAAATACTTTTTATTAGTGTAGATTGTAAATGAGCCAAATCGGTACATATTTTGATATAGCTGCCATATAAACCGATCTTGGTTCTTGACTTCTTGAACCCCTAGAGGGCGCAATTCTTAGCCAATTTGACTGAAATTTTGCACGTTGTGTTTTGGTATTACTTCCAACAACTGTGCTAAGTACAGTTGAAATCGGTTCATAACCTGATATAGCTGCCATATAAACCGATCTCGGGTCTTGACTTCTTCAGTTGTTTGAGGGCGCAATTTTTATCCAATTTGGCTGAAATTTTGTTGTTGTTTTTGTTGTAGTTGAACTTCGAACAACTGTGCTAAGTATGGTTTAAATCGGTTTAAAACCAATTATTCCTGCCCTATAAACCGATCTTTGATCTTGAGTTCTTGAGCCGCTAGAGCGCGCAGTTCTCATCCGATTTGGTTCAAATTTTGCATGGGGAGTTTTGTTATGACTTTCAACAACTGTGTTAAGTATGGCGCGAGTCGGAACATAACCTGATATAGCTACTATATAAACCGATATGGCATATTAACTTCTTGAACCTGTAGAGGGCGAAATTCTAATCCGATTTGGCAGAAATTTTGTACAATGGCTTCTCCCATGCGTGTTCAATATGGTCTGAGTCGACCTATAGTTTGATACAGCTCCCATATAAACCGATCTCCCGATCTTCCCGAAAACAAGGCTCATTCCTATCCGAATGCACCAAAATATTACACAATGACTTCTACAAAGTTAAGCATTAAATTTATTCATTCATTATTCTTTGTTTGCCTAAAAAGAGATACCGCGCAAAAAACTCGATAAACGCAATCCATGGTGGAGGGTATATAAGATTTGGCCGAACTTGGCACGCTCTTACTTGTTATTTTTCCTTGTTTCATTTACGCTTGCGGTGAACAACTTGTCTGATTTAGCGGATATGAACATTTCCAAGTTGTTGGTCTTTCTCAAGGGTAAGAACTAAAGGATCTTCCTCCTCCTGTTCCTGTGGTGAGTCTGATGGCAGACTGTCAAATAGGGCTAACCAAGGCTAACTATATCAGATTGAAGGTGCTAACTCCATAAAAGGTTATTTGATATTCTGCGAATTTGTAACATCTGTGCTTTAGTACAGCTTATAACTATATCCCTATCCAATAATAAGGCCTTTCAAAAGATTGTGATATACAGTTGACGGTACTGGGTTCATATATATATGTGTAAATAAGTATTACAAATATCCTGCCATATACAACAAACAATTGCTATTTCAAATAATTTATTACGGCAGGAAAGCTTCAAGTCTCGTTGTCACAGAGTGGCCCATAATATCATGACTTTGTGAGTGATTGACAATTGTCATCTCTACGAATGCCATCTCGTTATTCATATAGAAACATTCGAGTAAACCAGAAAGTAACAATAAACAATACGAATACTAAAAGAGACTCAAAAAAATCTATCAAAAACTGTCATTAATTTGAAGCTATGACTGAGGTAGATTTTTTTTCACCGAATATCTGCGATACCATTGCTTTTTTATACCCACCACCGAAGGATGGGGGTATATTCATTTTGTCATTCCGTTTGCAACACATCGAAATATCCATTTCCGACCCTATAAAGTATATATATTCTTGATCAGCGTAAAAATCTAAGACGATCTAGACATGTCCGTCCGTCTGTCCGTCTGTCTGTTGAAATCACGCTACAGTCTTTAAAAATTGAGATATTGAGCTGAAATTTTGCACAGATTCTTTTTTTGTCCATAAGCAGGTTAAGTTCGAAGATGGGCTATATCGGACTATATCTTGATATAGCCCCCATATAGACCCATCCTCCGACTTCGGGTCTTTGGCCAATAAAAGCCACATTTATTATCCGATTTTGCTGAAATTTGGGACAGTGAGTTGTGTTAGGCCCTTTGACATCCTCCGTCAATTTGGCCCAGATCGGTCCAAATTTGGATATAGCTGCCATATAGACCGATCCTCCGATTTAGAGTCTTAGGCCCATAAAAGCCACATTTATTATCCGATTTGGATGAAATTTGGCACAGTGAGTTGTGTTACGCCCTTCAACATTCTTCGTCAATTTGGCCCAGATCGGTATAAATTTGGATATAGCTGCCATATAGACCGATCCTCCGATTTATGGTCTTAGGCCCATAAAAGCCACATTTATTATCCGATTTTGCTGAAATTTGGGACAGTGAGTTGTGTTGAGCCCTTCGATATCCTTCGTCAATTTGGCCTAGATCGGTCCAAATTTGGATATAGCTGCCATATATACCGATCCTCCCATTTATGGTCTTAGGCCCACAAAAGCCACATTTATTATCCGATTTTGCTGAAATTTAGGACAGTGATTTGCCTTAGGCCCTTCGACATCTTTCTTCTATTTGGTCCTGATCAGTTCAGATTTGGATAAAGCTGCCATATAGACCGATCTCTCGATTTAAGGTTTTGGGCCCATAAAAAGCGCATTTATTGTCCGATGTCGCCGAAATTTGGGACAATGACTTGTGTTGGGCTCTTCGATATTTGTCTTCAATTTGGCTCAGATCGGTCCAGATTTGGATATAACTGCCATATTGACCGATCTCTCGGTTGAACAATGACTTGTACTTATAAGCATTTGGTCTAAACCGGATGATATCTATAGAGCTGCTATGGGGCATAAGGTATGAATTTTTCACTGGATTTTGACGAAATGTGGTTCACATATATACCCGAGGTGGTGGGTATCCAAAGTTCGGCCCGGCCGAACTTAACGCCTTTTTACTTGTTTACCATAGATTGTCCATATATCTGTGTGTTATTTTTTTTTTTGCTTTGAAATTTTGCACAATTATTTTTTTTTTCTTGAACAACATATACTGTCTGAATCCCTCTCTAACATAATATTGCTCCCATATGGAAACGGATCATCCGGTTTAACATCTTAAGCATATACTGGAAGTAGTTCTTAATCAAATATTTAAAACAAAATTCAGCGAAGTTTGTTCCTTGAATCTTTTTACTTTCTGCATTTAACGAGAAATCGTGGAAAGAATTTGACAAATGCGATCAATGATGGATGGTATACAAGATTCGGCCCAACCTAACTTAACTCGTTTTTACAACTCACCTTTTGAAACTGGTAGAAACTTTCGAAAGTTAAATCTAAAGTTAGGGTTAACTTATTAGTCTTAATTTTTTAAACAAGTAAAAACGTATTAAATACGACCGTATTTGAATGCCTGCCTCCCAGGATAAATTTATGATCCTATTTTATTATAATCCACTATATAAATGGCTATATCCAAATATAGACGAATTTGGATCATTTTTGGTTTATACGTATGCCAAGAAGCTTAACACTTGTCCCAGTTTAAAATTTTAGCGAAAGCGGGTATCGAAATAGCCTGTTATGAGCATAGGACCCTTTATTGGCAGATCGGTCAAAATATCAGCTACCATGTTTGGTTTGGATGTCGGAAGGCTTTGTACAACTCGCTGTTTCCATTTTCAAAGAAATCGGATAAAACAAGTAAAAGCGTGGGCCGAATCTTATATACCCTCCACCATGGATCGCATTTGTCGAGTTCTTTTCCCGGCATCTCTTCTTAGGCTAGAAGGGATATGAGAAAAGATTTGCTCTGCTATTAGAGCGATATCAAGATAGGGTCCGGTTTGGACCACAATTAAATTATAGGTTGGAGACCTGTGTAAAATGTCAGCCAATTCGAATAAGAATTGCGCTCTTTGTGGGCTCAAGAAGTAAAATAGAGAGATCGATTTATATGGGAGCTGTATCGGGCTACAGACCGATTCAGATCATAATAAACACGTATGTTGATGGTCAAGAGAGGATCCGTCGTACAAAATTTCAGGCAAATCGGATAATAATTGCGACCTCTAGAGGCTCAAGAAGTCAAGATCCCAGATCGGTTTATATGGAAGCTATATCAGGTTATGAACCGATTTGAACCTTATTTGACACAGTTGTTAGATATCATAACAAAATACTTCGTGCAAAAATTCATTCAAATTGGATAAGAATTGCGCCCTCTAGGGACTCAAGATGTCAAGACCCAAGATCGGTTTATATGACAGCTATATCAGGTTATGAACCGATTTGTACCATACATTGTACAGTTATTGGATATCATAACAAAACACTTCGTGCAAAATTTCATTGAAATCGGATAAGAATTGCGCACTCTAGAGGCTCAAGAAGTCAAGACCCAAGATCGGTTTATATGGCAGCTATATCAAAACATGGACCGATATGGCCCATTTACAATACCAACCGACCTACACTAATAAGAAGTATTTGTGCAAAATTTCAAGCGGCTAGCTTTACTCCTTCGGAAGTTAGCGTTCTTTCGACAGACAGACGGACGGACGAACGGACGGACAGACATGTTTAGATCGACATAAAATGTCGCGACGATCAAGAATATATATACTTTATGGGGTCTCAGACGAATATTTCGAGTAGTTACAAAAAGAATGACGAAATTAGTATACCCCCCATCCTATGGTGGAGGGTATAAAAATATTGGCTATAAGACCCAATTTGAGACCTTGTTTGGCATGGATGTCAAAGACCTCTCGGTTCCAAGTTAAATCGACATATCGGCCTATATGGCAGCTATATCGAACTAAAGTCGTATGTGCAACATACTCTGTCCGTATATCGAGAGACCTGGTGCAACCCACTTTTTCATATAGCAGTGAAATCGGGTAATAATCTCGACTGTTATAGCCTTTGACCCTTAATCTGGAAATCGGTCTACTAGGCAGTTATACTTGAATATGGTCCAAGCGAAAAATTTCTCCCAAAAGAGGTGTTGCACTTCGGCACGCCGTTCGGACTCGGCTAAAAAAAAGGAGGGGTATTATCATTGAGCTTAAATTTGAATCGAGCAGCGCTCATTGATATCTGAGAAGTTTGACGCTGTTTCTTAATGGAAAGTTCATGGGCAAAATTGGAAAAAAATTGCAATGGCCCGATCGAAACTATATTTGGCATGAATGTCAAAGGGTCTAACAGAACTCACTGGATGTTAAAGGGTCTAACAGAACTCACTGTTCCGAATTCCAATGAAATATGATAATAAATAGGGCTTTTGTAGCTAAAGACCCAAAATCGCCATATCGGTCTAGAACGATCTGGACCACAACTCAATAATTGTGTATGTTATGGCCTTAACACCATATACTGACAGACAGTCTTTATTGCAGCTCTAGCTAAATATAGTCTTATCTAGATCATATTTGGCAAGAAAAACCCAGCATTTGAAATTTCGGCAAAATCACATAATAAATGCATCTGTTTTGGGCTCATGACCCTAAATTGGTCTATACGGTAGCTATATCTAATATGGTCCCATTTAGCCCTATTAAGCACATAGCCTGTGAACGGATGAAATACGAATTTGTGCCATATATCAGCTCAATATCAACAATTTTTAAGGCTGCAGCATGATTACAATGGACGTACAGACGGACGAATAGACGAATAGACACACGGGCATCGTTATATCGCTTTATAACTTTAACGACGATCAAAAATATATAATTTTGTAGGTTCGGAAATTGATATTTCGATGTGTTGCAAATGGAATGACTAAATGAATATAAATATATCACCTATCCTATGGTGTTGGCTATAAAAATGTGAATTTAAACAAGTAAAATTGTGCTAAGTTCAGCCGGGCCGAATCTTATATACCCTCCACCATGGATCGCATTTGTCGAGCTATTTCCACTGTATCTCTTTTAAGGCAAACAAAGGATAAACGAAAAGAATTGCTATGTTATTGGAACAATATCAAGTTTTGGATCATTTCGGACCTTAATTGAATTGAATATTGGAGACCATAGTAGAAGTCATTGTGTAAAATTTCAGCCAAATTAAGAATTGCGCACTTAGGGCCTGAAGAAGTAAAATTAGAAGATTGGTTTATAGGGGAGCTGGATTAGGCTGCAAACCGATTCTTACAATATTCGACACGTATGTTAAAGATCATAAGAGAAGCCATTGTACAAAATTTCAACCAAATCGGATAGCAATTGCTCCCTGCAGAGGCCAAAGAAGTCAAGACCCCAGATAAGTTTATATGGCAGCTATATCAGGTTATGGACCGACTGCAACCATACACAGTTGTTGGAAGTCATTACAAAATACCTCATGCAAAATTTCAGCTAAATCGGATAATAATTGTGCCCTCTAGTGGCTCAAGAAGTCAAGACTCCAGAACGGTTAATATGGCAGCTATATCAGGTTATGGACCGATTTCAACTATTCTTAACATATTTGTTGAAAGTCATAACAAAACACCTCATGCAAAATTTCAGCCAAATCGGATAATAATTGTGCCCTCTAGTGGCTCAAGAAGTCAAGACCCCAGATCGGTTTATATGGCAGCTATATCAGATTATGGACCGATTTGAACTATTCTTGACGCAGTTATTGGAAGTCATATCAAAACACCACGTGCAAAATTACAGCCAAATCGGATAGGAACTCCGCACTCTAGACGCTCAAGAAATCAAGACCCCAGATAGGTTTATACGACAGCTATATCAGGTTATGGACCGATTTCAACTATTCTTAGCACAGTTGTTGAAAGTCATAACAAAACACCGCATGCAAAATATCAGCCAAATCGGATAAGAATTGTGCCCTCTAGCGGCTCAAGAAATTAAGACCTCAGATAGGTTTATTTGACAGCTATATCAGGTTATGGACCGATTTCAACCATACTCAGCACAGTTGTTGGAAGTCATAATAAAACACCTCATGCAAAATTTCTGCCAAATCGGATAAGAATTGTGCTCTATAGCGGCTCAAGAAGTCAAAATCCCAGATCGTTTTATATGGCAGCTATATAAAAACGTGGACCGATATAGCCCATTTACAATCCCAACCGACCTACACTAATAAGAAGAATTAGTGCAAAATTTCAAGCGGCTAGCTTTACTCCTTCGAAAGTTAGCGTGCTTTCGACAAACAGACGGACGGACATGGCTAGATCAACTTAAACTGTCATGACGATCAAGAATATATATACTTTATGGGGTCTTAGACGAATATTTCGAGGAGTTACATACGGAATGTCGAAATTGGTATATCCCTATCCTGGGGTGGAGGGTATAAAAATTGCTATTTTGTCGGAGCTGAGTGGATTTTGAGATTGGAAACCGCTGCGCTCCCGCTCCAGCAAAATTAGGCCTGCTCCGCTCCGAATCCCTGGTTTGAAACCATGTTTATTTGGGAAAGTTTCAAAGAAAAAAATCTCTTGATTTCCTACAAAAACACCCCAATTCCAGTGAGTATTAGTATATCAGCTTCTGTTACACCTTGTTATCAATGCTTGCCTCAATGTGTGCATTTCCGTATAAGAGCAAATAAGCGACCTCGATATTTGCCAAGCATAGCACTTTATGCACCCAAATCAGTTTACATTCTCCATTGGGTGGAAAAAATGGCATGCCGGATGAATGTCATTTAGCCATTCAAACATTCGGTTAATTGTCAGCTTCAGTGCAAAGTAATTAGGAAATTCATAATAAATACTGGACAGCAAAATGACAAAAACAAATCACATAACAATGAACAAAACTAAGAATTGGGCAGAAGCTAAATTGGAATTTGCAATAGGCGGTTAATGATTTGCAATTTGTCGTTACGCCCCAAATAATAGGTGATTTGCCGGTTGACCCGGGGCAAGGACAAACACAGTAGTTGCAATCGAGGGGGTAGTATCCACATTGTTTCACAATCAAGTATTTCGTGTGTATTGGCTTAAGCATGCGAGATTAGGTTGTTTAAACTCGATAAATTTGCTAAAGTGTTTCTATAAACGATATGAGATAAATGATAAATGATTTAGTAGTCGTTTAGAATTGAATTGAGACTTGATTTGTCCAACGCCAACCTATTGAAGTACAATGCAAACGACTGTAAACAAAAATAGAAACTTAATTTTACAAAGTCCTTGGCCTATATATCTTGTTTAATGAAATCTTAACTACACTCTAGATTAGGTTTAAGTGGCAGTCTGTCATCAGACTCACCTAGACGTTTTCGTCTATTGTGATACCACAGGAATAGAAGAAGAAAGATTCCTTCTTGTTTCTACCGTTGAACCATCCAGATCGCTTTAAAAAGCCCAGTAACTTGCGAATGTTCACATCCGCTAAATCAGACAGGTTCTCAAAGAAATGAGAACCTAAAGTGGAACTCCTTCTAACTGCCAGTGCGGGACACACACACAGAAGGTGTTCTATAGTCTCTTCTTTCTCGATGTCCCTACTGCTTCTGCAAAATTCGTTGCTGGCAACCTTCAGTCTGTCAGCATGTTTTTAGACAGTGACCTGTCTTGATGGACACAATGATTCAGATGTCTGTTCTAGCCAATGACAGCAAAGCGTAGACCTCTTCAAGTCTAGATGAGGCCACATAGTTTTGGAATGCTCACATCCCCCTCTTTGTGACCATCTATCATTAGTTGCCCTTCGGGCCTGGTCCTGAAAATATATTCCAGTGTCCCTGGAGTGTGTAAGGTAGTTCCTAGTCTCGCAAGCTCCTTTGCTTTAGAATACCCTGGGATATATATGTGGCCCGGCACCCAAAACAGGTGAACTTTGAACTGCTCAGCCATTTCGTTGAGATTTCTGCGACAGTCGAGGGGGGTTTTTGTGTTCAGAAATACGTTCTCCAGGGATTTCATGGCTGCCTGGCTATCTAAGAAGATATTTATGCCAATCGTCGTAATGACATTATATCTTAGCCATTCCACTACTTCCTTAATGGCAAGGATCTCTGCTTGATACACACTGCAGTGGTCGGGTAACCTCATCGATATGACCAGTTCTAGATGTTTGGAGTACACCCCAAAGTCCACCTGGTCGTTTAGTTTGGAACCATCCGTATAGAGGTCTATTCTATCAGGAATAGTGGTACAGTAATTTTTATCAAAAAGCGGCTCAGGTAGGGTGTAATCCACACTGCCTGGAACTTAACTCTAAAAACTATGAACTAATTGCAGCAAATAAAAGTTCGGCATCTTGGCAACCCAACAATTTTTAGCAGAATCCATGGTTCTGCTAAAAATTTATACAAAATAAATTTAATTGAAAGGCATAATTGTATTCTACATACCAAACTGCTGTCGAACCAGCACAAAAGCTTCTAGAAACCGATTATCGAGAGACCGGTTTACACGGGAGCAATACCAAGTTATAGACTGATTTGGCACAGTTGTTGGAAGTCGAAATAGAACACCGCATACAAAATCTCAACCAAATCGGACAAAAATTGCGGCTTGTAAGGGCTCAAGAAGTCAAATCGGCAGATAGGTTAATATGGGATCTATATTAGGTTATGGACCGATTTGGACCGTTCATGATGCAGTCGCTGGAAATCATAACAGAACACTAAATGCAAAATTTCAGCCAACTCGGGCAAACATTGCGTCTTGTAAGGGCTCAAGAAGTCAAATCGGGAGATCGGTTCATATGGGAGATATATAAGGTTATAAACCGATTCGGATCGTACTTGGCACTGTTGTTGAAAGTCAAAACGGAACACCACATGCAAAACTTTAGCCATATCGGACAAAAATTGTAGCTTGTAAGGGCTCAAGAAGTCAAATCGGAAGATCGATTTATATGGAAGCTATATGCAAATCTGAACCGATATGGTCCATTGGCAATCCACAATGACCTACATCAATTTTTAGTTTCTGTGCAAAATTTCAAGCTGCTACCTTTACGCATACCACCGGTATCGTAATTTCGACAAACGAACGCTATCGTAATTTCGACAAACGGACGGACATGGGTAAATCTACTCAGAACGTCGAGACGATCAAGAATATATATACTTTATGGGGTCTAAGACGAATATTTCGAAGTTTTACAAACGGAATGACTAGATTAGTACACCCCCATCCTATGCCGGTGGGAGTAAAGAGTGACCCAGGTATTCTTCTATAGAAAAGTTTTATTATTATTACTATCTTATAACGCATTCTCTCAATTTTTTTTGTACCCAGTAAGCAAAATATGAATTTTTTTATTCTTTTGAAACCTTTATTATAATTACAAATTATAATAAAATAAAAAAACTCTGGCAACTACGGCTATCCGTTAGCGATAACCCGTGTCGCCACGATGCAAACACAGTGGGATGAGAAAAAAAGTGGAAATAAGTCTGCCATTTTGGAACGAATAGAGATACCTTCATGAAATTTTACATGGTTATTGAAAATATCATAAAACCAAAACTACTAAAGATATCGTTCTAATTTTTCACAAATTTGTGGATGAATATCTTTTTAAAAAAATTAGTAAAAACTTAGACCACATTTCTTGATGAAAACCCCCAAAATCCCCACACTGAGGAAAGATGTCTTCAAAATTGGCACTTTTTAATAAAATGTCCGTAGAGACCTCCTTCCTTGGATGGCGTAAAAAATTTCTTACATGCAATTAGTTTTTACTTGGGGCAATTAAAATATGTTATAAAGTAGAGGGTCTTAGTTTTGCGTTTTGAGAACTCGAAGGATTTCTGTTTGTAACACCTCGAAATATTCGCCTGAGACCCCATAAAGTATATACATTCTTGATCGTTATGTGATTTTAAGTCGAACTAGCCATGTCAGTCCGTCTGTCTGTCGAAAGCACGCTAACTTTCGAAGGAGTAAAGCTAAGTGCTTGAAATTTTGCACAAATACTTTTTATTAGTGTAGGTCGGTAGAGATTGTAAAAGGGGCCAAATCGCTCCATGTTTTGATATAGCTGCCATGTAAACCGATCTTGGGTCTTGACTTCTTGTTCAAGCTCACTGATAAGGGGCCTCCATTTTGTAGCCGAGTCCGAACGGCGTGCCGCAGTGCGACACCTCTTTGGAGAGAAGTTTTACATGGCATAGAACCTCACAATTGATGCCAGCATTAGGAGGGTAAAACCACCGCTGAAAATTTTTACTAATGGTCTCGCCAGGATTCGAACCCAGGCGTTCAGCGTCATAGGCGGACATGCTAACCTCTGCGCTACGGTGGCCTCCAATTTATTCTATGCTTTACTTGAACTGGCTACGACAGGAAATTTTTTCCATTATAATATAGATTTTCAAACGCCTCGATCTTCTGCGCTCCTTGTCCAATCTCTGAAAATACGATTCAGCGATCGAAATTCGAAACTGAAGGTTGTGTCCAATTAAATATGGGATCAGCCTAAGAGACTCGTGTAAATATGGCGACCAACAATTCAAAAATAGCATCTTTATTTTGAAGTTAAGCTTCTTAGGCCGAACGAATAAGCAAAAAAAACTTAAATTTTCGGTAATATTTCTTACTGTGTGGCTTCGAGGACCCACTTCGATGCATATGCGTTAGGTTGAATTACCTCACTGAAGTTTGAAGATATCCCCCACCCAATATTCGGACACATTGTTCTCTCAAAGGACAGTGGAAAATCACCAGCAGCTAAATGGGAGTCTACGGCGTAAACAGTATTTTGCTTGTTATAAAGTTTGGTACAAAGCTAAAATACTGTTGTTTTAACTCAACAAGCATCAGACAGTCTTTGCTATTATAAGCAAATCTTTTGATGAGTGCAGACCAGATGCAGATGGGGTCCTGTTTGATATGGTCGTTGGGTGTCACAAGTATATTTCACATATGACACCGTTTTTTTCTGTGCATCATCGCTGGCTTAAGCAAAAGCCCCATAATGTGAGAGTGGTCTACAATTGAGATATTCGTTAGCAATATGTCCATACCTACTGCTGGTTATATGAATGCCAATGAATTAAGTTTTTAATTTATTTTCTGCTCCATAATTTCGATGTAACAATGCTTGAAATTTGAAGGAATTTAGTCCTTAATCGTTTAACATTGTTTTTCCCAAACCCTTATCACCTTGCAAGAACGTACTCAAGTGAAGTTGAGTAATGGACCTGCATTGCCTGCGGTATTCATTTATTGTTGATTGCTAATGCATTTTTAAATTGTGTAATAATAAATGTGGGTTAAGATAAAAACCCTTAAGTTAACCGCACTCCACTCGGGCTAGAATTTCTTATGGGGGACGGCATTCTTTGGAAACAAAGAAACTGCCTGCCATACACTATTAATATGACACAAGTCTATCAGAGGATGAAGTCAGTGAATGAGTGGTTTCTGCCTCTCGAATAACCCAACGAACTGGTAAAAATGAGGGAGTGGGAGTTTAAACTGTAAGCAGCAGGGCGGCCCGAGATGTAGTGATGTGGATTAACCGTCTCCCCCACCCTCTGGGACTTAAGCCAAAACCGAAGTCACTCAATGCCTTGCTCCACAGGCCATTGAAATTGAAATGAAATTTGAATAGTGGCTCAGAAACATTTCAAAGGTTATGAAATTGCTGAGCCCGTTGATGGGAGTCAAAGAGAGAGGATTGGAACAAGTCACAAGATTTTCATGCCTTAACGCATCAGCCTAAGAAACTCCGAAATCCACAGAAACTAATGTCTCCCCAACCAACACACACATTTGGCAGAGGTAGTACCTTCCTCAGGTCTTTGGGAGCAACTGTAAATACATTCACCCGCCCCAAAGGCACTTAGAAGCGACTTATGTAGGAAAAATCCAAAAACGAATGTTCACATACATAATTGTGCACAGGTGAAGTTTAGAGCAGAAGAGTATGGGTGCGTGAAAGTGTATGCATAGGTTTGAGTGCGCATTTCAGTTTGATCCGACAAGTATGTGGTGCTATTTGTGGGTGCCACGGACGATTGTGGTGAACACAAGATTCTCCAAAGAGGTGAAGGCTATCTCAATTTGGTTAAATTAACATTTAAAATGTCTCTGGGGTGAACGCAACCATTCAAATGCATGAAATGTTACGAAAACTTTTGCCCCAAATTTTTATGTGTAAAGGTATACACATCCTCATGCACTAACACACACAATGCCGTGTATTCGGAGTAGCCTTATTCAGTCATCAGCAGCACAATTTAAGCGGAAAGCTTCATTACTGCAGATATAAAGAGATGAAATTACTTGTTAACATTAGAAGGTGATAGACATTCTTATGTGACAATCGAAACACATATAGGTGGAGAAAATTTAAGAGATATGGACGTATTATCATAAATCTTGACAACAGAATTTGAATTATGAGCAGAGCGACACTAGTTAGGTTAGGTTAGGTTGAAAAGAGGGTGCAGATATTAATCCGCCTCATGCCACTATGGACATACACCTATGCCAGTAATCGGCTTGTTGTGCGCTCAAAAGAAAATTTTAAGTTAGGATTTCGGGCTACTTACAAAATCCCCAATTGTTTTCAATTCCACTCCCTAAGTTGGTTCATGTCTCATAATGCGTCTCCACCCAAGTACCGGTATCTGTTGGACGTAAGAGCCGGCCAATGATGAAGGAAATGCTCCAACGTCTCATCATCATCCCCGCATGCCCTACACATGCTATCACTTGCCACACCTATTTTACATAAGTGAGCTCGTGGTCCTATGTGTCCCGTTATGATACCAATAGCTGTACTGACCTCATTCTTGCTTCCTTTCAGTAGGATAGGATTTTCCCCACTCTACCGACCGTTTCGCTGTTACAATGTTGCATGCGCAATCGTCGCCCACTCCTTTAACTCGGACTGCGTCGACCCGAAATGCTACGGGTTAACCAAGTTTATTGACGGCAGTCCTCTGGCCTTCATGGCCAAATCGTCTGCACTTTCATTTCCCATTACTCCTTTATAGCGCGGCACCCAAACGATGCGGATTTTACCATCTTCAGAGAAGGCGTTAATCTTCTTCTTGGACTGCAATACTGTTCGTGACCTTACCATCCTGGTTGTAATTGCCCTTATGGCAATTTTACTGTCGGTAAAGATGTTGACACTCGACGTCCTCGGGTTAAAACCACACCACTTCATGCATTCTGTGATCGCCCGGATCTCCGCCTGCAGGACCGTGTTATGGTCAGGCAGTCTAAAACAGATCTCAGTCCTTGGGTTCTCAATGAAAACAACCAGAGCGACACTAGTACTTAGTGTTCAAAATTCAGCAAGCAAATTGGATACCCACTATCATAGATATAGTATTTCCATTTCTATATTAATCTTAGATCTGGAGAATTTCCATCGCAGGAACTATCTGTGTATAACTTATATCAGGGATTCGGTGCGGACGGGCACAGTTCTCGCCCGATTTTATAGAAATTTTGCACGAAGTGTTTTGTTATGACTTCCAACAAATGTGTTAAGTATAATTCCAATCGGTTCATGAACTGGTATGGCCGTCATATAAACCGATCTTTGATCTTGACTTGACTTGACTGGTTTGGCTGAAATTTTGCATGAGGTGTTCTGCTATGCCTTCCAATAACTGTGCTAAATACGGCGGAAATCGGTACATAGCCTGATATTGCTGCCATATAAATCGTTCTGGGATCTTGACTTCTTGAGCCTCTAGAGGGCGCAATTCTCATTCGATTTGGCAGAAATTTTGTACAACGACTTCTCTCATTACCTTCAACATACGCGTCTAATATGGTCTAAAACGATCAGTAGGTTAATACAGCTCCCACTAAACCTATCTCCCGATTTTGCTTCTTGAGCCCCTACAAGGCGTAATTCTTATCCGCATGAAGTTAAATACTACACAATGACTTCTACAATATTCAGCATTCATTTATGGTCCGAGTTGGATTAAAATTTGATAAAGTTCTTATTCAACATTCTTTGTTTGCCTAAAAAGAGATACTGCGCATAGAACTCGAGAAATGCGATCCATGGTGGAGGGTTTATAAGATTCGGCCCGGCCGAACTTAGCACACTCTTACTTGTTACTTCTCATTTTCGTTTGAAGTAAAGGTGATGAAAAATTAACGATATTATCGATACTATCGATAATATCGTTCATCTAAGCCCCTCGATATACTTGTCAAATATTGCCCCGAACAGTTGATATTTAGTTTTAGCTGCAGTATAGGCCGATCTGCCGGTATAGGGCCTTAAGGCCATAACATACGCAATTATAACCCCATTTCACTACAATTTGATATTGAAAGTTTTATTAAGCCTTCCGAAATCTAAAACGAATAGGGTTCAGATCGAACTATATTTGGATATAGCTGCAAGAGAGACCGATATAGCGATTTTGAGTCTCAAGCCTATGAAAACCGTTTTTTGTTACTCGATTTAATTGAAATTCGGAAGAGTGAGTTCGGTTAAAGCCCTTGATATCAATATCAAATATGATCTTGTTCGAACCATATTTATTTATGTATAACTGCTATTTATAACCCGAACTCGCTGAAATTTGAAGAATGAGTTGCATTAGGCCTCTCGATATACAGAGTATGATCCACATACGACTTTAGTTAGACATAGGTGTCATATAAACCGATCTTCCTATTTAGGATCTTAAGCTCATAAAAAGCGCATTCATTAGTCGAGTTTGCTGGATCAATGGGTTCTATTAGACGCCTTGACATCCATGCCAAATATGGCCCCAATCGGGCTATATTTAGATATAGCTGCCATATACACCGATTTTCTGATACATATAGGACTATAAGTCATAACAGTCGCTCTTATTACGCGATTTCGCTGAAATTTGATATAGTGAGATGTATTGCGGCTTCAGATATCCAACTTCCAACAGACGCACAGAATCATGTGCACCATGAAAATAATGTAATTGTTGCAGACAAAAAATCTGTCATTTTACGAAAACACATGCATTGGAAAAAGTACAGCCAATAGACAGGGTTGTCGAGCGTGGTCAATGTAGTATTTGTATCATAGAGGCGTTTTTGCAATGAAGGCCTTTGAAGAAGTCACACCTAATACGGTTGAAAAGTCTTCTAACCAAAAACGAAACGCGTCCCATAGTGGTTGGTGTGTGTTACGATCTCTGGCCTTGCATTTCCATTACAAAGAAAATCTCCGAACTTTCAGAAACAAACGAACTTTCTGTCAATTTAGGGTCTTAATCCCATAACATGCGCATTTGATACCAGTTTTTGCTGAAATTTGAAACTGGGATATCGGAATCTAAACCGAATATGATCCTTATCGGTCCATATTTGGATATAGCTACGGACATAGTGGAGCTATAAAAAAAATAGAATAATAAGCTTATCCATGGTGGTGGCCATCCAAAGTATGGCACGGCCGAACTGAATACGTTTTTACTTGTTTTACTTCACGAACTTGTTATTTTGGCGTAACTAAAAAGGACCAGGCTAGAAATAGATTTCGGTACATGCTTGAAAATCGGATGATCCGATATAGACGGCGATCAATAATATATATAATCGGAATTTAATATTGCTTGATGTTGAAAACGTTGTAACAAAATTAATACTAAGTGAAAAATAAATAGTCAATTTAAATGTAAAGGAGCGGGAGCAGAGGGGAGCGAAAAAAAATGCCATAGCGGCAATTTTAAATATGTCCACAATTTGGACATATTTAAAATTTGGCAGCAAACATGGGCGACTAAAAGATTTTTCTGAAATTTGCAGTAATTCATAGAAAAAAGTACAAAATAAAACGAAATCGTGACTACTTGGATTTTCAGAAGTCCTAAACTAGATTCAGATGAGTCAAATATTTGACCCCAAAATATGTCAAATTCATACAGTGTTGATTTTGAATTAGTTCAGAAAGGCATTTCGAACAGAAGATCGAAGCAACTTAGTCTGAAATATGTGGTCTTTGGAGCTGATAATGCTTCATATCACCTAGCCTGTTTATACTCAGTCTGACTTACAAATGTAGGATATCTCTCAATTACGTTCCGTGTTATAAATGAGACACTTTGCGAACTGTTTCTCTTTTTCAATGTATTGCGAAGACCTTGCTTTAAAGTATGACGTTGTTCTGATTATATACCACGAAGGGTAACAATGGAACATTTACACCCAGATATAATGCCAATAAATGCAATAAAATAACGAACATGCGGAACACAACATGGACCTCGAAAATGCAATTAAATTAATCTACGTTGGCCAAGTGTTGGCATGAATGCACATCCAAATTGATTGGCAGGAGTGTAAAGTGTACACCAACAATAATAGCTCTTAGGTCCTTTCGGGTGAGGTATCGGGGAAGGGGCCAGGATGGCAATATAAATGAGGAACTACAGAATGACCACAGAGCTCAATGCCTGCTTTTGCCTTGTTCAATGTGTGGCGGCATAATTCAATTGTATTTCGTACCCATCTCGTCTCAACCACCAAACGAAGGACCACTGATGAATGATGGTTACAAAATGTAACAACAAATGATTTGCATGTTTCACTTACAAACCAACATTTCTTTGGGATGTGTGGAGGTCTAGGCCAACGGTAGCCAATGGAGGTAGTGTACATTGATGTTGGTGAAACGGTTGGTATCATTGCAATATGCCGCCATGGGCCATGAATGCATTTGCCATTGATGCTCAGTCACACAGACAGCCAACCACTCATACACACACATACAAATAGCTGTAGTTATATATGTGCGGGCGGTCCACTCATACACACACATACAAATAGCTGTAGTTATATATGTGCGGGCGGTCTGTTATCATTTTGGAGCAGATTGCATTGCATTTATTTGCCAGAATACAAATTCTGTACGCTCACACATGAATAGATACAAAAGCCAGGCTACAAGGACTTCAATTGTCGCCATTGTTGGAAGTGTGCGTGGGTATGGGTGCCAATGCGAGTGTATGAGAGCAAGCAAGCAGCAGTGAAGTGCAGCATCAATGTTATGTTTACTTTATGTGTGTGTGTGTGTGCTGTGTGTGTGCTAGTGGAAGCATTCATAATTTGCAAGTTTTTACCGAAGTCCTTATTGTTGCTGTTTTTGTTTTTCGCCGCAGGTGAGTTGCTAGTGAATCGTCCTTCTGCTGTTTTTGTTGACGTTGTTGCAGCTTTTGTGGGATTTGCATTAAATCGTTGGTCTTTCGGTTTTCAGAGCGATTTAGGCAAAGCCACAATGAATGCAAAATTGTTTTTATTCCGCCCAACTCATCCAAGCTTTAAACACCAAACGACATAGAGATGGCGCCATTGTCAATGGCAAAGAGAATAATTCCTTTGCATGCATTATGCGACAGTATTTTCATTATGACGCTAAGGGCTAGTATGCATGTGCGTATGTCTGCGTGTGGATGTTAATGGGCAAATGATATTGGCGTTACCTTGTGGCGTTACGCTGGCGGTGTGCACATTCTGATAATCGTGCCATCACACTCACAATACTAAAAACAAGGTTTTCCTTCAAAAGAGTTGTCACAAAACGCACCAGCACAAAAGAGAAACAAAATTAAAAATTCATTTCGCCCATTGTGCAAATAGACTCACTCTCAATTTAGGCATAAGTTCGTGCATGTGTGTGTGTGTGTGTTTTGCAAAATGAAACATCAAAAGTCAATTTTGTAGTAGAAATGAAACAGAAGAAGACTATGCATGTGTATAGTGTTCCAGGGTCGAATATAATTTTCCTTTCACTAGAGATGATACTCCATTGAGGCATTGAACGCCGACATGTTAAAACATTTAACAAATAAAAACTCGCTAAGTTGAGCCGGGCCGAACCAAGGATACTGGTCAACAAAATTAAAAACAAGGTGACTGTTGCTTCTGAGTTTTTTAGTGTTTCTATCTCAAATAGCTTGTGGCAATAATTTACGATTTTTACAAAGATCGTTTCTTTCGTTGATTCTTGACCCTACAAAAATTTTTAAGTTGTTTTTCAATGTGAAATGACAAAACAGAGTTTTTGTGTGCTAAATCCTAATAGTTTTCATATAGGACTTTGTTTAAATTTTATAGCAGCAGTAGTTTAACAAGGAATCCGATATGGGCTTTTATAATTTTGTAATTTTAATCCCACTTTAACAAGATTTTGCACGAGGAGTTGTATTTGATGTCCTAATACGTGTGCAAAATTTCATACAACTTGGTTTCGATTTATGTATAGCTTTAACCCGATATAAACTTTTATGGCTTTAAAAGCCTCAGTTTTGCTTCGATCTTTGCAAAATGCTGCTTGTTTGACGTCTTCATATGTGTGTAAATTTTCGTGAAAATCGGTCCAGATTTGGATATAGCTTTCATATAAATCTTTCATCCGATATAGAGTTTTAGAGCAGCCACAGTTTTGGTCCGAGACGTTTTATTGTCTAATTTAGATATAGCTCCGATATATATATATATATATATATATATATTTCCTCCGATACGGACCTTTCAAGGCAGTAGAAACCACAATTTTGGTCAAATCGCTACAATATTGGGTGGGAAATTTTTTATTTGACATACTATCGGCATAGATTTAGATATTTCTCCCATATAAATCGTTTGTTTTATATGGCCTTTTAAGGCTGTATAAATTCACAATGTCTGTTCTATCATAAAAAAAATCTTACAAAGTTCTATTCAATATTTCAATAAGTTTGCCAAATTTAAAGTCAGACTAGATTTGGAAATAAGTTATATAGATTAATAGTACTTAACTCGTTGGTGAGGGTTTTATATAGTAGGCTCCGTCCGACTTTTGCCTTACCTTGCTGGTTTTTCTATTTCTGCATATATGCCAGGTACGAGTACCAGGGTGGCGTATGACATATTTGATCATAATTATCGGAAAGTAATCATACTCACCCATGTCCAAAAATCTTAAGGAGGCCTTCGTAGCGCAGAGGCTGACATGTTGGCCTATGACACTGAACGCCTTGGTTAGAATCGGGCGTTACTACAGAAAGAGGCAGAATATCTGGCGCCTCGTCTGGCCAAAATTTTCACAGCGTGCATAGGACTTTCATATACTCCGAAAGCCTGGCAGGAGGCAAGGGTGGTGTTTATACCCAAGCCCGGCAAGGCAAATTATGCGACATCAAAGGCCTAAAGACCCATAAGCCTTACATCCTTTCTACTCAAAACTATGGAACGTATTATGGACACCATGTTGAAGAGTATGACATCAAGCGAACTGCTCAAATACAAACAGCATGCCTATGTCAAGGGAAGGTCGGTGGAGACTGCGCTGCACTATGTTGTGCATAAACACTGGCGGTATGCATTGACAACGAGGGGGCTTTTAACAATGTGCGGACCGACACACTGATCCAAACCTTAGACCAGTACTGGGTGGACCCGGTCCTTAGAGACTGGATAAATCATATGCTAAGGAACAGGTGGATAAAATATGTGTCGCATGGCATAAATATAAGGGAGAAAGTGGCACAGGGCACGCCACAGGGGGCATTTTATCGCCACTCTCTATGGTGGTCACCCATAAATGACCTATTACGGATGCTGACTGAGGAGGGATTTGAACCAGTATGCCACGCAGACGATGTTATAATACTTCTAAGGGGTAAGGATCCGAACGAGCTATGCAGAAGGGCCGAAAGGGTCTTGCATATGGCATATGACTGTGCTAGACCCAGAAGTCTCAATGTTAACCCAGAGAAGATTGAAATATGCCTGTTCACGAGGAAGACGAAGGTGGGCCAATTTAACGCACCACGTTTCCTGAATAAGACAATTTCGATATCTGACAAGGTTAAATACTTGGACAGGAAACTGAATTGGAAGTGTCACACTCAGGAGCGTACTGAGAAGGCTCACCGAAACGGGGCCTGAATCCTATGATAGTCCACTGGCTCTACAGGAACGTGATTAGACCAATACTTACTTACGCCTCAGTAGTTTGGTGGACTGCTATGGGGAAAAAGTGCAACATAAGGACCATACAACAGTTTCAGAGAACATGTTGTCTTGGCATAAGCGGAATTGAATTGGACGGAACCTTAGTGTTTCCATCTGGAAGACCATGTTACACGGATGGATAAAAGCTAGAGGACAGAGTGGGCCTGGTAGAACCCAGGGACTGAGATCTGTTTAAGACTGCCTGACCATAATACGCTCCTGCAGGCGGAGATCCGGGCGATCACGGAATGCGTGAGGTGGTGTGATGCTAACGTGAGGACGTCGAGTGATCGACGATCGACGATCTTTACCGACAGTAAAATTGCCATAAGGGCAATAACAACTTGAACGGTAAGGTCAAGAACAGTGTTGCAGTGTAAGAAGGAGATTAACGCCTTCTCTGAGGATGGCAAAATCCGCATCGTTTGGGTGCCGGGCCATAACGGAGTAAGGGGAAAAGAAAGGGCAGACGATTTGGCGGTGAAGGCCAGAGGACTGCCGTCAATAAACTTGGTTAACCCGAAGCCTTTTTGGGTCGACGCAGACCGGGTTCAGGGAGTGGGCGACGAATGCGCATGCAACATTGTGGAACAGCGAAACGGTCGGTAGGACAGCGAAAATCCTATGTGGGGATCCATATCGTGAGAAGACGAGGCTATTACTGAAAGGAAGCTGACTATATGTTTGCTTAGTTCACGCTTAATTTGAAGGAGCAAAACTAGGCGATTGAAATTTTTGGTTGGGATTGTAAATGGTCCTAACCTGATATAGCTTCCATATAAACCTACCTCAGTTCTTGACTTCTTGTGCCTCTAGAGGTCGAAATTCGTGTACGATTTGATTGAAAGTTTGCACAAGGTGGTTTGTTTGATTTCCCTCAACTGTGCCAAGTATGGTTCAAATCGGTTTATAAACTGAAATAGCTGCCATATAAACCGATCTATAGATTTGAATTAATAAACCTCAAGAAGGCGCAATTACCATTTTATTTGGCTAAAATTTTGCACATAAAGTTTTGCTATGGCTTCCAACAGACGTTCCAAGTATGTTGCAAATAGGTTTATAACCTGATATAGCTTCCATTTAAACCGATCTTTTGATTTGACCTCTTGAGCCTCAACGGGGCGCAATTATTTGGCTGTAATTTTAAACGTGGTATTTTTTCTGGCTTCTTATAGTTATGACAATTACGGACGAATTGTAGATCTATCTCCCATATATTTGAAAAAGTCATTCAAAGAACGTGTCAAATGCAGCCCATGGTGAAGGGTATAAAAAATTACGTACGAACGAACTTAACGCGCTCTTTATTGTTATATAAAAATTTCGTCATTCTTCGATAACACCTCGAAAGGTTCGTCTAAGACCTTCTAAGTTATATATCTTCCGTCCATCCGTCCGTCCATCCGTCCGTCCATCCGTCCGTCCATCCGTCCGTCCATCCGTCCGTCCATCCGTCCGTCCATCCGTCCATCCATCCGTCCGTCCATCCGTCCGTCCATCCGTCCGTCCATCCGTCCGTCCATCCGTCCGTCCGTCCGTCCGTCCATCCGTCCTTCCATCCGTCCGTCCATCCATCCGTCTATCCGTCCATCCGTCCGTCCATCCGTCCATCGATCCATCTGTCCGTCCATCCAAACCAGCAAAAATTAAAGCTTCTAGGAACCGAACATTATCCTTGTTCGGTTTTCACTGGAGGAATATAAGATTACAGACTGATTTTAGCCGCAGTTGCCGCAGAACACCGCATGCAAAATTTCAGCCAATTCGGACAAATATTGCGACTTGTAAGAGCTCAAAAAGTCAAATCGGGAGATCGGTTTATATGAGAGCTATAACCAAATTTGAACCGATATTGCCCATTTGCAATCCCCAATGACCTACACCAATATTAAGTATCTGTGTCAAATTTAAAGCGGATAGCTTCGATTCGAACCATAATTACATGGAATGTTGGATACCATAGTAGACGTCGTTAAGTAGGGGCTCAAAAAGTAAAATAGGGAGATCGGTTTATATGGGAGCTGTATCAGGCTATAGACCGTGTCAGATCATATTTGGCACGAATGTTTGAGGTCATGGGAGAAGCCGTTGTACAAAATCTCAACCACATCTGATAATAACTTGCCTCTCTAGAGGCTCAAGAAATCAAAATCAAAGATCGGTTTCTATTCCAGCTATATCAGGTTATTTAACGATTTAAAACATACTTATCACAGTTGTTGGATGTTATAACAAAACACGTCATGCGAAATTTCAGCTAAGTCGGTTAAAAATTGCGCCCTATAGTGGCTCAAGAAGTCAAGATCCCAGGTTTATAAGGCAGATATATCAGGTTATATACCGATTAAAATCATGCTTAGCTAAGTTTCAGTCAAATCGGATGAGAATTGCGCCTTCTACAATAGAGTCGCAAGAAGTCAAGAACACAGATAAGTTTATATGACAGCTATAATAGGTTGTTGGCCGAGTTCAATCATACTTAGCACAGTTATTGGAAATCATGAAAAATTGCACCCTTAAGTGGACCGATTTGGCTCATTTACAATCCCAACTGACCTACACTAATAAGAAGTATTTGCGCAAACTTTCAAGCGCCTAGCATTACTCCTCCGAAAGTTAGCGAGCTTTCGACAGACAGACGGACGGACGGACATGGCTAGATCGACTACAAATGTCGTGATGATCAAGAATATATATACTTTGTGGGGTCTTAGACGATTATTTTGAGGAGTTACAAACAGAATGACGAAATTAATATAATCCCATCGGATGGTGGAGGGTATAAAAACACATGAATGCCGTTCAGGAAAACATTGAAAAGTAAAGTGTTATCCATATGATTTCTAGATTAAAAAGTATGCAAACACAAATTTGATTATTCCATTAAGGAAAGGAGGCAAACTTCTAACATGTCAATGATTGCTGTCCGATTCAAGTTTAAGATCAATGGTAAGCTTTATATAGCCGAGCCCCAACGGCGTGCCACTGTGCGATACCTTTTTGGGAAGCAGTTTTTACATGCCATAGTACTTCACAAATTTCGCCAACATTATAAGCTTTATATAGCCGAGCCCCAACGGCGTGCCACTGTGCGATACCTTTTTGGGAAGCAGTTTTTACATGCCATAGTACCTCACAAATTTCGCCAACATTAGGAGTAGAGCTGGAAAAATATCGATGGCTCTGCTGATACTTTCGATATTTTATTTTTTGCCTGAATATCGATTGACATTTTTCCAATCGATACCATCGGCAAAGTTAAATTTTTTGCAACATTGAACAAAAGTAAGCGATGCGACACTTTATGTATCATATAAGATATATTTCGCTATAGAGGGCTTAATTTTATCCGATTGAGCTATAATTTTGTACAATGATTTCTCTCTTGAGTTCCAACTGACTTAATTAAATATGATTTTATTCGGTCTGTGTTTTCGGTTCAGTCTGATTTTTACTTTTTACTTTCGTTTGAAATTAAAGTGATAGGAAACTAACTATAGTATCGATATTTATTATTAGAAATATCGAAAAGCGAATTTTGCTATTATCGATAGTATGCCAGCTGTTATTAGAATGGGATAACCACTGATAAAAAATTTTCGTCTGTATTTGAACCCAGGCGGACTTGCGTACCTCTGCGCTACGGTGGCCTACATGTGTTAAATCAGTTGTTTAGCACTCAACAGCTGTTTAGTACTCAACAGATGTTTAGTACTCAACAGCTGTTTAGTACTCACCAGCTGTTTAGTACTCAACAGCTGTTTAGTATAAGCTATTATTTACAAAATGGAATATTAATTTTTAAGGATATTTATAGAAAAAGGAACTAGTATTAAGTGTACCGTTATGTACCATATATAAGTATGAGAAATTGCCAATAAAGTCAATTACGGCATTCACTGCCGAACTGTTGGTAACTACCAAACAATACATTTTTTTTAGCAAAAACTCTTGAGTACTTCTTCATAAAAAAAACCTTGCACTGGGGTGAAGAGGTTAGAGTTGGGGTTTTATCGATATCATGTCCAAATTTCAAGGCCCAAGAAGGTCCAGGAACCTCCTGGCAGGGCCCGTAAGTTGGTCACTTCGGCATTTCGAAAAATTGTTCTTCATTTGTGGTTCGATTACAAAAATTCTTTTTTTTTTGTATTGTAGATAGTGGTCAAAAATCCCTATAATAAAAGTCCACTTAAGGTATACAATATTTTTACTGGTTTCGGGGATATTCGACTTTAAATTTTTAATTTTTTGAAATTAAATCCGAAATTGTCTTCGTGTTTTGCCATTTACGAAAGCATTTGTGGTTCGATTTTGATGCAATTTGATGCATGATTTGGATTGGTGACAACATTAGCAATGACTGTACTACAGAAAGAGCCAGCATACGATAATTCTGATAAAAGTTATAAAGCTTGGAAGTCAAAAAATGTGAAAAAATGAACTTGTGTCGGTGCTCACATTGTTTAAGCAACCTCGATGTCAATGCATACAGCCAACTTGTATCCTTGCCTTTTATACCCTCCACTATAACATGGGGGTATACTAATTTCGTTATTCCATTTGTAACACCTGGAAATTTTAGTCTAAGGCCCCATAAAGTATATATGTTCAAGATCGTTATGACATTTTAGGTCGATCTAGCCATGTCCGTCCTTCTGTCTGTCGAAAGCGCCCAACTTTTGAAGGAGTAATGCTCGGTTGAGATTGTAAATGGGCTAAATCCATCCATGTTTTGATATAGCTGTCATATAAACCGATCTCTTAATTTGACTTTCATAGCATCTAGAGGGTGCGATTATTGCTCGATTTACCTGAAATTTTGGAGTTTTTGTCTTTCAATGACTTCTAGCAGCCATGACAAGTACGGTCCATATCGGTCAATAACATGATATAGTTCATATATATTTGAAAAAGTAATTCAAAGAACTTGACAAAGGCGATCCATAGTGGAAGATATATAGGATTAGGACAGGAGCACGATTTTACTTGTTATACATTATGTCATCCGAGTGGTCTCCACCCTTGAAATTGACTTGCTTCATGTATCGGAACAAACCACTAGATATTCTACTTTTTATCATAGTATCCACTATACGCTCTGTGGTTTTGAATAGGAAGAACGTAAGAAGGTCTACAGACATTGGGCGTCTTGTTTGTTTTGCTGGGCTTGGGCATAAACACCACTCTTGTCTCCTGTATTATTATTATATTTCGAACTTGTAAAATGTCTCTTCAAAGAGATGTCTCTCTGCGGCACATTGATCAAATGGGAGGCTTCTTGTCATTGTTGGCTCAAATAAATTCCGTCCGAGAGACTAAATTCGCTGTTTTGCTGAATTTGCGGCCGTACATCAGCAATAAGTCCAATCGTTATGATTTAGCCTATTCATTGTTAAATGCTTAACCTTGCCGCATAAACGAAAGGACAACAGTCAAAAAAGACCATTTCTGAAGACCCTTTTTGTATACAGTTGAAATTCCCAATGAATGACAATATGCCCACTCTATTAAACAGCCACAAACAACATGATAAATCATTATGTGCTTGCAGCATTAAACCCACTCACAGTGATTTATACTACAGTTGTTCTCTTATATACTTACCTAGTATGGGATGGCATAACACTCTGTTAAATATGTCTCAATGAATATGGTTGGGAAGGCTGGTGGGATGGATAGACTTAGTAAAAGATGGGTGGGGTTCGGCGGAAACCGATTTTTTAAAAAGGAGGAAACGAAATAAAGTCGAGAGATGTGTATGTCATTTCGCTGGATTTGTATTTCAGTGGGGGCTCCAGTAATGAAATTGTTTTTCTTTTTTGAGTTTGTCTTTTACTAGTAATTTTCCATGTCTCGCCCTTTCTCTCTCTCCCCCTTTCTCCCCCTCTCTCTGTTTCTGATGTACTTGTAATCGTATGAATATTCAAATTATGAGTATGAGTGAAGCCGTTTAAGTTCAAAAGTGGGTTTAGAACTGCAAACGTCGCTCCCTAAATTACAAAAAAAAAAATGTAAATCCCTCTCTCACTCACGTTAACATAAAATGTGATTTACATTCAGTTAAGCTGAGAATTTATGCTATGAGTTTATAGGATGACTCCTCTTATGCACGCAGTAGCGCAACAAAAGACATAAAAAATTTAAATTTAGTTGAAAAATTTGGCATTTAGTTCTTTAATTTCGTTAAACGTGATCTCAGCAGGCTATTAGGGTCAGTGAAGGTCACCTCGGTATTTGGGTTGGTAAATTGCTTGTTATCCAGTTTCGACAGCATATTCTTCTTTCTCGTAAAATTCTAAGAGGCTATGGCCATATTGGTTAAAATCACACTACAGTTCTTAAAAATAAGATTTTGAACTCAAACCATTGCCAATCTCCCGATTAAGGTTGGGTTAGGTCAGGTTTAAATGGCACTCTGCCATCAGACTCACTTAGACATTTTAGTCCATTGTGATACCACAGGAAGAGGAAGATGCCTTATAGTTCCTACCCTTGAACCATCCAGATCGCACATCCACTAAATCAGACAGGTTCTCAAAGAAATGAGAACCTAAAGTGCAACTCCTTCTGAGTGCTAGTGCATACACATACACACATACACACAGAAGGTGTTCTATAGTCTCTTCTTCTTCGATGTCCTCACAGCTTCTGCAAAAGTCGTTGCTGGCTTCAGTCTGTCAGCATGTTTTCCGATTAGACAGTGACCTGTAATGACGGAGAAAATGACTGAGACGTCTGTTCTAGCCACTGACTGCAAAGCAGTAGACTTCTTCAAGTATAGATTAGGCCACATAGTTTTGGAATGCCCTCAGCCCCCTCGTTGTGACCATCTATTATTTGTTGTCCTTTGCGTCTGGTCCTAAAAACTTAGCTTACATGTCGCTAGAGGCATACCCACAGATTCCAGTGTCCCTGGAATGCGTAGGGTAGTTCCGAGTCTCCCGATTTAAGATTTTGCTGAAATTTCGAACAGACCACTCGACAAGCGTCTTTTAAATATAACTGCCATATTGAATAATTTGGAGCAACGAATCGGTATGGTCTGATATGGCTGTATGAACTCCTGAACAAACATCTTAGTTTAATAAAGACCCACTTTCGTAGGATTTAAATTCAATTTAAATAAGATATACTATATCCATGGTGATTGTTATCGAAAGTTCCGTTCGACCCAATGCGTTTCTTCTTGTTTCCTTATGGCATGAAATGCTCTGGAGAACAAATCAGTATATAAAGTTACGAGGGATAGGACAACCCTTGCCAATCTGCCAACTGACAGCTCTATCGTAAAGCTTGACATTTTTGAGGTTATACGTTCTCAGAACGTTTTGACATACGAGCGTTATTTGTGTTGTTTACAGTAACTAAAAAATTCATCTCAACCAAAAAGTTGAATTGAACCGTGAACATATTCGTGCGATTATTTTTTACAACTCTCGACGTGGATTAACTAAACAACAGTGCATCGATGAATATAATTCAATTTTTGGCGATGAAGTTCCATCAAGGACCAGTGTTTATCGGTGGTAAGGAGAATTCAAGCTAGGTCGTAGTTCCCTCCAAGACGAATTTCGTGAAGGTCATCCAAAATCAGTTGTTGTTCTGATGTTATGCGCCACCTGATATTGTAAGATCGTCATGTGACCTATCGTGGGATTAAGACAACCTTGGATGTCACACAATTTGTCAACCGCTCAATAAAAGGCTCGTATCGATTGGTCGACAACTGCATTTTTGAGCACTCAAAACATCGATTTAAAGAGTCATACGCCGTATAGTCCTGACTTGGCACCCAATGACTTCTTTTAATTTTAGTATGTAAAAAATAAATTGATAGGTCAACGTTTTTCGACACCTGAATAAGTGGTTGATGCGTTCAGAATGCATGTTTTGGAGATACCTCAATCAAAGTGGCAAAAGTGCATCGACCATTTGTTCAAACGCATGGTGACTAGATCTTAATGGGGAATATTTAGAAAAACTATAAAGCAATTTTCGATGATTAATATATGTTTTTGTGTTCTCTAATCCCGAAATATAAAAGGCAACCCTCGTATAACCAACATTAGGTCATATTAATCAATATTGGGATAAATTTAATGATGCAAACACGAGAATACTTATCGGTTCAAAGGGACCTCCATTATGGTAAGCATTGTAGTATAGTCCGCAATGTTTTACCTTTAGATTTTAATTTAATGTTAGTACTTACATTTGTGGGAGTCTTGACTCAAAGCCTTTCTTCCCTATGCTGCTAATATATTTCTTATATATCAGATTTGAAACATTTTGACGTAAGGCGGCAAAGAAATCCTGTAACAAAATGTAAAAGAATTACTTTTAGAAACATTTTTACATACTTTTTCTTAAATAATTCTCATTCCAAAACAAACAAACAAAAAAAAAAAATAGTGTGTATCTGAACGAGACCAGTCGCCCCGAATATCTTGGTAGCCACCTTCAAAATGCTACAGGGCCAAACAAAATCGTGCTCTAGCACGATGCTGATATTGTTTCAGGGTCCGTCCCCTAAACTCCCTTCAAACCGGCCATCTTTGCCTACTATGGCAATAATTAATAGGTATTTGAAATTAGAATTTGATATCCAGTTTTGATGCCAAGTGTTTGGGGGCCGTCTCACCCCATAAACTCTCCCTAAACCAACGGCTATTGGGGCTCAAATAAAATAAATTTGAGAGTAGAGCTGAGTGCGTGGGTGGCGGCCCCACCCTAGATACACCTTTAAGTGGACATATTTGTGGATTATCACAGTAAGGGGCTCAAATCTGATATCTGTTTTATGCCCAAGTGTTTCAAGGACGCCTCACCCAAACTCCCCCTAAACCACACATATCTACCGACTATAGCAAAATGTAGCTCAAATGTGATTTCTGGGAGTAGAGTATGAATCTGATATCCCTTATTTTCAAAAACTCCAGATATTGGAGAATGGTGGGGCAATTAAAAATTAAGGTTGTTTATAATAACTCAAAAACAGAAATTTGATATCCTTATTTAGGATGGGATACTCAGGGGGCCGCGCCACCTCCAAGGCCCGCTAAATGGAAATACAAGCCAATAATGACTATATGGGACTCAAATTAAAGGTATTTGAGTGTAGAGAACGAATCTGATTTATGACGGTCCACCCCCAAATATACCCCCACACCGGACTTATTTACCGACCATAGCAATATAAGGCTCAAATGAAAAGTATTTGGGAGTAGAGCACCACTATGATATATCCACATTGGGGCGAAATTGTGAAAGGTCGTAACAGTACCCCAAAACAGGACTGTCCAGACTGTGCCAGTATAGGGCTCTTTCCAGCTAGAGTTTAATAAATTTCATGACAGGCATATGGTTATTATCGGAATATTGACAGTGAACAAGAAAGTTTAACCACCTTTTAAAACGTGTACCAATAGCTTCTATGTCTATGTCCAAGGATCTATTGATCAAGAAAGTTCTTTTCAACAATCAGATTTTTCCTCCCTACATTACTCAATATATGAACAGAATTCATGGTGGACTCCTGAGTTTCCTTCCTAATATTTTTTGCAACAAAATTGTGTCTTTAAATCATTCTCTGTAGACTTTTCAAATAATGTTCCTGTTTTTTTTTTTTTTTTTTTGATTTTAATTCACGCTTCACTATACCTGACTACAATTAATTTAAAAACCCATTCTCTAAAATAAAACAAATATTCCCATTTCTATGGGGATTATGAAGCACAATTGCATGCCTGTGTTTGTAATTGGAGAGATGCTTAATTCGAGCACAACGCTTCTTATCGCATATAAATCGTTGTGTGCATGTGTCTGTGGTAAACAAGTGACATATTTGGGTTAATATCATCAAAGCTCTTCGAAGAGTTTGTATAATGCTCTCACCCTAAGGATGAGGGACTTGCACTCTAGTGATAAGCTTTATATGTTGCCATGTAAACATCTTCTCGGAGACTCATACACACACTTATTTATTATCCTTCGTTCGTTTCTTTTTGTAGACACGTGACATTTCTTGAAATTCGACTGACGTAATTTTGCCATAATGAATGGGATTAATTAGGTCTCCTTCCTTTACTTTGTGCAAAACGAATAAACACTTGGCACATATAAACATACATTTAAAGCTGGTTCTCATTTGCTTTTATCCTTAATGCCAATAACACTTAGTTCTCATTTCTTCGTCTTCTTCATCTCAAAGAGCTCATCATCCCAATAGCAAAGAGTGATAGAAAGAAAAGAGCCAAGCCACGAGTGTGGAGGGGAAAGGAGATGGATGGTGTGTTTAAAAGTGGAAAATTGCAAGAGAAAGCCAGCAAATGCAATGTCGAAAAATAATATTGACATTTGCACTTATTATTGTTTCAGGCAAATGCCAAAGTTTAAACTAAATAAAGGATGCTTCTGCGAACTCATACCCAGTCTGGTTAGTTGTCATCATCGCCATCACCAGCAGAGAAGATAGCAATATCATGAGCACAACATCACATACTATATACACTCGCATTCTTACTTTTGGTCAGTGTTGCCAAGTACAAGAAAAATTACCAAATTATTTAAGTATTATATGGAAGAGTATAGTTAAAAATTTTGCAATTGCAACATGCACCTTGGTAGCTGTATTAGTAGCAAGCTCTGTTTAATAGTCCAAAGTTTGAGAGTTCGATTCGATTCCGTGTTATTGAAACTGACCAAAAATTGGTGAGTTTGACTCCAGACCCTACAAGAAAACAAGTAGAGCTGGGATGGGGATAAAAATGAAGCTCTGTAAGTTTTGAGCACCTTGAATATCGGCATGAATGAGGGCAATATCAGTTATAGATCGATCAGAAGACTATTCTTCTTGCATGTTGCAAACTCAAAACACCCCCGAGTATACGTAATGTATTAAAAAAATGTTAATAGATAGCACTTAAATCCAAATTTAGTCACACTTGAATTTTGCATACCTGTTGGAATATCTAATAGAACCTTTCCGATTTTTTTACGATGGTACGAAAATTGTGGTTTTAAAGCCTTAAAAGTCGAAACACATAAAAGATATATATGGGAGTTTTATCTAAATCGATGAAATTTTTTGATGAAATTTTGCACACGTATTGGGATGTCAATAAAACCATATACCATCTCTCATTTTGTAGAGATCGGACCAAGATTGTGGCTTTTACAGCCTTAAAAGGCCATATCGGATGAAAAATATATATGGGAGCTATATCAAAATCTGGACCGATTTTTATTGAACTTTGTACAAATATGAAAACGTTGATTGAAACGCTCCATGTCAAATTCTGTAAGAATGGGACCAAAATTGTGGCTTCTACAGCCTTAAAAGGCCATATCGGATGAAAAAATATATGGTAGCTATATCCAAATTTGGACCGATTTTTATGAAACTATGAACACATCTGAGGACATTGAATAAAACGGCCCATGTCAAATTTTGTAAAGATCGGACCAAAATTGTGGCTTCTACAGCCTTAAAAGGCCATATCGGAGGAAAAATATGTATGGGAGCTATATCAAAATCTGGACCGATTTTTATGGAACTTTGCACAAATATGAAAACGTTGAATAAAACGCTCCATGTCAAATTCTGTATGGATGGGACCAAAATTGTGGCTACTATAGCTTTAAAAGACCATATCGGATGAAAGATATATATGGGAGCTATATATAAATCTGATCCGATTATGATGAAATTTTGCACACATATTGGGACGTCACAAAAAGCACATCGTGCCAAATTTTGTAAAGATCGGACCACACATGTTGGGATGTCACATGAAACATTTCATGTCAAATTTGGCAGAGATCGCACCAAAATTGCGGCTCCTACAGCTTTAAAAGGCCTCATCGGATGATAGATATATATGGCAGCTATATCTAAATCTTGACCGATTTCAATAAAATATAACAAACATTTTGGGTCGTTAAAGAAAACACTTCGTGACAAATTTTGTAAAGATCGGACCAAAATTGTGGCTTCTACAGCTTTAAAAGGGCACATCGGATGAAAGATATATAGGGGAGCTATATCTAAATCTGGACCGAATCAGATAAATCAATAGCGTTCGTCCTTGGACCAAAAAAGACACTTATGCAACATTTTGTGAAAATCGGACAACAAATGCGATCTGTACCTTGATTACAAGAATACATGGACAGACAGACAGACGGACAGAGGAACATAGCTAAATCGAATCTGTAAGTGATTCTAAGACGATCCGTATACTTATCGATGGGTCCAGCTCTTCTCCTTCGTAGTGTTGCAAACAAATGCACAAATTTAGAATACCCTGTATCGCATTTTACAGGTTTTGGAAATAATGGTTTATCACCAAACATATTTTCTCAAGGACATTCCATTAAGGAACAGGGAATACTTCTCTCATACATATCAACGAGTGCTGGCCGATTCAAGTTTTAGCTCAATGACATGGGGCCTTCTCTCTTACGCCGAATTCAAAAGGCGTGCCACTTACCAAAATCAATAGTGTTTGTCCTTGGGCCAAAAAAGTGATAGGTGCAAAATTTCTTAATGATTGGACAACAAATACGATCTGCACTTCACTTTATTTACAAGAATACATAGACTCACCGACAGACATGGCTAAATCGAATCGGAAAGTGATTCTGAGTCGATCGGTATACTTATCAATGGGTCTAGCTCTTCTTCTTCTAAGCGTTGCAAACAAATGCACAAACTTATAATACCCTGTACCACAGTGGTGGTGTAGGGTATAAAAACTGAAGCTGATTCACCGAAACTATCGCTAAACAACTAAGATATTCGCTAAGACAAACACATTTTAAAGGATTTGAAAGATTAGGATCGCCCTATAGGTAGTGTGTTGGCAAGCAGTACAAATTTCAGGTCTGACTTTATGACTTGCATAAAACACCGACCACAATTCTCACCAGAATAAAAAAATTAGTTTTGAAAAAAATGTGGGATGACCTCCCCCTCCAAATTTAAATTGTGGCTACGTCCCTGGCTACCATATAAACCGATTTTGAGTGTCGACGTTTTGAGCTTCTAGAGGGTGGAATTCTTATCCCATTTGGCTGAAGTTTTGCCCGTGGTGTTTTGGTATGACTTCCAATAATTGTCTAAGTCGTTCTGCATCAGTCCATAACCTGATATAGCTGCTATATAAACCGATCTCTCGATTATAATTTTTTGAGTTTCTAAAGGGATCAATCTCATCAAATTTAGTTGAAATTTGCACATGTGTTAGTGTGACTTCCTACATCTGTGTTCAATATGGTCTAAATCGGTTCATAAGCTAATAAAGCTGCCTTATAAACCGATCTCCCAATTTGACTTTCTGAACCTCAGGAGGGCGCAATTATTATGCGATTTGTCCTGAATTATGGAGGTGGCATTTGTCTATGACTTGTAACATCCATGACAAGTACGGTTCATATCGGTCAATAACTTGATGTAGCTCATTTAGATTTAAAAAGTAAAAGCTTGCTAAGTTCGGTCGGGCCACCACCATGGAATCCGCTAAAACATGGGAGCTATATCTAGTTATAGACCGAATTGGACCGTACTTGGCGCAGTTGTTAAGAGTCACAACAGATGCAAATTTTCAGCCAAATCGGAAAAAAATCGCGGCTTGTAAGGGCTCAAGAAGTCAAATCAGGAGATCGGTTTATATGGGATCTATATCATGTTCTTGACCGATTTGAGCCGTACTTAACACAGTTGTTGGGAGTCATAACAAAACACCATGTACAAAATTTCAACCAAATCGGAGGAAAATTGAGGCTTCCGGAAGCTCAAGAAATCAAATCGGGAGATCGGTTTATATGGGATTTATATCAGGTTATACACAGATTTAAACCTTACATGACACAGATGTTGGAAGTCAAAATAGGACACTATGTGCAAAATGCCAGCCAAATCGGGCAAAAATTGCGGCTTCCAGGGGCTCAGGAAGTCAAATCGGAGGATCGGTTTATATGGGAGCTATATCAGGTTTTTGGCCGATTTAGACCGTACTTGGCACAGTTGTTGGAAGTCATAACAGAACACAATGTGCTAAATTTCAGTCAAATCTGAAAAATAGCGGCTTATAAGGGCTCAAGAAGTCAAATCAGGAGATTGGTTTATATGGGATCTATATCATGTTCTTGACAGATATGAGCCGTACTTAACACAGTTGTTGGGAGTCATAACAGAACACGATGTACAAAATTTCAGCCAAATCGGATGGAAACTGCGGCTTCCATAGGCTCAAGAAGTCAAATTGGGAGATTGGTTTACATGGGAGCTATATCAGGTTCTTGACCGATATATCAGATTTTTATACCCACCACCGAAGGATGGGGTCAGTTTGTCATTCCGTTTACAACACATCGAGATTTCCATTTCCGACCCTATAAAGTATATATATTCCTGATCGTCGTAAAAAAAGACGGTCTAACCATGTCCGTCTGTCTATCCGTCTGACCATCTGTCTGTTGAAATCACGCTATTGATCTGAAAATTTGCACAGATCCTTTTGTTTGTCTATAGGCAGGTTAAATTCGAAGATGGGCGATGTCGGACTATATCGCCGATTTAAGGTCGTAGGTCCATAAAAACCACACTAATTATCCGATTTTGCTGAAATTTGGGCCAGTGAGTTGTGTTAGGCCCCTCGACATTTTTCTGCTATTTGGCTCATATCGGTTTGAATTTGTATATAAGCTGCCATTTAAACCGATCCCTCGATTTAAGGTCTTGGGCCCATAAATGGCTTATTCACAGTCCGATTACGCCGAAGTTTGGCATAGTGAGTTGTGTGAGACCGCTCGACATCTTTCTGAAATTTGGCCCAGATCGGTCCAGATTTGGATTTAGCTGCCATATAGACTGATAGCTGGATTTAAGGTCTTGGGTCCATAAATGGCGCATTTATCGTCAGATTTTGCCCAAATTTGGGACAGTGAGTTGTACTAGGCCTTTCGAAATTCTTCTCTAATTTGGCCCAGATCGGTTCAGATTTGGATATAGCTGACATATAGACAGATCTCTCGATTTAAGGATTTGGGCCCATAAAATGCGCATTTATTGTTCGATTTCGCCGAAATTTGAGACAGCCTGTTTTGCTAGGCCCTTCGACATACTCCTTCAATTTTGCCTAGATCGGTTCAGATTTGGACGTAGCTTCCCTATTGGATTATGACATGTATAACCGAGCTTGTGGTCGGGTATATATTCGGCCCGGCCGAACTTAACGCCTTTTTTATTTTATTTTTTTTTTTTTCACTTCGTTTTTACACTTAACTCACGGTTTAAACCAAGTATTTACATCTCCTCTCTATTAGTGGTATGCCTCAAGACTACAGTTAGAATAAATTAATCACATGTATACCTTTGAGATGCTAAAGAGGTAATGTATACATATTTGGTACCAAACATTAGACTTTCATTTTTATACCCACCACCATAGAATAGGGGGTATATTCATTTAGCCATTCCCTTTGCAACACATCGAAATATCAATTTCTGACCCTACGAAGTATATATATTTCGGACCATAGTAAAATTCTAAGGCGATTTACGATGTCCGTGTGTCTGTTCGTCCGTCTGTTGTTGAGCTGAAATTTGGCACAGTTACGTCTTTTTGATGCACGCTGGTTAAGTTCTTGAACGGGCCAAATCGGACCATATTTGCATATAGCTGCTATATAGACCGATTTTCCGATAAAGGGTCTAATGCCCATAAAAACTAATTTTTTCATTCGATTTTGCTGAAATTTTAAACAGTGAGTAGTTTTATGTCTTCCAACATCTGATCCAAATATGGTTCAGATCAGACTATATTTAGATACAGCTGCACTATAGACCGATCTACCGATAAAGAGTCTGAAGCCCAAAAAAGCCGTATTTATTATCCAATTTCTCTGAAATTTGAAACAGTGGGTAATTTTAGGTCTCCCGACATCCGCCCAGACATGGTTTGGATCGTACTATATTTAGATATAGCTGCCATAAAGACCGATCTCCCGATAAAGGGTCTGAAGGCCATAAAAGCTTTAATTTTTATCCGATTTCGCTGAAATTTGAAACAGTGAAACCCGTCATCCGACCCAAATATGGTAAAAACAGAAATGTATTTAGATATAGCTGTCATATAGACCGATATGCCGGTTAATGGTTTGAAGCCCATAAAAGCTTTATATACTACCGGATTTTGGTGAAATTTAAAACACAAAATTCAACAGGGACTTATATTTATAAGACCACTCAATGTCCGTGCCGAATTTGGGTGCATACGTTATCCAATTTTCATCGGATTGTGATGAAAAGGGGTTTACATATTTACCCGAGGTGGTGGGTATCCAAAGTTCGGCCGGGGCGAACTTAATGCCTTTTTACTTGTTTGAATTTTGGCCACTGTGCGTCGTAATTCTAAGGCATTTGATAAGGTTTAGTTTTGAAGTTTTGAATCCGAGCAGATTTTTTAACGAGATGATGTACAAAGGTCCCATGTAGTCCTGGGTTATCTTGGCAGGCCTTTAAAATTCATCACCTCAACCATTCAAAAATTGGTTCCGGCTGCGAAATCTTGTGGTTCGATTTTCAATTTTTACGAATTAAATCATTGTGAAAACGAAAATTCAAATTGAAAAATTTTTAAGAAAACTAGCTAAGTTCGGGCGGGCCGAATCTTTGCAAGCAAACACCATTCATTTTAATAAAAATTAAGAAATATTAACTTGAAGGGGACATGTATACTTTACATACCAACTTTCAGCCAATTCAATCGCGAAATCGGTTTATACTGGAGCTAAACCAGGTTACGTGTTTCTGAACTCAAAAACAGCCCTCAACAGTTGCAGATCTCTCAACGAGAGCCACCGCGATATCCCAGCGTATTGTAAAGCAAACGAGCTTGCGAAGGAGATCCATTTTAGCGGATGTAAGGAGTTCTACTTAAGCGGATGTTAACATTCGCAAGTTGTTAGACTGTTTAAGTGATCTTGATGGTTCAACGGTAGGAACTAGAAAGCATCTTCCTTCTCCTGTTCCAGTGGTATCACAATGAACGAAAACGTATGAGTGAATCTTATGATAGACTATCACTTAAATCTAACCTATATCAGGTTATAGACCAATTTGGACAACACTTACTTACCATGGATGTTGGAAGTCATAATAAAACAGTAATGTGCAAAATCTCAACCAAATCGGACAATAATTGCGCATTCCTGGGGCTCTAAATATCAAATCGGGAGTATGGTTCATATGGGAGCTATATCAGGTTTTTCACCGATTGTACCGTACCTGGCGAGGTTATTAGAAGTTGTGACACCTGCAAAAGTTCAGCCTAATCGCAGTAAAAAATATCAAAACTCAGTTAAATTAATTTTAACCAGCAGTATGTACATTCAATTCCACACTGGGATTTAGTACATAAAATATAATCGTCTGCACTTGTTATACCCTCCACCATAGGAGGGCGGTATACTAATTTCGTCATTCTGTTTGTAACACCTCGAAATATGCGTCAAGGACCCCATAAAGTATATATAATCTTGATCGTCGTGACATTTTAAGTCGAACTAGCCATTTCTGTCCGTCCTTCCGTCCGTCTGTCCGTCCGTCTGTCCGTCCTTCCGTCCGTCTGTCCGTCCTTCCGTCCGTCTGTCCGTCCGTCTGTCCGTCCGTCTGTCCGTCCGTCTGTCCGTCCGTCTGTCCGTCCGTCTGTCCGTCCGTCTGTCCGTCCGTCTGTCCGTCCGTCCGTCTGTCCGTCCGTCTGTCCGTCCGTCTGTCTGTCCTTCCGTCCGTCTGTCTGTCGAAAGCACGCTAACTTTTGAAGGAGTAAAGCTAGCCGCTTGAAATTTTGCACAAATACTTCTTATTAGTGTAGGTCGGTTGGGATTGTAAATGGGCCAAATCGGTCCATGTTTGACTTCATCAGATTCTTGAGGGCGGAACTCTTGTCCGATTTGACTGAAACTTTGCACGTGTAGTGTTGGCTTCTCCCATGGCTTTTAACATTCGTGTGCAATATGGTCTGAATCGATCTATAGCTTGAAACAGCTCCCATATAAACCGATCTCCCGATTTTGCTTCTTGAGCCGCGAACTATAACTCCTCCTCCTCCTCCTCCGTCCGTAATCATCATTCTTTGTTTGCATAAAAAAAAGATACTGCGCAAAGAATTCGACAGATGCGATCCAAGGTGGAGGGTATATAAGATTCGGCCCAACCGAACTTAGTACGCTTTTACTTGTTTTTTAAAGTAAAGACAGATAGAGATAAATTTTAAAGATTAAAGATTAAAAAATTTTACATTTGAAGGTCTCAGAATAGATGTATTTTACTACTGTACGTGACATTTGCTGTCATTGTTTTTAAAAACTTCACCAACTTTTAACTGGGCCAGGTAAGACAGAGTGTATTCGAGTAAAAGGGGAAGCAGAAAAGCGGGACCAAATATCATTTCTGCACACAAACATGCAACTGATATAATTGGTTTGAAAAAGCAATTTTGTCATATCCTTTGTTGGCTCTTATCAAACACCGACCATAGATATACCACCTATTCATGTTCCCTCATAACAGAGATTGTGTGTGATTGTGTGCAATGCTTTTGTGTTTCTCGCGCTGGTAAAGGTCAGAGCTTTTGTTCACTTCCATCAAAGACTTAAAAATGCATGATTCAATTTCCCCTGAAGTTTTGATAGTTTGGAAAACTATAAAATTCACCGTTTGGATTCATCCATAATGCATGCGCCATTGTATGATAAATTATAGATAATCGAAACTATGTGAGAGGGAAGTGCATAACATTAGCTGACTTAGCTTCGGTGCAAACAAAGAAATGGAATAGATGTGGTGTTCCAGCAACGGGCTTTTGGCAGCAAGTGGGCGGTTAAAGGAGAATTTCCTATCAAGTATGCAAAAATTTTTCAATTTTTTTGGTTTGCTCAATGCTGTAGCAGTCACAACAACAAAAGTGCAATACATTTTTGAAAAAATGTAGAGAAATTATGTTTTTCCATCATGGATCATATTTGCCAAGTTCTTTGTATGGTTTCACTTGCAAATTTGGAAATTTTGTCCATGAACATTCCGCTAAGGAACAGAGCCAAACTTCCCATATATCAATGAGTGGAGTCCTATTAAAGTTTGAGTCCAATGGCAAGGGGATTCCTTTTTATAGCCGAGTCCGAACGGTGCAGAGCGCAGTGCGACACCTCTTTGAACAGAAGTTTTACTTGGTATAGTACCTCACATATGTTGCCAGCGTTATGAGGGGAAAACTACAGTTGAAATTTTTTTTCTGATGGTCTCGCCAGGATTCGAACCCAAGCGTTCAGCGTAATAGGCGGACATGCTAAACTCTGAGCTGCGGTGGCCTCCAGGTTTCACTTTATCAACTCTTAATGGGGTTAATGGGGTCAATGAGGTCAAAACAGGGTATCCAAATCGTACCGATCGATTTTCTTCGCACCTCTTTTTCTTGCAAAGCTTATCAAATCGATGTTTGAATGCATGTTTTAGTCAAATAGTAAGAGTAACGTCAACCGAGTTGGAGAGAAAACATTTTTCGTTTTATGATTCGCAAAGCCCCTCGGGGATATATCATATTTATTACGACACACACTGGGCCAACGGCGAAAAAATTGGAAATAAGACCACATATTTTTGCATGTTGATTTGAGCGAGGCTTTCAGAAAAATGGTCTTACCCATACATATACTGGCCCAGTTAGTGTGAAATTTCCAGTTTATAGCTTAACAAGTAAGAGCGTGCTAAATTCGGCCGGGCCGAATCTTATATACTCTACACCATGGATTGCATTTGTCGAGTTCTATGCGCAGCATCTCTTTTTAGCCAAATAAAGAATATTGAATAAGAACTGTTATGCTATTGGAGCTATATCAAGTTATAGTCCGATTCGGGCCATAAATGAATTTTGAACATTGTAGAAGTCATTGTGTAGTATGATCATATTTCAGCTCATTCGGATAAGAATTGCGCCTTGTAAGGGCTCAAGAAGCAAAATCTGGCGGAGCGATAAGAACCACGCCCACTAGGACACTGTGGACTATTCTTGATATCCGAGCCATCAACATACAGGTTAAGTGTGAGGTTGCCACTGCGGCTATTAGACTTAAGCGATGGAAGATGGATTGAGGATGGCAGCAGATCATACCATCGCGGTACAAACCAAGCGACGATAGGAAATCTGGAAGGAAGGGAAGAGGTTTTCGATCGGATACTTGCGACAGCACTCGAAGTCGAGTGCTAGGCACTGCTGCCGATCTTATGCGATATGGCTGAAACTTTTCATAAGACTTTCCTACCTTCTCTAATATACGTGCAAAATAAGGTCTGAATCAGTTTATAACCTGATCTTTTTTTCTCTACTATGGTCTCCTATATAAAGTCGATATAGCCATGTCCGTCCGTCCGTTCGTCCGTCTGTCTGTCTGTCGGAACTTACGCTAACTTTCGAAGGAGTAAAGCTAGACGCTTGAAATTTTGCAAAAATACTTTTTATTAGTGTAGGTCGGTTGGGATTGTAACTGGGCCAAATCGGTCCATGTTTTGATATAGCTGCCAAATAAACCGATCTTGGATCTTGACTTCATGAGCCAATAGAGCGCGCGATTCTCATCCGATTTGGCTGAAATTTTGGACGAGGTGTGTTGTTATGACTTCCAATAACTGTGCTAAGTATGGCGCAAATCGGTGCATTATCTGATATAGGTGCCATACAAACCGATCTGGGATCTTGACTTCTTGAGCCCCTAAAGGGCTCAATTCTCATCCGATTTGGAAGAAATTTTGTATAACACCTTCTCTCATGACCTTTAACATACGTGTCTAATATGGTCTGAAGCAATCAATAGCTCAATACAGCTGTTGACCTATCTTCCGATTTTGCTTCTTGAGCCCCTACACAATGACTTCTACAATGTTCAGCATTCATTTATGGTCCGAATCGAACTATAACTTGATATAGCTCAACAGTTCTTATTCAATATTCTTTGTTTGCCTAAAAGAGATAAGAAAAAGATGCGCATAGAACTCGACAAATTCGATCCATGGTGGAGGGTATATAAGATTCGGCCGCCCGAACTTAGCACGCACTTACTTGTTTTTTACTATGTCATTACATGTGATTAATGCATTTTAACGGTACTCTTAAAGAATACCACCAATAGAGTGAAGATATATTGGGTTGCCCAAAAAGTAATTGCGGATTTTTTAAAAGAAAGTAAATGCATTTTTAATAAAACTTGAATGAATTTTAATCAAATACACTTTTTTCTAAAGCAAGCTAAAAGTAACAGCTGATAACTGACAGAAGAAAGAATGCAATTACAGAGTCACAAGCTGTGAAAAAATTTGCCAACGCCGACTATATGAAAAATCCGCAATTACTTTTTGGGCAACCCAATAGTTTAATTTTTCGATTCTCTCCCACTGTGAGACGTATGGTGGCTATAAAGAATTAACTTTTGGTGATGTGACAATAAATTCCAAGAGGTAGGAGTATAACTTGCATTACTCCTTAAATTAAGTTTATAAAAAAGAAAATCAAAAAGTTTCATGCCAAAGTAAGTATTTCATATATCAATTTTTACCATAGCCAACAATTTTATCCCATAAGCCAGCATATTCTAACAATTTTTCTTTTATTAGCACTCAATTATTTTTTAAATAGGCACAAGTGTGTAGTTTTGCTCGTTGCATTTTTAATAAGATTCTCTCCCACTCTATAGCCCATCATTCGGTGCACAAGCACAAGCGAAGGGACAAATATTTACCATATTCCACTTAAGAAATGAAAATGATCAATATTTATTGTAAATACGCATTCAATGGAATTTAAATAGATTCTCTTTTGTTTTAACTGAGCTCATTGTTTTTTCTTATGCCACACAAAGTGCCTTAATAACGCGTGATAGAAAATACAATCATCGTCTGGGGAAACTCAGTGAGAGGAGCCGAGCAGTGCACTGCGGTGGGTGTGATGAAAAAAGCAAAAAAAAAAAAATTGACTGAAAGCTGAACAAAAGCGAAAGCAAAATTGCAATCATCGTCTTGACGATGTGGCATTAGCAGCTCAACAAGCATTTTTAAGAAGCACTTAAGTATTTGGCAACAACTGCCAACTGACGGCATCTCGCCTTGCAACCGCAACTGCACTGAACCCAAACGAACCGAACTTAACTGAATGAATGAAGAGATACACTATCATCAAGCAAAACGTGGCGAGGATGCTACGATTTACAATGAATGCCAAGCAACCACGGCCATTCAAAAATATCTGGGTTCTGCTGAAAAAGGCTATGCCAGCAATCTTGGAGAGACACTGACGCATGGACAAAGACCCATCTTGTAAAGCGCCAATTGTCTATTAAATGCAAAAATATAAATGTACATTCACGTAGCGGCCTGCAAACCCGGAAAAAAATTAAATAAATTTGCCAGAAGAGAAAAACATTAGTCAGCTGAAAGAAAAAATCCATTAAATAGTACTCATACTACTGTTGATACGTTCTTAAATGGCATGAAAACGGCTGAGCATTGTTAATATTTAGGCAGATGCACAATCTGTTATTTTTGAATTATTTAAAATTATTTGCCACAGCTATTAAATACTTTCGATTATTGGCAGCATTAATTTCAACCATATAAAAGAGAGTTAAGTTCTGGCAGGAAGTAACTTATATGCCCTCCACCATGAATCGCATTTGTGGAAATTCTTTGCATGGTTTCTCTAGGCAGGCATAAACTAAACAGGGTATTAATGGGAAATTCCAACGGATTTATTACACAAAAATGAAAAAAAAAAAAAAAATGACTCAAACAGTTAGAGATTGGTCGTCTGCTGAAAACAGAGTATTTAATTTTTATACCCTCCACCATAGGATTTCGTCATTTTGTTTGTAATACCTCGAAATATGCGTCTGAGACTCCATAAAGTATATATATTTTTGATCGTAATGTCATTTTTAATTCGATCTAGCCATGTCCGTCCCTCTGTCCGTCCGTCCGTCCGTCTGTCGAAGGAATAAAGCAAGCCGCATGAAATTTTGCACAAATACTTTTTATTAGTGTAGGTCGGCTGGTATTTTAAATGGGCCAAATCGGTCTATGTTTTGATATAGCTGCCATATAAATCGATCTTGAGTCTTGACTTTTTGAGCCTCTAGAGGGCTCATCCAATTTGGCAGAAATTTTGTACAAGGGCTTCTCCCATGACCTTCAACATACGTGTCTAATATGGTCTGAATCGATCTATAGCTGGCTACAGCTCCCATATAAACCGATCTCCCGATTTTGCTCTTGAGCCCCTACAAGGGGCCGAATGAACTGAAATATTACACAATGGCTTGTACAATGTTCAGCACTCATTTATGGTCCGAATCGGACTATAACTTGATATAGCTCCAATAGCTCAACAGTTCTTATTCAATGTTCTTTGTTTGCCTAAAAAGAGTTATCGCGCATAGAACTCGACAAATGCTATCCATGGTGGAGGGAATATTAGATTCGGCCCGACCGAACTTAGCAAGCACTAACTTGTTATTTTTAATTTATTTGGATCAAATAACATTTACAAAAAATATGTTTGTCACATAAGCACTACAAGGACCGTGGAAGTCATAACAAAACACCTCATGCAAAATTTCAGCCAAATCAGATTAGAATTGCGCGCTTTATTGGTCAAGAAGTCAAGATCCAAGATCGGTTTATATGGCAGCTGTATCAAAAATCGGACGAGAATCGCTCCCTCTAGAGGCTCAAGAAGTCAAGAACCAAGATCGGTTTATATGGACGGACATGGCTAGATCGACTTAAAATGACATGACTATCAATAATATATATGCTTTATGGAGTCTTAAATGCATATTTCGATGTGTTACAAACAGAATGACGAAATTAGTATAATCCCATCCTATGGTGGGGGGTATAAAAATTCTGGAATCGCATAAAAAATAACTAAATAAAACATTAACTTTAGTGTCTCATATAAGGTTATGATTTGAGGAAAATTTGGATTGTCAAAAGTATGCAATTTTTTATAGCTCAAAAATTCAAACAAAATATTTTCTAAAAATTCTTGGGAAAAATTTTTCTAGAAGCCGTTAATTTCTTGTTGCATTTGATGGTAGTTATTTTAAAAAATGTATTTACAGTATACAGTTTATGTCAAAGTTATCAAAATCATTTTTTGGCAATGTGATCATAAACAAATTATTTTTTGTTGTAAAAATATTGTGGCTTAAAAATAAAAAGATTAAGTTTTAACATTATTTTTTTTTTTGAAAAATTTAAATTTGTTTGGATTTTTTTAATAATTTTTTTTTTATTAAAAAAACTGCTGTTTCAATATAATAAATGCTTCTCAATAATGACGATAGAAAATTTCAGCACAATCGCCCAAGGGATGGTCATGCATTAATGGTTCGAAAATGCCACAAAATTCATTGTTCATAGAGGCGTATACTTTCCAATGTGTGTCGGGCATAAAGTATACGCCACCTAATACACGTAACTGCCAAGTGATTCAAGTTCAACAAACATAACAAAACTAAATGCATTGATGGACACATCCATATACACTCGTACATACATACATACATAGAAATTTCAACAATAGCATCTACAGTTCTCCACATACTTCAAGTAGCATTTTCCGAAAATCTTAAACCAAAATTCTGACAAATTATGGCTTAAATTAATAATTTAAGACTAAAGCACTTAGCAACTGTTAGCAAATTTGAAAAATCTATTCACAGACTAATGTCACAATTTTACTCTTAGAACCAGAAATAATGAAACATAAGTTCGATTGGAGGACTCTGAAGTTCACATGCGCCTGCATGCGTTGATTGCGAATCATGTGAGAACAAAGTGCCATAAAGATAAATACAAATTTGCTATTTTGTCCTCAAGTGGCCTAAAGTTTTTAGCCATGAAAAAACACTTAAGGAGACAAAAGAAACAATTTATTGGCAAATACTACTTAAGAGACACTTATTTGCTATTGGCATTGTCAACAAAATGTTCAGACTGTGCCTTGTTGCTTTGACATGCGTTCGAACTTCTACAAGCATAACTTTTCTTCGAAATTTTGACCGAAACAGTGTAGATGATACGATGGAAAAATAAAACAAGTAAAAGCGTGCAAAGTTCGGCCGGGCCTAATTTTATATACCCTCCGCGATTGATTGTATTTGCCAAGTTCTTTGCTTGGTATCTCTTGTTAAGCAAACAAAGGATAATGAATAAAAATTGCTATGCTATTAGAGCTACATCAGGTTATGGACCGATTTGGGCCATACTTGGCTCGGATGTTGGAGCCCCTCGTAGATGTCAATTGCGACCAAATCGGATAAGAATTGAGCAATATAGGGGCTCATGAAGTAATATCGAGAGATATGTTTATATGGGAGCAATATCAGATTAATCGATCCATCCCGTATTTGGCACACATGTTCTAGGTCATAGGAGAAATGGTTGTACAAAATTTCAGCATAATGGGAAAATAATTGCAACGTCTAGAGGGCCAAGAGGTTAAGATACAAGATCGGTTAATATGGCAGCCATATCAAAACATGGACCGATATGGATACACTGATAGGATAATTTGCATAATTTCAAATGCCTACCTTTACTGTTTCGAAAGTTAGCGTGCTTTCCACTGACAGACAGACGGATGGACATGGCTAGACGATTTAAAATGTCATGGCGATCAAGAATATATATGCTTTATGGAAGAATATATGTGCTATATTTAGACCAATATTTTGATGTTTAACAAACGTAATGGCGAAGTTAGTATACCCCTATCTTATGGTGGATGGAATAATTATAGATTGGATGGATTGAATTAAATTAAAAGTTAGCCAATAGACATTTTTTAAACCCTACACCACCATTGTGGTACAGGGTATTATAAGTTTGTGCATTTGTTTGCAACGTTAAGAAGGAGAAGAGCTGGACCCATTGATAAGTATACCGATCGACTCAGAATCACTTTCTGATTCGATTAAGCCATGTCCGTCTGTCCGTCTGTGAGTCCATATATTTTTGTAATCAAAGTGCCGGTCGTATTTGTTATCCAATCATCGTGAAATTTTGCACCTATCATTTTTGTGATCCAAGGACGACCGCTATTGATTTTGGTAAAAATCGGTTCAGATTTAGATATAGCTCCCATATATATGTATCGCCCGATTTGCACTTGAATAGATATAGTAGTAGCTACAATTTTCAACCGATCTGCAGAAAATTTGGCACGGACTGTTTTGTTGCTGATTTTAACATATCCGCAAAATTTCATCAAGCGATTTTTCAAGCGAACTGCACAGAATTTGGCATGGATTGTTTTGTTACTGATCTTAACATATCTGTTAAATCGGTTCAGTTTTAGATTAGCTCCCATATATATATATCGCCCGATTTACACTTATAAGGCTATTATAAACATAATTTGATGAAAAAGCAAGTAAAGAAGGGCAAAAGTTGGGCGGTGCCGACTGTATAATACCCTAGACCTACAACATTATGGCAAATTACCCAAAATCTGACGAACGTATATATGAGAGCTATATCTAATTCTGAACCGGTTCCGAGCAAAGTTCTCAGATAATGTATTTGTCGTCGAGGAAAGCGTTGTGCACAATTTTGGCGAGATTGGTCAATAAATGCGCTTGCAGTGGCTCTTGAAGAGAAAATCGGGCAATATACATATATGACAGCTATATCTAAATCTGGGTCGATTTCTATGAAATTCACCAGTAATATTGAGAGTCATAAGAAAATCTTTCCTGCAAATTTTCGACAGAATTGGATATCAAATGATCACATTTTCGCAATATTTCTCAAAATCGGACGAATATATAAAGGGTGATTTTTTTGAGGTTAGGATTTTCATGCATTAGTATTTGACAGATCACGTGGGATTTCAGACATGGTGTCAAAGAGAAAGATGCTCAGTATGCTTTGACATTTCATCATGAATAGACTTACTAACGAGCAACGCTTGCAAATCATTGAATTTTATTACCAAAATCAGTGTTCGGTTCGAAATGTGTTCATTCACCGTAACGTTGCGTCCAACAGCATCTTTGAAAAAATACGGTCCAATGATTCCACCAGCGTACAAACCACACCAAACAGTGCATTTTTCGGGATGCATGGGCAGTTCTTGAACGGCTTCTGGTTGCTCTTCACTCCAAATGCGGCAATTTTGCTTATTTACGTAGCCATTCAACCAGAAATGAGCCTCATCGCTGAACAAAATTTGTCAAAATTTGAACACATTTCGAACCGAACACTGATTTTGGTAATAAAATTCAATGATTTGCAAGCGTTGCTCGTTAGTAAGTCTATTCATGATGAAATGTCAAAGCATACTGAGCATCTTTCTCTTTGACACCATGTCTGAAATCCCACGTGATCTGTCAAATACTAATGCATGAAAATCCTAACCTCAAAAAAATCACCCTTTATATGAGAGCTATATCTAAATCAGAACCGATTTCGAGCAAACTCCTCAGATACTGTGGCAATCATTGAGGAAAGCGTTGTGCAATATTTTGGTAAGATTGATCAATTAATGCGCTTGCTGTGACTCTAGAAGTTAAAATCGGGCGATATATATATATATATTAGAGCTATATCTAAATCTGAACCGATTTCCACGAAATTCACCGGTAATATTAAAAGTCAAGAGAAAATCCCTCCTGCCGAATTTCGAGAAAATCGGTTAACAAAAACCATTTCATTGCAATGTTACTGGAAATCGAACGAACATATATATGGGAGCTATATCTAAATCTGATCCGATTTTGACCAAACTCTATCTGTATTGTGGTAGTCGTCGAGGAAAGCGTTGTGCAAAATTTTGGCAAGACAGGTCAATAAATGTGCTTGCAGTGGCTCTAGGAGTAAAAATCGGGCGATATATATATATGAGAGCTACATCTTAATCTGAACCAATGTTCATGAAATTCACCAGTAAAGTCGACAATCGCAAAAAACCTTTCTGCCAAATTTTGAGAGAATCGGTTAACAAATGACCATTTAATTGCATTATTACTGAAAATCGGGTGAACATATATATGGGAGCTATATCCAGATCTCAACCGATTTCTCAACAATTTCAACAGGCTTATCTCTAGGCACAAAAAATGCCTGTACCAAATTTGAAGATGATCGGATGAAAACTGCGACCTGTACTGTACACAAATTAACATGGACGGACGGACAGACGGACGGACAGACAGACAGACAGACGGACATAGCTAAATCGAATCAGAAAGTGATTCTGAGTCGATCGGTATACTGATCAATGGGTCTATCTCTCATCCTTTTGGGTGTTATAAACAAGTTCCCTAAGTTATAATACCCTGAACTACAGTAGTGGTGTAGGGCATAAAAATCAGTTTAAATTTGGATGTAACACCCATATATATTTATCGCCAAATTTGCACTTATATGGCCGTAATAACAACAATTTTCAAATGATCTGTTTAAAGGTCGGTTCAGATTTAGGTATAGCTCTCATATACATATATATTCATATATTGCCCGAATTTATGATTGTAGGGTAAGTGTAGGGAATTATATATAATCGGCTCCGCCCGACTTTTACCTTTCCTTACTGGTTTAAGTATCGTTTCATGTTTTACAAAATAATTGACTGGAGCAGTTATCTATGCAGATATTTAAACCATTCAGCATAAAGCTGAGATATACATGCATTATCGTTCCGTTTGTAATGTCTCGAAGTGTTGATCTATGACTTCATAAAGTCTACATATTCTCAATTGCTAAGACGGTTTCAGTCGATCTAGCGATATCCGTTGCTCTACCACAAGCCCACAATTTTCTGTAGAAAAAGGCTCTCTGCTACAATATTTTTGGTGTACGTCGAAGTCGATTGTATATGGGCCTATCAGGTTAAGAGTGTGCTCTAATATACCATAGGGCCCTACTATTGAAAATTGGGCGATGGATATATATGGGAACTAATTCCAAATCAAACAGATTTTATTGAAATTGAGCGGAGACCTGTTGACAAGCAGCGCCAAATGTCATGAAGGTTGGTTGAAAATTGTGCCACAATAATCGGGCGATGCAACAATGGCTGAATCAATTTTCTTGGAGTTTTCAATATTTGTTATGCTCGTGCAGTTAAATCGGGAGATCAGTCTATGAGAAAGCTGTGTCTATTTATAGCCTATTATAACCCATAATGAACCATAAACGATCAAATATTATCCGAAATTTTTATTGGTTTTACTTACTCTTATTCGCTTTTAAAATTAATGAGAAACTACCTGCAAGTACAAGAAAAAATATAATTTTCAAATTAAACATAATTTTATAAAATAAAATTATTTAAAATTATTTGTTATCTGGCTAATTAATTTTCAAAAATCATAATGGTGACACAGGGTGTGCCACAGAAGGGCTTTTTATCGCCACTCCTATATGTGACCTCCTTAACTAAGCTATAACGGATACTGAATGTAGAGGGAATTGAAACCGTATGCTAAGTAGACAATGGATCAGACCCAGGGGTCTGAATCTTAACACAGGGAAGGTAAAACTATGCCTTTTCACAAGGAAGTGGGCCAACAGGTTCAGAGAACATGTTGTCTTTGCAGACTACGCCCACTAAGGCACTGGATACTATTCTAAATATCCGACAAATTATGTGTAAGGACACTGCGGCTTTGAGAAGTGGCCAAGGCGAAGAGAGAATGTATAGGGGATAGGAGTAGGTCACACGATCCCGTTTTAATCGAGGCAACGATGGAAAAACCTGGATGGAATGGAAGAGACTTCGGATTCGACACCTGCACAGTATTGGATTAACGGAACTCTGGTATTACCATCTGGAAGTTCATGCTACACGGATGGTCTGCATTGAGAACCAGAGACTGAGGTCTTTTCCCGACAGTCTGACCATAATGCGATCCCACAGGTGGAAATCGGGGCGGTCAAAAAATGCGTGAGGTGGTGTCATGTCAACTCGAGGACGTCGAGTGAGAACATCTTTACGGACAGTCAACTCTGGAACAGCCAAATCGTTAGGATGACAAAAATCCTCTGGGAAGATCAGAATCGTGAGAGATTAGTGCTGAAAGCAGTAAGAACGAGTGTTTCCGGTATCATTAAGGGACATTTAGGACTAAGAGCTCACTTGTCCAGAAAATGTGCGGCAACTGATATCATGTGTAGGGGCATGTGAGATGATGAGACGTTCGAGCATTTCCAATGTCATTGCAAAGATTTCGCGACTGACAAACTTAAGTGCGGTAAAAAAAAACACATTTTAAGAAACCATAGCAGCAAGATCGAAATATGGTCCTATCTGGACTAAACTTGCCGAGGACATCTATGGGTCTAACGCAATTCACTGTCCTGGACCACAAAACGGGAGATTGGCCTATATGGTAGCTATATCTAAACTCAGTCCCATCTCCACCATATTCAAGATGTGTAGATGGGACTGTGTACAACTCATTGTACCAAATTTCAACGAAATCGGAATAAAGATCCATCTAGACCATACAGGACACGGATGTTGAACAGCCTAATCAGCTCTCTGTATCAAATTTCAGTGAAATCGGATATTAAATGCGCCTTTTATCGGCCCAAGAGCTAAAGTCTGGAGATCGATATATATGGAAGATGTATCCAAATATAGCCTTATCATGAGCATACTCAGTGCGAGGAGCCTTACAAATTTCACTGTGCCAAATTTCAGCAAAATCAGTTAATAAATGCGCCTTTTATGGGCCTCAGAGCTTAGATTGGACGATCGGTATATATTACAGCTAAATGCAAATATAGTCTGACATTGACCATATTTGGTATACGTTAAGGAGCTTAATACAACTCTTTGTGACAAATTTCAGAGAAATCGGATAATAAATGCACGTTTTTTTCACGTAACAAACACGCAGGGGATGTCCCTTATATATGCAGTGCATTGCTTTGGCAATTAGGAAAATTCAGGGTTGGAGTGGGGAAAAGAATGAGTAATGTTTATTGATATTAGTCTTAAATTTGTGAACGTCAATGTCGGTGGAGTAGACATTAGCCGGAAGTCGATTCCACATACGAATGGTTCGAGCGAAAAATGATTTTTCTCGGTAAAGCATCGTTCGGTCGACTGGCCGATCAATTACAAACAGGTGTGAGTTCCTGGCAAGGCTTGTATTCCTGGTGAACGTCCTAACGTCAGTGATAAGAAGACGAATATCCCTATGAAAATAACGATAGAACAATACTCTACAGCTCCTGCAAAATCATCCCTGGAGAGTTATATTCCATCCTCAGCCTAATGTAGGTAGTATAGATATTAAGAAGATCAGAAGAGGTGAAATATTTCTTGCAGCGCTTGAGAAAGCCTAAACACTTGAATGCATATTTCGCCACTTCGAATACATGTTTTGACCAATGAACAACACATTGTTTCTTCATGCCCAGGACATCAAGACTGTTCAATAGCTCTATATACCGTCGATAGATACTGACGTCAGTGAATCGCTTGTGAGACAAGAAACAGCACTGCGTCTTCTGCGCGTTAAAGTCTACACTGTTCATTCTACACCACTCGGAAATGGCCAACAAATCCTGGGAGAGCGTCTCATCCATAATGCGCCTCCTGTCCACAATTTCTTGAGGACTAGGCCTATGGTCGAATGAATATGAATGAAACAGACTACCGTCATCGACAAATGAGTAGACTGGAATCGAAGTCTGACCCAATAGATCGTCAATGAAAATAAGAACAAGTAAAAGCGTGCTAAGTTCGGCCGGGCCGAATCTTATATACCCTCCACCATGGATCGCATTTGTCGAGTTCTTTTCCCGGTATCGCTTCTTAGGCAAAAAAAGGATATAAGAAAATATTTGCTCTGCGATTAGAGCGATATTAAGATATGGTCCGGTTTGGACCACAATTAAATTATATTTATGTTGGAGACCTGTGTAAAATGTCAGCCAATTCGAATAAGAATTGCGTTCTTTGTGGGCTCAAGAAGTAAAATAGAGAGATCGATTTATATGGGAGCTGTATCGGGCTATAGACCGATTCAGACCATAATAAACACGTATGTTAATGATCATGAGAGAATCCGTCGTATGTCGTTTCAGGCAAATCGGATAATAATTGCGACCTCTAGAGGCTCAAGAAGTCAAGATCCCAGATCGGTTTATATGGCACCTATATCAGGTTATGGACCGATTTGAACCATACTTGGCACAGTTGTTGGATATAATAACGAAACACGTCGTGCCAAAATTCATTCAAATTGGATAAGAATTGCGCCCTCTAGAGGCTCAAGAAGTCAAGACCCAAGATCGGTTTATATGACAGCAATATAAGGTTATGGACCGATTTGAACCATACTTGGCACAGTTGTTGGATATCATAACAAAACACGTCGTGTAAATTTCATTCCAATCGGATAAGAATTGCGCACTCTAGAGGCTCAAGAAGTCAAGACCCAAGATCGGTTTATATGGCAACTATATCAGGTGATGGACCGATTTGTACCATATTTGGCACAGTTGTTGGATATAATAACAAAACACGTCGTGCAAAATTTCATCCCAATCGGATAATAATTGCGCACTCTAGAGGCTCAAGAAGTCAAGACACAAGATCGGTTTATATGGCAGCTATATCAAAACATGGACCGATATGGCCCATTTACAATACCAACCGACCTACACTAATAAGAAGTATTTGTGCAAAATAAGAAGTATTTGTGCAAAATTTCAAGCGGCTAGCTTTACTCCTTCGGAAGTTAGCGTGCTTTCGACAGACAGACGGACGGACGGACGGACAGACGGACGGACATGGCTAGATCGACATAAAATTTCACGACGATCAAGAATATATATACTTTATGGGGTCTAAGGCGAATATTTCGAGTAGTTACAATCAGAATGACGAAATTAGTATACCCCCCATCTTATAGTGGAGGGTATAAAAAGGGAAGGGGAAAGAACAGAGCCTTGTGGCACTCCTGCGGTCAATGTATACTCATCTGATGAGAACCCATCTACAACAACTCGTACAGTGCGATCTCTGAGAAAACTGGATATAAATCTAACGAAGTTATTACCGACTCCAAAAGCGACTAGCTTTGATAAAAGTGCACCGTGCCAGACCCTTTTAAATGCCTTGAAGATATCCACAGCCATGACCTTACTCTCATCAAACTGGTGGATAGAACGTCTCCATCGTTCCGACAGAAGTGCCATGAGGTCTCCCGTGGAGTGATTTCTGCAGAACCCATACTGGCCGGTCTAGGTCACATTGAACAGAGATGTTTCAGTGAAATCGGTTGACAAATGCATCTTTTAAAGTCCCAATAACTTAAAACGGAATATTCGACTATTTGGCGGCAGAGTATAGTTCGATAAATCACATTTGCCAAGTTCTTAAAACTTACCAACATCGAATGACAACTAAGACCTAAGTTCTGAGATCCTAGAGGCCACAATTGTCATCCCACTGAGCTGAAATTTTGCACAGATTATTTTGTTATGGCTTCCAAAAATCGTCCCAAGTACGGCCAAAGTCGGTGTATAACCTGATATAGCTCCCATATAAATCGATCTCCCGATTTGACATCTTGAGCCCCTGGAAGCCATAATTTTCAATTTTCAAATTTCATTGAAGTTTTGCCTTTAAAAAAAATTATTAAAATTTTGTGTCCTTAAAACTATTTACATCGTGCCCCACACTCTTGGAGTCCCAAATTGTCATGGTGAGCAAATATGTCCTATTAAGTGGTTGTTATATGGGTGATACGATCCCTAGACAGATAATCCCGAATGCTGAATCAGATTCGTACACTAGTCCCAAATATCATTTAACGCCGGATTTACGTAGTCGGCAAACATGTCAGGTTTAGGGGGGTGTTTGGGGGTTGGGGAAGCCGGTGACTTGGCCCTGAAAATGTACATCAGATTCAAATTTTAATCTAAAATACCTTTTGTTTGAGCCCCATATTGCGATGATCAGTAAATTTTTCCTCTTTGGGGATTTTTTTGGGTGGGGGGTGCCCCCAAACAGTTGGTTCTTTATTTGGATATCAAACTCGTTTTCTACTACAAATACCTTTTATTTGAGTCCCATATTGCCATGGTCAGTAAATAAGTCCTGTGTGGGGGGTGTTTTGGGGAAGATGAGGACCCCCAGAAACTTGCTATCGAAAAAGGCTACCTTTCATTTCAGATTCATATTGTCGTGATTGGTCTATAAATATATTTGGTTGGTTTTGGAGAGGGGCGGTCCCCCTAGGTAGCCCATACAAAACTTCGATACCAAATTTTTGGTTTTATATTACTATAAGAAAGCACACAAAATTTCGTTTAAATCGCACCACCCATCTCCGAAATCCGACGTTTCTAAAGATAAGGGTAAGATATTGAGCCGATATTTTTCACAGATTTTTTTCTTTTGTCATTAGCAGGTTAAGTTAGAAGATGGGCTGTATAGGACTATATCTTGATATATCCGCCATATAGACCGATCGGCCGATATAGGGTTTAAGGGCCATAAAAACCATATTTAATATCCGATTTTGCTGAAATTTGGGACAGTGAGTTATGTTAGGCCCTTCGATATCTTTCTTCAATTTGGCCCAGATCGGCCCAGATTTGTATATAGCTCCCATATAGACCCATCCGCCGATTTAGGGTCTTAGGCCCATAAAAGTCACATATATTATCAGATTTTGCTGAAATTTGGGGCAGTGGGTTGTGTTAGGCCCTTCGATTTCTGTTTTCAATTTGGCCCAGATCGAATCAGATTTGGATAACCGATCCCTCGATTTAAGAATTTGGGTCCATGAAAGTCGAATTTATTGTCCGATGTCGCCGAAATTTGGGACAGTGAGTTATGTAAGGCCCTTCGACATCTTTCTGCAATCTGGAGATCGGTATAGATTTGGATATACCTGCCATATAGATCTATCTCTCAGTTTAAGGTTTCGGGGCCATAAAGAGCTCATTTATTGTCCGATGTCGCCGCAATTTGGGACAATAAGTTGTGTTAGGCCCTTCGACATCATTCTTCAATTTCACTCAGATCGGTTCAGATTTGGATATAGCTGCCATGTCGACCTATCTCTCGGTTTTAAGTTTTGGGGCCATAAAAGGCGCATTTATTGTCCGATGTTGCCGAAATTTGGGACAGAGAGTCAAGTTAAGCCCCTCCACATATTTCTGCAATTTGGTTTAGATCGATCAAGATTTGCATATAGCTGACATAGATATAGCTACTAAAAAGACCAATGTGTTGTTATACACAATTGAACAATGACTTGTACTTATAAGTATTTGGTCCAAATCGGGACATATTTCAATATAACTGCTATGGGACATAAGGTATGCATTTTTCACCGGATATTGAGGAAAGGTGGTTTACATATATACCCGAGGTGGTGGGTATCCAAAGTTCGGCCCTGCCGAACTTAACGCCTTTTTACTTGTTTCATAGAAGGATCAACACTTTTGCCATTTTGGCGACACTTTTGTTATATGCAAAAAATCAAAGTCTTATCGAAAGGTTAACCCTTTGAGGACGAAGAATAAGTCCTCATAGGGTTAAGAGTTGTAAAATATATACAGCCATAAAAAATAACACCTGACGAGAACTATGGCGATGTATCTATGCCTTCAACAAGAGATATCGTGCCCGTATGACCTATTGTAGTGACTTCAAAGTAACATAACATCCTGGGATGTACATGGGTGGGTATATATGAATAAATGGTATGGCAATGGTACTCAATTTGTTTGTTGTCTTACTAAAAAAAGTTCACAGGCAAATTATTACCTGTCTTTCTTTACCCGCTGTATCTGCCCAACATCCAGTTGATTTATATATATTTTCCTGTAGTATTTGTGTGTTCATTTTACCGCTTTTAATGTTTTCTTCTCTGAGAGACTCTATAAACTTGTACCACTGTGTTTGTGAGTGGGTGTGCGTTTAATCTTAAAAGCACATCTGAAATTTAATTAAAAACTTGTGTTGCATGAAATTACATTGCATTCTGCAATCAAAGCAATAAACCATAGTCTTGTAATAAACAGGTGAACGGAGATGCGTGCGTTTATGCCTTCAAAGTTAAAGCAATGTTCGTCTTTATCATTACACGGGAAGTATGAGTTGTTTGTTGTAACTACAGCAAACATGAACGAACTATTGTTAAGGTATGTAAGCTCTATAAATTTTAAATACAAACGTATGTTGCAAATGTTTAACATAAATGTTGCATTTAGTTCGCGAGAATAAAGTACTTTCTATTGGGTTAAACTTTCGTTGATGTTAGACGGATTTGGTCAACACTGACTAAGGAAAAAGAAAGGCGGGAAGTACTTACTATAATACCGCACACTTCTCAATCGTAGTTAGGTTAGGTTAGGTTAAAGTGGCAGCCATCAGACTCTTTGTGATATTACAGGAAAAGGAGAAGGAAAATGCTTTCTAGTTCCCACTGTTGAACCAGATCGTTTTAAAAAGCCCAACAAATTGCGAATGTTCACTTCCGCTAAATCAAACAAGTTCTCAAATTAGAAAATAGAGAGGAACTGCATCTGTTTGTTAGTGGGAGACACCCACACAGCAGATGTTCTACAGTCTTTTCTTCCTCGACGTCCTCACAGCTTCGGCAAGAGTCTTTACTGTCAACCTTCGATGTGTCTGCATGTTTTCTGTTCGGACAGTGAGAAGTCATGAGGGAAACAATAACTGAGACGTCTGTTCTAGCCAGTGAGAGATCGTTGAGAGAGATCTGCGACAGTCGAGGGCGGTTTTTGTGTTCAGAAATACATTCTACAAGGGTTTAATGGCTACCTGGCTGTTTGAGAAGATATTTATGGCAATCGTCGTTATGACATTACATCATAGCCATTCCACCACTTCCTTATTTGCAAGGATCTACGCTTGATACACATTGCAATGGTCGGTTAACCTTTCCGATATGACCAGTTCTAGATCTTTAGAGTACATCCCAAAGCTCCCTTAGCCTCACGGTAGAGATTGCAGCAATTTGTCTAGCTTCAATGTCCAGAGACATTAGATGTAAAATTAAATTCAGTGCATCAGATGGTGTGGTCCTCAGTGCGGCACAAACGAGCTACCTTTGAATCTAGTTGAGTATTGAACAGTAGGTGGAGTTCTGTAGCGCCGTCCATTAGATCACAACAACATACAGCATTATAGGTCTGATAGCTGCAGTATATACCCAATGCGTCTAGCGCGGTCTAAACGCCCAACTTTTTATTATACCCTCCACAATAGGGTGGGGGAATACTAATTTCGTCATTCTGTTTGTAACTACTCGCAATATTCGTCTGAGACCCCATGTAGTATATATATTCTTGTTCGTCGCGTCATTTAATGTCGATCTAGCCATGTCCGTCCGTGTGTCTGTCGATGCTTGTCGCTTGAAATTTTGCACAAATACTTCTTATTGCTGTAGGTCGGTTGGTATTGTAAATGGGCCATATCGGTCCATGTTTTGATATAGCTGCCATATAAACCGATCTTGGGTCTTGATTTCTTGAGCCTCCAGAGGGCGCAATTCTTATACGATTTGAATGAAATTTTGCACGAAGTATTTTGTTATGATATCCAACCACTGTGTCAAGTATGGTCCATAACCTGATATAGCTGTCATATAAACCGATCTGGGGACTTGACTTCTTGAGCCTCTAGAGATCGCAATTCCTATCCGATTTGGCTAAAATTTTGAATTACGTATTTTATTATGACTTTAAACAACTGTGCCAAATAAGGTTCAAATCGATTCATAATCTGATATAGCTGTCATATAAACCGATCTGGCATCGTGACTTCTTGAGCCTCTAGAGGTCGCAATTATTATCCGATTTGCCTGAAATTTTGTACGACGGTTCCTCTCATGACCTTCAACATACGTGTTTATTATGGTCTGAATCGGGCTATAGCCTGATACAGCTGCCATATAAATCGATCTCACTATTTTACTTCTTGAGCCCCCAAAGGGCGCAATTCTTATTCGAATTGGCTGACATTATACACAGGTCTCCAACATATAATTTAATTGTGGTCTGAACCGGACCATATCTGGATATCGCTCTAATGACAGAGCAAATGTTTTCTTAAATCCTTTTTTGCCTAAGAAGAGAAGCCGAGGAAATAACTCGACAAATGCGATCCATGGTGGAGGGTATATAAGATTCGGCCCGGCCGAACTTAGCCCATTACTTGTTAAGGGTAACACCAGCACAATAAGACCATATCTTATATGATTATATCTTGTATGCTGATTTAAAATAGAGTTAATAACACATTGATTCATTTATTGTCCAAGATTGAGCAAAAACTTATTCAAACAACTTAAGATATTCATCTTTCAAGCTTTTTTGCCTGTTAGGGCGAAGATCATTAAATTTTACAATTTTTGTTTGTTTTTCTGTCGAGTCGAGCTCAATGATCGGAGATTGCAAATGGATAAGGATAGCCAAAGATACCAACACACACCAACCATTATGGGACGCGTTTCGTCTTTGGTTAGAAGACTTTTCAACCATATTAGGTGTGATGGCTTCAAGGGCCGTGCGTTGGTATGTTGTATTTAAATCGTATTAATTGCGAAGTCGCATCTATGATACAATTACCGCATTAACCACGCTCGACAACCCAGTCTATTAGCTGTTCTTTTTCCCAATGCATGTGTTTTTATATAATGACAGACTTTTTTTCTGTGGCAATTACACCTCTTCCCTAGTACACATGATTCTGTGCATCTGTTGGAAGTTGTATTGATAGCTTCGAGCGCTAGGTTCGAAGGTACTATGCCATTTGTGAGGTAGTATGCCATGTATAAATTCTCTCCAAAGAGGCACACCGTTCGGACTCCGCTATGAAAAGGAGGCCCCTTATCATTGAGCTTAAACTTGAATCGGACTGCACTCATTGATATGTGAGAAGTTTGTCCCTGTTCCTTAGTGGGCAACATTTGCAATTGACAAAATTTAAATTTAGAAAACTGAAATATGTTAATAATTTTATAGCCGCATTAAAAAAAAGTAAATTTTGGATTTCATTTTAAACTTAAATATCTTATTGTAATGCTTAATTAGTGCTGCTCCCTAGTTTGATAATTTTTAATTCATACCACATGGTATTAGAACCTTGAATACAATGCAAAAGGACTAGCAGAAAAAAATCCTTGATACATAGAGATATCTGTCTGAATGTGTGCATAGCTGTTATTGCAGCTTTAATGTGTTTTCACAAGTAAAAGTCATGCCTGTATTTTGCCGTTTTTAATTTGTGCCCATCAACCGACGGAAAAATATTGCAATGACAACAGTTATGCACAAATCTCCTAGTAAGGCTGGAAACTGCTGTTTGCACAAGGCCACTAACGTAGATTGCCAAAAGACCATGTTCAAATTTTGGCTCTCCATATAAATATCGCTTACACTCGAAAACAGGAAGGTTAAAATTTAAGGCCATGCGGGTACTCCATCAAACGCTGCAGCGCGCATGATTTGCAGGGCCTATTAATATGAGCTAAACTACTTCAATATTTCCCATAAAGGAGTTGTTTTGTTTGTTAATTGTGTATCATTAAAATCTCTCTCTTGAAAAAAGAAAATGTGAACAAATGTAACTCACCGGTCATAGTTTGTCGATTCCTATAGAAAAGTAAAACTATGTGAGAAATAGTTGGAAAAATGGTTTAAGTCTTTCTTTGACAGTGAACAGTCAGTCCATCGCAATTTAGATTTCAAACATCATCGAAAATGGATGAAAAAATCCGAGATTTTTTCAACAATCACGAATATCCACTACAAAGAAAGTACTACAATGCTAAGGTTAGGCAAGTGTGGCAGTCCTTTACTGACTCAGTTGAGACAGACCAAGGTCTTTGGTGCGAATCGAACCCACGGCCCTCGTACTGACAATCCGAGCACTCTACCCACTCGGCTACTGGAGCGCCGAAGTTACTTATCGCTCTTATTGGTGAAATGTTATTCGGTGTATTCCTTGCTTTTGCAAGGCCTTGTAGCAGAAGTCCTCTTATACTCCGCCGCTGAAAATTGCCACCGTCAATACAAACAAAAAAACTCTCTCGCTCTCACTCTATACCAACCAATTAATAAAATTGCAGTAGAGAGCCGTTTCGTGTGTGTGTGTGTGTGGGCAAAGGTCTACTTAGTGTATGTATATGTGTTTAAGTTACAAAAACGAATCTCATTCATGTACAAAGCCAGAGGTCATTTGTTATGTCAACTTAATGCTCCAGCACACGTATTCGTGGCGAATGTAAATTTCACAAAACACCACCACCACAACCATCGTCATCATCCCATCCAAGTCGAGTGCGCTAGACCACCTTTGGCATACTGGACAAAACGATGAATATGGCCGCTGCTTGTTTCCAGGCAACCGAATAGACAACTGGACACGACTACATAAATGCACCAACATTTTATTGTTTAAGTTGAGAGGAAAAACTTGCACACACAAACCCGCAGTCTCACGTAAAGACAAAAAACTGATTTAATACTTTTAAGTGGACTTTGCTGCTTTGACTTTTGCTCAAATGCTGCTTGTCCTTTTCAAAGATAAGGTGGGTAAAAGGGGTCAATGAGGGATGGCTCCTTTGTGGTTTTTCACCGTAGCCTCACTGAACTTGTCCAGGGGGAAATGTTGCCGTGACATAACATGCGACTTTTGAGATAAATCCAACATAACGACAAAGCCAACCCCGATAGATAACATTCTGTAAATGTATTGGGTATGGGTGACAATTTAACACTGCCCTCTTGTACCATCGAAATAAATAAAAAAAAAAAAAAAACAATTAAAACTTTTGCTCCGAGTACAAGAACTTTTTTAAAAATAGTGAAGAATCATGTTGATTATGTTTTGATAGCCAAAGTAGACTTTCTAATAAAGGATGGAGATTCTAAATCGCTTTATTCCTTTTGAAATCTGGTAAAAAAAAATGTGGGTACAAAGGGTACAAAAAAAGTAAAAACGATCGAAGTCAAATGATTTATATAGGGGCTACATATATGAGGACTGTTCATATATATTTATGAACTTTACTGGGGAGGATTTTGGGTAAGTGTTGGAGAGCATAAGCATTTCACGTTCCAAATGTCAGCGAAATCAGATGGGAATTTCGGCTTCCAGGGACCCAAAAAGTTCAATCAGGGGATTGGTTTATATGGGGGCTATATCAGTTTATAGACCAAATGAAATCATACAAGTCAAATCCGGGATTTGGTTTGATTCGGAACATACATGGCAGAGATGTTAGCATGGATGTCAGCCAAATCGGATGAAAATTGATGGCAATGCCAGAGTTCAGTCAATCAACTACTTTCAGGTTTTCAATCGCCTCACAGTGGGAGAAAATCAATAAAAACTAATTCATTAAAATATGTTTTTGGACAAAAAATTCAAAAATTTAATTGTTTTTCAAATTTATTGAAATTCCAAACTGCATATCATTTAACTTAATTATTAGATGTGGGCACTTTTTGTTGAAAAATTGTATATTTTGTAACGAATCCCAACCATGCATAAAAGTGAGAATCAAACCACAAATGCCTGCATATATTGCAAAACACGAAGGAGGTCTTGGTCAAAAATGCAAGAAAAAATTAAAAGTCGAATATCCCCGAATCAAGACTAGATATTTTATATCTCAAACGAACTTTTTTGTAGGGATTTTTGAGCACTATACAGCAAAAATCTTGGAAATCGGACCACAAAGGAAGATTTGGCAGGGGTCTGTCAAAAGGCGCCCGGATAACCTAGGGTCCTCGATCTCGCTAAGACCTAAGCTCCAACCATTCCAAATTTCAAAGAGATATCCCTACCCTTTCTCATATGACATATTTCTTATTAGTTTTTATACCCTCCACCATAGGATGGGGGTATACTAATTTCGTCATTCCGATTGTAATACCTCGAAATATGCATCTAAGACCCCATAAGGTATATATATTTTTGATCGTCATGACATTTTAAGTCGATCTAGCCATGTCTGTCCGTCCGTCTGTCGAAAGCGCGCTAACTTTCGAAGGAGTAAAGCTAGGTGCTTGAAATTCTGCACAAACACTTCTTATTAGTGTAGGTCGGTTAGGATTGTAAATGGTCCAAATCGGTCCATGTTTTGATATATCTGCCATATAAACCGATCTTGGATCTTGACTTCTTGAGCTTCTAGAGGAATCTAGAATTATTATCCGATTTGGCTGAAATTTTGCACGTAATGTTTTATAACTGTGCCAAGTATGGTCTAAGTCGTCTAAATCAGTCCATAAACTGATATAGCAGCCACATAAATCGATCTCCCGATTAGACTTCTTGAGCCTCTAGAGGGCGCAATTCCTATGCGATTTGGCTGAAATTTTGCATTACGTGTTTCGTTATAACTTCCAACAATTGTGCTAAGTATAGGTATAATAGGTTTATAACCTGCTAAAGCTGCCATATAAACCGATCTTGGGTCTTGATTTCTTGAGCTTCAAGGGGACGCAATTCTTATCCAATTTTGCCGAAATTTTGCATGGAGTGTTTAATTTTGAATTTCAACGACTGCGTCGAGTATGGTCTAAATCAGTCCATATCCTAATATAGCGGCCATATATACCGATCTTCCAGTTTGACTTTTTGAGCCTCTGGAAGGCGCAATTATTATTCGATTTGCCTAAAATTTTAGAGATGGTATTTTTCTATGACTGGTGTCTTTCCATTTGAAAAAGTCATTCCAAGAACTTGACAAATGCGATCAATGGTGGAGGGTATGTAAGATTCGTCGCGGCCGAACTTAGCACGCTTTTACTTGTTTCGATTTTCTCTTACAGTGTGTCGCCTTGATTATACCGAGTTGGTACTACCACTTGCCTAATAATAATTTTTACCATCAAAAATGACTTTACTGTTTTTCAAAGGATTTTCCATTATGTTTTATATACTTTTGCATGCGCTCAAACCCATTGTCTAAGTAGTTTTTCCACTCCGATTGAGGCACCCCCAGAACACGGTTATTAAACGCTTCGACAGCTTTTTCTGGCAACGAAAATCATGGACCATGCATTTTTATTTAATTTTTTTTAATTTATGCGGGAATAAAAGGAAGTCATTGTTTGCCAAGTCAGTGCTGTTTGGCGGATGACCCATCAATTCGACAGTTTGGCCTAATAAAAAGACGTTGGTTTGACCCTATGTGTGAGAACTCGCATTGTCATGGTGAAAAATGATTCGTCCTCTCTTGTTCGTTTATCGAATTTCTCCCAAGATTTCAGACAAACAGATTTTCATGTACCAATAAGAATTGACCTCCTTTTATTGCTCAAGCGGAAAAGTCGCCAAATCACCAAATCACGCCAGTTTAGCTGAAGATACATGCGACCATATGCTTCGTGATTCTTCCACGAATAACTTTAGTTGGAAGATTTCAAAGGTCCACCCTGTAGTTTTGTATTTTGAAGCACCGCTATAGTATTTTTTTAACATTTCTTCGCACTAATTGACATGGCCTTTTTCGAGCGTTTGTCAAATTATGCGGAATCCATCGAGAACAAACCCTTTTTAGTGCAGGATGTTCATGCAATATCGAATGTATGCTGGTGGAAGAAATGCCCAAGGATGCCTCTATCTCACGATTTGTCACATGACGATCTTGCATTTAGTACAACGGACGTCTTGGACGACCTTCACGCAATTTCACTTTGAGCGAGCGTTTTAAAGAGCAAATAAATATTCTTTAAAAGTTTCGATATGAAAATATTTTCTAAAAAGTTTCCAGACCTCATCTCATAATCTATCTTTTCTCCCATCTTGTTGAGTCTCAATAAAGCATACCACAGAGCCCAACAAGGTGTGGTCCTCATCGGCCCGCCTATCGCAAGATGTTATGTTCTCTGAATCAGTTGTTTTCCCCCACGCTGCACTATTTAACCTTATCACCCACCAAACTTCTAAGGTCTAAGTTAGTATTGCTCTAAGCATGCTCCTGTAGAGTCAGGTGGAATCCTTAGACTTAGGCCCCATTGCACGCCTACGACCTTTATAAATAGTGCCCCAAATCTGAACTTCCAGTTCAGTTTCCTTTCCAAGATCAGTTCTAAGTATTTGAGCTTGTGGAAAAACTGAATTGTTCAGTTGAGGAAACGTTGTGCAAAAAAATGGCCTACCTTCATCTTCTTCGTGGGAGGCTTTTCTGGATTAACATTTAGACTTCTACGTATGCTAACTCCAAAACCTTTTCAGCCTTTCTGTATAATTGATTCCTATCCCCGCTCCTAAAAAGTATATTAGACGGGTTCAAATCGGTCCACAGTCAAGATCCGTCATAGGTTCTTTATGGTGGTCAGTCTAAGGAGTTACAATAAAATTCTCTCCTGTTGTGTGCACTTACTACCTTATCTTAATGTCTTGGAACCTAAAATTTATCCACCTATTTCTGAGCCTATGGTTATCCAGTCTCTTAGGACTCGGTCCAGCCAGATTGGTCTAAGGATTGGATCAGTGTGTCGGTCCTCACATGCATCGGTTCTCGATGTCAATACATACTGTCCATATTTATGCCTTGGCATCGAAGGACGCAGTACGATTTTTGCCGACGTTCACTTGGCATACGCATGCTGCTTGTTTCTGACCAATTCCCTGGACGTCCTACTTTTTATCTGGGTATCCACAATACGTTTCATGGTTTTGAGTAGAATAAATGTAGGGTTTATAAGTCCATAGGCATTTCGTGCCTCATAACTTGCCTTACCGAACTTAGTTATAATCACTATTCTCGCCGGGAACCTTTGGAGTAAACGCAAGTTCAAGGCACCCTGTGAATGAAGGTGGGGTGCCATATAGTCCGCCTCCTTCTACATCAACGCCAGAAATATTCCATTTGTTCCTGGTTGAAAGCTCCTCAAGGCTTCCTTAGCCATCATTTACGTAATGATGAGCCCTCGATCAACCATATTTTTCCCAAATTCAAGTATCCCGTTTTCACTGGATTCGAAAAATGCATTTTTATGCAAAGGCTCAACATGCCCTCCGTTGTCTCTGCTCTTACTACCATGAGCGTTATTATCGCTTCAGTTTAGACATGGGTCTTTGAGAGGAACTTTTCTTCTTGGCAACGTCAATAAAGCTATCGACCTGTTCGCAGAAAAGCATCCAGCAGGTACAATTTGCATCTCTGATTGTTTTATTATATTACTTCTGCCGTATGTAAAATACATCCCAATAAAGATAATGTTGCTGTTGTAACAGTGTGTTGTACACTGAGGCGGCAGCCCTTTCCGACTGCTATGGGATTGAATAAAGAAGTCCTCGTATTGTATATCTTCAGTGAACAATATGCTTCCTGACTTGCACGAAAAACTATTTTTTGATTTACTGCCTGTTTTTATCAATATTGCTTTGCGTTAGACATTACTTTCTTGGAATAGAAATCAAAAGAAAAACTCAGTTTTCCAAAAGTAAGCAAACAATTATCCTAAGTGCTGATGTTTTTTACTATTCCTTGTTTCACTACAACAGAATTGCAATGGAATATGAGCAGATTGTGTAAAAGGATTCCTCAGTAATGCCCATTTTGCATTGGCATGCCTAATACAGTCTTGCTGCTACTAATGTTGAACTGACATGTAACATAGTATTGATAAAGCCTATAACCTTGCAAAATGTTTCCAATGTGTGTGTAGCTCTTTACAGGCCTAGAGTATAACAAAACTATAGGACTGAAAACAGCTACTCACTTAACAGATGGAAGGTTTTGAGCTTGTGGATGAAAATTAAACACCTTGTTGTTCTATGTGTTTCTATACAAATCCCATTTATTAGAGAAAACCCAAAAAAGGAGAGAATGGTAATAATTGCCAATTATAGTGAGATATATGAAAAATTTGTGTATGCAAATTAGGGAATCCCTATGGTGGAATATGAAAGTTGTTATTTTTTTATTTCGAGTGCCGGCAGTCATAGATTAAACAAGTAAAAGCGTGCTAAGTTCGGCCGGGCCGAATCTTATATACCCTCCACCATGGATCGCACTTGTCGAGTTCTTTTCCCGGCATCTCTTCTTAGGCAAAACAGGATATAAGAAAAGATTTGCTATGCTATTAGAGCGATATCAAGATATGGTCTGGTTTGGACCACAATTAAATGATATGTTGGAGACCTGTGTAAAATGTCAGCCAATTCGAATAAGAATTGCGCTCTTTGTGGGCTCAAGAAGTAAAATAGAGAGATCGATTTATATGGGAGCTGTATCGGGCTATGGACCGATTCAGACCATAATAAACACGTATGTTCATGGTCATGAAAGAATCCGTCGTACAATATTTCAGGCAAATCGGATAATAATTGCGACCTCTAGAAGCTCAATGGACCGATTTGAACCATACTTGGCACAGTTGTTGGATATCGTAACAAAACACGTCGTGCAAAATTTCATTCCAGTCGGATAAGAATTGCGCCTTCTAGAGGCTCAAGAAGTCAAGACCCCAGATCGGTTTATATGACAGCTATATAATGTTATGAACCGATTTGAACCATACTTGGCACAGTTGTTGGATATCATAACAAAACACGTCGTGCAAAATTTCATTCCAATCGGATAATAATTGCGCACTCTAGAGACTCAAGAAGTCAAGACCCCAGATCGGTTTATATGGCAGCTATATCAGGTTATAAACCGATTTCAACCATACTTGGCACAGTTGTTGGATATAATAACGGAACACGTCGTGCAAAATTTCATCGCAATCGGATAGGAAATGAGCACTCTAGAGGCTCAAGAAGTCAAGACCCAAGATCGGTTTATATGGCAGCTATATCAAAACATGGACCGATATGGCCCATTTACAATACCAACCGACCTACACTAATAAGAAGTATTTGTGCAAAATTTCAAGCGGCTAGCTTTACTCCTTCGGAAGTTAGCGTGCTTTCGACAGACAGACGGACGGACGGACAGATGGACGGACATGGCTAGATCGACATAAAATTTCACGACGATCAAGAATATATATACTTTATGGGGTCTCAGACGAATATTTCGAGTAGTTACAATCAGAATGACGAAATTAGTATACCCCCCATCTTATGGTTGAGGGTATAATTAGGTTAGGTTGAAAAGAGGGTTCAGATATCAATCCGCACCATGCCATGCTATGGACATACACCTAAGCCAGTAATCGGCTTGTTGTGCGCTCTAAAAACTATAAAGTAACATCTAAAAAGAAAATTTAAATTAGGAATTCCGTGCTACTTACAAAATCTTTATTTGTTTTCAATACCACCCCTAAGTTGGTTAATGTCTGGTATTGTGTCCCACCTTAGTGCCGGTATGTGTTAGACGCGAAAGCTGGGCAAAGACAAAGAAAATACTCCAAATGACAAGGAAATGCTCCAAATGACAAAAGAAATGCTCCCTGCATGACCTACAAATGCTAGCATTTGCCACACCGATTTAACATAAATGAGCTCGTAGACGTATGTGTCCCTTTATGATACCAATAGCTATACTGACCTCCTTCTTATTTCCTTTCAGAAATAGCCTCATCTTTTCACGATCTGGATCCCCCCATAGGATTTCCGCCGTCCTACCGACCGTTTCGCTGTTCCACAATGTTGCATGTGCATTCGTTGCCCACTGCCTTAACTGGGACTGCGTCGACCCGAAAGGCTTTGGGTTAACCAGGTTAATTGAGGGCAGTCCTCTGGCCTTCACCGCCAAATCGTCCGCTCTTTCATTTCCTCTTACTACGTTATAGCCCGGCACCCAAACGATGCGGATTTTCCCATCCTCAGAGAAGGCATTAATCTTCTTCTTACACTGCAAGACTGCTTGTGACCTGACCCGCCTAGTTTTTATTGCCTTATAGCAATTTTACTGTCCGTAATGATGTTCACACTCGACGTCCTCGCGTTAGCACCACACCACCTCATACTATCCGTGATCGCCCGAATCTCCGCCTGCAGGACCTGCATTATGGTCAGGCTGTCTAAAACAGATCTCAGTTACTGGGTTCTTAATGTAGACCCCAAGTCCACTTTGTCCTCTAGCTTTGATCCATCCGTGTAACATGATCTTCCAGATGGCAATACTAGGGTTCCGTCAATACAATACTGTGCCGATGGCAGCAGTGCCTCGCACTCAACTTCAAGGTTCATCTCAGGTATAAGATTGGAAACATCTTCCCTTACTTCCAGGTTTCCTATCGTCGCCTCGATTATACAGCGATGGTATGAGTAGCTCACATTCTCAATCCATTCTCGCATCGCCTTAAGTCTCATAGCCGCAGTGGCTGCCTCACACTAAATCTGTTGGTCAATTGGTCGGATGTCCGGAATAGTGTCTAGTGCCCTAGTGGGCGTGGTCCTCATCACTCCGCCTATGCCAAGACAACATGTTCTCTGAACCTGTTGTATGGTCCTTATGTTGCACTCTTTCTCCATAGCAGTCCACCAAACTACTTAGGCGCTCCTGTAGAGCCAGTGAACTACCCTGGGATTTAGGCCCCATTCCTAGCCTAAGGCACGTCTACATAGTGTCCAACATCTGTGAATCTTCTCAGTACGCTCCTGAATGTGACACTTGCAATTCAGTTTACTGTCCAAGATCACACCTAAGTATTTGACCTTGTCAGATATCGAAATCGTCTTTTTTAGGAAACGTGGTGCGTTAAATTGGGCCACCTTCGTCTTCCTCTTTAATAGGCATATTTCAGTCTTCTCTGGGTTAACATTGAGACCTCTGGGTCTAACCCAGTCATATGCCCTGTGCAAGACCCTTTCGGCTCTTCTGCATAGCTCGTTTGGATCTTTATCACTTAGAAATATTATAACATCGTCTGCGTAGCAGACGAGTTCAAATCCTTCCTCAGGCAGCACCTGTAATAGGTCATTTATGGTGGTCACCCATAGGAGTGGCGATAAAATGCCCCCCTGTGGCGTGCCCTGTGCCACTTTCTTCCTTATATTTATGTCATGGGAACCACAATTTATCCACCTGTTCCTAAGCATATGGGTTTATCCAGTCTCTAAGGACCGGGTCCACCCGGTACTGGATCAGTATGTCGGTCCGCACATTGTTAAAAGCCCCCTCGATGTCAATGCATACCACCAGGATGTACGTTTTGTCATCGAACGATTCTTCTATTTTATGCACAACCTCGTGCAGGGCAGTCTCCACCCACCTTCCCTTGACATAGGCATGCTGTTTGTATTTGAGCAGTTCGCTGGATGTCCTTCTCTTTATCATGGTGTCCACAATACGTTCCACGGTTTTGAGTAGAAAGAACGTAAAACTTATGGGTTTGTAGGCCTTTGTCTTGTCGCATAACTTGCTTTGCCGGGCTTGGGCATAAACAGCACCCTTGCCTCCTGCCAGGCTTTCGGAGTATATGCAAGTCATAGGCATGCTGTGTAAATTTTGTCCAGATGAGGCGCCCGATAGTCTGCCTCTTTCTGTAGTAACGCCGGATATATTCCATCTGGTGTGGGTGACTTAAATGGTTTGAAGCTCCTCAAGGATTCTTTCGCCAAAAATTCCGTAATTATAAACCTTCGATCGACGTCACTATTCTGTGGAAAATGGGTTTTCATCAAAAGCCTCAACATGTCTTCCGTTGTCTCTGCTCTCACTCCCATGTCGTCTAATAAAGTTTCACTTTGGGTTTTTGAGATAAACTTTTTTTATCTTGGTGGCGTCATTAACGCTACCGACCTGTTCGAAGGAAAACTTCCAGGAGTCACGTTTTGCCGCTCTGGTAATCCTATTGTATTCCTTGAGCCGTGTGTAAAACACATTACAATAAACTTCCGCTTTTTTACGACGTGCTCTGTTAAAAAGTCTGCGGAAAGTCTTTCCCTATATTGCGAATCTCCCCGGTCATCCAGGGGTTTTCTTGGGCTGATTTCCTTTCCCGAGCAAGACAACTATTTTCGAAGGACCCCACCATTGCAGTCATAATTCTTTTGACATTTTCGTAAATTTCTTCTATATAAAAGTCCATCCATTTGCCAATCCCAATATTCCCTTTCCAACGCTGGTAATATTTCAGCTATTTATAAAAATTCACCTGATATTAGATTGAATTAACTTTTCCTGATTATTTTTCAGTATGACCTTTGCGCACAAAGTCGTTTGCAAATGGTATTTGCCCTGAACTGAATGGATGATGCTGGATTATCAATTTCATTTCGTTTCAGTTGTTCCATTAGGACTCATTGAAACTGTAGCCAAAGTTGCTAATGTAATTGGTGAATGTTTACATTTAATTAATAAAATGGATAGCAGAACAGAGTGGATGAAAAGACTGAATGATGCTCTAAGGGCGTGGCTTCCTTGCTGGATGAGCACGAGCAAAATTTTCAATTATCCAAACAGCCATTCTGCCAGGCCAATTAATTCTTCTACGTATTTACAAGTTGTTGAACTTTCAACGATGTTTCAAATATAGAGTCCTAACTTTCTGTTGGAAATTAAAATGTGAATAAAATATCTTGCTCTATATTTAGCATACTCGCAGGCTTCGCTGTACATATCAAATGATTCAGAGATGCCGCCTTCAAGCCTTAAGTTGGTGGTTGAAGCCGCTTCAGCGGGGAAAAAGAGCATCATTACGGAAAGTGATGCTAATGCACATAATCAGATATGGGGAAGTTCGGATTAAAAATTTTTAATAAAAAAACAAGTAAAAGCGTGCTAAGTTCGGCCGGGCCGAATCTTATATACCCTCCCCCATGGATCGCATTTGTCGAGTTATTTTCCCGGCATCTCTTCTTAGGCAAAAAAGGATATAAGAAAAGAGTTGCTCTGCTATTAAAACGATATAAAGATATGGTCCGGTTCGGACCACAATTAAATTATATGTTGGAGACCTGTGTAAAATTTCAGCCAATTCGTATAAGAATTGCGCCCATTGGGGCTCACGAAGTAAAATAGAGAGAACGATTTATATGGGATCTGTATCGGGCTATAGACCGATTCAGACCATAATAAACACGTTTGTTGATGGTCATGAGAGGATCCATCGTACAAAATTTCAGGCATATCGGATAATAATTGCGACCTCTAGGGGTCAAGAAGTCAAGATCCCAGATCGGTTTATATGGCAGCTATATCAGGTTATGAACCGATTTGAACCTTATTTGACACAGTTGTTGAAAGTAAAAATAAAATACGTCATGCAAAATTTCAGCCAAATCGGATAGGAATTGCGCCCTCTAGAAGGTCAAGAAATCAAATCCCCAGATCTGTTTATATGACAGCTATATCAGGTTTTGAACCATACTTGGCACAGTTGTTGGATATCATAACGAAATACTTCGTGCAAAAATTCATTCAAATCGGATAAGAATTGTGCCCTCTAGAGGGTCAAGAAGTCAAGACCCAAGATCGGTTTATATGGTAGCTATATCAGGTTATGAACCGATTTGAACCATACTTGGCACAGTTGTTGGGTATCATAACAAAACACGTCGTGCGAAATTCCATTCCAATCGGATAAGAATTGCGCACTCTAGAGGCTCAAGAAGTCAAGACCCAAGATCGGTTTATATGGCAGCTATATCAGGTTATGGACCGATTTGAACCATACTTGGCACAGTTGTTGGGTATCATAACAAAACACGTCGTGCAAAATTTCTTTCTGATCGGATAAGAATTGTGCACGCTAGAGGCTCAAGAAGTCAAGACCCAAGATCGGTTTATATGGCAGCTATATCAGGTTATGGACCGATTTGAACCATACTTGGCACAGTTGTTGGATATCATAGCAAAACACGTCATGCAAAATTTCATTCGAATCGGATAAGAATTGCGCACTCTACAGGCTCAAGATGTCAAGACCCAAGATCGGTTTATATGGCAGCTATATCAAAACATGGACCGATATGGCCCATTTACAATACCAACCGACCTACACTAATAAGAAGTATTTGTGCAAAATTTCAAGCGGCTAGCTTTACTCCTTCGGAAGTTAGCGTGCTTTCGACAGACAGACGGACGGACGGACGGACATGGCTAGATCGACATAAAATGTCACGACGATCAAGAATATATATACTTTATGGGGTCTCAGACGAATATTTCGAGTAGTTACAAACAGAATGACGAAATTAGTATACCCCCCATCTTATGGTGGAGGGTATAATAAACAGACCTTTATTACCAGGAACAGGCAGGAGGTAGTAGATGTAAGGACTGGAAAGTATTATATTATACTAGCTGGACAGGTGAAGAATAGAAAAAATAAACTATATAAAAAGTATAAGAAAACTGGTACTGCGATGGACTTTTCCAAATACTCTGTTGTTCGTTCTGAATATAACATCTGCAATAAGATCTCATACAACACTTATTTGTCGAATATAAAAAGTCAACTACAAGTAAACCCTAAGTCTTTTTATAAATTTGTAAAGTCTAAACGTCGGTCGAATACTTTTCCAAAAGTTTTGAAATTTGGAGCCATCGTAGCGGATGATGACCTTTCCATCAGCAATATGTTTGCAGACTTCTTTGCCACTACTTATTCCCGGAAAACATATAATAAAACTAATGAGCCCTCCCAAAGCTTCTACGGAAATAGTACGATATCTGTTCCACTAACAACATCTGATACTGTACAGCATTATTTGAGGAATATGAAATGTTCCTACAATCCAGGTCCAGATGGTATCCCTAGCAATATTCTTAAGCACTGCGCAAATTCCCTGTCCGGTGTTCTCTCAATATTGTTTAATGAATCTTTACGGAAACAATATTTCCCTCCATTATGGAAAAATTCTTTCATTATTCCCCTGTTTAAAATTGGATGTAAAGCTGAAGTTACCAACTACAGAGGAATCGCAAAGCTTAGCGCTATTCCGAAACTTCTTGAAAAAATCATCACTGACTCACTGTCTCATCAAGTTTCTTCACTGTTATCACGATATCAGCATGGATTTCGAAAATCGTACTCAACTGTAACAAATGTTTTGGAATTAACTACAATTGTAAACGAATGATTTAGAAATCGTTTGCAAACTGACGTTATATATACTGATTTTAGCAAGGCTTTTGATAAGGTAAATCATAGTCTTCTATTACACAAGCTAGACCTCCTGGGGTTTTCAGACTCGTTGCTAGCATGGATATCAAATTACCTGTCTAATCGCACTCAAACTGTAAAATTTAATGATTCTGTTTCTAAAACTATTGATGTTTTATCTGGAGTCCCACAAGGTAGTCATCTTGGGCCTATTTTGTTTTCATTATTTATTAATGATCTACCGTCCACTGCCACTTTCTCTCGAGTACTTATGTATGCAGACGAAGTTAAACTTTTCAAAACCATTCAAAATGACACAGATCAACTGAAACTACAATCCGACCTTGACCGATTATACGATTGGTGTCAACTTAATCTAATGGAATTGAACATAAAAAAATGTAAACATATATCGTTTTACAGATTAAATCATCTAACAACAATTTACTCTATAAACGGATCGCCCCTAGAAACTGTGGAATCAATCATGGATCTTGGCTTCTTGTTAGATCAAAGGTTAAACTATAGATCACATATATCTTTGACGATCAATAAAGCCTATGGTTCTTTAGGATTTGTTAAGCGTTGGAGCAAAGAGTTTGTTGATCCAATCGTCACAAGAAATCTATACACATCCCTTGTTCGACCGATACTGGAGTATGGTTCTATAATATGGTGCCCAAATTATAAAATCCACTGCAATTCAATTGAGTCTGTGCAAAAACAGTTCGTGTTATTCTGCTTACGTAGACGTAACTGGGCATTTAATACTTTACCATCTTATAAAGAAAGATTAAATTTGATCAAATTGCCTTCGTTGGAAAGTGCTGAATCTGAATTACATGTTAAATATACTAAACGGAAACTTGAAGTCGGAGTTTCTGTTGAACCACATCTACTTGAACGTGCCGCTGAGACCTTCACGAAATTTTAATCTTCTTCATGTTGAATACTATCATACGAATTTTGCGAACAATGACCCATTTAGGCGTTTATGTGTTGAATTTAATAAATTTTACAATAAAATAGATCTGTGCGAAAACAAATATTCTTTAAAGAAAAAGATTATTATTTTGCTGAATTCGTAGTTATTAAGCTTAGTTTGTATATATTGTATATAGTCTAGTCTGTAAAGATTATAATATCTATAGACTAATAAATAAAAAAAAAGGGCCAGCTCCGCTGCGCCTTCTTTCACTCTCTTATTTTTTCTTTGGGGGTTCTGGTACGGCCTTTCAGACATTTTGCCCCAATGTGGATATCATATTGGTGCTCTACTCCCAAATTTCTTTCATTTGAGCCTTATAACGCTATTGTCGGAAAATATGTCCGGTATGGGGGTGTTTGTGAGAGTATGTATCATGTATCAGATTCGTGCTCTAATCCCAAATACCTTATATTTGAGTCTAATATTGTCATTATTAGTTTAAATTTCCATTTGGCGGTCTTTGGAGGTGAGGCGGTCGCCCTAGACATCCCATCTTAAATAGGTATACCAAATTTCTATTTTTGAGTTATTATAAACAAACTAAATTTCGCTCAACCCATCTCCGAGATCTGGCATTTTCGAAAACAGGGTAAGGGGAGGGAATGCCCATTAGAGTTTGTATGTAAGATCTACTTCATTCTCTTGGTTTTGGTGGTGGATTGGTGTAGCCAAACCCTTTGCCACAAAATCAGATTCATACTCTATTCCCCACACTGCTATAGTCGGTATATATGTGTGGTTCAAGGGGAGTTTATGAGATGAGTCGTCCCTGAAACACTTGGCCATAAAGAAGATATCAGATTTGTTCCCCTTTTTGCCATAATCCACAAATGTGTGCAGTTTGAGAGGAATGTAGGGTGGGGCGGCCCCCCCAAACACATAGCCCGAAAAAATATCAGCATTGTGCTATACTTTTTAATTCCTTTTATTTGAGTCGCAATTGTAATTGGTTTAAGGGGAGTTTATGGGGTGATACTACCCCCAAACCCTTGGCCCTAAAATTGAATATCAAATTCGTTTTCTACTATCAAAATATCTATTATTTGAGCCCCTTTATGCCACAGTAGGCACACATGGCCGGTTTAAAGGGAGTTTAGGGGATGGACCCTGAAATAATATCAGCATAGTGCTTGAGTACGATTTTGTTTTGCTTCAGCCCCATAATGTCAAACAATTTGAAGGTAGCCATCAATACGTTTAAGACATTTGATATCCATATTGTCTTTATTGGTCCATTTGTGATTTTGGGTGGTATTTTTCCGGTAACGGGGAAGGATCCGGCCCCTTCCGATATCAACAAATAATAAAACATATTTCTTATTCCTGATTATATTCGTAATCTATTCCCGAATCCCAATGCTCGTCCAATAAACCTATTTTAAAGGGTTTTTGGGTTGGGGCGGCCCCCCCCCCCTGTTTCTTGGACCCAATTTTTAACATGAAATTCGTACTCTACTCCTGAATACCTTTCATTTGAATCCCATATTGTCCTATTCGGTACGCTTTTATTTTTGGGTGGTACTTTTGGGGTAAGGTGGAGGGTCCGCCCACTTCCTGTATCAAAAAATTATATAGCTTATGTTTCCTTCCAGACCAACCTACACAATCTGTGAAAATTTCAAAGTAGTCATTTCAGCCGTTTTTGAGTCTATACGGAACAAACAAACAACCGTCAAACAAACTCTAATTCATTTTTATATACATATAAAGAAGAAGATTATACCTTCAGCCTTGGAGAAAATACTGCAGAAGTGGTGCCTAGGCAGAAGAAAGGCGTATTGAGATAAATTTCGACACACATTTAGCACGACTATCCCTTCTAGACCTGAAAAGGAAGTGGAAACTGCGATGGACGTAATGGTCAAGCGGATCACGAAGGCCCTGATAGACTCGTTTGCGTCAGCATGTCCTAGAGCCAAAGCAAGGGACAAGCAGCGAAGCAGAAATCTCTTCAACTGGACGAAAGCCACTGTGCGAAAGCCACTGGGCGAAAGCCACTGGGCGAAAGCCACTGGGCGAAAGCCACTGGGCGAAAGCCACTGGGCGAAAGCCACTGGGCGAAAGCCACTGGACGAAAGCCACTGGGCGAAAGCCACTGGGCGAAAGCCACTGGGCGAAAGCCACTGGGCGAAAGCCACTGGGCGAAAGCCACTGGGCGAAAGCCACTGGGCGAAAGCCATACGACTGGGATGTCTTTATGGCCAAGCTAAGAAAATACAAGGGTGAGCTGAGAAAGGCTCAGAACAAATCCTGGGCGGAATTCAGCAGCTCCGTGGAGAATACATCTGAGGCTTCTAGGCTATGGAAGATGGTACCCTCGAAACCTATTAGAGTAATATACATTCAGAATGTATGGTCAATGTCCAGTGAGGAAACACTGTAACACTCGTTGATACATATTTCCCGGAAAACTCTCCAACGGGCAAGGTGGCCCCACAAAGGCTGTAATTGATATGTATTCGCTAAAGGTTGTTGGGGAAATTCTGTTCCTTCGGGCGATAACAAATTTTTAGTCTTTTAAGTCGTCAGGTCCTGTTGATAAGGTATTTACCCGTTACATTGGGTACATACCCGGGTATTTGCCCAAATATACCAAAATGCTTGCTTTAAAAATTTGGCAGATAACTTGGGTATTAAAACATTTTCCAAAAAATTTATGATAATTTCGTATTTTTTGTACACAAATCTGACCTTCTTATCTCCTAAAATCGGAATTTAGTTATATGTAGCCGATATAGAGATGAGTAAATACCCAAAAGGTATTTACCCGGTACATTGGGTAAATACCCGGGTATTTGCCAAATATACCAAAATGCTTTCTTTAAAAATTTGGCAGATAACTTGGGTATTAAAACATTTTCCAAAAAATTTATGATAATTTCGTATTTTTTGTACACAAATCTGACCTTCTGATCTCCTAAAATCGGAATTTAGTTATATGTAGCCGCTATAGAGCCCGTCCCCTGACATATAATCTTGAGGCAATAAATTGGTTATTTTTTATCCGATTTCGATGAAATTCGGCACAGTGAGTTCTGGTAGGCTCCTGTGAAGTGTAGTCCAGATTAGACCATATTTGGATATAGCTATTTTAAAGACCGACCGCCCGACATCATTTATTAAGACCATAAAATATCCATTTATTACCCGATTAGACCGATGCCCCGATATAGTGTAAGCAAATGCAAAGTTTCGTACATTCTACTAAGGAACAGGGCCAAACTTCTCACATATCATTGAGAACCTCACAAATGTTGTCATCATTAGGAGGAGAAAACCACTATTGACACTTTTTTCTGATGGCTCACCAGGATTCGAACCCAGGGGTTTAGCTTCACAGGCAGACATTGTAACCTCTGCGCCACGGTGACCTCTGATATACGATATAGTGTATTGAGCCTATAAAAGGAGCATTTTTTATCCGATTTCGATGAATTTCGGCACTGTGAGTTTTGGTAGACCCCTACATCTTTTGAATATGGTCCAGATAGGATCATATTTGGATATAGCTACCATATAGACCGATATCCCGGTGCAGAATGTTGATCCTATAAAAGGAACGTTTTTTATCTGAATTCGATGAAATTTGGCACAGTGAGTTCAAGTAAACCCCCACACCTTTTTGTTGGGTATTACACAGATCGAACCATATTTGGATATAGCTGCCATATAGACCGATCTTTCGATATAGTGTATTGAGCATACAAAAAAGAATTTTTTATTCGATTTCGATGAAATTTGGCACAGTGAGTTTTGGTAGACCCCTTCACCCATTTGTTAAATGTGGTCCAGAACAGGACAATTTTTTGATATAGCTACCATATGGACCTATCTCCAAATATAATGTGTTGAGCCCTTAAAAGGAGTGTTTTTATCTGATTTATTCTTTAAGGGCCAGAGTGTTGAGCCCATTAAAGGAGCATTTTTCTACCGATGAAATTTGGCACAGTAGTTCTGGTAGACCGCTACACCTTTTTCTTAAATGCTGTCCACATCGGACCATATTTGAATATTACTACCATATATACCGATCATCCGATATAGAGTGTTTAGTCCATATAAGGAGTGTTTTTCATATAATACAAGCATTTAGTTAGAAGAGCGTTTTATTCATCCATTAGGTAGCGTATCCGCTAGATTGGTAAATAAAACAAGTTAAAACGTGCTAAGTTCGACCAGGTTGAATCTTATATACCCTCCACCATGGATCGCATTTTTCAAGTTCTTTGGTCGATATCTCTTTATAGGCAAATAAAGGATAAAGGATAAGAATAGCTATGCTGTTGCAGCCATACCGTGTTATAAACCGATTGGGGCCATTCTCTTTGGCTCTTGAAGACCAAAGTACAGTTCATTGTGCAAAATTTCAGCCAAATCCGATAAGAATTGCGCCCTATAGTGGCTCAAGAAATAAAATTAGGAGATCTGTTTATAAGGGAGCTATATCAGGTTATCGACCGATTTAAGCCATACTTGGCGCAGTTGTTGACGGTCCAACTGAGTCACTTCGTGCTAAATCGGGTAATAATTGCGCCCTTTAGAGGTTCACGAAGTCAAGATCCGAGATCGGATTATATCGGAGCTATATGAGGTTGTGAACCGATTTGAGCCATGCTTGGAACAGTTGTTGATGGTCAAACCAAAACACTTCATGAGAGGGCGAATAATAACTGCGCCCTCTAGCGTCTCAAGAAGCCAAGATCCGAAATCGGTTTATGTGGCAGCTATACCAAAACATTGACCGATTTGGATCAGTTACAATCCCAACTACTTTCGAAAATGGCAAGAAAGGCTACACTTGACCTATACATCTGCAAGTTTGTCATTGGAAAAAGTTGGGGGTGTAAAGCCCGTGTCATACACTGGTTTTAAACTTCAGTTGTCAGACCTATTATGCTATATGGTGTTGTGGTCCGGTGGACGGCGCTTCAAAAGTCCGCCTGTTCGCTAGTAAACCGGATCTAAAGGATACAGCCACACTGAGGACGAGACCAGCTGATGCACTGAATTAAATGCTACATCTAATGCTTCTGGACATGGTGGCTATACAAATTGCTGCGACCACTGCCGTGAGGCTAAGGGAGCTTTCTCTTTGGTCATGTAGCGGCTATGGACACTGTGTTATCCTTGAAACAATATAAAATGCAGTGTGGATTACACATCATGAGCTCCTTTTTTTTAAAGTACTGTACCACTATTCCTAATAGAACCGATTGCAAAAACAACATCCCTAGCAAAGAAAGAAAATACACAGACTTCTGTAGGGATGGTCCCAAGCTAGACAACCAGATGGGGTTTGGGTGTACTTTAAAGAACGAGGAATGGTCATAGAAACTATCTTACACATTCCGGGGAAAATGGAGTCTGTGAGCATGCCTCTAGCGTCATGTAAGCTAAGAATTCAGGATCAGACCCGAATGGCAACGAATGACAGATGGTCACAAAGTGAGGGATGTGAGCACTCCAAAACTATGTGGCTCAATCTAGACTTGAAGAGGTCTTCCGCTTTGCCGTGACTAGCTACATGCTGATAGACTGAAGGTTACAAGCAACGACTTCTGCAGAAGCTGTGAAAACGTCGAGGAAGAAGAGACTGTAGAACATTTGCTGTGCGTGTCCCGCAGTGGCAGTCAGAAGGAGTTCCACTTTAGCTTTTGATTTCGATGAGAACTTGTCTGGTTTAGCGGATGTGAATATTCGCAAGTTTCTGGGCTTTTAGTTCAACTGCGAACTCCTTCTACTGGATGTTCCTTTGCATATGGTTTATCCAATTTCTAAGTATCTGGTCCACCCGGTACTGGTCTAAGGATTCGATCAGTTTGTCGGTCCGCACATTGTTAAAAGCCCCCTAGATGTCAATGCATATAGCCAGGGTGGTGTACGTTTTGGCATCGATGGATTCTTCTATTTTATGCACAACCTTGTGCAGGGCAATCTCCACCGACCTTCCTTTGACATAGGCATGCTATTTGTATTTATGCAGTTCGCTGGGTATCCTACCCTTTATCAAGGTATCCAGAATTTGATCCAAGGCTTGAGTAGAATCGACGTAAGACTTATAGGTATATGGACCTTTGTTATCGCATAACTTGCCTTGCCACGTTTGGGTATAAATACTACCTTCGGTTAAGAACCATTAAAAAAGCGTGTCTTGAGGGGTTTGCTTTATTGGCCTCGTACCATCACCCTAACTTGGAATTTTTCACCCTTTATACCATGACCCAGATTTTGTTCCACATCATACATAAATCGACTTAGGCTTTTGGCGACCATAAACTACTACAGCTCCTCAATGTAACCATTTTCAGATTTGACTTCTAAACCAATAAACTGCCGTTTTTTTTGGTCTCTCTGTAGTTGAAAAGTTCAGTTTTGGTCAAGCATTTTTCAGAAGTTATCGTCATTTGTCCATGGCCAAACCTTTTTGCTATGAAAAAATTTTAAATTCCATTTTCATGCATGTGTAGCACCTTAATGATCTTCGTAAATAAACAATTAATATTGCAATTTGTTTTTAAATGAATACATTTTATTGTCACCGTGCCATCGGCAATTTTAAGTGCATTAAATGAAATGTAAACAAACATCCAAAAAATCAAAAAGGAGAAGAACCATTTGGCTGTGGGCACAGTGGCTTACTGATGAATGAATTGCCGATGAACATAACTAACAAAGTTATGGGCAATCTGTGAATTGTTGTGCCGCAGCTCAGCTCATCAGTGATCGAGCACTGCACTGATCTCTGCCAGGAAGGGGGGGATGGCAAACATTATGCACACAAATTTGCTTGGCACACTGAACTGCAGAAGGTTTTGCGTGCCAAGATTTTTGTTCATGTGTAGTCGTTTGTTTGCATTAATGTTGAATATTTTTTATTTATTATTATAATAAACATTCACAATTCATCTTTAGCACCTTTAAATTGTTCATTTAAGCCCGAGCAATAGCTAGTTGGTGGTACCACCAACTTTATTTGCTATAGCAATAATAAATAGTCGCAAATGTTTGTTGTTGCTCTTGTTGTAGTTTTTGCAGGTTTCTTTGGCCGAATTTCACATTTCAATATTCAACACCGAGAATGTCATTAAAAATGCATTCGCATCTGAGGCATTGTATTGCCATATCGCCACACATAGCATTAAGCAAATAAGTATTCTATGTATGTTTAATCGCAGGTATGTATGTAGGTGTGTGTGTGTGTGTGCATTAGTGTACATGCATATATTTGCAGGCTGTAAGTGTACTTGTTAATTAAAATAATTTTGCAAATTTGGGGCCATGAAATACTTTTTGCATGGCACTACGTCGATGTTTGTTTGGTTTAAAAATAAACATCAGGAATTCACTCAGTTCGAATTTGTTAGCCTACCTTCTCGCCTCCCAAAGAGTGATTTTAATATATTTTTGACGTGATGAAAAATCCACGTTGAACTTTGAACGTGCTCGTGAACGCAACAAACAAAATGCATAATAAAATCTGATTTAAGTGGAATTCAGTGCTAAAGATAGAATTATTAAAAATTATTGAAATGGTAAAAAATATTCGTAAGTGTATTATTTCAAGCGTTTTTATAACTACCACCAAAGGATGGGGGTATATTCGTTTTGTCATTATATTTGCAACACATCGAAATATCCATTTCCGACCCTATTAAGAATATATATATATATATATATACTTGATCAGCGTAAAATCTTTCAAAATAGAGATATTGAGCTGAAACTTAGACAGATTCTTTTTTTTCATAAGCAAGTTAAGTTTGAAGATGGGCTATATCGGATATCTTGATATGGCCACCATATAGACCGATCGGCCGATTTAGAGTCTTAGGCCCATAATTGACACATTTACTATCCGATTTTGCTCAACTTTGGGACAGTGTTAAGCCACTCGACATGCTTCCTCAATTTGGCCCATATCGGTCCAGATTTGGATATAGCTGCCATAAAGACCGATCCGCCGATTTTAGGTCTTAGGCCCATAAGAGGATTTTAGGCCCATAAAAGGGTCTTAGGCCCATAAGAGTTGTGTTAGACCCTTCGACATTCTTCTTCAATTTGGCCCAGATCGGTCCAGATTTGGATATTGCTGCCATATAGACCGATCTCTCGATTTGAGGTTTTGGGCCCATAAAAAGGTCTTAGGCCCATAGGAGTTGTGTTAGACCCTTCGACATTCTTCTTCAATTTGGCCCAAATCGGTCCAGATTTGGATATTGCTGCCATATAGACCGATCTCTCGATTTGAGGTTTTGGGCCCATAAAATGCGCAGTTATTGTCCTTTGTCGCCGAAATTCGGGACGGTGAGTTGTGTTAGGCTCTTCGACATTTTTCTGCAACATGGACCAAATGTGTTCAGACTTGGATATAGCTGCCATATAGACAGATATCTCGATTTAAAGTCTTGACCCCATAATAGGCGCATTTATAATCAGATTTCACTGAAATTTGACACAGTGACTTATGTTAGGCTTTTCGGCATCCATGTCGTTTATGGTTCAGATCGGTGTATTTTTGGATATAGCTACTAAAAAGATCAATATTTAGTTATGGAATTCAACAATTTGTATACCCTTTACCATAACTAGCGAATATCGACTTGTCTTTATGATTTCAACAAGTAAATTGATATTAAATTCGGCTGGGCCATAACTTTTTTTGCACGTGCTTTATGTAACAGTGCCGAGTCCTGTTGGTATGTCCATGGTCTGCGACCGCAATGTTCGCATGCCCAAAGTAGTTTTCAAAAGGTTTGCCCGATAATAAGGCGCATGCATTTGCTTTGACGCCATGTTTAACGAACATCGACAGCCACAACTGTCCATACAATCACTTGAGTTGGAAAATTGCTTCGGATGGCCGTTCGTAGTTTCAAATTATCATAAGAGCACTCTATGAAGTAAATACAATCATTTTGGGAATCTACAAGTTTTTCTTGTCGGACAACACGATGTTAGGAAATTCTCCATGTTCGTGCTAGCGCAGCAACTCCTTTGATATTTTAAGTCCCTTATTTTTGCTTTGGTGTAAGAATGTGTGCCTTTTGTAAGGCTTATTTTGTAAAGCTTTACCTTGAGCCCTTCTTTCGATACGAGTTTATATTGCATTCTTTCAAGGGATATTTTCAGATTTTTAGCCATTTGATTTTGTTTCGGATTTCGTTAAATTCGAGCCTTTACTAGCCAAACCATTTCAGGCGTTGTTGAAGATTTATTTTAACCAACACCATGTGTTATACACAAACAATTTGTTCACTTTGAGGTGTTTGAGCTTGCCAACAATATCCGAATAAGATATCAGCCAAATATAGCGCAATCACACTTAACAACATAATGGCAATATCATATATAGCTGTCAACAAAACGAATATCATGTAGCTGTCATTCCCAAAGGGTGATTTTTAGCCATTATCTTTTTGGCACCACTGGTTTAAACAGCTCACGCACGTCTCGTGTGTTGTTTCACTGTCAAACATCTTCTGTTTGGTCTATAATTTAACCATAAATTGTCTTACTAACGAAACAATGGAGGCCACCGTAGCGCAGAGGTTAGCATGTCCGCCTATGACGCTGAACACATGGTTTCAAATCCTGGCGAGACAATCCGAAAAAAATTTCTCTCCAAAGAGGTGTCGCACTGCGGCCCGTTCGGACTCGGCTATAAAAAGGAGGCCCCTTATTGACTTAAAACTTGAATCGGACTGCACTCATTGATATGTGAGAAGTTTGCAAAAAATTTGCATTTGCGAACAATGCTTGTAAATTATTGTATTTTATTATCAAAATGCGTCTTCTGTTAAGGAAGTTTGAAAGAAAGAGCAGAATTTTCGATTTACCAATGCATCCGGACAAAAATCACAGTTTGGTGCGGTTTATGGGCTGGTGGCATAATTGGACCGTTCTTCTTTAAAGATGATGCAAATCGTAATGTAACTGTGGTCGCTGCAATTTTGGTAGCCACAATGTCCAGAGGCATAAGGTGTAGCATTAAATTCAGTGCATCAGATGGTGTCGTCCTCAGTGCGGCTGTGATGCACAAACAAGCCATCCTTTGGATCCGGTTAAGTATTGAGCAGTAGGTGGATTTTTGAAGCGCCGTCCACCAGACCACAACACCATATACAATAGTATAATAGGTCTGACAACTGCAGTACATACCCAATGCAAGACATTCGGTCTAAATCCGCAACTTTTGCCAATGGCTCTCTTGCCCTTTCCGAAATGTTGGATTTGTAGTTCAGTTTCCTGTCCAGCAAAACACGCAGGTATTTTGCACTTTCTGTAAATGGAATATTCTCTTCACCCAAGGAGACAGGTTCCACTGTAGGCAACTTGTATCTCCTGCTGAAAAGAACTACTTCTGTCTTGCACGGATTTATATCCAGACCACTTTCGGTAGCTCACTTTGCTATTGCACGTAGAGCTTCCTGAAGTATATCTCTTAGAGTGCTGGGAAACTTTCCCCTAACTGCAATTGCCACGTCATCAGCATACGCGACCACTTTTACGCCATTTTCTTACAGAGACAACAATATATTGTTAATGGATATATTCCAAAGTAGAGGAGACAATAGTCCTCCTCGAAGAATTCCTCTGCTGACCCATCTTTTTAGATCCACAGATCCCAAGCCTGCCGTAATGCATCTTTTTATTACTTATTAATAAAGTTTCTTACGGTTGAGTTGATGCCTAGAAACTTCAACTCCTTCATGATTGACGTCGTTTTTACATTATTGAAAGCACCTTCAATGTCAAGAAATGCTACCATTGTATATTCCTTGACCGCGAGAGAACCCTCTTTGTAGCCGACTAGGTCGTGAAGGGTTGTTTCAGTGATTTTGCCTATACTATATGCAGGCGATCTTCAGGAATCTTAGCCCTTAGATATGTTTCTATCTCTCAAGAGTCTTCAGCATAAAGGATGACAGACAAACAAATTAAAAAGAGGTAATCGAATAAGTGGGAATAAGTCTTGATTTTAAACGATTTTATTAAAATCAGGCTATAGGAGTTTTTTCTCTTCGTATTAAAGACACAAAAATTCCGTACGCAAGGTTACAATAAACTCACAAAATGTTGTTGACGATAATGACTCAAAATACAAAAAATATTAGATTCTATATTCTTGTCTTATATAGAAGTAAGTAGAAGTAAGTATTAGTGCAGCAAGACAGTAACATGGGTGACTAGAGCTAAAAACAGACTGAAATTTTGATCACTCGTATTTCTAGACAAGGCCAGTGCATATGCACTTAAATTTTATGTTTCGTATAGAATCCTAGCTTATAGTTCAGTGAACATATGAAAACCACCACAGCAACTTACTTTACAACGAAGAACAATAAAATCGACCGACAATAACTAGCCATGTATAGCAACAAATAGACTACCATAATAAACATAGAACAAAACAAGTAAGAGCGTGCTAAGTTCGGCCGGGCCGAATCTTAAATACCCTCCACCATGGATCGCATCGGTCGAGTTCTTTGCGCAGTATCTCTTTTTAGGAAAACAAAAAATAATGAATAAGGACGGAGGAGGAGCTATATCAAGCTAGCTAGTCCGATGCGGGGCTCAAGAAGCAAAACGGGAGATCGGTTTATACGGGAGCTGTATCAAGCTATTGATCGATTCAGACCATATTCATCACGTATGTTGAAGATCATGAGAGAAGCCGTTGCACAAAATTTCTGCCACATCGGATGAGAATTGCGCCCTCTAGAGGCTCAAGAAGTCAAGACCCAAGATCGGTTTATATGGCAGCTATATCAAAACATGGACCGATTTGGCCCATTTACAATCCCAACCGACCTACACTTATAAAAAGTATTTGTGCAAAATTTCAAGCGGCTAGCTTTACTTCTTCGAAAGTTAGCGTGCTTTCGACAGACGGACGGATGGACGGACGGACATGGCTAGATCGACTTAAAATTACATGACAATCAATAATACATATATACTTTATGGGGTCTCACACGCATATTTCGAGGTGCTACAAACAGAATGACGAAATTAGTATACCCCCATCTTATAATGGAGGGTATAAAAATTAGTATACTCCCATCCTATGGTGGAGTGTATAAAAAGGGCATTTGTGAATACGACAATAACTCAAAGCTTCTTATTTCGGTGGTCATTATCCAGTGGTCATAGTCAAGTCTGCTATTTACCCCCTACCGTGTTGTGCATACGATCGTCGAGGTCTTTTGTTGTTTTGTACCCGCGATTGCCGGCCAGTAAGAGCTCTTCGTGGGGAGCTCTAATGTGCCATAGAGGAAAGGTGAGTAAACGAGGTGGTTGGAGTCAGCCAGATACTACACTCTGAAGAGTCGGCGATGAACGTTGGCAACTTCCATGGTGGGTGTTCCAATGATATATGTCTGTTCTTTTCCGATTTATGGGTAATCATTAGAAATAGTGGATTTTCCAGGAACTCACACCCGATTGATCATGCACAACAGAGATAATTCGTTTTATAGCCGAACAGTTCGTATGTGGAATCGACTTCCGGCAAATGTCTTTCCATGTGACAACCAGAAATTTAAGGCGGATATCAATAAACACTACTCCCACTTCCCCCTCCGATTCCTGACTTTTCACAAGCCAACGCAATGTATTCTATCCATAGGGGACATCCCCTGCATGTTGGTTAAAAAAAGTCTGGCATTGTGTAACCACCGCTGTTAACCGCGAAAACCGGGCAATTACATTCGCAACGCACCAACGTCTCATCATCTTGCCCCATGCTTTACATATGCTACGCTTTTTTCTGTATAAGTGCGCCCGTAGTCCCAAGAATACCGAACGTTACACTGATCTTCTTCTTACTTCCTTCAGTGTACCTACTTTTGGGTACATTAACAAATAGAAGAAGCATCTATTTAATGCATTTGTGTTCATCCTTTCATGTAAATTTATATATGTACACCTTCTGGCCTATAGTCTGTTTGCTCAGTTTACATTTTTTCTTGCATTATTGGCAGAGAATTCATGTTAGGTTTGTTAACAAATAAATGGTGCATTATAATTTTCCTATGCCAGCCGGTCATTAGCCCCGCAACAAAGTCTGTTTAGTACATGCCATTTTATAAAAATGGCAATTTACAAGCGTTTCAAATGCCCTCTCAGAATAGTTCGTTTTAGGTTGGCATGTCCCTTTTGTGTAATAATAGTGTTTCCAGGCAATTCTTCACTCACACACACACACTCACACACAGAGAAACCTAGTAATTTAAAGGAAGAATTATGGACATATAGAGACAGAATGCACGCCAAAATAGCTTGGTAAAGTCATAATCATTTGTAGGGCAAAAAACGAAACCCATAAGAAGAATAATGGAATTTTTCTCCCATCATTCTTCGTATGGGTTTTAGTTAGCCAGACACAAAGAAATGCCAAGGCTTTGAAAATGAATGAAACGGCTCAATTAGGCATAAATGTGCTGAAAGGAGCACACAAAAAAGTTATTTAAAAACGTCTCAATCAGACAGATACCATTATAATATAAATCATACTATTTTTGCAGAAAAGTGCAGATCAAATTCAATTTTTATTGGCCGACACGGGATAGCTATGAGCACCACACAGGCGGGAACTATGAGCGGCGACTTGTGTGGTGTTCATCGTTATCACGGGCAGCTTAGCTAAGAGTTACCGGGCGCGTCCATAGTTCGCGGATTGTGGAAAGCTTCGTTTTTATGCGGAGTAACTGCAAATTCGGCTACGGGCAGTCAGCGATTTCGAGAAGAGGGCCTCAGTGAGGGGACAGGACTCGTACTGAGTGCCAATGATACTCGAGATGACAAAGCGAGTTATTGGTGCCTTTAAATAATCAATGGCCAACATCAGCATCTGTTCCCAGGTTTGGGGCGGCTGTATGCGAGCGTCTGATCTTGAAGCAAGTGGCTCGCGACACCCACGGGTATATGTGCGATCCCACAAAATCCATGCGGGACGCTAGGTCGGTTATCCGCCCTCGTGAAATAACAATTACTTTGCTAAGTTCGGCCGGGCCGAATATTTTATACCCTCACCATGGATCGCATTTGTCAAGTTCTTTAAATGAATGAATTAAATACCACCTGCAAAATTTCAGGCAAATTGAGTTATAATTGCGCTCACCAGAGGCTCAAAAAATCTAACTTGGAGATCGGCTTATATGGCAGCTATATCAGGTTATGTACCGATTTAGACCATACTTGGAACAGTTGTTGGAAGTCAAAATAAAACACTTCTGGCTAAATTTCGGCCAAACCGACTAAGAAATTCGCCCTATAGAGGCTTAAGAAGTCAAGACCCAAGATCGGCTTACATGGCAGCTATATCAGGTTATGGACCGATTTCAACCTTTCTTAGCGCAGTTGTTGGGAGACATATCAGAACACTTCATGGAAAATTTCAGCCAAATCGGATAGGAATTGTGCCCTCTAGAATCTCTTGAAGTCACGACCCAAGGTCGGTTTATATGGCAGCTATATCAAAACATTGACCGATATGGCCCATTTACAATCCCAACCGACCTATACTAATAAGAAGTATAAGCGCAAAACTTTAAGCGGCTAACTTTATTCCTTCGAAAGTTAGCGTGCTTTCTACAGACGGACGGACGGACAGATGGACGGACAGACGGACGGACGAACATGGCTAGATTGACTTTAAATGGCATGACGATCAAGAATATGTATACTTTATGGAGTCTTAGACGCATATTTCGAGGTGTTACAAACGGAATGACGAAATTAGTATACCCCCCATCCTATGGTGAAGGGTATAAAAACGGAACACCCTAACGTTGATAACCCACGCCCAAGGCCCATTATTTGCGGATCTGCATCTGGAATGTCCGGTCTCTTTATAGAGAAGGTTCAGTATACGCACTGGCGGATGTATTAGAGAAGTACAAGACGGATATGACAGCTTTACAGGGAAAGCGATGGACCGGGAATGGCGTCACAACAACACCAAATGGTGAGGAACTATACTATTGCTGTCATAACACGAGGCATGGATTTGACTGTGGTGTTGGCGTTAGTCGGAGACTGAAACACCTTGTCTCCAGCATTACTCCAGTGTATGGGAGACTAGCCACAATCCTCATAAAAGCCAAATTCTTCAAAATCAGTCTTATTTGCGCCCATGCCCCGACGGAAGACAAGGACAAGCAGACCAAGGATAAGTTCTATAAGCGCCCAGAGAGAGAATACACCGCTGACGCCCATTATATTTAAATCGTTCAGGGAGATTTTAATGCATACAAAGGGAAGGAAAATATTGGGTTGCCCAAAAAGTAATTGCGGATTTTTTAAAAGAAAGTAAATGCATTTTTATTAAAACTTAGAATGAACTTTAATCATATATATAATTGCCATTTTGTTCAATAACCTTTTGCCATCTTCCTGGCAAATTTAGTATTCCACGCTCATAGAACTTCTGGCCTTTATCTGCAAAAACCTGAACCAAGTGCGATTTTATAGCCTCATCATTGCCGAAAGTTTTACCATTTAAGGAGTTCTGCAAAGATCAAAATAAATGGTAGTCTGATGGTGCAAGGTCAGGGCTATATGGTGGATGCATCAAAAGTTCCCAGCCAAGCTCACTCAGTTTTTGGCGAGTGACCATAGATGTGTGCGGTCTAGCGTTGTCCTGGTGGAATATGACACCTTTACGATTGACCAATTCTGGTCGCTTCTCCTTGATGGCTGTATTCAATTTGTCCAATTGTTGACAGTAAACATCCGAATTAATCGTTTGGTTCCTTGGAAGCAGCTCAAAATATACCACACCCTTCCAATCCCACCAAACAGACAGCATAACCTTCTTTTGGTGGATATCAGCCTTTGAAGTGGTTTGAGCTGGTTCACCATGCTTGGACCATGATCGTTTTCGACTAACGTTGTTGTAAACAATCCATTTTTCATCTCCAGTTATGATTCGTTTTAAAAACGGATCGAATTCATTGCGTTTAAGGTGCATATCACAAGCGTTGATTCGGTTTGTTAAATGAATTTCTTTCAATACATGTGGTACCCAAATATCAAGCTTTTTCACCAGTCCACGACTTTTTATGTGATAATGAACGGTTGATATTGGTATATTTAACTTCTCTCCTATCTCACGCTCAGTTACATGACGATTCAATTCGATTAATGCTTTGATTTGGTTATCATCAACTTCATTTGGCCGACCTGAAAAATCCGCAATTACTTTTTGGGCAACCCAATATTTTTTGTTCAACAGTGGGAAAATGTAGCCTAAACGAAGAAACTTCCCATAATGAATTGAGGCTGATAGATTTCGCCGCGGCAAAGAATATGGTAATTAACAGCACCAAATATCAACATAAAAATATTCACAAAGCCACATGGCTGCCACCCGATCAAAACACGATGAACCCAATTGATCACATTTCAATAGATGGAAGGCATTCATCCAGCGTGTTAGATGTCCGATCGATCCGTAGAGCGAATATAGATTCGGATCATTACCTTGTTGCAGCAAAGGTTCGCACCCGTTTGAACATGTCGAGGAAAGTACGATCTGACACTGCGCGGAACCTGGACATTGAAAAGCTGCAAACACAACAAACAGCAGCGGCTTACTCCACCAACTGCTTGATGAAAGCACTCCTTGTTTCGATGATATAATGGCGCAGTGGCAAACTATTGCCCACTCCATGGAAAATGCCGCGAAATCCGTACTTGGCTATCGGAAGCCTCCTCCAAGAATCCCATGGTACGACCAAGAGTGTCGAGATGCTACTGAAGCCAAGAATGCGGAAAGAAAGAGAGGTATCGGGAGAAAAGAAGAGAGGAGAAACGTCTATTCCACAGAGAGAAAAAGGAAATTGAAAGACGTGAGTGTGAGCGAATTGAGATGTACAGGAGTAAGAATGAAGTCCGAAAATTCTACCAAAGAACTAAACATCAAACCGATGGCTTTGGTGCAGGCATATCCTCCTGCAGAGACAAAGAAGGAAATCTGGTAACTGACACAGATAACATGCTAAGGATATGGAAAGAACATTTTACCCAACTGCTAGTGAGCGTCGTTGGCGGCGAAGAGGATACCGCAGAACCAATCCCTGATGATGGTATAGAATGTTTACCTCCTAGTCAGAATAAGGTCCAAGTAGAAGTAATTCGACTGAAGAACAACAAGACAGCAGGAGCCGATGGGATACCCGCTGAACTACACAATACTGGAAGCGACACGCTAATAAGGTGTATGCATCAACATGTTTGCCCGATCTGGCTAGAAGAACGCATACCCGATGATTGGAACCTAAGCATACTATATCCCGTACACAAAAAAGACAAGACGGAATGTGCCAACTACAAAGGAATAAGTCTTCTCCCCATAGCATACAAAATACTCTCGAGCGTACTGTGTGAAAGATTAAAACATAAAGTCAATGAGATAATTGGGCCCTATTAATGCGGCTTTAGACCTGGTAAATCCACCCTGGACCAGTTATTCAGACTGCGCCAAATCCTGAAAAAGACCCGAGAAGGACAAATCAATAACAACCATCTCTGTGTTGACTTAGCCGCTTTCGACAGCCCGTTACATTCAAAGGAATATCAAGCCATGTCTAAGTTTGATATCCCTGCAAAATTAATAACACTCTGCAGGATAAAACTTGCTGATATATGTTCCTCAGTAGGAATAGGAAAAAATCTCTCCAGACCATTTGATACCAAACGAGTTTTCAGACCACGAGACAGCTTTTCGTGTGATCTCTTTAATATCCTTCTGGAGAAGATTATACGAGATGCAGAAGTGAATAGATTTGGCGCACTAATCACAAAAGAACATATGCTACATATACTACACAGGTCAGTCGCCGGAGGTAGTAACTGCAGTTCTTGAAAGTATCGAGAGAGAGTTGAGAGAAAGATTCTTTGTAAAATATATGGTCAATGGAAAATACAGGCGTCGTATGAACCACGAGCTCAATGACGACGATATCATAGTTACACATATCAAAATACAACGGCTGCGTTGGCTAGGTCATATTGGTAGAATGGAAGCTTCAGCAAAGAAGTCTTTTGAGGACAAACATGGTGGAACACGCAAACTGGGACGATCAAAAGGCCGATGAAAATATCAAGTGCTGGATCTTGGTGTCATAGAAGGAGAAAGAGCCCAGAAGATCGAGGCGCTTGGAAGACTATTTTGAGTTCGACTTATGGGACGAACATTCTGTCATACCCAAATAAAAAAATGTAAGAGCGTGCTAAGTTTAGCCGGGCCGAATCTTATATACCCTTCCACCATGGATCGCATTTGTCGAGTTTTTTGCGCTGTATCCCCTTTTAGGCAAACAAAGAATAATGAATAAGGACTGTTATTCTATTGGAGCTATATCAAGTTATAGCCTGATTCGGACCATAAATGAATTGAATGCTGAACATTGTAGTAGTCATTGTGTAATATTTTAGTCCATTCGGATGAAATTGCGCATTGTGGGGCCTCAAGAAGCAAAATCGGGAGATCGATTTATATGGCAGCTGTACCAAGCTATAGATCGATTCAGACAATAATGCATATGTATGGTGAGGACCGTGGGAGAAGTCGTTGTACAAAATTTGTGATAAATCGGATGAGAATTGCTCTCCATAGCGGCTCAAGAATTCAAGATCCCAGATCGGTTTATATGGCAGCTATATCAGGTCATGTACCAATTTGAGCTATACTCATTACAGTTTTTTAAAGTCATATCAAAACACCTCATGGAAAATTTTATCCAAATCGGATGAGAATTACGCCCTCTAGCGGCTCAAGAAGTCAAGATCCAAGTTCGGATTATATGTCATCAATACCAGGTTATGGGCCTATTTGAACAATACTTCGCACAAATGTTGGAAGTCATACCAAAACACAACGTACAAAATTACTACCAAATCGGATAAGAATTGCGCCTTCTAAAAGCTCAAGAAGTCAAAACCCAAGATCGGTTGAGCTGGCAGCTATATCAGCTTAGGAACCGATTTGAACCATGCTTAGCGCAGTTGTTGGAAGTGATATGAAAACACTACGTTCAAAATTTCTGTCAAACCGGATAAGAATTGCGCCCTCTAGACGCTCAAGAAGTCAAGATCCAAGATCGGTTTATATCGCAGCTATATCAAAACATGTACCGTTTTGGCCCATTTACAATTCCAACCGAACTTCACTAATAAGAAGTATTTGTGCAAAATTTCAAGCTGCTAGCTTTACTTCTTCAAAAGTTAGCGTGCTTTGGACAGTCAGACGGACGGACGGACAGACGGACGGACGAATATATATACATTATGTGGTCTTGGACGCATATTTCGAGGTGTTACAAACAGAATGACGAAATTAGTATACCCCCATCTTATGGTGGAGGGTATAAAAACATAACAATTAAGACAATTTAAAGAATCACAATATATTGGCAATTATTTTATCATTCATTTCGCAAGCTAATTTAATTAATCTTTCTTGTACCTATGAAATTACATCATCAAATGGTTGGAAACGTTTTAATGCATTACTGACACTTTAACAGCAAAATCCATGATGACCTACTTTTTGCATTTGCAATGACCGAGTTTCAGAAGCTGCTATACATTTTTGGCAAGGATAACAATAATTAAAATCTGATGCCTATGGCAGAACTTCAAAAGAAAATTGGCTGCAATTGAAATAACTGGTAAAAGCGATTGAAGGACAAACATTTCGTACAATGAATAATTATGACAATTAAATTGAATTACAATTTGATATACTCATAAATATTATTGAACGATACAAGATAGTCCATGGAGTTTAGTCCGACCTACCAACAACTATTGATCATAACGTTGAATACCAATTTTCATTCAATGTATTTGGTTTGTTAATTCGTGATATGTTACAATGCCACATATTCTCAATAAATTTTGCCTCATTGAATATCATTATAGTTGTGCTGTATATAAAACAAATTAAAATTTATGTACAAGCTTTAAAAAAAAACCTTTAAATGAACCGAAAAAATCTATAGGCGGGGTAAAAGGATTTAATGTAACTCACCTTTATAAATTTCATCAAAAACGGATAAAAAATGAGCCTTGTGTGCCCTCAAGAAGTGGTATACAATTTTGCATAAAATATATTGTACTTGAGAACACAAATGTTTTCTTAACCCATTAACGCCTGTCCTCGATTCCCTGGTCTGATTTCGACGAGATTTCATATAGTCATTACTAAGAGCATTTGTATTGACGTAGTAATTTTTTAAATCTTTTAAACAATTTTTATTTTTAAATTAAAAAAAAAAATAAAAAAAATTTAAAATTTAAAAAAAAAAAAATAAAAAATAAAAAAATTTTAAATTAAAAAAAAAACAAAAGAAAAAATTCTTTTTTCTTCTTAAGTCACTGTTTTTACAAAAAAAAAAAATATTTTCTTAATTTAGCGTAGAAAATTGGATTCTAATGATTCTGCATAAGTTCGCTTTTGCTGTCAGAATATGTAGGCTTTTTTCAAATTCAACAAGACACTAAAGCCGTTTCCAGAAATCTCGCTCCTAAGAATTTTGAGAAAAAATTTTGTTTGATTTTTTTTTGATATAAAAATTTGCCAACTTTCAACAAGCCAATTTTATCACAACACATGACCTTTTATGACGGAAAAACAAGTTTCATTCATCTACTTTACACCAATCCAAATTTTACAAGAATACCTCATTCCTAACTGGAGCAGGTATTTTGCTAAGACTCATCTATTCTTGGGTATTTTTCTACCCATTCGTCGTTAATCCGTTATGTACAGTGTGCCGTATGATTAACTCGCTTGCCTTGTTGACAATTCAGTAAGACCACACTCACGCACACGTCTCTTTCAATCAATATGAGAAAGATAGCTAGCAACAAAATAAGAAAAGAGAATCTGTTGCACACTTGAGGTGTCTTGTACAAACCTCTTATGCTGATATAGTGGACTTTATATAGACGGCACCGTCTTTCTGTTTGTAACACACCGAAATATTCGCCTGAGACCCCATAAAGTATATACATTCTTGATCGTTATGTGATTTTAAGTCGAACTAGCCATGTCCGTCCGTCTGGCTGTCGAAAGCACGCTAACTTTCGAAGGAGTAACGCTGGCCGCTTGAAATTTTGCACATATACTTTTTATTAGTGTAGGTCGGTGGGGATTCTTACTTGAAGGCCACCGTAGCGCAAAGGTTAGCATGTTCGCCTATGACGATGAACGCCTGGGTTCGAATCGAGGCGAGACCATCAGAAAAAATTTACAACGGTGGTTTTCCCCTCCTAATGCTGGCAACATTTATGAGGTACTAGGCCATGTAAAACTTCGGCGTGTCGCACTGCACAAAGGAGCCCATTTATCATTGAGCTTAAACTTGAATTGATATGTGATAAGTTTGCCCCTGTTTCTTAGTGGAATGTTCATAAGCGAAATTTGTATTTTGTATTAGGTCGGTTGGGATTAAAAATGGGCCAAATCGGTCCATGTTTTGATATAACTGCCATATAAACCGATCATGGGTTTTGATTTCTTGAGCCTCTAGAGGGCACAATTGTCGTCCGATTTGACTGAAATTTTACACGTGGTGTTTTGGTAATATTTCCAACAACTGCGCTAAGTATGGTTCAAATCGGTTCATGTTTTGATATAGCTGCCATATAAACCGATCTTTGGTCTTGACTTCTTGAGTCTCACTTCCAACAACTGTGTTAAGTATGATTCAAATCGGTTAATAATCTGGTATAGCTGTCATGTAAACCGATCTTGGATCTTGATTTTTTGAGTCGCTAAAGCACATAATTCTCATCCGATTTGGCTGAAATTTTGCATGAGGTGTTTTGTTATGACTTCCAATATATGTGCTAAGTATGGCGCAAATCGGTGCAAAATCTGGGATCTTGACTTCTTGAGCCCTTAGAGGGCGCAATTCTCATCAGATTTGGCAGACAACGGCTTCTCTCATAACCTTCAATATACGTGTCTAATATGGTCTGAATCGACCATTAGCTTGATACAGCTCCCATATAAACCTATCTCCCGATTTTGCTTCTTGAGCCCCTACAAGGCGCAATACTTATCCGAATAAACTGAAATATTACACAATGACTCCTACAATGTTCAGCATTCATTTATGGTCCGAATCGGACTATAACTCGATATAACACCAATAAAATAACAGTCCTTGTTCATTATTCTTTGTTTGCCTAAAAAGAGATAATGCGCATAAAACTCAGCAAATGCGATCCATGGTGTATATAAGATTCGGCCCGGCCGAACTTAGCACGCTCTTACTTGTTTTATTAAATTTTATTTTTTAATTTTATTTAATTTAATTTTATTTAATTTAATTTTATTTTATTTACTTTTATTTTATTTTATTTTATTTTATTTTATTTTATTTTATTTTATTTTATTTTATTTTATTTTATTTTATTTTATTTTATTTTAAAATATTTTATTTTTTTTATTTTATTTTATTTTGTTTAATTTTATATAATTTTATTTAATTTTATTAATTTTAATTTTATTTAATTTTATTTTATTTTATTTTATTTTATTTTATTTTATTTTATTTTATTTTATCTTATTTTATTTTATTTTATTTTATTTTATTTTATTTTATTTTATTTTATTTTATTTTATTTTATTTTATTTTTTTTTTTTTTTAATATATTTTATTTTTTTATTTTATTTTATTTTATTTAATTTTATTTAATTTTGTTTAATTTTATTTAATTTTATTTTTCGCTTTTATGTTATTTTATATTATTTTATTTAATTTTACTGTTAGCTTAAAAAAATTTAACTTTACAGATATTTACCTCAAAGATTTATTTAATATTGTTGTTTCAAATTCTTTCATTCGTAATTTTAATTAATTTCTAGGCCGCACATGTTTTTTAGAGCAAATGTCCACACTTTGACCGACATAAGGAAAGCGTGAAGTGAAATCTTCGCACCAGTATGGCAACCAACCCCTTTGCCTACCACGTGCTACAACTCTTTGCACAAGTAGCCCCCGTGTGGCCACAAATCCTCTAAATGTACTGTTTCGAATGCGCCTAAAGCGCCCATAAGACATTAATGAATTTCATTGCTTTGAAAAGGCTCTTTGCGACTTATGGTGTCAGTCTAAATATGCAAAATTTACATGGCCTGCCTCAAGAGAATATTTGGCGCAGGTCATATCTAAACCAGAACAGAATACCCAAGGCGGCCATTGTTTCAAGGTTGCTGATGCCAGTGGAAATAGTGCGCTGTCCCTGTTTGGTGTCTTGATGATTTTGTTGATGCGCTCCCCACTTTGAATGGGGGTTTTAATCGACTCCTTACAACACACATTTGTCTGCTTAAAACCACTCTCCTATCTAAAGAGCGCATAAATGCCGATTGTGAACTATTTAAGAAATTTTTATAGATTCGTTTGCTCATTTATAGCCTGCACTTTGCTGGTCACAAATAAATATGAGAAAACCACAAACATTTCATTGTCATAAACGTTTTGGATGTGATAGCACTAAGGATGGCAATGTTTGGAATGGGCACGTAGTTCAAAGTAATTTTTGAGGACATACCTTTACCCTTCTTTTTGGTCACCCTTAGGAATTTGCGTTTATATGTCCATTGCAACCACACATAGCAAATTTGTGGTCGAATCCTTAAGGTCATGTTTACTTTGTGTTGTCCTCTTTGTACTTTAAGAAAATCATTTGAGAAGGATTGTAATTAGTATACGAATAGGTCACAAATATTGTCACTGACATTGTGTTTGTGTTATCAGCATTATTAATAAGGGGGTTAAAAGAGAGAATAGAGGGACAACGACTACAAGGCCTTTGTATATGAGCCAATCAATCTCAGTAGCACAAAATTCTTTGAATGGAAAAAAATACAAGGCCTTTTCAACAGGCTGGTTCATCCTTGTGGCGCAAAGACATTTGAACTGTGGGTTTAATTTAAAAATAAAGGAAAATTTTCTTGTTTTCATTCAACTTTCATCCTTTCGAAGAGGCCTCGTTCATACCACACTCAATTTCAAATGTACACCCACACTGATGTGTGTTTGGCCTAGGCTTGGAAGGTTTGCCCAAAAGGGGTGGATATTAAGTAATGGCTTTTGTGGGGACATGGTAATTTTTTGCCTTTTTCTGGCAAATCGACCAAGAATACTTTAAGTGGCTAATTATGGCAAATGTCACCATAGTTTACCACATAGTTCGTTTTGAATGATTATGACAGACCGATGAAATACTTTCATATCAACAGACTTTTGCAATGTACTTGACACTTTGTGCACAAGTACCCACAAATAAGCATACATATATGCATTGATGGGTGAACTTATACCCGAGTAAATTCATTTGTGTATGTGTGATATTATTTGATATTTAAGTTTGGCAATTAAAATTGAAGTGGTTCTAAGCATACAATTCAACCATCTTTAGCAGTAAGAAATTACTGCAAGTTTGCAATCCCATGGCAGCCGGTTGTACTTAACGGATAGACCCGATGGAGTTTTTCATCGGCAAGGGCTGCCGCCTCAGTGTATAACAGACTGCAAAAACAACAACAACTACAAGTTTGTATCCCTTTCGCTCGGGCGTACAAATTTCGTCGTTCTGTTGTAACATTTCGAATTTTTGGCCTAATAGCCTATAAAGTTTTATATCGAATGGTTAAAGTTATAAATGGAGTAAATTAACCTATGAATGTTTAGATGTATATACACCGCAAATGAACCAATATCCCTATAAGGAACAGAGCCGAGACTTCTCTCATGCCAATGAGTAATGTACGAATCAAATTTTTGATCAATGGTCATTGACCTCCCTTTTGATTGGCACGCGAGTTGTCAATTTCATGCACCGACCGTTACCAACATTATCCCTGCAAAATGTGTAATTATATCGGCATTTGGTTTAAATGGCTTCGGGGGAGAGATGGTCCCCCAGATACTTGGCCCTGAAAAAATATCAGCATCATGCTCTTCTCTCAAATAACATTTATTTAAACCCCATATTGCCAAACAAATGGCCCCAAAATAGGTTATCAAATTCGTTTTCTAATCTCAAATACCTTTCATTTTAGCCACATATTGGCATGGTCGAAAAATTGTTTCCCTTTGGGAGTGTTTTGGGAAAGGGGTGATGCCCTAAATACATGGTCCTACATTTGGATATCAAATTCGTATTCTACTCCCAAGTACCTTTATTTGAGCCCCATATTGCTGTGGTCAGTAAAAAATTGGTCTTTGTGGGGTATTTTGGGAAAGGGGTAGACCCCCAGAAAATTGGTCCAGAAAATGGGTATCAATTCTTGCTCTACGCCCCATTACCTTTAATTTAAGCTCCACATTGACATGGTCAGTAAATATGCCTGATTTAAGGGTGTTTTGGGGTAGTCCCCCAAACACTAAGCCCGGAAAATATATCAGCAACGTGCTCTTCTCTCATATATCTATATATCATTTATTTGAACCCCATATTGCCATTGCCCTCAAAATTGGATATCAAATTCGTTTTCTAATCTCATTTAAACTTCTTATTGCAAAAGTCAGCAAATATGTCCGGTTTGGGGTATTGGCCCTAAAAACTATAAATATTTTGTTACACTCTCTTTAAGACCTAAATTGTCTTGGAGAGCAAATACCTATTTGGGGGTTGCTATGGTGGTGGGACGTCCCCTAGACAGTTGGTGCCTAATGTTGATATCAGATACGTGGTCTACTCCCACATACCTTTAATTTGAGCCCCATATTTCCATAGTCGGCAAATATGACGTTTTGGGGGATGGGAGGCCCCTCAGTGAGTTGGCCTTGAAAATATATATCGGATTCGTGTTCCACTTAAAAACCCTCTTTTTTGAGCATCATATTGCAATAGTCAGAAAATACTTCCTATTTGGGTGGTGTTGTGGGGGTGGGGTGACCCCGTAGACACTTTTCCCCAATATTAATATCAAAGTCGTGCTTTACTCCCAAAGACCTTTCATTTCAGCCCCATATTGCTATGGTCGTAAATGTGTCCCCTTTGGGGAAACTTTTTGGTGAGAGGCGGCCCCCCAAACACTTAGTCCCATATTTGGATATCAGATTCGTATTCTACGTTCAAATACCTTTTATTTAAGCCCCATATTCCCATGGTCAGTAAATAAGTCCTGTTTGTGGGGGTGTTTTGGGAAAGGGGTGGACCCCCAAAAACGTGGTCCCATATTTGGATATCAGATTTGTATACTACTCGCAAATGCCTTTCATTTGAGTCCCATATTGCCATGATCGGTAAATATGTCCGATTTAGGGATGTTTGGGGCTTGGGGTGGTCCCCCAGCACTTGGTCCGACAATTGGATATCAGATACGTTCACTATCCTTAAATACCTTTCATTTGAGTCCCATATTGTCGTGATTGGTCTAAATATATGTTTGGTAGGTTTTAGGGTGGGGCAGCCCCCTAGGTACCCCATCCGAAATTTGGATACAAAATTTTTATTTTTAGGGTACTATATGAGAGCACACAAAATTTCGCTTAAATCACACCACCCATCTTCTGAGATCTGGCGTTTCTCAAAATTAGGGTAAGGGGGAGGGTCCGCCCCCCCTTCAGATATCAAAAAATGTAGTACCCTATTTTCACCACGGGGTCATTATGCACCATCTGTGAAAATTTCAAGAAAATCGGTTCAGCCGTTTCTGAGTCTATAAGGAACACTCAAACATACAAACAAAGAAACAAACAAACATAAATTCATTTTTATATATAAGATAAAACCGACGCACAGTGTTGCCAAATCGAAAAATATTGGAAATAATTCTGGAACCTTTGAACGGTTGGAGATATGTACACGAAACTTTATATAGTCAATGTTGATGTGTTTTCCAATAAGTATGTAAAACTTGGGATCCTAGTGAGTCTAGAGGCTGATCTATGGCTTGAAAGTTGGTCACCAGGAGTATGTCTAATTTTGTATTGGTTTCCAAACATTCACTTATGGAACAATCGGCTTGAGGTTTTTAAACGATGGAGCTCATATAAACCTACAAAAACATGCGAAAATGACCGGTGTATCTCTAAAGGTTTATGAGATATTGGACTCGCAACGATTTTTTTTGAAAATTTTTGTCAAGATTCGTTATTTCCGAATATTTTCCGAAAAAAATCTAAAATTTGCATGTTTTTGCAAAAAAATAACATCATTATTTCCTTTTTAACTTTTTTTATACCCACCACCAAAGAATGGGGGTATATTCGTTTTGTTATTCCGTTTGCAACACATCAAAATATCCATTACCGACCATACAAAGTATATATATTCTTGATCGTCGTAAAAATCTAAGTCGATCTAGCCATGTCCGTCTGTCTGTCCATCCGTCTGTCTGTTGAAATCACGCTACAGTCTTTAAAAAAAGAGATATTGAGCTGAAACTTTGTACAGATTCTTTTATTGTCCATAAGCAGGTTAAGTTCGAAGATGGGCTATATCGGACCATATATTGATGTAGCCCCCGTATAGACCGATCAGCCGATTTAGGGTCTTAGGCCCATGACTCATTTATTATTAGATTCGACTTTATCATATGTTTGCCTAAAAAGAGATACCGGAAAAAGAACTAGACAGAGGCGATCCATGGTTGAGGGTAGATAAGATTCTGCCCGGCCTAACTTAGCACACTTTTACTTGTTTATTGTCAGTATTGTAATGATTGTGTTAACTGAAAGGCATTTAAAAGTCTGTCGCATTCAAAAAGCTCCATATTTTATGAAATTCGAATGCACTTTAATATTAGGGCATCCATTATGGTCATTATTGCAATTAATTTACACTGTAGCTGCTGGTAATTTAATTTGTAATAGTTGCATGTGAGAGCATAAATATCTTTTGTAGGTGTGAGTATGAGTGTGTATTAGTCGTCTATTGATGTTCGACTTACCTTAATTGAACGCCTTAATTAGCCTTTGTAATTTGGTATCGGTTTGTGGGCGATTCAGGAGGCTATGTTCAGATGACGGACGACAGATGCAGACATTAATTATGAGTGTTTGTGGGACCACGAACGACGCTAGTAGTTGTACAGCTCCTCTGCCTGGGTGATGATGATGATGTCGTCTCTAGCTTATTGTTGTGGTATTGCTGATATTTGGTAGAGATTCATTCGAAAACTGGTGCTTGTCCCCTGTGACGAATACGAACATGGACTTGTGCTATCGATGCTACTGCCGTCGTTGCGATTACTGCTAATGATGTGGATGATGGTCTTGTTCTTCTTATTTTTGACAATGTTAATTGGTAATTTTGGAAATTTTTGTGTTGATGACGTTCTTCTTGTTGCTGTATTTGATGCTGTTGTAGTTGTTGTTGAAATAGTAGTGGTAAGTTTAGTAACTTTTGTTACATTTACAGTTCTTTTAACAAATGATAATTACACTCATTTCTGTCTAATTACTTGTATTTTGTTACAGCCAAGGGAGCATCAGTTCTCTAAACAAGATAACAAAGGAAATTTTAGAAATTTATGTGCAAGACAGCACGGTAAACATACGATTAAATAAAATTTATAACAATTTGCCATTATGACACACTTTAGAGTTTTCAAGAGGCTGTTATCTCGTCAAAGGGTTGTTAGCTGTACCGCCAAGCCGCCAAGAAAACACAGCCAATGGCCCACAAGAAATTATGGTTATTTTTATAACAATTTTATTTAAACCAAACTCCCGGTTGCACTCAACGACGACATGGCGGATACGGATGCGGATATTAAGATACAATCAATAACCGCTTAAAATCAACCAAGGGAAATTGTTATGTTCGTGAATATAGTGATGTTCTCAGGTAAACACTACAGCAACTTAATGGGCAATTAAGCCTTTTTCTTCCAGCAAAGACACCCTTAGCAGCAGCAGCTTTGTAAACTTATGCACAAATACGTATATGTTTGGTATACCAAAGTAAATATTTAAAGGCTTTGTTTGAGGCGACATGGAAAAAGCAGATCTGGGCACACTCTTACCGACAGGCAAAATAAAGGGCATTTAAAAATCATCAGTACCAATAAATGTCATACAAAAAGTGTTTACCCAAGCACTAATATTTTAATGAATAGAAAACTATTTTAGATTAAAATGGAATACCAAAATAAATATACTACCCATCCTATGGTGTAGAGTTTACATATAGACAAAATTGCCTCTAAAAGTTTACCTTTTCGCTACAAAAATATAGCTGTAGTATAGCGATGTGTTATTTTGAATGTCTCATAAAACAGATAATACTAAATATTTTTTTTGACAAAAGAAGTACCACTCAATTGCTCCGAAATTGTTGAATTTTTATGAAAATAAGTGTTCACAAACAAGCAGCTTCTTTAACTACTATTGTAGATGAATGACAAGGAAATACTTTCACAAACACTGGAATGAACCCTGATGATTTGAATGAAAATAATATGTGAAAACAAAAAATAAGGAAAGAACAAGTAAAAGCGTTAAGTTCGTCCGGGCCGAATCTTATATACCTTACACCATGGATCGCATGTGATTGTTTTTATAACCTCCACCATAGAATGGGGGTATACTGATTTCGTTATTCTGTTTGTAACACCTCGAAATATGTGTCTGAGGCCCCACAAATTATATATATTCTTGATCGTCATATCATTTCAAGTCCATCTGTCCGTCTGTCTGTCCGTCCGTCCGTCTGTCTGTCGAAAGCACGATAACTTTCGAAGAAGTAAGTCTAGCCGCTTGAAATTTTGCACAAAAATTTTTGTTAGTGTAGGTCGGTTGGGATTGTAAATGGGCCAAATCGGTCCATGTTTTGGTCTTGACGATCTTGGGTCTTGACTTTTTGAGTCTCTAGGGGGCGCAATTCTAGTTCGATTTGACTGAAATTTTGCATGAGGAGTTTTTTATGACCAATAACTGTGCCAAGTACGGCGCAAATCGGTATATAATATGGTATAGCTGTCATATAAACAGATCTTGGATCTTGACTTTTTGAGCCTCTAGAGCTCGCAATTCTCATCCGATTTGGCTGAAATTTTGAATGAGGTGCTTTGTTATGACTTCCAATAACTGTGCTAAGTATGGCGCAAATCGATATATAACCTGATATAGTTGCCATGTAAACCGATTTCATCCAATTTGACAGAAATTTTGTACAACTGCTTCTCTCATGACTTTCAACATACGTGTTTAATATGGTCTGAATCGATAACTCAAATCAATAGCTTGATACAACTCCCATATAACCTATCACCCAATTTCGCATCTTAAGCCCCTACAAGGCACAACTCTTATCCGAATGAACTGAAATATTACACAATGACTTCTGCAATGTCCGGCATTCATTTATGATCCGAATCGGACTATAACTTGATATAGTTCTAATAGCATAACAGTTCTTATTCAATATATACTGCATATATACTGCACATAGAACTCGACAAATGCGATCCATGGTGGAGGATATATAAGATTCGGCCCGGCCGAACTTAGCATGCTCTTACTTGTTTTCCTTTATTTTGACTGAGCAAAGAGCAATCCGTATGTTGGAGATCTCAGTCGAGTGCGGAAAGGGAAATTTTTTAAATCATTAGAGCAACAGACAAATGGCTGCCGGGTACAAAAAAAAATACAACAAGGATTTCTAAGGCACATACCTTGTTTGGTAATATTATATATCTGCACAATCTATTTTAAGAAATGATAAAGAATATACTTTTAAATAAACATGACGTTAAATAAATTTATAACATGTTCAATAAGTCAAGAATTAAAGTTTTGTCGAAAAAGCATGTACTTTCATTGTAAACAAAGTCCAACGTTTTTCACAAATGAAGTTTACTTGTCAAAACTGTCCTTTATGTGAAACGAATTATTTTTTTGCGTGTATGTTCGATGTCTTTAATTATGGAAGTCGATTTCTTTTACATGGCCACCACGGGCATGCTTACAGAAGTCCAGACGCTTAACCCAATTTTCAACAGTTTCAAGCATTAATCGGCCGATACTGCTGCCATTTCGCGTTCCATATTCATCTGAAGTTCATCAATCATCGCTGGCTTGTTGGCATAGACCACATTCATGACGTAGCCCCACAGGAAATAGTCTAACGGCGCCAAATCGCACACCCGAGGCGCCCAATCGATTGGCTTCGATCTGTTGGAACCACATGCCCTCCAAACTCATATCATCCAATTGGAGCCAAAAATACTCTGCTATCATTGAACGGTAGCGACTCCCATTCACAGTTATGTGCCGGTCTTGATTATCACGAAAGAACTACGGCCCAATGACGCCGTCTGACCATAAACCATTGCTTATTGACGAAACTATTCAGCCAGAAATAAGCCTCATCGCTAAATTGGCGTAGCGCTCTTAACGTTGAGGTCATTGACTCCGAATTTCGGTAGTAAATTTTATTAATTTCAACTCGTTGTTGGTTCGTATCTCCGAGATCTGAAGTTTCTGAAAATAAGGGTAAGGGGGAAGTTGCCCCCTTCCCTCAAATATCAAAAAATTTAGTACCATTTTTTCCCCACGGGATCATTACTTTACGCGTTCAACCGCTATTGTGATTTCGACAGACGGAGGGACGGACGGATAGACAGAGTGACATGGCTAGTTTGACTCAGAATTTCGAGACGATCAAAAATATACATACTGGATAGGGTCGCAGATCAATATTTCGGGGTGCTATGGAATGAATAGATTGGTATACCCCCATCATATGGTGGTAAGTATTTCCACTAAAAGCGTGTTAAGTTCTTAAGTTCATTGCACGTTTTATCTTCATAGACAGAAATTAGAAAATAATAATGAAAGACCATAACAAGAAATCCCCATGGATTTTTTATATATTTGGATAAGATTTGGGTGACTTGGGGATGTTGGAAACCATGCAACTATTCTGATTGACTTGTAGTTGGCAAAATAAAGGCTTATCTTGGTCTTCCTTCATCTCAAATCGAAGGCCTGCTTAATACCATTCATTTCTTCCTTTAAAACACGCTCTAACAATCATAAGGTAGATCAAGAACTAAACTCTTCGTTTGGAAATACAACATTGTATAAGACAATTGAGAACTGAGTAAAACTTATAAACAAGACAGCAAAAAGAAAGATTGATTGAGTGAACGTTGTACAATTCATGTATTCAGGTACATTTTGCTTCAGATAGAGTATGATTTTTCTTGTCGTCTGCTTTCGTAGTACGAAATTCGTAAACCACGTTGCCGGTTGATTTGGCAAAAGCATGGGTGAACACACACACGCCTAGATTTTTTATATGAGAAAACAAACTGTTTGCAAATGATTTGTGTGATCAGTTCATATTTTGAAAATGACAGAGAAACGCTTTCTTATACAGAGAGTATTTTCTCATAGCTCACTGAACGCGGCTATGAATTCGAGAGAAAAATTCTCCTAATTAGTGAATGGTGGTTGTTTTTAAGATTATCTATTTTACAGCAACTTGTTCGTTTTACTCTACCTTTAGTCAATAGTCTTGAAATACAACATTATGTGGGTTCAGTGTTCATGAGTTCCGCAAAAACAGTCACCAATGTATGGTTTTGTCCAAGGCTTTGTCACAAATGCGGACACAAACCTCCCCGCGGTGTCCCTGGGTAGTTAACTTTGACATCCGTAAAAGGTTGTGAGTCGGGATAGAAGATCATCACCTGGAAAACTTGAAAAAATTACTATGAAAAATCGAAGAAGATTGAAAACGGATACCCCTATGTTGGTGACCAACGAACCATGATTTGCGTATCTGCACCTGGAATGTCCAGACTCTTTATAGAGAGGATGCAGTAAACGCACTATTGGACGCACAGTGAAATGGTTCGGAAACAACTCTACAACAACACCGAGAGGCGACGCCCTATATCATAGCTACCGTGAAACGAGGCATGAATTTGGCTGTGGATTTGTGATTAGTCGAAGTCTGAAACACCTTGTCTCCATGTTTAGTCCGGTGAATGAGAGGCTAGCCACAATTCGCATAAAAGTCAAATTCTTCAACATCAGCCTTATTTGCGCCCATGCCCCGACGGAAGACATTGACAAACTGACCAAGAATATTTTTTAAGAGCGCCTAGAAGGAGAATTTGACCGCTGTACCACCCATAATATTACAATCGTTCTGGGAGATTTTAATGAAAAAAAAAAAAAAAATAGGGAAGGAAAATATCTTTGGGACAACAGTCGGAAAATTTTACCTACACCAAGAAACTTTTAATAATGGATTAAGGGGAATAGACTTTTCCGCGGCAAGGAACATGGTGGTCAGCAGTACCATCATAGTCTTCCAACATCGAATGATTCACAGAGCCACATGGCTGTCACCAGATAAAAACCCGAGAAACCAAATAGATCATGTTTTTATAGATGGAAGGCATTCAACCAGCGTGTTTTATGTACGATCGATCCGAGGGGCGAACATCCGTTCGGATCATTACCTTACTGCAGCAAAGATTTGCACACTTTTTAGCGTGGCGAGAAACACACGATTTGCATGGAAGCTGGACATCGGAAAGCTGCAAACACAACAGGTGGCTATATACTCTACTCGGCTGACCCAATTGCTTGAAGAAAGCACTCCCTGTCTCGATAGAATAGCAGCGCAAAGCCAAATCATTGCCCACTCCATGGAAAAGGCCGCTACATCCGTACTTGGATACCAAAAGCCTTCCCCAAGGAACCCATGGTACAACCAGGGGTGCCAAGCTACTGAAGCCAAAAATGCGGCAAACCGGACAGCTCTGCAATCAGTAGCAATGCTCTAGACGAACGAGAGACATCGGGTGAAAAGGGGAGAGGAGAAACGTCTCATTCGTAGGAAGAACAGGGAATTGGAAAGACGTGGGTGAGAGCTAATCGAAATGTTCTGGAGCCAGAATGAAGTTCCGCAAAATATGGTCCTAGTCAATATGACATAGCTCCCGGAGCCCCTATAGACCTCAATTTTTGTTGAAATGCTCTATAAACGGATATAGTTCCCATATAAATTACCTCCCGATTTAACATCTTGGGGCCCTAGAAGCCGCAATTGTTGCCTTGTTTGGCTAAAACTTTGCACGTAGTGTTCTGTTTTGACTTCCAACGACCGTGCCAAGTACGGTCCAAATCGGTCTATAACTTGATATAGCTCCCATGTAAACCGATCTCTTTATTAGCATTATACAGACCCTAGAAGCTTCAGTTTTTTTCTGATTTGTCAGAAATTTGGTACATAAAGTACACATATGCCCTACAACTTAGTTCATTTGTGGGACTTTTTAGCAGAATCCATGGTGGTGCGTTCTTAAGATTCGCCCCGGCCGAACTTAAGATGTTTTTACTTGTTTGTTTTAATTAGTTTTAACACATCGTCCTGAGAACTTGATGTACGTGATCCAAGGAGAGGGAAATATAAAATAAATCAAATGTTTTATCAAAACATATTTGTTTTCCTTTTTAACAGAAATGTATTCAATAAATTATAACAATGTCTTAATTAACACAACTTTCTGCTCACACACATAAAGAAAAATAAAATTCTTGTTTACGTTTTACCTTTGGTAACCAAATTAGAGTGGACATGTGTGGCTTTGAATTATAACACACACGTCAACAAAGTATTCTAACAATCAATTTAAAAATACCGAAAATATATTTTAGTAGAAAAATTTATATTATTCACCACTAAACATGCGACAATCCAATAACAGAAACTCAAATTTCAAGGAAAAACCTAATATACCACAAATTTATTTTTATTAATTTATTTTATCTCAATTTTATTTTTATTTTCCATAGACAAACAAACCATCAAATCCATTCGTTATTCTTCTATGTGTATAGAAATTAATAATCTTATAATTAATAACCGTATACCCCTACGGGTCATTCACAAATTTTACCTGCCCAAATTCTTTTCAATTGGATGAGCAGCATCTTCGACCATTAACATTTCTTTAAAAATAGAAATGTGTTTCTATTTTAATTTTAATACCCTCCACCATAGGATGGGGGTATACTAGTTTGGTCATTCTGTTAGTAACTACTCGAAATATTCGTCTGAGACCCCATAAAGTATTTATATTCTTGATCGTCGTGACATTTTATGATGATCTAGCCATGTCTGTCTGTCCGTCCGACCGTCCATCCGTCCGTACGTCTGTTTGTAGAAAGGACGCTAACTTTCGAAGGAGTAAAGCTAGGCGCTTGAAATTTTGCACAAATACTTCTTATAGGTGTAGGTCAGTTGGGATTCTAAATGGTCCATGTTTTGATATAGCTGCCATATAAAGCGATCTTGGGTCTGGACTTCTCGAGCCTTTAGAAGAGAAGGCGCAATTCTCCTCCGACTTGACTTAAATTGTGCACGTAGTATTTAAGTATCACTTCCAACAACTGCGTTGAGTATGGTTCAAATCGGTTGATGTTTTGATATAGCTGCTATATAAACCGATCATGGGTTTTGACTTCTTGAGCGTCTAGAGTGCGCAATTCTCATTCGATTTGACTGCAATTTTGCACGTGGTGTTTTGTTATGACTTCCAATAATTGTGCTAAGTAATCGGTACATAACCTGATATAGCTACCATATAAACCGATCTGGGATGTTGACTTCTTGAGCCTCTAGAGGGCGCAATTCTCATCCGATTTGGCAGAAATTTTGTACAACTGCTTCTCTCGTGACTTTCAACATACGTGTTTAATATGGTCTGAATCGATCAATAGCTTGATACAGCTCCCATATAAACCGATCTCCCGATTTTGTTTCTTGAGCCCCTACAAGGCGCAATTCTTATCCGAATGAACTGAAATATTACACAATGACTTCTACAATATTCGGCATTTTTTAAGGTCCGAATCTGACTATAACTTGATATAGCTCCAATAGCATAACAGTTTTTATTCAATATTCTTTGTTTGCCAAAAAAGAGATATTGCGCATAGAACTCGATAAATGCGATCCATGGTGGAGGGTATATAAGATTCGTCCCGGCCGAACTTAGCACGCTCTTACTTGTTTATAATAGCGTATATTAAAATGGCAATATAGAAGTGTTGTCGCAAAGAAAATGAAAAAAGCATACTGAAGAAGAAAGATGCAAATTTAAAGACAAATATATACATTTTCCAATAAAAACATTTTCCATTAACAAAACAGGAAAAAATAAAAAAATTCCAAAATCGTTAAATCTAGAAACAAACGCGTAAACTTTGGTCGGGCCGTTTATCAGGGTAAGGACCGATATGTCTGTTAAAATTCATAACTTAAAACCAATTGCAAGATTCCAGCAGAATCAGGTAGTAATTACGCTTTCTGGAGGCTTAAGTTATATCACGAGATCAGTTTATATCTAAATCTATATTTTGACTCATTTACAATCCAAACCGGCCAACCATAATAAAAAGTATTTATGCAAAATGTTAAGCGGCTAGCTTTACTCTTTCGAAAATTAGCGTTCATACGACAGACAGACTGACGGTTCAAGACGATCAGATAGTTCAAGACGACCACAAATATACATGGGAACTTTGTTTGGTCTCATATCAGTACTTCGAAGACTTATAAATGAAATGACGATGTTTGCATAGCCCCCATCCTATGATATAAAGTACTTACTTTAACAGAACAATTGTTCTTCTAGCCGAATTTAGATTTGATTCATAAGCGCCTCTACTTTCTTTGCTCTTTCTCCAATCTCTGACACCCATTTTCTAGTTGCCTTTCTTCACTTGATCGCTCCATCGGATTTTTGGTCTTCTCTTTTGCGTGTTCTATTATAGTCACCTTCAAAAGACTTCTTCGCTGGAGCTATCTCCTGCATTCTGACAAAACGACCTAACCAACGCAAACGTTGTATTTTGATGCGTTTAATTATTCAATGCGGCTCACACAGACTGGTCCATATATTTTCGAATGATCTTTCTCTCAAACACTCTAAGTACTACCTCACTTTCGCTAATATCCATTCTTCGGAGCCATACAACAGCATGGGTAGTATCAGTGTCTTTACAAGACATGTTGAGGCTTTTGATGTTAACGCATCCCACATACCCCATGATATGACGGGGATCACAGAGACACCGGAATCTTGGAAAATGAGGTGGGATCGAAGGCTTATCATAACGGTATTTATGGTAAAGGAAGCCTTGAGGAACTTCAAATCATTTAAGTTACCCGGACCTGATGGAATATTTCAGGCTTTTTTACAGAAGGATGCGTACTATCTGGCGCCTCATCTGCCCACCACATTCACGGCATGGCGAGAACTTGCATATACTCCGGAAGGAGGCAATAGCACGTTCACACTGAAATTTTTATGAACTAGTTTTAACTAAATCTAAAAACAAATCCGGTTCGTTTACATTGCGTATTTGGAGATTTAAATGACATACACAAGCGTACGTGCGTATATATGAATGTGCATATAACACACATCCATACAAAATTCTTTTAACGATTATTCAGACATGAAATCTCACATTTCAATGAGTGCAGTCTGATTCAAGATTAAGATCAATGATAAAGGGCCTCCTTTTTATAGCAGAGTCCAAACGGCATGCCACAGTGCGACACCTCTTTATAGAGAAGTTTTTAAATGGCTGCCATACTAAATGGTACAGTGCCAAGTGGTACAAATGCCACCACCATTAGAAGGGGAAAACCATCGCTGAAATTGTTATTTCTGGTGTTCCCGCCAGGATTTAAACCCAGGCATGCGCTGTAATTGGCGAACAAGCTTACCTCTGCGCCACGGTGGTCTTCGCCGACTGCTATATACATAGAAAATATTTTCCACATATAGCAAAAGTTGTGTTTTTGCTGAAGGAAGACGCCCACTGATTTTGCTTTACTCTGAGAAAATATTGAAAAGAAATTAACAATTCACATCATCCCATTTGGATGAAATTTTGTATCATTAATTTTTTAAATGTCTATTTCAGCACAATGTCTATTTGTAGGACAATAGTTTGAGGTAATGTTAGTTTTACTAGCAGAGACATTTCGCAGCAAGGACATTTCATGAATAAACCAGAGTCCTAGTTATATCACAACTGGCATTGTCACATCTGGCCTGCCATAGAATTCAAAATAATTAATGCTGTTTTGGCATAAAAACAAAAATGGTTTTCATTGACACTGCGTTCTTGCCCATCCTCTCTAGAAGAGGTTGGGCAGAGATCAAATCTCAAAAGTATTGGTTGCTAATGGTTTGTCATGGTGCGGCCATTTGATTCACATGCCATTACAGTAGAAGGGTAAAGAGATAAAAGGAAGAAACAAATCTTGGATTAATCGTCTTGGATTTTCCAATTTTGTTTGGAAACGAAACATACAATTCCCTTACCTGCACCCAAGCTATGGACCTTGAGCATCCTAAAAACAATAACAAAAAATTAACATCAGCAAATAAAACAAAACTTGAAACATCGGCAAAAAACTCGTATGGGTATCTTATGGGTTTGAAGCTCACATACCTATTTGGACTTATTCAGTCCATATGTTTCGTAGGTGTAGCCTAAATATTTGGTCACCATAACTGGTAATATGTAAAATGTTTTTAAGAAAGGGATCTGAAACAAATATGCAGACGGTATAAAATGAACAGTGCAACTAAATCAAAATCAAAATAATTTCATAATTGTCTCTATTCTTAACAAGTAAAAGCATGCTAAGTTCGACAGGGCGAACATTGATAGGATAATGGATAAGAATTGCTTTGCTAATGGAGCCATATAAGATTATTGACCGATTCGGGTCATGCTTGAATTGGATGATGGAGACAAAAGTAGAAGTCATTGTGCATTATTTCAGGGTAGCCCTATAGGAAAATGTCGTTGTGCAATTTCGGACAATTTCATCCAAATCAAACAAGCACTACTCCCTCTAAGGGCTTAAGATGTGCACTTGGGACATTGGTTTATATGGGATCTATATTAGGTTAAAGCCGATTCGGACCATACTTTTCACATCTGTTGAATGTCAGAGTAGGTTAGGTTAAGTTGAAAAGAGGGTGTAGATATTAATCCGCCCCATGCCACTATGGACATACACATAAGCCAGTAATCGGCTTGCTGTGCGCTCTAAAAACTATAAAGTAACCTCTTAAAAGATAATTTTGAGTTAGGAATTCCGTGCTACTTACAAAATCATTAATTGTTTTCAGTGCCACTCCCCTAAGTTGGTTCATGTCTGATATCGTGTCTCCACCTAAGTACCGGTATCTGTTGGACGCGGAAGCCGGGCAATGACAAAGGAAATGCACCAACGTCTCATCATCTTACCCGCATGCTCTACACATGCTATCACTTGTCGCACCGATTTAATAAAGTGAGCTCGTAGTCCTATGTGTCCCGTTATGATACCAATAGCTGTACTGACCTCCTTCCTGCTTCCTTTCAGTAATAGCCTCGTCTTCTCACGATCTGGATCCCCCATAGGATTTTCGCCGTCCTACCGACCGTTTCGCTATTCCAATGTTGCATGCGCATTCGTCGCCCACTCCCTTAACTCGGACTGCGTCGACCCGAAAGGCTTCGGGTTAACCAAGTTTATTGACGGCAGTCCTCTGGCCTTCACCGCCAAATCGTCTGCCCTTTCATTTCCCCATTCTCCGTTATTGCCCGGCACACAAACGATGCTGATTTTGCCATTCTCAGAGAAGGCGTTAATCTCCTTCTTAGACTGCAAGACTGTTCGTGACTTTACCTATTTTACTATCGGTAAAGATGTTCAGACTCGACGTCCTCGCGTTAGCACCACACCACTTCACGCATTCCGTGATCACCCGGATCTCCGCCTGCAGGACCGTATTATGGTCAAGCAGTCTAAAACAGATGTAAGTCCCTGGGTTTTCAATGTAAACCCCCAGGCCCTCTCTGTCCTCTAGCTTTGATCCATCCGTGAAACATGATCTTCCAGATGGCAATACTAGGGTTACATCAAATCCAAGACTGTGCCGATGGCAGCAGTGCGTCGCACTCGACTCCAAGGTTCATCTCAGGTATCCGATCGGAAACCTCTCCACTTCCTTTCAGGTTTCCTATCGTTGCCTCCATTATACCGCGATGGTATGAGCTGCTCCCATCCTCAATCCATTCTCCCATCGCCTTGAGTCTCATAGCCGCAGTGGCTTCCTCACACTTAATGTCAATGTATGTCAATGGGTCGGATATCTAGAATAGTCTCCAGTGCCTTAGTGGGCGTGGTCCTCATCGCTACGCCTATGCCAAGACATCATGTTCTCTGAACCTGTTGTATGGTCCTTATGTTGCACTTTTTCTCCATAGCAGCCCACCAAACTACTGAGTCGTAAGTAGTTTGGTGGAGCCAGTGGACTATCCTAGGATTCAGGCCCCATTTCGAGCCAACGGCCCGTCTATATAGTACCCAACATCTGTGAGCCCTCTCAGTACGCTCCTGAATGTGACACTTCCAATTCAGTTTCCTGTCCAAGATCACACCTAAGTATTTGACCTTGTCAGATATCGAAATCGTCATATTGAGGAAACGTGGTGCGTTAAATTGGCCCACCTTCGTTCCTCGTGAACAGGCATATTTCAGTCTCCTCGGGTTAACATTGAGACCTTTGGGTCTAGCCCAGTCATGTGTCATATGCAAGACCCTTTCGGCTCTTCTGCATAGCCCGTTCGGATCCTTAACTCTTAGAAGTACTATAACATCGCCTGCATAGCAGACGTGTTCAAATCCCGCCTCAGTCAGCATCCGTAATAGGTCATTAATGGTTGCGATAAAATGCCCCCCTGTAGCGTGCCCTGTGCCACTTTCTCCCTTATATTTATGTCATGGGACACACAATTTATCCACCTGTTCCTTAGCATGTGGTTTATCCACTCTCTAAGGACCGGGTCCACCCGGTACTGGTCTAAGGATTGGATCAGTGTGTCGCTCCTCACATTGTTAAAAGTCCCCTCGATGTCAATGCATACCGCCAGTGTGTGCGTTTTGGCATCGAATGATTCTTCTATTTTATCCACAACCTCATCCTCGTGCAGGGCTGTCTCCACCGACCTTCCCTTGACATAGGCATATGCCCAAAACTTTAAATCGAGGGATCGGTCTATATGGCAGCTATATCCAAATCTGGATCGATCGGTCAATAATCTGATATAACTGCCATATAAACCGATCTTGGGTCTTGACTTCTTGAGCCTCTAGAGGGCGCAATTCTTATCCAATTGGAATGAAATTTTGCACGACTCGTTTTGCTATGACTTCGAACAATTGTGTAAAGAATAGTTCAAATCGGTCAATAACCTGATTGGGCCTCTAGAGGGCTTAATTCTTATCCAATTGGAATGAAATTTTGCACGACGTCTATTGCTATGACTTTCAACAACTGCACTAAATAAGGTTCAAATCGGTCAATTACCTGATATAGCTGCCTTATAAACCGATCTTGGGTCTTGACTTCTTGAGCCTCTAGAGGGCGCAATTCTTATCCGATTAGAATGAAATTTTGCACGACGTGTTTTGCTATGACTTTTAACAACTGTGCTAAATTAGGTTCAAACCGGTTTATAACCTGATATAGCTGCCATATAAACCAATCTTGGGTCTTGACTTCTTAAGTCCTCAGAGAGCGCAAATCTTAACCGATTAGAATGAAATTTTGCACCAAATAAGGTTCAAATCGGTCAATAACCTGATATAGCTGCCATATAAACCGATCTTGGGTCTTGACTTCTTGAGCCTCTAGAGGGCGCAATTCTTATACGATTGGAATGAAATTTTGCACGAAGTATTTAGTTATGATATCCAACAACTGCGCTAAGTTAGTTTCAATTCGGTACGTAACCTGATATAGCTGCCATATAAACCGATCTTGGATCTTGACTTCTTAAGTCCTTAGAGAGCGCAAATCTTATCCGATTAGAATGAAATTTTGCACGACGTGTTTTGCTATGACTTCCAACAACTGCACCAAATAAGGTTCAAACCGGTTTATAACCTGATTTAGCTTCCATATAAACCGATCTGGGATCTTGACTTCTTGAGCCTCTAGAGGTCGCAATTATTATCCGAATTGCCTGAAATTTTGTACGACGGATCCTCTCATGACCATCAACATACGTGTTTATTATGGTCTGAATCGGTCTATAGCCTGATACAGCTTCCATATAAATCGATCTCTCTATTTACGTCTTGAGGGTATATAAGATCCGTCCCGGCCGAACGCTTTTACTTGTCTTTTCTTTTGTTGAAAAAATTTAAATTATTGTTTCTTTATTTGAAATCATACAAATCCAAAAAAAAAATCATACAAATCCACATTACCAATGTACAAAATCAAATATTGATCGTAAAACCCAATTTACAAACTTAGTTTTATTGTGAAGGCATCTCAATTTGAATCGAATGTACAGTGGAGGCCATGTAATAAGAGACAAAGCTTTTAATTCGGTTCGCTAAGTTCGGCCGAGCCGAAATTTATACAAAATAATTTAAGTTGTAGGGCATACCAAACTTCTGTCAAACCCGCAAAAATTCAGGCTGTCAGAAGCCAAACAAGAATAATCGAGAGACCGGTTTATATGGGAGTTATATCAGGTTATAGACTGCTTTGAACCGTATTTGGCACAGTTGTTGGAAGTCGTAGTAGAACACCGCGTGCAAAATTTCGGACGAATCGAACGAAAATTGCTGTTTGTAAAGGCTCAAGAAGTCATATCGGGAATCGGTTTATATGGGAGCTATATCCGGCTCTTGACCGATTTGGACCGTGCAGTTGTTAAAAGTTGTAACAAAATACAACATGCTCAATTTCAGCTAAATCGGAAAAAAATTGTGGCTCCTATGGGCTCAAGAAGTCAAATCGGGAAATCGGTTTATGTGGGAGCTATATCTAAATCTGAACCGACATGGCCCATTTCCAATCCTCAATGACCTACATCAATATTAAGAATCTTTGCAAAATTTCAAGCGGTTAGCTCTACGCGTTCAACCGCCATCGTAGTTTTGACAGATAGAGGAAAGGACGTTTGCATAAATGGACGGGCATGGCTAGATCGACTATCAAGATCGATCAAGACGATCAAGAATATATATACTTACTGGTGTCCCAGATCAATATTTCGATAGGTTACAAACGGAAAGACTATATTAATACACCGCCCATGCTATAGTGGTGAATATGAAAATCGGTTTAGATTTCCCATATAATCAGTGGTATTTATTCACTGATATTTATTTAGCCGTATGTAATGATTTTTGTTATCTCAGTTGCTCGACGACCATTTGTTGTTTATTTGGCTGCATTAATTTGTGTGTGGATGTATGGTTCTTGTATACTCTGGCAATGTCATTTAACATAATGATGTTCGTTTCCGGTCATTTACTCGTACATCCGTTTTGTATTAACGTCTGTCGTAGTGACACAGTATCCTAGATTTCTTCACTTTGTCTCATGTTTTTTAGATGTCTTTTTTGTTGCCTTCTTAATTTTTTCGAATTTTCTTTCTATTTGCTTTTCGTGCTTACATTTCATGTGTATGTATGTATGTATGTATGTATGTGTAATGTTGGTATTTTCCCTTTTTTTATTACATTCAGTACATTTTATGACTAAAGGGAGAGCTGTGGCAATACACATACACATCGAATCTAGTCTCACTGGAATTTCACTTTGTGATGTTAAGTTATTGAGTGTGTATGTGAAAGTTTATCATTTTGTTTATATATTTTTATCTTTGCCTTCTTACTTTTGGCCTGTTTTGTAAAAAAATTTAACGTTTCTATTTTCTAGCTTGATTGGTAACAATAGTTAAGGCAACTTATTTCAAAGGATATGTTCTTATTGTGTTGGTGTATGTGGGTATGTGGGAAAAGAGCACAATTTTATCAGTTTGAGTTGCCAGATTGCTACCTGCCCTTTGCAATTATCCTTATCTCCTTACAAAGAGATGTCTCAAGATGCTATGTGACCCAGAGCTGAAAAGTCTTTAATGAGTTGTTGAGTTTAATTTTTTATGATTTTTTTTTTGTATTAAGGTTTTTTGCTTGTGGTTGTTTAAATGGTTGGGTGTTAATATACATCTTGAATGTTTGAGGATGCTGGGCCAGGTGTTAGAGGCTAATAATTCATGTAGACGAGCATTGGAATAGACAGTAATAGGGAAATAACTCAAAGATGTTTGCTTCTTTCTTTTCTCTCCTCTTTTTTATGATGTAGGTGGTTTTTTTTCTAAAGCTATTTTAATCAAACTTTTGTTTTTGTCTTGCTTTTCTTTCTTCCTTGCCTTTGTAGACCTAGACTACACTCTTTTCTTTCGCCTTATTCTTATTCTTGTTGGTTTTTTTCATTTCTTATTTTTTTTTGTCTTTTGTGCATTGTACCAGAGGCAAAGTTGCTGCTTGTCCTACTGAGTTTTATGTTTTCAACTTGCTCGCCTGCTATTCTTAGCGTTTAGTAGGTATGCTCAAGTGGAAGAAAAACAAAAGCAACTGAAACATTTTTCTGTGTGGAAGCGGGGGCTCAGCGAGACGAGTTGAGATGAGGGTGGTGGGTAGCCTTTTAGCCGACTTTATAGCGAAGCCAAACTGGGGCATTTATCACAACAAAACTAGCACACATTACACCAATGTCTTGTTCAGTTTTAGTCTGCACAGTTTTGAGATGCTAACACTCACACTTTTAGATATGGCATTTTTTGGATTTTCTTAAAGTAATTTTTGATTTAGGAGTAGTTAGATTTTAGCCGATTTTTCTTCTTCACATTTTTTCACATCACTATAACCTTACTTCAATTTTTCTTTTGCGATATGCCAATGGCCGTCTTTTTAACGTCTTATCCTCACAAAGTTACAGCGCTTAATAAATTTCTCGGCAGCAGCCATTGCTGAAGTTGCACAGCCACAATTTGAGCAACAACAATAACAACAACAAGCAGCCTATTCAGCAGCAGCAACATTGAAGCCCAACAGGATTTTATGGGGCAAAATCTCTGCAAAATATGCTACAGCAGACTCATAAAAAAACAACAACAGACACTTGCTGGTGAGCAGAAAGCTTAGGTAGTGGCTCTCCTTTAAGCATAGGAAATGGCACTCAGAATTTTACTGTTGTTTGGCTATGCTGACTGCCACCACTTGCAGTTATTCTTATTATTGTTGCTGTTGTTGTTGTTGTTATTGTTTTGTTGGTTTTAGTACACTTCTCTCATTTGTTTTTGTTTTGTCTTTCAAACACTCAAAGTAACTCTTTGCTTTTGAATGCAATTTTAGCAAATACTCTTACTTCCCTTCGGTTTTCTCTCCCACTCTCTCAATTTGCTCACTTCACACTCACTGACTGCCTGCTCAAAGGCTTTTCAAACGGAAGTTTGCAGAATCCACGAATGTTTTCAAAGTGTGTGTTTTTGCTTCTTCGACTTGAAAGTGTTGGTATTTTTATGCTAAACAGGATCAGGGTGTGGTGAGTACATACATGCATAGAGTATGGTCGGATGGTTGGATGGAAGGATGTACGCTTAACACACATTTCCAGCATTCTTTTACACGCGCTCGCTTTATGGCCATCTGAAGCAAAAGCTTTATATATTTCCCTTCTTAACATAATCCTGGCGTTAGGCCTTCCCCCGCCATTCCGCTACACTCATCTACCTTTTCCTCCTATAGTATCACCGAAAACCCAACATCCTTGTCCTCATCGTCATTTTTATCATCATCTTCGTCGTCTTCGCCATTACCATCTAGCAATATTCATTTACTTTGGTATACCTTTTTTAGACTGCTGTGCCTAAATGTTAAGAAAGGCTGGACTTTTTTTCAACTAATTTTTTTTCATTTGGAATTTTTTTTTTGCACTATTTTTTTAGGGCACCATATAAATTTTTCTTTCTTTAAGATATCAATTAGTATGTATTTTTTTTCATAAATTTTTTAGAATTTTTTTTATAAATTTCTCATGAATTCTTACATTATTTTCTTTTTCACTTCACACCAATTACATGTTTTTCAAATATTTAAACAATAATTTATCTAAATTTAAAATTTCTTTAAATCTTAATTTGTAGAAAAAATGTGTATGTTTTTTTTTTCTTCTATTCTTTTTTCTTTTTGTATATCTGCAAACTTTTACGCAAAAACTCGTTAGCCGCTAAACAACCGTACACGTCAACTGTCTCCACCTGACTGAAAATCAATGTAAGCGTAGCAGAGACATTTGAGCGAGCAGCTATGTACGATTATTCTTTAGATGGATGCTGCGAAGAGCACACAAAAAGCTTTCGCATTTTTAGTACAAATTGGCCCACTGACTGCTTGGCTGCTTAACAGTTTGGCTCTCTGCACAACACATCCTAAGCTTTTATTGTTTACCATTTCATTGTTATGATTTCGGTCTCACTCCAAAGTATGACATTCTCATTAAGTTAAACGTTTGCATACTCTCTCCATGCTTTCTCTTCCCTTAACCTATAACATATGATGCATTTCATTCGTTTAACGGCACTAGTCTACAGAGAAAAAAGGCGCACATTTTTAAAAATGTAATATGACATTGGGGAAATAATCGTACAAACATAATAGTCATTAAAATAGAATGTAATTTTGATAGAAACGAGTAAAAAGTGCAAAATGCGGCCGTAGTGAACACTTAATTTCAACCATCAAAAGGTTCTTGCTGAAAACAAAACATTCACGAACTAGCTGAGTGTATTTTGTAGTCCTTATGTAAGAGAAGTCAAATCGACAAACGGAGATTATATGGGAGATTTATGAATACCACCATTCAGGGTACCATTGAGAATTTTGAAAACGTCGCACACAAAAGTTGGTTATTCTTAAAAAAGTCGTTTTACCAAGAATTATTATTTTACATTTTACTGGGCTAGACCCAGAGGGTTCAACATTCACCCAGAGAAGAATGACATATGCCTGTTCGCGAGGAAGACGAAGCTGGGCCAATTTAACGCACCACGTTTCCTCAATAAGATGATTTCGATATCTGACAAGGTCAAATACTTAGGTGTGATCTTGGACAGGAAACTGAATTGGAAGCGTCACATACAGGCTCACAGATGTTGGGCACTATGTAGACAGGCCGTTGGCTCAAAATGGGGCCTGAATCCGAGGATAGTCCACCGGCTCTGCAGGAGCGTGATTAGACCAATACTTATTTGCGCCTCAGTAGTTTGGTGGTCTGCTATGGAGAAAAAGTGCAACATAAGGACCATACAACAGGTTCAGAGAACCACGTCCAGTAGGGCACTGGAGACTATTCTAGATACCCGACCCATTCACATACAGATTAAGTGTGAGGCAGCTACTGAGGCTATGAGACTTAAGACGATGGGAGAATGGATTGAGGATGGGAGCAGATCATACCATCGCAGTATAATCGAGGCGTCGATAGGAAACCTGGAAGGAAGAGAAGAGGTTTTTGATCGGATACCTGGTACAACATTTGCGGTCGGTTCGAGACACTGCAGCCATCGGCACAGTCTTGGATTGTCGGAACCCTAGTATTGCCATCTGGAAGATCATGTTACACGGATGGATCAAAGCTAGAGGACAGAGTGGGCCTGGGGGTATACATAGAGAACCCAGGGACTGAGATCTGCTTTAGAATGCCTGACCATAATACGGTTACACGCATGGATCAAAGCTAGAGGACAGAGTGGGCCTAGGGCTTTACATTGAGAACCCAGGGACTGAGATCTGTTTTAGACTGCCCGACCATAGTACGATTCTGCTGGCGGAGATCAGGGCGATCACGGAATGCGTGAAGTGGTGTGGTGCTAACGCGAGGACGTCGAGTGTGAACATCTTTACCGACAGTAAAATTGCCATTAGGGCAATTACAACCTGGACGGTAGGTCACGAACAGGTTGTATGCAGTGTAAGAGGGAGATTAACGCCTTCTCTGAGGATGGGAAAGTCCGCATCGTTCGGATGCCGGGCCATAACCGGACTGATACCTGTTTTAGACTGCATAACCATAATACGGTTTTGCATGCGGAGATCCGGCGATCACGAAATGAGTGAAGTGGTGTGGTGCTAACGCGAGGACGTCGAGTGTGAACATCATTACCGACAGTAAAATTGCAATAATAACCAGGACGGTAAGGTCACGAACAGTCTGGCAGTGTAAGAAGGAGATTAACGCCTTCTCTGAGGATGGAAAAATCCGCATCGTTTGGGTGCCGGGCCACAACGGAGTAAGGGGAAATGAAAGGGTTGACGATTTAGCGGTGAAAGCCAGAGGAGTGCCATCAATAAACTTGGTTAACCCGAAGCCTTTCGGGTCGACGCAGTCCGAGTTAAGGGAGTGGGCGACGAATGCGCATGCAACATTGTGGAACAGCGAAACGGTCGGTAGGACGGCGAAAATCCTATGGGGGGATACAGATCGTGAGAAGACGAGGCTATTACTGAAAAGAGGCTAGAAGGAGGTCAGTATAGCTATTGGCAAGAGATAGCATGTGTAGGGCATATGGCGAAGATGATGAGATGTTGGAGCTTTTCCTTTGCCATTACCCGGCTTTCACGTCCAACAGATACCGGCACTAAGGTGGAGACACAATACCAGACATGAACCAACTTAGGGGAGTGGTATTGAAAACAATTAAGGATTTTGTAGGTAGCACGGAATTCCTAACATAAAATTATCTTTTAAGAGGTTACTTTATAGTTTTAAGAGCGCATAACAAGCCGATAACTGGCTAAGGTGTATATCCATAGTGGCATGGGCGGATTAATATCTGCACCCTCTTTTCAACATAACCTAACCTAACACTTTACTTGTAAAGAATAAACACAACTTACCAAGCAAGTCCGCCGATCATGACTTTTAGAAACCCTAAACAGTGGCCTTTCTTGCCCTTTTCAAAATGTTAGATTTGGAGTTCAATTTCCTGTCCAGCAAAACACCCAGGTATGTTACGCTTTCTATGGAACATTCTCTCCACCCAAGGAGACAGGTTCTACTGTAGGCAACTTGTATATCCTGCTGAAAATAACTACTTCGGTCTTGCAAGGATTTTTGCCTAGCCCACTTTGCTGTTACACGTAGAGCTTCCTGAAGTATATCTCTTAGAGTGGTGGGAAACTTTCCCCTAACCGCAATTGCCACGTCATCAATGACTACTTTTACACCTTTTTCTTCCAGAGACAATAAAATATTTTTAATGGCTATATTCCAAAGTAGAGGAGACAGTACACCTCCTAGAGGTTTTCCTCTGCTGACCCATCTTTTTAGATCCACAGATCATAAGCCTGTCGTAATGCATCTTTTATTAAGTAAGTTATTAATAAACTTTCTTACAGTAGAGTTGATGCCTAGTAACTCCAACTCCTTCATGATTGACGTCCGGTTTACATTATTGAAAGCACCTTCAATGTCAAGACAAGCTACTATGGTATATTCTTTGACAGCGAGAGAACCCTCTATTTAGCCGACTAGGTCGTGAAGGGCTGTTTCAATGGATTTGCTATCCTATCGATATAGGTCGTTGGGGATTCAAAATGGGCCATATTGGTTCAGTTTTGGATATAGCCGCCATATAAATCGATCCCCATATTTGACATCTTGAGTTCAAAGAAGCCTCAATTTGACTGAACTTAAAGAACTAAAAGACCTATCTAAACAAATATTTGCACGATTGTTTCGAAAATTCAGCATACAACAAAAAGTAATTATGCAATATTTCCAGGGGCTATTTTTACGCGTTCGACAGCTACCGTGATTTCCACGTCCGGACGTGGTCCCATAACCGCCCCAAAAGCACGACCCAAAATCAAAAGTTAACCGATCGAAATAATATGAACATTAAATGATAGGTATTTGGGTTTAGAATACAAATACGATATTAAAAATTGCGTCTAACTACCGTAGGGGCCACTCCAAGTCCAAAACCGCCCAAAGGTACCGCCCAACTCCAATGAAAAGTGTTCGAGAGTAGAGTACGAATATGATTATCGATTATTAAAAACTGGGTACAATTGCCAAGGGATGAGCATATTAGACTGTCATGACAATATGGGGCTCAAATGAAAGCTATTTGGGAGTAGATAATGAATTTGGTATTAAAAATGAGATTGAAGTGATGGGAGGTCGTCTTTCCTTCAAAATATTTGTGAATATTTCTCAATCATGGCTATATGGGGTTCAATAAAAGGTAGTTGGTAGTAGATAAACAAATTGCACTGGGGAAATGCAAGTAAGAAACATATTTTTTGCGTAGTGTAAATGAAGACATAGCGGAGCGAGCCGGGTACAGCTTCTCACCCCACAAGCTCCAACCAAAAATAAAAGTTTACAGATCGGTACAATATGGGATTCAAATAAAAGGTGTTCGGGAGTAGATGACGAATATCATATACAATATTGGAGCCCAACTACCTAGGGGAACGCCCAAGCCCAAAACCACCAAAAAGTGCATCCCAAAATCAAAAATATTCCGATCGGGACAATATGGGACTCAAATGAAAGGTATTCGGGAGTAGATTACGAATATGGTCTAGAAGGAGCAATAAGCTACATATTTTGTTGATTAAGGAAGAGGGGAGCTTACCTTCCCCTTTTAACCCAAAAAACACCTTGTATCAAATGCAAGGTATTGGAGAGCGAAATACGGTAATGGTATTAAAAATTGCGTCCAAAAATTCGGGGTACCCGCCCCAAATTCAAAACTACACCAAACAGACATATCTATCGTTCATGTCAATATGGGACTCAAATAAAAGGTATTCGGAAATAGATAACGAATTTGATACTAAAAATGGGGTCCAAACATCGGGGAAATCCCATTCCGCAAAAAACCCCAAAATAGGCATATTGACCCATCATGACTGTATGGGACTAAAATGGAAGGTTTTTAAATAGGTTGCCCAAAAAGTAATTGCGGATTTTTCATATAGTCGGCGTGGACTAATTTTTTCACAGCTTGTGACTCTGTAATTGCATTCTTTCTTCTGTCAGTTATCAGCTGTTACTTTAAGCTTGCTTTAGAAAAAAAGTGTAAAAAAAGTATATTTGATTAAAGTTCATTCTAAGTTTTATTAAAAATGCATTTACTTTCTTTTAAAAAATCCCCAATTACTTTTTGGGCAACCCAATAGTAGTATACTACGGAACTCTTAGTAAATTTTAGCTCCAAGTGTTTTGGAGCTACCCAACCTCAAAAAACATATTAATCGACCACAACATTGAGGAACTTTAGCGCAGAGCAGAAGTTGGCATTTCCGACTATGACGCTGAACGCCTGGGTTCGAATCCTGGAGAGAACATCAGAAAAATTTTCAGCGGTGGTTATCCTCTCCTAATACTGGCGAAATTTGTGAGGTACTTTGCCATGTAAAAACTTCTCCCCAAATTTGGTGTCGCACTGTGGCACGCTTTTCGGACTCGGCTATAAAAAGGAGGTCCCCTATCACTGAGCTTAAAATTTAATCGGACAGCACTCACTGATTTGTGAGAATTTTGACCCAGTACCTTAATGAAATGTTCATGGAGAAAATTTGCAATTTCGCTTTCTATTTCAATTAGAAGCAAAATCAAAGCCTATTGGTTTCAGCTAGACAAATAAATCCAACAACGTTCAATGGAAAGTATATGGGAGAGGAGTATGAATACGACATTCAATTTTTGCGGAAAGTGGCTCTCTGTCCAAAACCACTTCATAAGGTTTAATTGAGCAACCATGATAGTGTAGAAATAAAATGACAGGTATTTTTTTTTAGTAGAGCACGAACCTAAAATCCATGTTTATGCTTAATGTGATAATTGGAGCAGCAACAAATTCACATGTATTTATATAAGCGGAATTTTTTTCTAATTATGTAATTGAAAGCGTAGCGGAACGGGCAGTGATCAGTTATGTCAAAATGGCAATTCTTTTATTTAAGTAATGTATTTTTAATTTGGCTATGATCATTCCAAAAGAGATTAGCAGGGATGTATTTCACATATCAACTATATGAAGGCTCCTTTTTATAGCAGAGTTCAAAAGGCGAACAGCTGGCTGCTACCTTTTTGCTTTGAAGTCTTCTTATTCACGAAGATCCTTAACCATACACAACAGAGGCACCAGATTGGCCGATAGATGTGGGAATTTGTTGGAAATAAAAATAACCAAAATGACGAGAATGTGATTGGAACCAACAGAGAGCACCACTAGCAATAAAATCAGCGCCATCTATGGGGGAATTGAACAGAGTGCTCAAGGTTGATCATATAATTTTCACCATTATCTCGACAAGCTGCCTTTCCTTCGAATGCATTGAATAACTGAAATTAAAGTTGTAGTATTTCAACCCTCCCACTTTAGTTCGGGCTACATGAAGATATAAATATGTGAAGAATTTTAAAAGAAAATCTATTAACCAAAGAATTGGGAAAAATGTCTTTAAAACAAAAAATTCTATAAGCATAATGGACCTGGGCAAACAACTTATGTAGAAAGCTGACGTGAAAATACACTAAGGTAGTGAATGCAATAACAAATATGATAAGAAAATAATGTTGGGTTGCTCAAAAAGTAATTGCGGATTTTTCATATAGTCGGCGTTGACAAATTTTTTCACAGTTTGTGACTCTGTAATTGCATTCTTTCTTCTGTCAGTTATCAGCTGTTACTTTTAGCTTGCTTTAGAAAAAAAGTGTAAAAAAAGTATATTTGATTAAAGTTCATTCTAAGTTCTATTAAAAATGCATTTACTTTCTTTTAAAAAATCCGCAATTACTTTTTGGGCAACCCAATATTTAATAGTCAGCTAGTCTATTATATAAAAATGAAAGTGTTGCTATTTGTTTGTTTCTTAGCTTGTTTGTATGTTACCTATAGACTCAAAAGCGGCTAGACCGATTGTAATGAAATTTTCCCAAATGGTAGAGGATGACCACTCTATGGATATAGGGTACCCTAATTTATGATATCCGCAAAGAGACGGACCCTCCCCCTAATACCAATTTTCAAAAACTCCATATCACGGAGATAAGTTTATCGATTTTTTGGTTACCATAATGTAAGTCCCATTATTTTAACTAAAAACCACAAAATTGGCCGATCGATACAATATAGGACCCAAACTAAAGGTACTTGAGCGTAGAATACGAAACTAGTATAAAATTTTGAGGTCTTTTCCTAGGCGGGTCGTCTCACCCCAAAATTATGCCCCACATGAACATGTATATCGAACGGGACAATACGGGACTCAAACTAAAGGTATTTGAGAGTAGTAAATCTGTTTAAAATTTTTGCGTCAATTCCCTGGATATGTATATCGAACCGGCTAATATGCATATAATATGCAATAAGTATCATAGACACTCAGTAATTAAGCAAAAGCCAGCCGCTAATTGTCCAATAATAATATTCCACTTTATAGTGGAAGGCGTCCAGTAGCTTTCAGCTGATCTTCTACAGATAATGATGAACATCACATAAATCGGAGTTCAAACCAGCTTGTGTGGTGTTCATAATAACAGTCAACGAAACAGCAAAAATGTTTGAAAAATCAACAATATTTGTGTGCTGAAAATATGAAATCTGATATGACTGCTGTTTCAGCAAACAAAGGGCTGCTGCTAAAGCAAACTTTCCGTCTGGTATTTCAACCACAAAATCTGTTAAAACACTGAACTAGCAAAAAGTTATTGCAACAACAATAAATAAATTACACTGCTTTACTTATTATATCCACCACCGAAGGATGAGGGTGTATTCATTTTGTCATTCCGTTTGCAACACTTTGAAATATTCATTTCGGACCCTATAAAGTATATATATTCTTGATCACCATAAAAATCAGAGACGATCTAGCCATGTCCGTCCGTCTGTTAAATCATCCTACAGTCTTTAAAACTAGAAATATTGAGCTGAAACTTTGCACAGAATTTTTTTTTTGTCCAAAACTAGGATAAGTTCGAAGATGGACTATATCGGAATATATGTTAATATAGCCACCATATCGACCGATCCGCCGATTTAGGGTCTTAGGGCCATAAAAGCCACATTTATTATCCGATTTTGCTGAAATTTGGAACAGTGAGATGTGTCAGGTCAGTCAATATCTTTTTATACCCTCCACCATAAGATGGGGGGTATACTAATTTCGTCATTCTGATTGTAACTACTCGAAATATTCGTCTGAGACCCCATAAAGTATATATATTCTTGATCGTCGTGAAATTTTATGTCGATCTAGCCATGTCCGTCCGACTGTCCGTCCGTCCGTCCCTCCGTCTGTCTGTCGAAAGCACGCTAACTTCCGAAGGAGTAAAGCTAGCAGCTTGAAATTTTGCACAAATACTTCTTATTAGTGTAGGTCGGTTGGTATTGTAAATGGGCCATATCGGTCCATGTTTTGATATAGCTGCCATATAAACCGATCTTGGGTCTTGACTTCTTGAGCCTCTATAGTGCGCAATTCTTATCCGATTGGGATGAAATTTAGCACTACGTGTTTCGATATTATATCCAACGACTGTGCCAAGTATGGTTCAAATCGGTTCATAACCTGATATAGCTGCCAATAAACCGATCTGGGGTCTTGACTTCTTGAGCCTCTAGAGTGCGCAATTCTTATCCGCTTGGAATGAAATTTTGCACGACGTGTTTTGTTATGATATCCAACAACTGTGCCAAGTATGGTTCAAATCGGTCCATAACCTTATATAGCTGTCATATAAACCGATCTTGGGTCTTGACTTCTTGAGCCTCTAGGGGGCGTAATTCTTATCCAATTTGAATGAATTTTGGCACGTAGTATTTTGTTATGATATCCAACAACTGTGCCAAATATCGTTCAAATCGGTTCATAACCTTATATAGCTGTCATATAAACCGATCTTGGGTCTTGACTTCTTGAGCCTCTAGAGGGCGTAATTCCTATCCGATTCGAATGAATTTTGACACGTAGTATTTTGTTATGATATCCAACAACTGTGCAAAGTATAGTTCAAATCGGTTCATAACCTGATATAGCTGTCATATAAACAGATCTGGGGACTTGACTTCTTGAGCTTCTAGAGGGCCAATTCCTATCCGATTTGGCTGAAATTTCGCAAGACGTTTTTTATTGTTACTTTCAACCACTATGTCAAATAAAATACAAGTCGGTTCATAACCTGATATAGCTGCCATATAAACCGATCTGGGATCTTGACTTCTTGAGCCTCTACAGGTCGCAATATTATCCGATTTGCCTGCAATTTTGTACGACGGATTCTTTCATGACCATCAACATACGTGTTTATTATGGTCTGAATCGGTCCATAGCCCGATACAGCTCCCATATAAATCGATCTCTCTATTTTGCTTTTTGAGCTCACAAAGAGCGCAATTCTTATTCGAATTGGCTGACATTTTACACAGGTCTCCAACCTATAATTTAATTGTGGTCCAACCCGGAGCATATCTTGATATCGCTCTAATAGCAGAGCAAATCTTTTCTTATATCCTGTTTTGCCTAAGAAGAGATGCCGGGAAAAGAACTCGACAAATGCAATCCATGGTGGAGGGTATATAAGATTCGACTCGGCCGAACTTAGCACGCTTTTACTTGTTTTAATTTGGCTCAGATCGGTCCAGGTTTGGATAAAGCTGCCATATAAACCGATTTGCCGATTTAGGGTCTTAGACCCAGTGACAGTGAGTTGGGTTAGGCCAGTCGGCATCCTTCTTCAATTTGGCCTAGATCGGTTCAGATTTGGTTATAGCTGCCATATAGACCAAACTCTCGATTTAAGGCCTTGGCTTCATAAATGACGCATTTATTGGCCGATTTCGCCGAAATTTGGGACTGTGAGTTGTGTTAGGCCCTTCTACATCCTTCTTAAATTTGTTCTAGATCGGTTTAGATTTGAATATAGCTGCCATATAGACCGATCTCTCGATTTAAGGTCTTGGGCCCATAAAAGGCGCATTTATTAACCGATTTTGTAAAAATTTTGGACAGTGAGTTGTGTTAAACCCTGCGACATCCTTCTTTTTATTTTTCTAGATCCGTTTAGATTTGGATATAGCTGCCATATAAATCGATCTCTCGATTTAAGGTCTTGGGCCCTTAAAAGGCGCATTTATTGACCGATTTTGTCAAAATTTGGGATAGTGAGTTGCGTTGGGCTCTTCGAAAACTTTCTGCAATTTGACCCAGATCGGACAGTGAGTTCTGATAGGCCCTTTGACATCCCTCTTCAATTTGGCCCAGATCCGTTCAGATTTGTATATAGCTGCTATATAGACAGATCTCCCGACTTAAAGTCGTGGCCCCATTAAAGGCACATTTATAATCCGATTTCGCTGAAATTTGACACAATTACTTATGTTAGGCTTTTCGACGTCCGTATATGGTTCATATCGGTTTATTTTTGGATGTGGCTACCAAAAAGACCACTATTTTGTTCTACAAAATTGAACAATTACTTGTACTTATTACACCACTCAATATACGTGTCGAATTATGTCCCATTCGGACCATATTTCGATTAAGCTGCTGTGAGGGCATAAACTATGCATTTTTCACCGAATTATGACGAAAGGTGGTTTACATATACACGCGAGGTGGTGGGTATCCAAAGTTCGGCCCGGCCGACCTAAACGCCTTTTTACTTGTTTCACTTTTTATTTTATTTTATTTTATTTTTTGTTTTTATTTTATTTTTTTGTTTTTATTTTATTTTATTTAATTTTTTTTTGTTTTATTTTATTTTATATTATATTATTTTATTTTATTTTATTTTATTTTATTTTATTTTATTTTATTTTATTTTATTTTATTTTATTTTATTTTATTTTATTTTATTTTATTTTATTTTATTTTATTTTATTTTATCTTATTTTGTTTTATTTTATTTTATTTTATTTTATTTTATTTTATTTTATTTTATTTTATTTTATTTTATTTTATTTTATTTTATTTTATTTTATTTTATTTTATTTTATTTTATTTTATTTTATTTTATTTTATTTTATTTTATTTTATTTTATTTTATTTTATTTTATTTTATTTTATTTTATTTTATTTTATTTTATTTTATTTTATTTTATTTTATTTTATTTTATTTTATTTTATTTTATTTTATTTTATATTATTTTATTTTATTTTATTTTATTTTATTTTATTTTATTTTATTTTATTTTTATTTTATTTTATTTTTATTTTATTTTATTATATTTTATTTCATTTCATTTTATTTTTTTTACCTTATTTTATTTTACTTTATTTTGTTTTATCTTATTTTATTTTGTTTTATTTTATATTATTTTATTTTATTTTATTTTATTTTAATTTAACTTATTTTATTTTACTTTATTTTATTCTAATTTATTTTATTTTATTTTATTTTATTTTAATTTAATTTATTTTATTTTACTTTATTTTATTCTAATTTATTTAATTTTATTTTTTTATTTTATATTTTATTTTCTTTCAGTTTATTTCATTTTATTCTTTTTTGTTTTAATTCATTTTACTTTATTTATTTATTTTATCTTACTATCCTCCATACAACTCCAACAGCAAACATTGCACCAAACCTCATTCTTGTTAGCAGGCAGCTTGCTGGTCTGAAATTGCAAACATTTGGTAGGTCAGCAGAACTACTGCCGTTATAACAGGAAAATTCACTACCAACAGTCCGCAGACGGTGTCTGCTATTATCGAAAGACTTATTATTATGAGTTAATTCCGTCCCGGGTGAAGGAAAACGGTTGTAGGCAAGTGTAATTTTCATTCGTTATTTGTATGTGTTTTTGTGTTTTTTTCTTTTTTCTGGAGTATTTGCGTGCAATAGTTTTTTTCGTTCCTTTCTCTCGGCTTCGCTTGTCGGCTGTTCGGCTGTGCATGTTTTTGTTGTTGTTGTGGAAAATCTGTAGCGTGTTTAACTTTTACATCAGTGTGGTTGTTGTCGTTAGTCCAACATCGTAGGTTCTATGCTGCTCATGTCGACGTCATTTGTTGTGGCTCATAATTAATTATGACGTTTATTTTTTTATTATTTGTTTCTTCATACTACACACATGCACACTCTCTGCTCTGTACTCACACACATGTATGCCCAATTAACATTTAATTAGCATGGAAATTCAACAAAAATGTTAAAGCTTTTCCCTGTCAATTCTTTGGTGAGACTTTTATGTTTTTTTTTTTCTGTTTCTGGTGCCCTCTACATAACGTGGATTCGTTGATGGTTTAAGGCCACCCAGGGCTTAACATAATTTTGTATGACGAATCGTAAATTGCTGGTGTTGTTGTTGTTTTTGCTGTCGTTATCACAAGTATCAGCAGCGTTTTATGTGTTTGCTCTTGTATTTACTTTTAATTTAATTTACAGAAAAATAAGCAACAAAAATTATTTATTCACAAACTTCTCTCCAACTTCTTAACATCGTACATATAAATGTGATGCCGTTGGAGATGGTGGGGTTAATTTTCCTGACAAATGGGTCTCATGGCGAACATTCACTGTGTGCGTTCGAGTGAGTGTGTAGGCGGATGGTGAGAATTTCATTTAAATAAATGTTATCCTTCTACCAAAAGTTTTGTTGTGGCACACTTGCAAACTCACTCTCATTCGCATTTTTAATTGGCATTGACATTGGCATGAGTTGCCGATTGTCATAACAATTTGTCAAGTCTATGGAGCGGCTAAGCAATATCATTTTTTGCTGTCAACACTCATACGCTACGAAGAACCAGGGCTCAGGGAAATCAAGCAGCGACGTTTATACAAATTTACCAAAATTTACTGTTATTTCCATAAAATGTTGTATAAAAACAACATATTGCCCGTTTCGCAACAGACGATTTATATGTTATACAAAATTAACAAGAAGACCAAAATCACATAATAGAAATGTTGAAATCAAGGGACTTCAAGGGAGCTATATAAAGTTACGTTTCGATTTGGATCTTATTTGACAGAGATATTCGAAGTCAAAACAAAACATCGAATATAAAGTTGAAAAGATATAAGATAGCGATTTCTCCATGTCTTACCGAGCCAACACATTTACCATCCCAATTCATATAACACCTTTTTGACAGATAGACAGGTAGGCAACGGACGCATTTATTACCCGATTTCGCTAAAATTTGGAACAGTGAACTGCTGTTCCAAATTTACGGTCCTAACAACATAATAAGCGGATTTATTACTCGATTTCAGTTTTATTGAGCGTTTCGATATCCGAACCAATTATGGTCCAGATCTGAACATACATGGATATCGTTGCCATAAAGACCGATCTGCCAATTTTGGTCTTACCCGATTTCTCTGAAATTTTCACCAGTGACATCTGACTCCTGACATCTGTCCCGAATATGGTCCAGATCGAATAATACTTAGATTTAACTGCCATATAAACCGATCTGTCAATTTTAGGTCTTAAGCCCATAAATACGGCCATATTTATTAACCGAATTCATTAAAATTATGAATTGATATATTGAGCTGAAATTTGACACAGATACGTCTTTTCGATGCACGCTAGTTAAGTTCTAAACATCTAAGATGATCTATTCATGTCCGTCCGTCTGTCTGTTGAAATCATGCTACAGCCTTGAAAAATAGAGACATTGAGCTGAAACTTTGCACAGATTCTAGATTATGTCCATAAGTAGGTTAAGTTCAAAGATGAGCTACATCGAACTAAATCTTGATATAGCCCCATATAGACCGATCCGTCGTTTTAAGTCTTAAGCCCATAAAAGCCACATTTATTATCCGATTTGCTGAAATTTGGGAAAGTGAGTTGTGTAAGGCCAGTCGACATCCTTCTTCAATTTGGCCCAGATCGGTTCAGATTAGATCGGTATAGCTGCCATATAGACCGATCTCTCGATATAAAGTCTTGGACCTATAAAAGTCACATTTATTGTCCGATTTCACCGAAATTTTGGACAGTGAGTTGTGTTAGGCCAGTCGACATCCTTCTTCAATTTGGCTTAGATCGGTTCAGATTTGGATATAGCTGCCTTAAAGACCGATCTCCCGATTTAAGGTTGTGGGACGAAATTTTGGGACAGTGAGTTGCGTTAGGGTCTTGTTTTGTTGACCAATATTATCTGTGCAAATTTTATCTCCATCTTTTAACTTTTAAAGAATGTAGACTGATTTCAACGTAAGCTTACGATCTGGCATAGCCACATGTAGAAGAGCTGAAAACTCAACAGATAGCAAAGGCATATTTTACTCGATTGAGCCAATTGCTCCGAAAACAAAGGAACAATGGCAAACCCATGCCTGCTCCAGCGAAAATGACGTGATATCCATACTTGGGTATCAAAAGCTTCCCCCAAGAATCCCGAGGTACTATCGGAATTGCCTCGATGCTATTGAAGCCAAGAAAGCGAAGTACAGAGCAAGCCACCACAACTTGCCAGGATAGTTTATCGAGAGAAAACGAGAAAAAACGTCTTATCCACAGAAAGAAGAGAGAAATGGAAAGATTTGAATATGAGCGAATGGAAATGTAGAGTAGTCAGGATGAATTCCGGAAGTTTTACCAAAAAATAAAACTTCAATCCGCTTTGTTACTGGCACATCCTCCTGCACAAAAATAAAAAAATAGGAGGCAATATGTTGTCGATGGAAGCGGATGGGCTGCTGAATTATATAAATCTGGAGGCGACACGCTAATGAATGAATCTGGAGGCGACACGCTAAAAGAACGCATACCCGTTGTAAACTAGCGTACTATGTCCGGTACTCAAGAAATGAGACAAGATAGTTTGTGACAATGTCCGATTTTGTTGAAATTTATAAAAAATATTTTATAATATATTTTTTTCCTAATTTTTTAACATTTGGCAACTGACATATTCGCAGCATTTTAACCCATGACCAAATCGAGCAACATTTAAATTAAGCTCCCAAAGAGAGTTGCATTTCGCAAAGAGAAATTTTTACCCTGATTTTTGTGAAGTTAACGGGCACTTTAATAAATAGAATACGAGTTAGGAAATGTTTTATACATCGTTCGAAAAGTATGGAAATTTCCTTTAAAACAAAGTATATTGCAAAGATCGCTTTTTATGTTTGATGCTAAAAACAACAACAAAATTTTGAGAATTCGACATTTTTGAAATATGGACTTTTATGTTGCCGGTCTCATAAAATCTGATAGAATACATATATATACACTAGCAGAACCGAATATTTTTAGGGTGGGGACATTACGCCCTGGATGCGGATATAGAAGTTAGGGGGTGCTTAAGGGCGTAGCCCAAAACACTTAGCTCAAAATTTGGATATCAAATTCGTTTTCTACTCTCAAATACCTTTCATTTGAGTCCCATATTTTCATAATGGGTCAAATAACCCATTTGACGTACCTTTAGGAGATAAAGCGCCACCTAGATTTGAACGAAAATATTAATGTCACATTCGTAATCTACTCCTTACTTTGAGTTCCATATAGCCATGGTCGGCTAATATGGGTTAATTTGGGGGTGGGCGACCTCTTATTGTTCCCATCAGACCACTTTCGAATATAGGTGGCGTTTTCGGGGGAGGGTCCGCCTCCACCCGATATCTAAAAATTATATAGCCTATGTTTCCTTTCAGACAAACGTAAACAATCTATGAAAATTTTAAGAAAATCGGTTCAGCCGTTTTTCAGTCTATACGGAAATAAAAACCGAGTCCCATATGTCCCCATTTTGGTCGTTTTTGTGGGGGTGGGGCATGAATTTGTATGCCAGATTCGTTATCTACTGCCGCATACTTTTCCTTTGATACCCATATTGTCCTTATGGCGTTTGGTCTAAAGGCGTTTTTGAGGTGTGGCGTGACCCCCTATGCTTCGATCTGATTTTGTATACCAGTTTCATTTGAGCCCCATATGGCAATGAACACCCAATATGTCTGTTTGGAGGAGTTTTGGGGTTGGAGCAGCCCGATGGGTACTAAGACTTATACCATATTCGTATTCTACTCTCCATATTCGTATTCTACTTTCGAATACCTTTCATTTTATACCAATATTGTGCCGATCGGTCCACTCTTGATTTTGGGTTGTGTTTTTGGCATAAGGGGGAAGGTCCATCCCCCTTCCGATACCGAAAAATTATATAGCCTATATTTCCTTCCAGACCAACCTACACAATATGTGGAAATTTCGAAAAAATCGGTTCTGGCGTTTTTCAGTCTATATAGAACAAACAAGCCTAGTCCCATATATCCGTGATTGGCTAATGTGCCCATTTTGGGCGTATTTATGGGGGTGAGGTGACCCTCTATACTTCGACACGAATTTGTATACCAGATTCGATATGTACTCCCGCATACTTTTCGTTTGATACCCATATTGTCCCGAACGATCCACTTTTGATTTTAGGTGGTGTTTTTGGGGTAACGGTGGAGGATCCGCCCCTTCGGTTATCAATATATTATAAAGCCTATTCCTCCTTATACACCCAAATTCAGCACCGACATTGAGTGGTCTAATAAATATAAGTCACTGTTGAATTTTATATTTCAAATGGTAGCGAAATCGGATAAAAAATTAAGCCTTTATGGGTTTCAGACCCTTCATCGGCAGATCGCTCTGCATGGAAACTATATCTAAATATTGTCCGATACAAACGGGACGGACGTCGAGAGACCTCAAACTACCCACTGTTTCAAATTTCAACAAAATCGGGTAATAAATAGAGCTTTTATGGGCTTCAGACCCTTTATCGGCAGCTCGGTCAATATCGCAGGTATATATGAATATAATTCGATCTGAACCATATTAAAGTCCTATATTGGGAGGCGTAAAACTACCCACTGTTTCAAATTTCAGCGAAATAGGTTTAAAAATAAAGCTTTATGGGCTTCAGACCCTTTATCTGGAGATCGGCCTATATGGCAGCTATATCTAAATATAGTCCGATCTGAACCTTCAGATGTCAGGAGGCTTGAAATAATCCTCTGTTTTAAATTTCAGCGAAATCCGATAATAAATAAAGCTTTTATGGCCTTCAGACCCTTTATTGGAAGATCGGTCTGTATGGCAGCTATATCTAAATATAGTCCGATCTGAACCATATGTAGGTCAGTTGTCTAGAAACCTTAATCTATTCACTGTTTCAAATAAAGCTTTATGGTCTTCACACCCTTTATCGGGAGATCGGTCTGTATGATAGCTACATCTAAATATAGTCCGATCTGAACGATATATAAGTCAGTTGTCGGGAAGCCTTAAACTACTCACTGTTTCCAATTTCAGCAAAATCGGATGAAAAATAAAGTTTTTATGGGCATTAGACCCTTTATCTGGAGATCGGTCAATATGGCAGCTATATCCAAATATGGTCCGATTTGGCCCGTTCAAGAACTTAACCAGCGTGCATCAAAAATACGTATCTGTGCCAAATTTCAGCTCAATAACTCAATTTTGGAAGGCTCTAGAGTGATTACAACAGACGGACGGACAGACACACGGATATCGTTAAATACTGCATATTTAAGACATTGAGCCAAAAATGAGCTTTTCGATAAAAAAAGTGGATCTTCCGCCAACTTTCTTGCACCCGCTGTATTTTGAAAAGCTTAGCACTTAAATCCTTTCGCAAAATTTCCCACGTTGTTGAGTAACAGAGCCCAATCGCTGCGAACGGCGACGGATCCATAATGGATGGTAACACTGGCCGATACAGCTGCGATATTTGGTGTGAAATTTAGTCACAATAGCCTGAATAGCTTTTTCAGTGGGTCGATTAAACTGACCATAAAATGGAAGAAGCGCTCGATTAACTTTCTTAACAGAGAAAGCATTTTGATAAAAAAATTCAATAATTTCCAGGCGTTGTTCTTTTGTAAGAAGATTCATGGTTAAATTATTGACCAAACTGAAGATGTTTGACAGTGAAACAAAACACGAAACGTGCGTGAGCTGTTTAAAGTAGTGTTGCCAAAAATAAAATGAAATGGGAGAGTAAATACTATGTGCGAAATTCCATGCAAATATATACTCGCCCTCAAAGCAATCCGATTTATTTGCTATAGTTGCAACAATTCTTTGCCTGTTCAGCAGTAACACGTATTCAATGTTTTAGCAGATTTTGCTAGTTGAATTAGCAGACGAAAATGTTTACACCGCAGCTCTTTGTCTGCCGAAACAGCGGTCGTGTCTGGTTTCCCCTATGCAGCATACAAAGACTGTTGTTTTAGCTAACATTTTTGCTATTTTCAATAACTAATTCCGGTGGGTGTACAAATTTGATTTGGAACAATTTGGGCTTTGCTTGTAAATTGGCTTGTTATGTTTGTTATAATCCAGACTTAAGCTGATATTGAATTTTTCAATAAATTGGGATAATGTGACAAAACAAAATTTTCATTGGTATAACAAATGCGTGAACATTAATCAAACAAAGCATGATGCCTCTATACCACAGCATGCTTTAAGAAAATCCCAAGTTTGCATGTCAAGAAAATGGGCACTCTATAGCAAAAACAAATAAATCCTCAAAATGGAAAACAATAGCGGGAAATCTGTGCTTGTGATGACAATGATGCTTGAATGATTTTCTTTCATTATTATGCTTAAATTTCATCCATGTCAGGGAACAATAGCAGAAATATGTATTCAATCGATTGCGAAGTTTTCCAATACAAATAAAGTATGCTGTAACAATGTCCGTCAAGAAATTGGCCGACAACTGAAATACAGCACAAAAGAACAAAAGCATTGGAAACTTAAGACCACCACAATCCATAAATCTTCAATATAGGGCGCAACAACAAAGCATAGCCCATAATAACGGAACAACAAAATCTATGCTAACATTCCCACTCACAAAGCTAAGCAAACCTAAGCCTCAAACTCATAAGTGAGTTTGCATGGGGTATATCCCACAAGCTTACACCAGTATCTTTTTGGCCCCCAAAATTCTAATGATCCATGTTTCTTTTGTTCTCCAGTGAATTTTGCAGTGCATCCAGAGCTGGACATAAAGGACACTCAGTTCCTCATAAAATTGATATATTGTCTCTTAACTGGAGATTCAGAATCATTTCTCATCCAACGTTTTCATGCCAATTCAATATACTTACCCATACTAACGCATTCCTTTCCCCTTCCACATTTGTGTACATTCCCAAAAATATTTCTGCCACAAACAGTGTCCCTCGGCTACTGAAGCCAACTCCCATCACCCACCTCGCAGGCAAGCCACCTCCCCGGTCTAAAAAAAAACATGATTTAATAACATTACTTTGGCACTGAGTAGTCGCTTTTTGACTGTGTGTGTGTACTGTAAACTAACACATGGTGTGCGGATGAGCAACAAGGCCTAATGAAAGTTCATTAAGGCCCCAGAGCTTTCGGTGTATATGTGATAAATGCTTTCTTTTATACGCAACAAATGAAACGAAATGTAACGAAGCTGAAGGCAGATGTTATAAAGACATATATAATGTGAATAAAGTCCAAAATAACAGATCGACATCTCTCACAAGTTCGACATACGACATACAAAGGTTATGAAAGATATATAAAATTTTAAGGCGCTAAGTGGTCCAAGTGCTTCATGGCGGGCCCCTAATGTTAGTCAGCAATGAACTTCGAAAACTTGTTCGGGCAGCCAAATCTTCATTTGCGGTTTGATTTTCAAAAACAGCAATAATGTTTGCCAAAACAGCAGTTTTTGTCTGCTGAAAATGGGAAAGCCGATATTACTGCTGTTTCAGCTAACACAGGGCTGCTGCATTAGCAAACATTTCTTAATGCTATTTCAACTAAAAAAATCTGCTGTTTTAAATACACAAGTCCACTGATACCCTCCACCATAGGATGGGGGTATACTATTTTCGTCATTCTATTTGTAACAACTCGAAATATTCGTCTGAGACCCCATAAAGTATATGTATTCTTGATAGTCGTGACATTTTATGTCGATCTAGCCATGTTCGTCTGTTTGTCTGTCGAAAGCACGCTAACTTTCGAAGGAGTAAAGCTAGCCGCTTGAAATTTTGAACAAATACTTCTTATTAGTGTAGGTCGGTTGGGATTGTAAAACCATATCGGTCCATGTTTTGATATGAGCTGCCATATAAACCAATCTTGGGTTTTGATTTCCTGAGCCTTTAGAGGGGGTAATTCTCGTCCGATTTGACTAACTTCTGCACGTGGTGTTTTGGTATCACTTCCAACAACTGTAATAAGTATGGTTCAAATCGGTTCATAACCGATCTTGGATCTTGACTTCTTGAGCCGCTGGAGGGCGCAATTCTCATCCGATTTGGCTAAAATTTTGCACGAGGTGTTTTGTTATGACTTCCAATAACTGTGCTGAGTATGGCGGTTTATAACCTGATGTAGCTGCCATATAAACCGATCTGTGGTCTTGACTTCTTCAGATTTGACGGAAATTATGTACAACGGCTTTAATACAGCTCCTATATAAACTTGATACAGCTCCTATATAAACCAATCTCCCGATTTTGATTCTTAATCCCCTACAAGGCGCAATTCTTATCCGAATGAATTGAAATATTACACAATGACTTCTACAATGTCCAGCATTCAATTCATTTATCGTCCGAATCGGGCTATAGCTTGAAATAGCTCCAATAGCATAACAGTTCTTATTCATTATTCTTTGTTTGCCTAAAAAGAAATACCGTGCAAAGAACTCGACAAATGCGATCCATGGTGGAGGGTATATAAGATTCGACCCGGCCGAACAAAGCATGCTAAGAAAGGAAAAATTTTTGTGAAAGGTTAGAATGAAAATAGGGTGCGGATTAATACGCCCCATGCCACTATGAGCATACGCCTAAGTAAGTACTCGGCTTGTTCTGCGCACTTAATACTATAAAGCAACCTCGAAAAAGAAAGTCTAAATTGGGAATTCCATGCTATTTAAAAAGCCTTAACTGTTTTCCATAACATGCCCCAAAGTGGGTTCATGTATGGTATTATGTACCTATAGAAGTACAGGTATCTGTTGGCCGCTAAAGCCAGGCAATGAAATAGGAAATGCTCTCAACGTCTCATTACCTTGCCCACATGCCCTATTCATCCTATCACTTGCTGCACCGATTTTGCATAAGTTGTAATATCGAAAGCTATACTGACCTCTTTTTTACTTCCTTTCAGTAATAGCCTCGTCTTTCCACGATACGGATCTCCCTTTAGGATTTTCGCCGTCCTACTCACAGTTTCGCTGTTCCTCATTGTTACATGCACTTTCGCCGACCACGTACTTAACTCGGACTGCGTCGACCTGAAATGATTCGGGGTAACCAAGTTAATTGATGGCGTCGACCCGAAAGGTTTCGAGTTAACCAAGTTAATTGACGGCAGTTCTCTGGCCTTCACAGCCAAATCGTCTGCTTTTTCATTTCCCCTAAATTCCGCTATGATCCGGCTCCAAATGTTCCGGATTGTGCTGTTTTCAGAGAAGGCGTAAATCTCCTTCATACACTCCAAGACTGTTCGTGACCATACCGTCCAGGTTGTTATTGCCCTGATGGCCAGTTGACTGTACGTAAAGACGTTTACACTCGACGTCCTCACGTTAACACCACACCACCTCAGGCATTTCGATATCGCCCGGATCTCTACCTGCAGGTAGTCCCACTCAACCACAAGTGTCGTCTCAGGTATCCGATCGGAAACCTCTTCCATTCCTTCCACATTTCCTATCGTCGCCTCGATTATTCCACGATGATATGACCTGCTCCCATCCTCAATCCATTCTCCCATCGCCTTAAGTCTACTAGTCGGAGTAGCTGCCTCACAACTCATCTGTATGTCTATGGGTCGGACATCTAGAATAGTCTCCGGTGCTCTAATAGCCGTGGTCCTCATCGCCCCGTCTTTCTAAGATAACATGTTCCCTAAAACTGTTGTTACATTGCACTTTTTCTGCATCGCTGTCCACCAAGTGTCCACTACCAAGTCGTAATCACGCTCCAGTGGACTTTCCTTCGATTCAGGTCACTTTTCGAGCCTACGGTCCATCTACATAGTGAACAGCATCTGTGAGCCTTCTCTGTACACTCCTGAATGTTACACTTCCAATTCTGTTTTCTGTCCACGATCACTCCTAAGTATTTGACCTCGTCAGATATCGAAATCGTTCTATTGAGGAAACGTTGTACGTCAGAATGGCCAACCTTCCTCTTCCTCGTGAAAAGGCAGATTTCATTCTTCTCTGGTTTAACATTGAGGCCTCTGAGTCTAGCCCAGTCATATGCCATCTGCAAGACCCTTTCAGCACTTCTACATAGCAGGATTGAATGCTTACTCCTTAGAATGCTTATCCCTCCCTAGCCAGCATCCGTAATAGGTTATTTACTGTGGTCACCCAAAGGAGTGACGATAAAATGACTCCCTGTGGCGTGGTCTGTGCCACTTTCCCTCTTATATTTATGTCATGGGATCCGCAATTTATCCATCTTCTATTTTGCATATGGTTTATCCCGTCGCTAAGGACCCGGTCCACCCGTTACTGGTCTAAGGATTTGATCAATGTGTCAGTGCGCACATTGTCAATGCATACCAACAAATACAAACAAATTTTGCCCATGAACATTCCACTTAGGATCCGGGGAAAACTTCTCACATATTAATGCAGTCCGATTCAAGTATAATCTCAATAGTAAGAGGCCTCCTTTTTATAGCCGAGTCCGAACGGTGTGCCGCAGTGGGACATCTCTTTGGAGAGAAGTTTTACATGACATAGTACCTCACGAATGTTGCCGGCATTAGGAGGGGAAAACCACGGCTGAAAATTTTTTCTGATGGTCTCGCCAGGATTCGAACCAAGGCGTTTAGCGTCATAGGCGGACATGCCTACCTCTGCGCTACGGTGGCCTCCATACCGCCTCCAATGCATACCGCCAATTTGTAAATCCAGGCATATTAAGATATTTTATTTTATGCACAACCCCGTGCTGGGCAGTCTCCACCGACCGTTCGCTGGATGTCCTACTCTTTATCATGGTATCTACGATACGTTCCATAGTTTTGAGAAAATACGACGTAAGGCTTATAGGTCTGTAGGCCTTTGGTGTTGCATAACTTGCCTTGCCGGGCTTGGGTATAAATACCACCCTTGCCTCGTGCCAGTCTTTTGGAGTATATGCAAGTGCTAGGCATGCTGTGACAATAGTGGCCAGATAGATAGTCCGCCTCCTTCTGTAGTAACGCCGGAAATATTCTTTTTTAACGCTCCAATAATCTTATTGTATTCATTAAGCAGTGTATAATGCACATCTCAATATACTTTCGCTTTTTTACGACGTGATCTGTTAAAAAGTCCGCAGACCTCGTTCCTAATATTGCGAATTCCGGGTCGTCCATGGCTCCTGAATTAATGCAATGTGAATCTTGCCCCTTGCTGATTTTCTCCATCAGAGCATGAGTAGCTATCTCGCTCCGGTGGTTTGTCTGCTCCATGTTCTTTGGGCTGCACTGAGTTTCCCGTCACTGCACTGCCTGATGATCTAATAATAGGATATTTGCCTATCCTAGTCTCCCGAATCTTGAGAAAGTCGATAATGGTTCCATCATCGGGTCCCTGTTCGTTAGGCTGTATTAAGTTTACCGTCCCTGTACTGGCTGATGTTCCAATATTAGGATCTTTACTTATACTAGTCTTCCAAATCTTGAGTAAATGGGCTTCTTGGGAGTAGGTTATGGTCTCATCATCGGCTCCCTGTGCGTTAAGCGGCATTGAGTTCTCGGTCACTGCACTGCCTGATGTTTCAGCATTAAGATTTTTACCCACACTAGTTTTTATAATGTCGAAAAGCCATTGATGGTTCCGTCATCGGGTCACTGTTGTTGTTTTAGCAGTTTGTTGTGTTTTATCCTTCGACTGCTTGATTCTGTTGAGTGTCAAGACCCTGGAACTCTGTCAAGACCCAAGTGCTGCCAGCAAGTGACATGAGGACCTTGTTTCTACTTTTGACTTTATCGCAAATTGCTGTGGCATATGGGGAGAATGTGTAAGAGCTGTCAAATGTGACGCCAAGTATTTTGGGACACTTGATGGTCGCAATCATTTCTCCATCGACCATCACAGTCAGCTCAGTAGTCACCTCACGCATATTTGCAGTAAACAATATGGCAGAAGATTTGGTGGCAGATATCTTCAGATTTTTGCAGCGAAATATGAGACAAGTTCGTTTAGGTAGATAGATATCTATGCCGTCTGGAGGGGATGGAATGGAGGATAGGTAGAAGGGGATGGAATGGAGGATAGGTAGAAAGTTAAAGATATCACCCCACCTTGGGGAACTCCCTGTTTCACTCTACGATGCTTCGACTTCTTATCCCTAAATTCCACAAATGACTGGCGATCACACAGATAATTCGCCACCCAGTGTTTCAAACCTGGCTGGAGGGACGTGTTGGCGATGTCCTCAAATAATTGGGCATGGCTGGACCTATCGAATGCCTTCGATAGGTCCAGTGCCACGAGGACCGTCCTATCACATGGCCTGGGCTGAATGAAGCCACGGCAAATGTGTGCGGTGATGGCATGCAAAGCTGTTGTTGTGCAATGCAGTCTTCGAAATCCATGTTGATGCTCGGCAAGTGGAAATTCTCCTACGAGGCTCGGAAGGAGTAATGCCTCAAGCTGATCGCTGTTCGTTAGGCTGTGTTGGGCCTCCCGCCTCCGTACTTCCCTATGTTATAGTATTAGGATATCTGCTTATCCTATTCATTCCAATACTGATCAAGTCGGTAATTGTCTCGTCGTCGGCCCCCTATCCGTTAGACGGTATTGAGTGCCCCGCCACTGCACCGCCTGATAGCTCAATATGAGCATATTTGCCTACCCCGTAGTACACCATGCATTTAGTCTTAGTCAAACTTGTCACGGAGACTTGATCAATGCCCACCACAAGAGTTCAACACATAATCGACAGCACATTCGTTTACCAGATGATTCACTTGGGACCGATGATCTGGTAGAATCCTACCGGATGCATTGCCGATATCGATGACTACATAAGTCATCTTATCTCTGTTGTGCTTTGGGCCTTTTTCAATGACCCCTGTTTGTTAGGCGGTATTAAGTGTCCTACCACTGCTCCGCTTGATGGCTCAATATAAAGATATTTGGCTATCCTAGTCTTCCCAATCTTGATGAAGACCACCATGACCCCGCAGTGCGCCAAGCCTTTAGTCTCAGTCAAACTTGTCACGTAGACTTAATCAATGCCTACCACTCCGACTTTTTGTCTTGTTGTACTAGTAATGTCACATTTAATAAACAAGCAAAGAAACAAACCACAAGGAGAGTTCCTTTCTCCTTCTCATCTCTGATCTGATTAACTATCATAACAATGTCCTCCCAAGTTTATTTCTGGTTTACAAATAGCTCTTAAATAGCGCTGCAGAATGCGTGCCGAAGCTTATGCGAATTTGCCTTCCATATGCTCCACTAAATAATGTAACGGTAATCAGAAATGCGTTTTAAGTTCAGCCGGACCGAATCTTGGCCGCCACTATGGATTCGGCTAAAAATTTTTACATACCAAAATTCCTCCAAATCAGGAGATTGATTCATATGGTGCTATATCAAGTTGTAGATCAATTTGGTCAATACTTGTGCAAAATTTCAGCCAATTCGGTTAACAATTGCGGCTTTCAGGGACCCAAGAAGACATATCTGTAGATCGAATTATATGGGAGCTATATCCACATCTGAACCGAAACGGCCCATTTGCAATCCCCAATGACCCACATGTGCCCCGGCACGGGATAGCTGTGAGCACCACTCAGACTGGAACTTTATTGCTGTTGCGAGAAGCTTAGCTGTGAGCTACCGGGCGCGTCCACAGGTTGCGGATAGTGGAATGCTCGATACGGAGTAGCTGCAGGGGCAGTCGCTGACAATCAGCGGTAACGAGCGGAGAGTCTCAGTGGGTGGCCGGGTGGTACAGGCTCTAGCGTAAATACTTAGTGCCCATGATGCTCGATACGACAAGGCGAGTTAGTGGCGCTTTAAATAACCAATGGTCATGATGTTCTCACGGCGATCGGTCGTATAGACCGGAACGAGCTTGCTCTCCTATAAGAGCTTGACAAGGATCGCCACCTCCCCATGTAAATGTGGCTACAACAACAACAACCTATATGTGCAAAATTTTGAGTGGCTAGCTTTACGCGTTCGACCGCTATTGTGATTTCCACAGACGGAGGGACATGGCTAGATCGGATTGGAATGTCAAGACGATCGAGTATATATATAGTTCTTATTTTCGCAGATCAGTATTTCGAGATGTTTCAAAAAGGAATCACTAGATTATTATGCCCTCCATCGTATGGTGGTGGGTATAAAAACTAACGCTTTCTAACGTAAACTACAACTATTGGGTTGCCCAAAAAGTAATTGCGGATTTTTTAATAGAAAGTAAATGCATTTTTAATAAAACTTAGAATGAACTTTAATCAAATATATTTAATATGCATATGTATATAAGGTCAGTTTATTCCAGCGGCAACTCCTACGTTTATATACAAGTGTGCGTGTGTGTACAAACTTTCATGTGTTGTGATTTATTTCTATGGTTATGGCTAATTAATTGTTGCTCATTGCTATATATAGCCACTCATCATTTTCACCCCACCAATATTGACTCGTGTTTCCATTCTTCATTGAATACCATCCTCCCGCTCTCAATGGGATATGTCCATACACTCACTCCAATTTCCGGCCCATTTATCTAGGATACTTAAATTCCATATTTTATATTTCCTAATTAGCAGCGATGAGGTCTCCCAAGGAGACAACAAATTGCTTTCCTTCCATTTGCAAAGTTCAATGACATGAAGAAGACTTCCGCCAAAGACTCTAACAAAACAAAATTGAAATAATGGCAGACATGGCTTTTGTGGGAATTGAATCGTTTTCACAATATCCAATTATTATGAAAGCCAATCTGTGTCTTTATGTATGGGAATAAATGTTGGTAGTTGGTGTGTTTGTATCTAGTTGTTGTTTTATACCGTATAGATGTATAAGGAGGGAGCTTGGAGGAAACTTACATCAATAACAAAGCATAGATAACAGGAGTAAATTTAGAAAGTTGTAAGCTACCACCAAGGCGCATCAATGGCCGAATTAGTAGCGTGCTCGGATTAGCAGTGCGGGGTTTGTGGGTACGGTTCCCAGTATTGGACTTGATCTGTGGCTGCTGTGGTACCACATTGGACTTAAAATTGGCTAAGTGAGTATGTAAAGGACTATCACTATTACCTAACGAAACCCAAGGCATCATCAAATGCAAATTTGCCCATAAACATTCCACTAAGGAACTGGGGCAAATTTCTCAAAAATCAATGAGTGCTGTTCGCTTCAATTTTAAGTTTAATGATAAGAGACCTCCTTTTTATAGCCGAGTCCGAACGGCGTGCCGCAGAGCGACACCTTTTTGGGGAGAAGTTTTAACATGGCAAAGCACCTCGCCAGCAATAGGAGGGGATAACCACCGTTTTTAAAATTTTTCTAATGGTCCTACCAGGATTCGAACACAGGCGTTCAGCGTCATAGGCGGACAAGGTATCATCAAGCCTCATTAAAATTTAGATAATTCATTGAATTCGCTTATGTACTTTCTTAAAACATGAAATTTTCTAACATGCTCTCGCTTAATAATGGCAAATATGTATCTCAATCATTGAAAGCATTTTATTTTCATAGAACACCAAATATTTTGTTTCCATCTGAAAACAAAATGTCGCAATAAAAATGCCATTTTCCACACAAAACGAGAAATAGGATCTCAATTGGAAAAAACAACCAATTTCATTAATCACTAAAGAATCCATACTAAATTTTTTTGAGGAAAATGCCAAACCATAAATTTTGTGAAATGTGGTTTATCCTTAGTGAAAAAGGGTCACTGCTATTTTAGACCTTTTTTTACATCCCGCTGTGAAAGTTAATTGCATTTTTATTTTTCGAAGCTGAGAGGAACCCCGTTCGGGTAAATGGGTTTGTATGGATAATGGGTATGCAAAAACAGTGAGCACATAGAGAATGGTGGTGTATGAAAAGCGTGCAGGTTGCGGTAGGCGGAAAGTCCAGCATAAACAATTAAGGCTGAAGACTCAACAGCCTTCGTCAAATGTCACTGCCAGAATTATGGCTTACAGTATGAAATATTAGAAAAAAAGATCGTCGTAGAATTTTCTATTAAGTATGGGAATAATGAATGTCTACAGTGCCTTGTTGGAGGAAAGTAAACCGTTGGACAATCCACATTTGTTTGGTAGAAATTACTGGCTACTAATGAAGTAATGTAATGCAATTACTAAGGGATCTGAGTATATGAATTCCATGTGAGCATTTTTATACCCTCCACCATAGGATGGGGGTATACTAATTTCGTCATACTGTTTGTAACTACTCGCAATATTCGTCTGAGACCCTATAAAGTATATATATTCTTGATCATCGTGACAATTTATGTCAATCTAGCTAAGTCCGCCTGGGTGTCCGTCCGTCTGTCCGCCCGTCCGCCCATCCGCCCGTCCGTCTGTCCGTCCCTCCGTCCGTCTGTCTTTCGAAATCACGCTAACTTTCGAAGGAGCAAAGCTAGCCGCTTGAAATTTTGCACAAATACTTCTTATTAGTGTAGGTCAGTTGGGATTGTAAATAGGCCATATCGGTCCATATTTTGATATAGCTGCCATATAAACCGATCTTAGGTCTTGACTTCTTGAGCCTCTAGAGAGCGCAATTCTTATCCGATTGGATTGAAATTTTGCACGGTGTGTTTTGTTATGATATCTAACAACTGTGGCAAGTGTGGTTTAAATCGGTCCACAACATTATATAGCTGTCATATAAACCGATCTTGGGTCTTGACTTCTTGAGCCTCTAAAGGGCGCAATTCGTATCCGATTGGAATGAAATTTTGCACAACGTGTTTCGCTATGACTTTCAACAACTTTTCTAATTTATGTTCAAATCGGTTCATAACCTGATATAACTGCCATGTAAACCGATCTTGAGTCCTGACTTCTTGAGCCACTAGAGTGTGCAATTCTTATCCGGTTTGAATGAAATTTTGCATGAAGTATTTTGTTGTGATGCCTAACAACTGTACCAAATAAGGTTCAAATCGGTCCATAACCTGATACAGCTGCCATATAAACCTATCTGGGATCTTTACTTCTTGAGCCTTTAGAGGTCGCAATTATTATCCGATTTGCCTGAAAGTTTGTACGACGGATTCTCTCATGACCATCAACATACGCGTTTATTATGGTCTGAAACGGTCTATAGCCCGATACAGCTCCCATATAAATCGATCTCTCTATTTTACTTCTTGAGCCTCCAAAGGGCGCAATTCATATTCGAATTGGCTGACTTTTTACACAGGTCTCCAACATATACTTTAATTGTAGTCCAAACCGGACCATATCTTGATATCGCTCTAATAGCAGAGCAAATCTTTTCTTTTATCTTTTTTTTTTTGCCTAAGAAGAGATGACGGGAACATAACTCGGCAAATGCGATCCATAGTGGAGAGTATATAAGATTCGGCCCGGCCGAACTTAGCACGCTTTTACTTGTTATGGTTCTTAAATTGAATTCATAGCGATACAAGTTGTTAAAGAAACAATTACATTAAATGCATATCATTTTCTTAAGAAATTCATCTTCTCTATATAGTGGCACAAATATGTCGACATACACTGAAAAATGGTTGTCCTAATTTTAAGATTTTTGCAACTTTTAAAGGAAACATTCCCTTTGGTGAAAAATATTTCCTTTCATTTTAAGGATATTTATTTTTAATGGTAGGTTAATAAATCCTTAACTTTGGTCCTTTTGATTAACGACAAAAATCTAAAATGAAGCTCAAAATCAGTGTTACTGTTTTTGGTAGGTTCCTACCAAAATTGGTAGGTTTTTATCCGTTTGGTAGGTTGGTAGGCTGGCCTCAATTTTTGGTAGGTTTTGCCCATAACAAGTTAATCACAGAAAACATCGCCAGGAATAACTCAAAACGAATTCACCTCATGCCGCCGCATACAAATTTGACCAAATCTGGTCCAGACTCATGGTCCATTCAACTCAGTGTAACAGCAAAAATGGGTAGTAAAAGCGCCTTCTGGGCGCAAACACTTAAACTGGGAGATCGCTTTATTCAAACTCGGCACAGTTGTTCACTGCAATTGGTTTAGAAATACGACTTTATATACTGAAGATTTCTCATCGGGAGATCAGTTTAAAGGGTTCTATACAAAGTATAGGTCATTTTAATACCCACCACCATACGATGGGGCTATACCATAATCTAGTCTTTCCGTTTGTAACACCTCGAAATATTCGTCTAAGACCCCATAAAATAGACGAATCCTTCGATGCCAAAACGTACACACTGGCGGTATGCATTGACATCGAGGGGGCTTTTAACAATATGCAGACCGACACACTGATCCAATCCTTAGACCAGTACCGGGTGGACCCAGTCCTTAGAGACTGGATAAACCATTTGCTAAGGAGCAGGTGGATAAATTGTGTGTCCGATGGCAGAAATATAAGGGAGAAAATGGCACAGAGCACGTCACAGGGGGAATTTTATCGCCACTCCTATGGGTGACCACCATAAATTACCTATTACGGATGCTGACCGAGGAGGGATTTTAAACCGTCTGCAGATGTTATAATACTCCTAAGGGGTAAGGATCCGAACGAGCTATGCAGAAGGGCCGAAAGGGTCTTGCATATGGCATATAACTGAGCTAGACACAGAGGTCTCAATGTTAACCCAGAAAAGACTAAAATATGCCTGTTCACTAGGAAGACGAAGGTGGGCCATTTTAACGCACCATATTTCCTCAATAATACGATTTCGATATCTGACAAGGTCAAATACTTAGGTGTGATCTTGGACAGGAAACTGAATTGGAAGTGTGTCATTCTGGAGCGTACTGAGAAGGCTCACAGATGTTGGACACTATGTAGACGGGCCGTAGGCTCGAAATGGGGCCTGAATCCTAGGATAGTCAACTGGTTCTACAGGTGCGTGATTAGACCAATACTTACTTACGCCTCAGTAGTTTGGTGTTGTGCTATGGAAAAAAAAGCAAAATAAGGACCATACAACAGGTTCAGAGAACATGTTGCCTTGGTATAGGCGGAGCGATTAGGACCACGCCCACTAGGATACTGGAGGCTAATCCGACCCATTGACATACAAATTAAGTGTGAGGCCGCCACTGCGGCTATGAGATTTAAGGCGTTGGGAGAATGGATTGAGGATGGGAGCAGCTTATACCATCGCGGTATAATCGAGGCGACGATAGGAAATCTGGAAGGAAGGGAAGAGGTTTCCGATCGGATACCGGAGATGAACCATGAAGTCGAGTGCAAGGCACTGCTGCCATCGGCACAGTCTTGAATTGACGGAACCCTAGTATTGCCATCTGGAAGATCATTTTACACGGATGGATCCAAGCTATAGGACAGAGTGGGTCTGCGGGTTTGCATTAAGAACCCAGGGACTGAGATCTGTTTTAGACTGCCTGATCATAATACGGTCCTGCAGGCGGAGATCCGGGCGATCACGGAATGCGTGAAGTGGTGTGGTGCTAACGCGAGGACGTCGAGTGTGAACATCTTTACCGACAGTAAAATTGCCAAAAGGGCAATAACAAACAGGACGGTAAGGTCACGAACTGTCTTGCAGTGTACGAAGGAGATTAAAGCCTCCACTGAGGATGGCAAAATCCACATCGTTTGGGTGCCATAACGGAGTAATGGGAAATGAAAGGGTAGACGATTTGGCGATGAAGACCAGAGGACTGCCGTCAATAAACTTGGTTAACCCGAAGCCTTTCGGGACGACGCAGTCCGAGTTAAGGGAGTAGGCGACGAAGGCGCATGCAACATTGTTGAACAGCGAAACGGTAGTTAGGACGGCGAAAATCCTATGGGGGGATCCAGATTGTTAGAAGACGAGGCTATTACTGAAAGGAAGCAAGAAGGATGTCAATATAGCTATTGGTATCATAACGGGACACATAGGACTACGGGGAAGATGATGAGACGCTGAAGCATTTCCTCTGTCATTGCCCGGCTTTCGCATCCATCAGATACCGGTACTTAGGTGGAGGCACAATATCAGACATGAACCAACTTAGGGGAGTGGCATTAAAAACAATTAAGGATTTTGTAATAGCACGGAATTCCAAACTTAAAATTTTCTTTTTAGAGGTTACTTTATAGTTTTTGGAGCGCACAACAAGCCGATTACTGGGTTTGATGAATGTACATAGCGGCATGGGGTAGATTAATATTGGCGCCTTCTTTCAACCTAACCTAACCTAGGAAATTGGCCTTGGGAGAAGATAACAATGAACCATAGTTAAGGACACAAATTAATCTTACAAATAGGAGCGTCTGGGAATGTTAAATTGTTTTTTTTTTTTTTTTTTTTGGTTAAGATGCTAAGTTTAAAAAAAATTTTTTCAAAAAATAGTAATTGGACAGTCATCTATGAAGTAAAAAAATAAGATACGAATTTTAAACGGATGGTCATATCCGTTAGTAAAAAGGAAATTAAATTTAAGGATAGCGTCTATATTGTAAAGTTTGTGTATCTTTTGGCTCTTTTTCATTGCTGAAATCCTACGAATTAGAAAGATTTTAAATTTGGGCCAACTTTTTTTCAGTATACCCTTTCGTAAATGGCAGCTACGTAAACCAACAGTGCCATTATAAGGAAATGATTTTACCCAATAAATTGTAACTAATTACAATTGTGGCTATCATGGCTAACACCATTTCTCATTTAGCAGAAAATTTTTGCATCTAAAAATGTCGTTTGGTAATATATGATTTTTGAGAAGAGTATGCGGACTTTTCTTTCCATATAAAATTTCATAGGCGCAAGATAACACGGAGTTTGATGAAACTTAAGTTTATGTTTGTCCAGAGTGAGTGAAAAGAGCTTGGACTATGGAGTTTTGTGCAAAATAAAGAGTCTAGAAATAATAAGGTCAAAAAAAATAAATTTTTTAAAGTTTAGAAAATTGGAGAAAGACATACCCCCATTTTCTTCTTTTGATCCCAGAAAGCAAAACTGCACATTTTCCCATGAACATTTCATTAGGGAACTGGGGCAAACTTCTCACATATCAATGAGGGCTGTCCGATTCAAGTTTTGAGCTCAGTGATTGGGGTCCTACCTTTTATAGTCGAGTCCGAAGGGCGTGCAGCAGTCCAACACCTCTTTGGGGAGAAGTTTTTACATGCCTTTTATGCATGACATGGTACCTCATAGTTTAGAATTTTATATGCTATCCCCAGAGAAATTGGTCTGTTGATATCAACAAACACTGTCTGATGATATTCATTTAAACAAGTAAAAGCGCGTATACAGATAGGAAAAATATGTTTCAAAATCATGCGCCAACGTTGCCATTATCATACACGGGAATTGTTGGAAATATTGTCAACAAGCGTGAATGATTTTGTGAACAAGCGTTGTTGATTCATGCAATGGCCGTTGAGGATATCATCCCTTCGAAATGTGTATGTATACCAACCTTAAGTTTAAATGACTCTTAAAACCTTGTATGTGCATAGTCGGTCGTGGTGCAATGTGGTAAGGCGTTTGTAAACACACAATGATATTGATGGAACACAGGTTCGATACTCATCGGCACACAAAATCTTTTTGTGATCTTTATATAAACTGCGCACTCAAAGTTGTCAGAATTTGAACGTCTGTGGACGTTGTGTTCAACATAACTGTTGTTGGCTTATAAATATTTGTTGTTGATCTAATAACATCTGTGTGTTGATTCACTTTTATGAACGAATGTGGCCCTTTGTTAACGCCGTGCTTGATTTTTTCTATGGGTGTAAAATTCGACCGAACCGAATTTTATATAACCTCCACGTTCAAAATTTCAGCCATATCGGACAAAAATTCCATCCTCTAGAAACTCAAGAAGTTTCAATCAAATCAGGTGGTAATTCCGATTTCTAGAGACTCCAGAAGTCAATTCTGTTGAAAATCAAAACAAAACTCAATGTGCTGAGATTGAGAGAGTCGGTGATTGTCTCATCGTCGGCCCCTTCTCCGTTATTGAGAGAATTGAGTGTCCCGACACCGCACCGCCTGTTGGCTCAATATGAGGATATTTGCCTATCTCAGTCTTTCGAATATTGCAAAAGACGGCCACGGCGCTTTATATGGTAGCCATATCAGGTTATAGACCGATTTGTACCGTACTTGGTACAGTTGTTGAAAGTTATAACAAAACTCAACGTGCAAAATTTCAGATAAATCGGATTATGATTGCGCCCAATAGAAAGAAGTAAAACCGGGAAAACGGTTTATATGGCTGCTATATCAAAAGATGGATCGATTTGGCCCATTTACAATCCATATCGACCTACACTAATAGGAAGTAAATACAAATGCAAATTTTGCCCATGAACATTCCACTTCTCACATATCAATGAGTGCAGTCCGATTCAAGTTTAAGCTCAAAGATAAGTGGCCTCTTTTTTATAGCCGAGTCCGAACGGCGTGCCTCTGTGCGACACCTCTTTTGGTGAGAATTTGTACATGGCATAGTTCCTCACAAATATTGCCAGCATTAGGAGGGAAAAACCACCGCTGAAAATCTTTTTTCTGATAGTCTCGTCAGGATTCAAACCCAGGCGTTCAGCGTCATAGGCGAACGGAGAATTATTTGTGCAAAATTTCAAGCGCCTAGCTTTACTCCTTCGAAAGTTAGCAAGCTTTCGATAAACGGACGGACGTGCACAGCTAGATCGATCTATATTTTCATGACCAAGAATCCACAGCAGGTATCTTTTTTTCGCTCCGGCAAAATTTTTTCCACTCCGCTCCACGCTCCTTTGCATTTAAATTGACAATATATTTTTCACACGTTATTATTCATTTTGTTATGCACCTTCACCTTTGTTATTCACCTTCAACAAGGTGAAACGCAAGGGTGAAACTTAGAGCAAAACTTGAACGGAAGATCCCACCTTTAAACATGTAAAGCGTGCAAAGTTCGGCCGGGCCGAATTTTGGAAACCCACTACCATGGAATCTGCTAAAAATTTAAACAAACTCAATTTAGTTAAAGAGCATTATTGTATTCTACATACCAAAATTCTTTCAAATCAGCAAGAATTTTAGCTTCTAAGACCGAACAAGGATAATCGAAAGACCGGTGTATATGGGAGCAATTTCAGGCACATCGGATAATAATTGCGACCTCTAGAGGCTCAAGAAGTAAGGATCCCAGATCGGTATATATGGCAGCTATATCAGGTTATGAACCGATTTGGACTTTATTCGGCACAGTAGTTAAAAGTCATAATAAAATTCTTCATGCAAAATTTCAGCCAAATCGAATAAGAATTGCGCCCTCTAGAGGCTCAAGAAGTCAAGACCCCAGATCGGTTTATATGACAGCTATATCAAGTTATAAAACGATTTGAACCATACTTGGCACAGTTGTTGGAAGTCATAGCAAAACACGTCGTACAAAATTTCATTCACGTCGTACAAAATCATTCAAAAAGAGGCTCAAGAAATCTAGACCCAAGATCGGTTTATATGGCAGCTATATCAGGTTATGGACCGATTTGAACCATACTTGGCACAGTTGTTGAAAGTCATAACGAAACACGTCGTGAGAATTTTTATTCCAATCGGATAAAAATCGGGCACTCTAGAGGCTCAAGAAATCAAGACCCCAGATCGGTTTATGTGGCATCTATATAAAAACATGGACCGATATGACCCATTTACAATCTCAACCGACCTACACTAATAAGAAGTATTTGTGCGAAATCGTTCGAAGTTAGCGTGCCTTCGACAGACAGACAGACGGACGGACATGGCTAGATTGACATAAAATGTCACGACGATCAAGAATATATATACTTTATGGGGTCTCAGACGAATATTTCGAGTAGTTACAAACATAATGACGAAATTAGTATACCCCCATCCTATGGTGGAGGGTATAAAAATGAATTTGTGTTTGTTTGTTTGTAGACTCAAAAACGGAACCGATTACCTTGAAATTTTCACAGATTATGTAGGTTGGTCTGGAAAGAAATATAGGCTATATATTTTTTCATATCGGGAGGGGGGCGGACCCTCTCCCTTACCCCAAAAGTTCTACCCAAAAATGAAAGTGGACCGATCGGGACAATATGGGATTCAAATGAAAGGAAGAAAGTAGAAAAAGTGGAGTACGAATTTCATGATAAAAGTTGGGTCCAAGCACATGGGGGGCCGCCCCAGCCCCAAAACTTCTTAAAATAGATTTATTTGACGATCATGACAATATGGGACTCAAATGAAAGGTATTCGGGAGTAGAATACGAATATGGTCAGGAAGGAGAAATATGCTTTATAATTTGTTGATATCGGAAAGGGCGGACCCTCCCCGATTCCCCAAAAATACCACCCAAAATCACAAGTGGATTGACAAAGACAATATGTATATCAAATGAAAGGTATTGAAAGGTAAAACACGAATCTTATATACGAAAATCAATTTGTGTTTGTAGGTTTGTTTATTTGTATGTTTGTGTGTTCCTTATAGACTCAGAAACGGCTGAACCGATTTTCTCGAAATTTTCAAAAATGGTGCATAATGACCCCGTGGTGAAAATAGGGTACTACATTTTTTAATACCTTAGGGGCGGACCCTCCCCTTACCCTAATTTTCATAAACGCCAGATCTCGGATATGGGTGGTGCGATTTAAGCGAAACTTTGAGTACTCTCATATAGTACCCCAAAAACAAAAATTTGGTATCCAAATTTTGGATGGTGTACCCAGGGGGACAGCCCCACCCTAAAACCTACCAAACATATATTTAGACCAATCACGACAACATGGAACTCAAATGAAAGGTATTTAGGATAAGAAAACATATCTGATATCCAATTATCGGACCAAGTGCTAGGTGCACCACCCAAGCCCCAAAACACCGTACATATTTACCGACCATGGCAATATGGGACTCAAATGAAAGGTATTTGAGAGTAGAATACGTAGCTGATATCCAAATGGGGGATCAATTTCTGGGGCCCACCCCTTCCCAAAACACCCCCCAAACAGGACTTATTTACTGACCATGGGAATATGGGGCTTAAATAAAAAGTATTTGAATGTAGAATACAAATCTGATATCCAAATACGGGACCAAGTATTTGGGGGGCCGCCTCTCACCAAAAACATCCCCCATAGGGGACAAATTTACGACCATAGCAATATGGGGCTCAAATGAAAGGTCTTTGGGAGTAAAGCACGATTTTTATATAAATATTCGAGAAAAGTGTCTATGGGGCCACACCACACCCACAACACCACCCAAATAGTAAGTATTTTCTGACTATTGCAATATGAGGCTCAAAAAAGAGGGTTTTTAGAGTAGAACACGAATCCGATATATATTTTCAAGGCCAACTCACTGAGTGGCCGCCCATCCCCCAAAACACCCCCAAGTCGGTCATGTTTGCCGACTATGGAAATATGGTGCTCAAATTAAAGGTATGTGGGAGTAGACCACGTATCTGATATCAACATTAGGGGCCAACTGTCTAGCGGACGTCCCACCAGCATTACAACCCCCAAATAGGACGTATTTGCTCACCAAGACAATTTGGGTCTAAAAGAGAATGGAACTTAATATTCATAGTTTTTAGGGCCAATACCCCAAACCAAACATATTTGCTGACTTTTGCAATAGGGAGTTTAAATGAGATTAGAAAACAAATTTGATACTCAATTTTGGCAATGGCAGTACGGGTTTCAAATAAATGATATATAGATATATGAGAATAACACTCCTAAATCGGGCATATTTACCGACCATGTCAATGTGGAGCTTAAATGAAAGGTATTGGAGGGTAGAGCAAGAATTGATACCCATTTTCGGGACCAATTTTCTGGGGGTCTACCCCTTTCCCAAAAAAACCCCACAAACACCAATTTTTTAGTGACCATCGCAATATGGGACTCAAATAAAGGTATTTGGGAGTAGAATACGAATTTGATATCCAAATGTAGGACCATGTATTTAGGGCATCACCCCTTTCCCAAAACACCCCCAAAGAAAAAAAATGTTTCGACCATGCCAATATATATATATTGAGCTATATATGCTCAAATGAAAGGTATTTGAGATTAGAAAACGAATTTGATAACCAATTTTGGGGCCATGTGTTTGGGGACACCTCATCCTGTAAACTCCACTTAATATGGGGTTTAAATAAATGGTATTTGAGAGAAGAGCACGATGCTGATATTTTTTCAGGGCCAAGTATCTGGGGGACCACCTCTCCCGCGACAACACCACTAAATCAGACATCATGAGAATATCGGGCTGAAATGAAGTATTTTAAGAATGGAGTACACCTTATATCCAAACTTAAATTCGTAGATCAATAAAGATCATATGAGATTCAGATAAAGGCACTTATATTGTCAAACTGTTAGTCAAGCGATATACTATTTTCGTAGCATGGTATTTCACTAAAAGATCTTTAATTGTCGAAAATAAATATTCCAATGAAACTTTTGTTCCATATAAAGTAAAAGAAGGCGCAGCGGAGCGGGCCCGGGCCCGCTAGTATGGTATAAAAAATTGGGTTCAAGTACCCAGGAAGTTGCCCTAACTCCAAAATGTCTAAAAGCAGACAATTTGTCGTCAATATCAATATGGGCCTTAAATGAAAGGTATTTGGGAGTAGATTACGAATCTGGCATACAAAATCAGATTGAAGTGTAGGGGATCACCCCACCCCCCCCCCCAAAAGAGCCCCAAATGGGCATATGACCCATCATGACTATATGAGACTCGGTATGTTTGTTCTGTAGGATCAAAAAGTAATGAAAAGCATCCGGCAGTAGATTACAAATATGGCATAAAAAATTAGGTCCATGTAACGGAAGGTCGCCCCACCCCCAAATACCCCCAAAATGGGCATATCAGACGACCATTGCCATATAGGATTCAAATGAAAGATATTTGGGAGTAGATTAAAAATATGACATTAAAGTTTGCGTTCAGGTCAAGGTGGCGCTTTTCCTCCTAAAAATACGACGAATAGGTTATTTAACCCATTATGGCAAAATGGCACTCAAATGAAAGGTTTTTGAGAGTGGAAACGGTTCACCAATGGACACGGTGGACACGAATTTGATATCCATATGTGGGTCAAAATATCGCCCCTAAAAAGCATTTCTCATTACCCTAATTTCAAAAATACCAGATGTCGCAGATTGGTAATGCGTTGGTTCGACCAATCATGACAATATATAGCCATGAGTTTGGGGAGCCGCCCCACCCCAAAATACCTCCCTATTATATAAAAGCTATTTGGGGTGGAAATATATTGACCGTCAATCACAACTTATTTACCGATCATGCCATAATGGGACTCATCTGATATGTTTCGGAAAATAGGGCACGAATCTTATATTTACTTTAATGGCCAAGTGACCACCCCCGAAATACCCAATAAACATGAAATATTTTCCAATAAGCTAATATGGGACTCAAAAGAAAGGCATTTGAAAGTAGAGTAAAAATTTATCCAGCAACTGAACAGGGGCAAACTTCTCACACATCAGTGAGTGCTTTCCGATTCAAGTTGAGTTTATCACCGATAAGGGACCTTTTTTATAGGCAAGTCCGTAAGACGTGCCAGCATTAAGAGGGGATAACCACCGCTTTAAATTTTGTCCGAAGTTCCGCTGGGATTCGAACGCAGGCGTTCAGCGCCATAGGCGGACATAGGCTACGTTAGCACGAATTCGATATACACATTCAGGGCGAAGTGTCCCCACCCTAAAAAGATATTACAGAGTTAGAGAAGGCCCAGCGGAGCGGCCTAGTTTTGTTACAATTTTGGTGGTGAGTTCCCTAGATTCGGCCCGGCCGAACTTAGCACGTTTTTACTCACAACTACATAGTCGTGTCGTTTAAGGAAGAAACATTCTAATTTCAAAAGGAGTTGATAGATGAGCTGGCCGTAGATTTTGCAGCAAACTACGAAACTTTTTCACATGGCACAGTAGTAGGGTGCAGACTTTAATCTGCCCCATGGCACTATGGCTTAGGTGTATGTCCATAGTGGCATGGGGAGGATAAAGAAGCTCTCAAATGTCGGACATAAGCAATGTTTCAAACGATTTAAATCGCAGGTCATACAAGTGTCTCAACACACACTTTAAATTTTCGGGAAGGTAAATAAAATTTGTGCGAAGAACCTCTGAAACGTATATTAATTGTTATTTTCTACAATTTTCTTTTATTTCCTACAGATCCAAAAGCGTTACAACACTTGAGTGTTTATTAAACGAAAACTTTAATTGAAGTAAACAAAATGAATTCCAATTCATTTGATTGCACGTCCTTAAAATACAATGCAATCATTTTGAAAAGTAGAGTTTATGCAAACAGAAATTATGTTGCCAACGATTCGTCTCCTCAGAGGGAATGTAGTTTCACTTCATATTGTTCGCAATGCCTCTGCAGGAGCAGAACCAAATCAAATTTGAATTTGTTTGGTGAAGAAAAACACTTTTATCTAAGCTTCCGTCCAGATGAGGTGTTTTGTTGATATTTTCCCTCTCTCCATTCGACAATTTATTTTCATATTCAGTGTTTGTGTATCGAACTAAATTGAATTGAACGAATTTATTTTTGTTCCTTTTCAAAGCATACAACGACAATATGGAACGTTTACTTTGGTAAATGCCGGTGAACAAACAAATGGAGCATGCTAGGGACTGCAGACACACACACACACACACAAGATCTTACAGGCCGATGGAAAGGCAATGTTACCAAATCGTAAAATTCTTTTTTTTCCAAAGAGAAATTTCCTGAGAAAATCAACAGCAAAAACAGCACACAGCCTTCGAAGTAAACGATTTGAGGTAATTGTGGAAAATGTTGATTGTTATGGCTCTCAGCATCTCATGCCAACCAAATAAGGTGGCGGTAACACCCCTTACACGAAACTACAGAAAATCATTTTAAAACTTAAGACCTACCAACAAACGTCATTCTCATCATCATCATCAACAACAGCAGCAGCAATGAGAATGTATGCCACAGGCTTCTAAAGATGAACATCGACCCATCCACCCAACAATTTGGACCAACACCTCAACTTGTGTGAAACACTTCAGCTTTGGTCGCTAAACCACCCACACACCATTTCCATCAACTGCCACCACCCTTCCACTTCGTTTGCCATTCTCATAACAATTTACATACCCATGACCCACTCCGCGCCAATAGTTCCCTTACTGTGGATTTTTACATCTTCACTTTTTCTTTTCGTTTCGTTTAAGGTTTCCTTGTGCTTATTACAATCATCCACCCTCAAATTTCCCATTTCGATAGCAGTAGTCACAGCCGATACAGTGGTGTTAGAACTAGGATAACCACCACTGAAATTTGTTTTTGATGTTTAAGCTGGGATTTGAATCCAGGCATTCAACGTCCTCCAAACAAACCTCTGTACTATAGTGGCCAATCACAATGAACAACAATTGTCTGATTTCAGACGATCACCATAAGCTAAACTCGCTTAAGACCGGTTATAAAATCGATTGTATTAGAAGCACAGGGAACAGAAATCGTACGCAACAAGGTTTGTTCAATAGAAAATAAAACAAGTAAAAGCGTGCTAAGTTCGGCCGGGCCGAATCTTATATACCCTTCACCATGGATCGCATTTGTCGAGTTCTTTTCCCGGCATCTCTTCTTAGGCAAAAAAAAGGATATAAGAAAAGATTTGCTCTGCGATTAGAGCAATATTAAGATATGGTCCGGTTTGGACCACAATTAAATTATATTTATGTTAGAGACCTGTGTAAAATGTCAGCCAATTCGAAAAAGAATTGCGCTCTTTGTGGGCTCAAGAAGTAAAATAGAGAGATCGATTTATATGGGAGCTGTATCGGGCTATAGACCGATTCAGACCATAATAAACACGTATGTTAATGGTCATGAGAGAATCCGTCGTACAAAATTTCAGGCAAATCAGATAGGAATTGCGACCTCTGGAGGCTCAAGAAGCTAAGATCCCAGATCGGTTTATATGGCAGCTATATCAGGTTATGGACCGATTTGAACCATACTTGGCACAGTTGTTGGATATAATAACGAAACACGTCGTGCAAAATTTCATTCCAATCGGATATGAATTACGCAATCTAGAGGCTCAAGAAGTCAAGTCCCCAGATCGGTTTATATGACAGCTATATCAGGTTTTGAACCGATTTGAACCATATTTGGCACAGTTGTTGGATTTCATAACAAAATACTACGTGCCAAAATTCATCCAAATTGGATAAGAATTGCGACCTCTAGAGGCTCAAGAAATCAAGACCCAAGATCGGTTTATATGACAGCTATATAAGGTTATGGACCGATTTGAACCATACTTGGCACAGTTGTTGGATATCATAACAAAACACGTCGTGCAAAATTTCATTCCAATCGGATAAGAATTGAGCACTCTAGAGGCTCAAGAAGTCAAGACCCAAGATCGGTTTATATGGCAGCTATATCAGGTTATGGACCGATTTGATCCATACTTGCCACAGTTGTTGGATATAATAATAGAACAAGTCGTGCAAAATTTCATTCCAATCGGATAAGAATTGCGCACTCTAGAGGCTCAAGAAATCAAGACCCAAGATCGGTTTATAAGGCAGCTATATCAAAACATGGAGCGATATGGCCCATTTACAATACCAACCGACCTACACTAATAAGAAGTATTTGTGCAAAATTTCAAACGGCTAGCTTTACTCCTTCGGAAGTTAGCGTGCTTTAGACAGACAGACGGACGGATGGACGGACGGACAGACGGACGGACATAGCTAGATCGACATAAAATGTCGCGACGATCAAGAATATATATACTTTATGGGGTTTCAGACGAATATTTCGAGTAGTTACAAACAGAATGACGAAATTAGTATACCCCCCATCCTATGGTGGAGGGTATACAAATATTGGTTATTCATAATTTATTGGTTTTCACGAAACATTCCCCTGCAAAAATTTCGTGTGCCAGCATTTATTCGAATTCTAGCAGCAGTTCTGATAACACATGCCCGAACTCTTTACAGAGAATAAGCAGTATGCTCACTGGCAGATGTATTTGCAAAGAACAAGGCCGCGATGCTGCCGTACAGAAAGTGCGATGCACTTGGAGAGGCGCCACTTCAACATCGAAGAGTAACGCCCCAGTACTATAGCTGTCATGATAAATGATTTGAAATTGGCTGTTGATTTGTGGTTAGTCGGAGATTGAAACAACCTGTTAGTCGGAGACTGAGAGACTTGCCACAATCCTCATAAAAGCCAGATTCTTTTACATTAGTCTTATCTGAGTCCATGACTCGATAGAAGACAAACAAGGATGCTTAGAATATGGAAAGAACATTTTTTAGCTTTTTGAATCCGATAATGCGACGACGAGGATACAGCAGAACCAATCCCTGATGGTATAGAATGTATACCGCCTAGTCCAAGTAGCAGTAACCCAACAGAAAAACAACAAGGCAACAGGAGCCGATAGGTTGCCTGTCAAATTGTTTAAGACCTGAAGCGACACGCTTTATAAGGCGTAAGCATCAGCTCGTCTGCGCAATAAAACTAGAAGAACTTATACCCGATGATTGGAACCTCAGCATACTGTGTCCCGTACACAAGAAAAGAGACATGATGGGATGTGCCAACTACAGAGGAACAAGTCTACATTCTCGAGCGTACTGAATGAAATATTAAAACCTAAAGTCAATGAGATAATTGGGTCCTATCAATGCGGCCTTAGACCTGACAAATCCACCATAGAATAGATACTTACACTGCGCCAATTCCTGAAAAAGACCTGTAAAGGACAAGTCAACTCATACTATCTCTTCGTAGACTTTTTTTGTCTTTTTCCTAAAAGATTCATTACGGCAGGCTTGGGATCTGTGGATCTAAAAAGATGAACACCACAAGGAGGTGTACTGTCTCCTCTACTTTGGAATATAGCCATTAACTATACAGTATTGTCTCTGGTAGAAAAAGGTGTAAAAGTGATAGTGTATGGCAATTGCGGTTAGGGGAAAGATCCCCAGCACTCTAAGTATAAATCCGTGCAAGACGGAAGTTGTTATTTTCAGCAGAAAATTCAAGTTTCCCACAGTGGCACCTGTCTCATTGGGGCGAGCGAATGTTCTATTTACAGAAAGCGCAAAATACCTGGTTGTTTTGCTGGACAGGAAATTTAACTTCAAATCCAACATTTTGGAAAGGGCAAGAAAGGCAACTCTTGCCCTATTCACCTGCAAGAGGGTCATTAGCAAAAGTTGGGGATTTAGACCGCGTATCATATATTGAGTACATACTGTTGTCAGACCCATAATGCTATATGGTGTTGTAGTCTGGTGGACGACGCTTCAAAAGTCCACCTACTCAATGCTAACTTTCGAATCCCAAGGATAGCTTGCTTGTGCATCACATCCGCATTGAGGACGACACCATCTTTGGTCATTTGGCGACTACGGACACTTTGTTATCCTTGATACAATGCCCAATGTTCCAGGTAGTGTGGATTACACCCTACCTAAGCCGTTTTGATAGAAAGTACTGTACCAGCATTCCTGATAGATCCCATTGGAACAAAAATACCCCTGGTATTTTAGAAGTTACAAAGAAGGATGGTTCCAAACTAGACGACCAGGTGGGCTTGTGGTGTACTCTAAAGACCTAAAACTGGTCATATCGAAAAGGTTACCCGACTACTGCAGTGTGTATCAGGCAGAGGTCCTTGCAATTAAGGAAGTGGTGGAATGGCTAAGATATATTGCCATTACGACGACTGGCATAAATATCTTCTCAGATAGATAGGCAGCCATTAAATCCCTGGAGAATATATTTCTGAACACAAAAAACGCCCTCGACTGTCGCAGATCTCTCACCGAGATGGCTGAACAGTTCAAAATTCACCTGTTCTGGTGGCAGGGCCACAGAGATATCCCAGGGAACTCTAAACTCTAGCAAACGAGGTTGCGAGACTAGGATCTACCCTACACATTCCAGGGATATTTGGAGTATTTGAGAGAAAGATTCTTCGTATAATATATCGACCAGTTTGCGTTAATGGAGAATATAGGCGACGTATGAACCATGAGCTGTATGACGATGATAGCATAGTTACACGCATCAAAATACAATGGCAGCGTTGGCTAGGTCATGTTGTCAGAATGGATGAAGAAGCTCCAGCAAAGAAGTTTTTTAAGGCAAATACGGTGGTACACGTAAACCGGGAAGACCAAAAAGCCCGATGGAAAGATCAAGTGATGGGAGGCACCTCGAAACTTGGTGTCAGAGATTTTAGAATGAGCGCAGAAGATCGAGGCGCTTGGAACGCTATTCTACGTTCGGCTAGTGGAACAAATGGTCTGTCATAGCCAATTAAAGTAAGTAATGCTTATTGCCATATATCATAATTAAGAAAATTATGTCGGTAGGTTAGAGGATGTGTAAAAGACTACCAAACATAGCATCATAAGTTCAAATCTCCCCTAGACCCCCGACATAACTAAAAGAATTAATTTTAAAGCATAATAAGTCGAGAAAGAAAATCCCAAGGGATAGCGGTAGCAAGCAGAAAAAAACGAATGAGCGCAGCGCACCGAACGACGACGCACGCTTAAAGCTATTTTTATTTTTGGTAGCATAACAGAAACTAGACGTTGGTGGTCACAACAGCAAAGTTGCGGTTGGCAAAAAAATTTGGTTAAGGCAACAAATCTGTTTTCTGGGTGTAAGGGGTTGGAAATCTATTCCAAGTTCGGCGGTCTATTATAACTTACCGAGTAAGTACGCTGGTAGTCGTAACTTGGTGCGTCAAGCTACACAATATGCCGTTTAGTTTTAAGTTTCTAATATCGTGTTTGTATTACATCGCCTATATTACATTAGCTCCCCCTGTATGCCTTTTCGTTATCATGCCCACTGTGGCCTATGTACCATCGTCAAACACACAACAACACATATTTGATTTAAATTATTTTCGGGGAAACGGAAGTTGCCAACTACTGTGAAACGGAAGCTGGCACTGATGTTGCCGTCTCTGTTGCCTTCGACGCCATTGTTACTATTATTGTTGTAATGTTGAATGAAATCTATTAGAATTGCCGTTACTCCATGATTGCTGCTTTTGAGTGTTTGTTCAACAAATATCGGTACATGTGTGTATGTGTAAGGGGATGTCTTCGACGATTTCATGTGATTGTATGATGCGGGGGCCCATTGGCATGTGTGCGAGTATCTCTGTGAGTGCGCAACTTTTTATACCCTTCACCGTAAGGTAGGGTATACTAAATTCATCCTACATTTGGTAACACCTCAAACTATCTAACTATGATCATGCAGTGCAAATTAACCCATGAACCTCCCATTAAGTGTAACAGGTGTTGCAACTTGATTAAATGTATAGCTATAACATATGCTGGCTTGTGGCAGAACACTGATCGCATGGGATTTGTACAAGATTCAAAAACGTTGCCATGACATTATAATGAATGGTTCCTTGGAGGGGATGCTGGATGGATCAAAGATAGATTGTGGAATGGGAACAAAATTCACTTTGCGCAACTCACTATCTGTGTCTTTATTGGTATGCTGAATGATTGTAACATTTTCCAGGTGGAGTTGGTAACAATGGCTAGGGTTGAGGTTGTGTCATCATTGGACATCTACTGATTGTACATAAGTGAAATGCAAAATATAAAGATAAAATTGCAGGCGACCCTCAGAACTGCTTAATCCGTATGAACAAGTAGCTCACATTGATCCTGTGTTGGTTTCCGGGCCACGATTTAACAGAACACAAGAAGGTTGATTTGGTTGCAAAAAACCGAGCGTACCTTTCCCTAGTCTCCCGCATTTCTGCAGATTGTATTTTTTCTACGAGTACATTGTAAGGAAATGAAGCTATGTGGATGACTCCATCCCTAGGCGAAAGTCACTTATCAGGTGTCTACTACTTCATATTGCTCACGAACATCCCACTAAGAGCTGTCCGATTCAAGCTTCAGCTCAATGAAATAGGACCTCTTTCATCTTGTATTACAATCAATAGATCTTTAAGTGAATTTAAGATTCGGCTCTGCCGAACTTTTCGTCCATATGCTTGTTTGTGTATTTTTCATTGTTGCTTGTGTTAGTTTGGTTGCCTGTTTAACTTCCGACCCATACTGGACTCGATGGCAGACAGCGAGGAAACACCATACCAGATGTTTATGGTAATGTTGATAATATGTACTTGTACTGATGTTTTTTATTTGTTTATTTGCTCGACCGCCCGCCTGTCTGCCAATCTGTCGATTTGGTCCTTAGTTCCTTATTCTTGTTTCGTTCGCCTCAAACATTTGACTGACGTTGATAACAATTTCACATCACTCCATGGATGTGTCGTTAATGTTGCTGCTGTTGCTGTCCTTATGGTCATGCCATGACCAAAATAATTTTTTATTGATGATGGATGAAATGCGTTATCAAAACCACAATGGCCCGTCGCAAATGTTCAAATGCGGAAAAAGCGGCAATCTTTTGAAAGATAATTTATTATAATTGCCATTTAAGATGATGTTGCCTGAAGAGACCTCAGGTGACATTGGACTCGTTATTGAATTTTAATGCACCCAGCTACAGCGATAGGGTGTTTATTTTTCAGTTGTTTTTCCTTGGTTGGGAATATTTGAGGGCTTATAACAAATTGCCTACTCTGAAATAATGATAAGAGTATAAAGGTAGAAAATTGCCAATCAAGCATTTTTAAAATATATTGCATATAAGAAAACAAATTGAAATAAATATTTGTATGGTTCATTTCGCCAAGAAGTGGAGATCACATTCCTGAAATAAAAATATAATGCGATTTTTCCATAAATACTTGAAATAATTTAACCTCATTACTTTCTTAAGTTGCTATCAGATTTTCTAATGTCTTCTTAGCTGGGTTTCTTCATTCGTTCGGTCAACGTGACCTAGCAAACGTAAACAGTATTTTATTGATTCATTTGATTCCTAAACCCTCGGCCATATGAAGAACAAAAAGAAGCGCACAGCCAGTGTAAGCAACTCGTGTGCCTTCGCTCGGTCGACGCATTGTTATTATTTTACACTTAAGTGTACATGCCGAAGAATTGGTTGATTGGTCGAAATGTACTGTCACTCATACAAACACAATTTATTATTTTCAACTGTGTTAGTCTGCCCATCACTGAACTATTCCAACGTAGCATAGTGGTTCAAACGGCGAAAAATTCTCAATACGTTCAAAACTTTTTATCTGTCGATCTGAGCGGTGCAAATTTTTTTTCACATTTGTAGAAGAGGGCTTTAACTTTAATACAGGATTAAGAGACAGCGTTGGCACCCTGTTGAAAATTCTGAACTTATCCAACCTTCTAGGGCTATAGCCCCTGCGTTATATGATACTCGCTGAACCGGACCCGCACCTCTGCGACTTCTTTTACTTTATATGAAACAAAATTATCCTTTGAATATTTATTTTCGACAATTGAAAAGCTTTTAGTGAAATACCTTGCTACGTAAAAAGTATATGTATATCGATTGCCTAACAGTATAACAATATAAATACCTTTATCTCAATTCCATATGATCTTTATTGGACCACGAATTCGCTCGGAGGGTTTAATGTCATTCTAAACTGACTGTATTTCCGCCCGATATTCTCATGATGTACGATTTAGGAGTGTTTTCGGCGATGAAGTGGTCCCCTAGACACTTGGCCCTGAAAAAATATCAGCATCGTGGTCTTTTCTCAAATAACATTTATTTAAACCCCATATTGCCAATGGTTTAAGTAGAGTTTATGAGATGAGGAGTCCCCAAACAATTGGCCCCAAAATTGGTTATCAAATTAGTTTTCTAATCTCAAACACCTTTCATTTGAGCCACATTTTGGTATGGTCGGTAAATTTTTACCCTTTGGGGGGTTTTTGGGGAAAGATCGGTGCCTCAAATACATGGTCCCACATTTAGATTTTTTTATTCTACTCCCAAATACCTTTATTTGACTCCCATATTGTGATGGTCAATAAATAATTTCTGTTTGTGGTCTATTTTGGGAAAGAGATAGACCCCCAGAAAATTGGTCCCGAAAGTGGGTATCAATTTCGTGCTCTAATCTCTAATACCTTTCTAAGCTCTAATACCTTTCCTATTAGGGATGGTCTCCCAAACACTAAGCCCTGAAAATATATCTGCATAGTGCTCTATTCTCATGTATTTATACATAATTTATTTGAACCCCATATTCTCATTGGCCTCGAAATTAGATATAAAATTCGTTTTCTAATCTCAAATATTTTTCATTTAAACCCCTTATTGCAAAATTAGCAAATATGTCCGGTTTGGGGTATGGGCCCCAAAAACTATCAATATCGAGCTCCACTGCTCCCAAATTTCCTTGGTGAAAAAATAGTGGTGGGACGTCCCCTAGACAGATGGTCCCGAATGTTGATATCAGATTCCTGGTCTACTCTCAAACACCTTTCATTTGAGCCCATATTTCCATAGTCAGCAAACATGACGGGTTTGGGGTGTTTGGGGGATGGGGCGGCTACTCATTGACTTGTCCTTAAAAGTATTTATTATATTCGTATTCTACTTAAAAATACTCTTATTTGAGCCCCATATTGCAATGGTCAGCAAATGCTTCCTACATGGGTGGTGTTATGGGGTGGGTTGGCCTATAGACACTTTCCCGAATACTGATATCAAATTCGTGCTATACTCCCAAAAACCTTTCATTTGAGACCCTTTATCGGCATGTTGAATGTTGATATCAGATTCCTGGTCTACTCTCAAACACCTTTCATTTGAGCCCATATTTCCATAGTCAGCAAACATGACGGGTTTGGGGTGTTTGGGGGATGGGGCGGCTACTCATTGACTTGTCCTTAAAAGTATTTATTATATTCGTATTCTACTTAAAAATACTCTTATTTGAGCCCCATATTGCAATGGTCAGCAAATGCTTCCTACATGGGTGGTGTTATGGGGTGGGTTGGCCTATAGACACTTTCCCGAATACTGATATCAAATTCGTGCTATACTCCCAAAAACCTTTCATTTGAGACCCTTTATCGGCAGATAGATCTATATGACAGCTATATCTAAATATAGTCCAACCTGAACCATATTTGGGTCCTATGTTGGGAGGCGTAAAACTACTCACTGTTTCAAACCAGAGTGCATCAAAAAGACGTAATTGTGCCAAATTTCAGCTCAATATCTCAATTTTTGAAGGCTGTAAAGTGATTACAACAGACCGACGGACAGACACACGGACATCATTAAATCGTCTTAGAATTTTACGACGATCCGAAATATATATACTTTGTAAGGTCAGAAATTGATGTTTCGATGTGGTGGTGGTGGGTATAAAAAGATAAGTTGGGGTGCTGGCTTAGTAGCTCACCACCCCGAAAAATTTGAAGAACGAAGAATAATAAAAACGGATTCTCCCTATGTTGACGATCCCCGGGAACGTTTTAAGGACCATGATTTGCGGATCTTCTTCAGCTTCTAGAGGGAGCAATTCTTATCTGATTTGGCTGTAATTTTGCACGTGGTGTTTTGGTATCACTTCCAATAACTGTGCTAAGTATGGTTCAAATCTATTCATAACCTGATATAGCTGCCATATAAACCGATCTTCTTCAGCTCTTAGAGGGCGCAATTCTTATCCGATTTGGCTGTAACTTTGCACGTGATGTTTGGGCATCACTTCCAAAAACTGTGTTAAGTATGGTTCAAACCGGTTATATCGATCTATAGCTTTATACAGCACCCATATAAACCGATCTCCCGATTTTCCTTCTTGAGCCCTACAATTCTCAATTCTTATCTGAATGAACTGAAATATTACACAATGACTTCTGCAATGTTCAGCATTCAATTCATTTATGGTCCGAATCGGACTATAAATAGATATAGCGCCAATACCATAACAATTCTTATTCATTATTATTTGTTTGCCTAAAAAGAGATACGAAGAACTCAACAAATGCTATGCATGGTAGGGGGTATAGAAGATTCGTCCAGGCCGAACTTAGCACGCTCTACTTGTTTTACATCCTTAATTGCTTTCCATTAGAAATAATACTTGTATAATACGATTGCTGCAATTTTTGCTTATAGTAACGAAGTGTAATTATTATGTATCATTTTGAAATGTTGCTAAAATTGTTTTTTGAAAAGAGTACAATATTGTTCTATCCAAATCCTTTATCCAAAATTTAGCTGATATATTTTTATACCCACAACCGAAGGATGGGGGTATATTCATTTTGACATTCCGTTTGCAACCCATCGAAATATCCATTTCCGACCTTATAAAGTATTTATATTCTTGATCAGCGAAAATTCTAAGAACATCAAGCCATGTCCTTCCAGCTGTCTGTTTAAATCACGCTACATATAGACCGATCCGCCGATTAAGGGGCTTAGGCCCATAAGAGCCACATTTACCATCCGATTTTGCTGAAATTTGGGACAGTGAGTTGTGTTAGGCCCTTCGACATCCTTCGTCAATTTGGCCCTGATTGGTTCAGATTTGGATATAGCTGCCATATAGACCGATCTCTCGATTTAAGGTTTTGGGCCCATAAAAGGCGCATTTATAATCCGATTTCACTGAAATTTGTCGCAGTGACTTATGTTAGGTTTTTCGACATCCGTGTCGTATATGGTTCAGATCGGTTTATTTTTAGATATAGCTACTAAAAAGACCAATATTTTGTTATACACAATTGAACAATGACTTCTACTTAATAGTATTTGGTCCAAATCGGAACATATTTGGATTTAGCTGCTAGGGGCTTAAGGTATGCATTTTTCACCGGATTTTGACGAAAGGTGGTTTACATATATATCCGAGGTGGTGGGTATCCAATGTTCGGACCGGCCGAACTTAACGCCCTTTTACTTGTTTCGGTTTCTGTTTGACCATAATTTGACCATAAATGTATGCCCTTTACAAAATTGACGAGTACAAGATATTTAAATATTTGTTTTTTTATATTTTCTAATAATGAACTCCCTAACCCTAAAAACTTTTTGTTGAGTTAGCTTACTCACAAAACAATTTAAATTTAGGCCTTTTCGCGTACTTTTCCAGTACAAGTTTGACGGTAAAAGTTTGGAGGGGAGTAAGAACAGCCTATATCCTCTTTTACCAATTATTTGAATATAACAGCTGGTTTTCAAAAAAACATCTGTTCGATGCTGCAAATGGCAACTGAAAAAAAACCTCCAGCAAAAATTTGCTAACTCCCAATTACCAAACTCCCAAATTTTGCTCTCCTGCACTGTTCTGCTGGTAAATAATGTGCGCGAATAACTTCCAGTAAACGTTTTTCCACATTTGCATCATTTTTTAAGTACACGAACACATTTAATGTATGCCTTTGCTTGATATGAGCGTTATTTGGACATAGATATACATATAAATATAGAATTCCTTCTCCTGAAAAAGAAAAACCATCATCACTGAACATCGTATTAGGATTGCACCGAATTCCTTAAAGGTGATATGAATGGGTAGGAGGTTGAGTTTGGTGTGCGCAAGGAATCAAATTTTAGCGTATGTCAATAACAGTCAATTTCAGTGTATCAATAAATAAACAGACGTGTGCATGAAAGCAAAATGGCAAGCAAAAAATCCTCAAGAAAAACATCGTAAAGAGCAACTAAAAAAACGGGAGTCAAAACAAGTGGATGTGGAGCAGAAGAAGCAGAAATCAAAAAGAGATTTGTAAATACCCCAACAACAGCAACAGAAGAAATAACAACAAATCACCCACACATGTTTCGCATCACTTGAAACGGAGCTTTGAACTCACTTCATCAGCGAGATTTTCTGCTCTTTGCATTCTCCCCTTATCACTCACTCTCTTGTTCTCAGGACTTCCATCGCAAAGAGCTCTGAAGTAAGCTTTTTGTGTTTGTTGGCAATGTGCTTACCTCAGACTCGGTGGCGACATGGCACAAACAAACAGAGACTAAACGTAAGGGCAAATCATCAGCACAACGTGAATGTAGTAACAAAAAATATTCGTTCGTTCTTTCATTTAAGAACTATTTTTAAACGAACAACAACAAGCGAGGATACCACAGAAACCCTCGACACCGACAGGGTGGTGAACAAAGATGTTGTTGGCTTTGTTGTTCTTTGCCAGTAATGCAACAGTGAACAAATATGCTCCCATTTCGGTGCGTGTGTGTGTGAGTGTGTGTTACTCATTGCTTATACTCCCTACAGTACTCTCATCTCATTTCCGCTTCAGTTAGTTTCAGTTCTGTGCTTGTATGGTATTGTTGTACCCACCATGCTCTTGTTATTTGAGTCTGTGATTTTTCGCCCCATACTGAAGCACATGTCAAATCAATTTGTCAGGAATCACTGGCAGCTGCTATGCTAACAACGACTCTAGAACTACTACATGAGCGTGTACACTTACTACTGTTGTTGTGACGACAGGTCAGCGACGAATAGACCATTCAATGGAAGTAGATACAAACATAAATGCTGGACCTTTCACATGCTCATGTCAATATCATCATACTTTCAATTTAGTTGATTCACTCTGTGGGTCTGGGGGTGTGTGTTTGCAATCACTTTAAGAAATGAACGTACTCACTCTAGTTTTTCTTTATTCGATGATAAGTGACAGCTTTTAATACAACGGCAGAGCTATACTTTCTAATTTTATTAAGAATCTTCCCACCCACATTTATGTGAATGGGACCGAATTTTTTAAATATGTAACTAGTACTCCGACTTCATTGGATTGAATAAAAATGAAAAGTGCTTATTTGTAAGACTTCGAAGAAAGACTAACGAACCGATCAGCATTAAAAAGCTGAGTTGATTTAAAAATCAATGTGAATCCTTCACCCACAAAATGCAGATTTTAAATAAAATTATTCAACTTTTGAAAAAAAGCCATGAATATTTTTGTAGCTTGTAAACAACAGCATTTGCCATATAATTATCCAGATTTTTTGTCATATTTTTTTGTAAATGAAAAATGCGGTAATTTAAAATATTAAAACATATCAAAATTACTCTTAATGCTATTAAAGTTATATGATATGATGCTATAAACAAGTTTTCTAGGTACTCATGAAATCTTTAGGTTTTCTTGATCTTTTTGGCATTTTAAAAAGCTGAAAATGTTTGCTGTCTTAACAAAAACAAGTAAAAGCGTGCTAAGTTCGGGCGGGCCGAATGTTATATACCCTCCACCCTTGATCGCATTTGTCGAGTTCTTTCCCGGTATCTCTATTTAGACAAACAAAGGATAAAAGAAAAAAATTGCTATGCTAATTGAATTGAGCGTTGGAGATCACAGTAGAAGTCTATGTGTAAAATTGCAGCGAAATCGAATAAGAATTGGGCCTTTTAGGGACTCAAAAAGTAAAATAGGGAGATCGGTTTATAGGGGAGCTGTATCTGGCTGAAGACTGATTCAGACAATATTTGACACGTATATTGAAGGTCATGGGAGAAGCCGTTGTACAAAATTTCAGCCAAATTGTATGAGCGTTGCGCCCTCTAGAGGCTCAAGAAGTCAAGACCCAAGATCGGTTTATATGGCTGCTATATCAGGTTATGGACCGATTTGAACCATATTCAGCTCGGTTATTGGAAGTCATAACAAAACACCTTATGCAAAATTTCAGCCAAATCGGATAGGAATTGCGCACTCTAGTGGGCCAAGAAGTCAAGATCCAAGATCGGTTTATATGGCAGCTATATCAGGTTATGGACCGATTTATACCGCACTTGGCACAGTTGTTGGACGTCATAACGAAACATCGCACGCAAAATTTCAGCCAAATCGGATAAGAAGTGCGCTCTCTATTAGCTCAAGAAGTCAAGACCCCAGATCGGTTTATATGACAGCTATATCAGGTTATAAACCGATTTGAACCATAATTGGCACAATTGTTAGAAACTATAACAAAACATCATCATCATTCAAAATTTCAGCCAAATCGGATAAGAATTGCGTCCTCTAAAGGCTCAAGAAGTCAAGATCCTAGATCGGTTTATATGGCAGCTATATCAAACATGAACCAATATGGCCCGTTTACATTACCCAACCAACCTACACTTATAAGAAATATTTGTGCAAAATTTCAAGCGGATAGCTTTACTCCTTCAAAAGTTAGCGTGATTTCGACAGACAGACGAACGGACATGGCTAGATCGACTTAAGACATCATGACAATCAAGAATTTATATACTTTATGCGGTCTTAGATGAATATTTCAAGGAGTTACAAATAGAATGACGAAATTAGTATACCCCCATTCTATGGTGGAGGGTATAAAAATGCTGTGCTCCCATTTTTAGCAGATTTTCTGTTAATAAAGTAAACATGTTTGCTGTTTTTACGAACAAATTTGTTTGAGTGATTTGTTTACACCACTACTATGGTACAGGGTTTTATAAGTACTTACTTACTTTAATTAGCTATGACAGACCATTTGTTCCACTAGCCGAATGTAGAATAGCGTTCTAAGCGCCTCTATCTTCTTCGCTCATTCTAAAATCTCTGACACCAAGTTTCGAGGTGTCTCCCACAACTTGATCGTTCCATCGGGCTTTTGGTCTTCCCGGTTTGCGTGTACCACCGTGTTTGCCTTCAAAAGACATCTTTGCTGGAGCTTCTTCATCCATTCTGACAACATGACCTAGTCAACGCAGCCGTTGTATTTTGATCCGTGTAACTATGCTATCGTCGTCATATAGCTCATACAGCTATCGTATCGACACTTCAGAACCATATAACAGCACGGGTAGTATCAGTGTCTTGTATAGTGTAGTCTTCGTCTGTCGAGAGGTGGCCTTGTTTCTAAACTGCTTACTTAGTCCAAAGTAGCATCTGTTTGCAAGAATTATTCTGAAATCCTTCTGCTTGCCAGTGCCAGACACACACATCAGATGTTCTAAAAGCTCTCGTTCCTTGACTTTCTGTAGAAGTCGTTATTTACAACATTCAGTCAATCAGAACATTTTCCAATTAGACAGTCATCTGTCATGACGAACAAAATTAATGAGACGTCTGTTCTAGCCAACTACAGCAAAACTGTAGTTCTTTTTAAGTCTAGATTGGGCCGCATAGCTTTCTGACCATCTGTCATTCGTTGCCCTTTGGATCTCATCCTGAAGACTTAGCTTACATTTCGCTAGAAGTCTACCCACAGATTCCAATTCCCCTAGAAGCTATAAGATAGCTCCTTTACTCATCTGCAAGCTCCTATACTCAATTACAAGCTCATCTGCTCTATAATTTGTAACGATCTGCCAGTTGGCCTAACTTTCTCCAAGACTGGATACCTCCTCGTCCCTGTGTCGTGCTCAGTCTTTCTCATTAAAAGTTAGCTTGGATACGTTTCCATTCAAGTAAAAAAAAGTAAGGTAGCTCATTCAGAGAAGCAAGTTATATAGAAAGGATAAAGAAAGGGGAAAAGAGAGATAGAAATTATGACAGCATGTACCAAATAAGCAACCAAAGATCTAATTCGAAAGCTTGCCTCAGTATCTCGCCCAACTTGCTTGCTGAGAATGATATCCCTCAGCCCACGAAACATCGTCTATTCTAGGTCATTCATCTTTCGCAAATAAAAGTGAAAATCTTAAAACATTATTCTAATCTACATTAAAGTCATAAAACAAAAAATATTCACATGCAACCAAATAGAATGGATGTGAAAATGTATGTGGTTGATTAAAATATGATTTGATTAGATGATTAGACGTCGGAGCATTGCCTTTGTCATTGCCTAGCTTTCGCGTCTAACAAATACCGGCACTTAGGCGTTGACACTATACCAGATATGAACCAACTTGGGGAGGTGGTATGGAAAACAATTAAGGATTTTGTAAGCAGCACGAAATTCCTAACTTAGATTTTCTTTTTCGAGGTTACTTTATTTTGTATTTGCAAAATCCAAATTTTGGCCAATAAATTTCCACTAAGGAACAGGGTCAAACTTCTCACATATCAATGAGTGCAGTCCGATTCAAGTTTTAGCTCAATGATAAAGGGCCTCCTTTTTATAGCCGAGTCCAAACGGCGTGCCGCAGTGCGACACCTCTTTGGAGAGAAGTTTTACATGGCATAGTAGTTCACAAATTTTGCCTGATGGTCTCGCCAGCATTCGAACCCAGGCGTTCAGCGTCTTAGGCGGACATGCTAACCTCTGCGCTACGGTGGCCTCCAATTGTGTTTAGAGAGCACAACAAGCCGATTACTGGCTTAGGTGTATGTCCATAGTGGCTTTGGTGCGGATTAGTATCTGCACCCTCTTTTAACGTTATTGTTTGTCAAATTTGATATGCGATACATGGGGATAGTAAAATTTTGTATAGTAAGGTATAAACTTAATAGAAACATGTAAAAAGATGTTAAGATCGGCCGGGCCGAACTTTGGATACCCACCACCTCAGGTATATATGTAAACCACCTTTCGTCATAATCCAATGAAAATGCATAATTTATGCCCCCATAGCAGCTTTATCGGGATAGGGTCCGGTTTGCACCAAATTTGACAAGGATATTGAGAGGTTTAATAAGTACAAGTCATTGTTCAATTTTGTAGAACTAAATATTGGTCTTTTTGGAAGCCATATCCTAATATAGGCCGATCTGAACCATATACGATACGGATGTCGAAAGCCTAACATAAGTCACTGTGTCAAATTTCAGCGAAATCTGATAATAAATGTGCTTTTTATGGGGCCAAGACTTAAAATCAAGAGATCGGTCTATATGGCAGCTATATCAAAATCTGATCCGATCTGGGCCAAATCGAAGAGAGCTGTCGAAGGGTCTAAAACAACTTACTGTCCCAAATTTCAGCAAAATCGGAAAATAAATGCGTCTTTTATGGGTCCAAAACCTTAAATCGAGAGATCTGTCTATATGGCAGCTATATCCAAATCAAGACCGATCTGGGCCCACTTGCACAAAGTTGTTGAAGAACGTAAAGCAACTCACTGTCCCAAATCGGCTAATAAATGTGGCTTTTATGGGCCCAAAACAATATATGGAGAGATCGGTCTATATGGCAGCTATATCCAAATCTGGACCGATCTGGGCCAAATTACAAAAGAAGGTTGAAGGGCCTAACACAGCTCACTGTCCGGAATTTTACCAAAATCGGATAATAAATGTGGCTTTTGTGGGCCTAGGGTCTTACCCTAAATCGTCGGATCGGTCTATATGGGGGCTATATGAACATATAGTCCGATATAGACCATCTTCGATCTTAACCAGCTTATGGACAAAAAAAAAAACAGTGCAAAGTTTCAGCTCAATATCTCTATTTTTAAAGATTGTAGCGTGATTTCCACCGACAGACGGACGGACATGGCTAGATCGTCTTAGATTTTTACGCTAATCAAGAATATATATACTTTATAGGGTCGAAAATGGATATTGCGATGTGTTGCAAACGGAATGAGAAAATGAATATAAATGTCTAAATCGTCGTCACATTTTAAGTCGATCTAGCCATGTCCGTCCGTCTGACTTTCGAAAGTACGCTAACTTTCGAAGGAGTAAAGCTGGGCGCTTGAAATTTTGCACAAATAATTTTTATTAGTGTAAGTCGGTTGAGATTGTTAATGGGCCAAATCGGTCCATGTTTTTGTATAGCTGCCATATAAACCGATCTTGGGTCTTGACTTCTTGAGCCTTTAGAAGGCGCAATTCGCGTCCGATTTGACTGAAATTTTGCACGTAGTGCTTCGGTATCACTTCCAAGAACTGTGCTCAATATGGTTCAAATTGTTTCTCAACCCGATATTGCTACCATATAAACCAATCTTAGGTCTTGACTTCTTGAGCCACTAGAGGCCGTAATTCTTATCCGATTTGGCTGTAATATTGTACGTGGTGTTTTGCTGTCACTTCCTATAACTGTGCTAAGTATGGCGCATATTGGTACACAACATGATATAGCTGCCATATAAACCAATCTGGGATTTTGACTTCTTGTGCAGAAATTTTGGCAGAAATTTTGTGCAACGCTTTCTCTCATGATCTTCAACATACATGATTAATATAGCCCGAATCCATCAATATTTGATACAGCTCCCATATAATCTCCTATCTTCTGATTTTGCTTCTTGAGCCCCTACAAGGCGCAATACTTATCCGAATGAACTGAAATATTACACAGTGACTTCTCCAATGTTCAGCATTCATGTATAGTCCGAATCGGACTATAACTTATGATAATAGCATAACAGTATTCTTTGAATATTGAATAAGAAGTCGACATATGCGATCCATAGTGGAGGGTATATAAGATTCGGCCCGGCCGAACTATTACGCTCTTACTTGTTTTGATTAACGAAGACATTGGAGAAGCGATTTTTAATCTAGATACTGATTTAGATAGGTTACAAAATTAAGAATAATTTTGCATAACTATTGCTAAAATCTATCGAATACCCACGCTTTTTTTGAATGGGAACTTTTTGCATAATAACATAGCCCAAACCCCAACACCAATATAGCTCAGTGCACAATTCATTCACAAGCTACCTTTCAATTTCACGATAAACATTCGTTTCGCATCGAGTCAAACCATTTTATTCCATATACGGCTGCTCTTCACTTGGGTATTCACAATGCGTTCTTCTTTTTCGTCTTGGCCTACTAAGACACAAAAGTATTTAAGACACTTTAAACTTTTCTTCTGATTTGTTTTTGTTATTCATGTTATTACTGCGCACTTGAGAGTTTTTTGTTTCATTCGAAAAAGAAATGTTCATGGTTCAACGCCCAAATGCATATGTGTTCATGTTACCTCGTTACAATTTCTGTTTCAATTTTTGTGGGTGTGTATGAGTATGTGTTGGTAAGTATGTCAGAGTGATTGCGAACCACCTATGTGTGTGGCAAACGAAGATTTGTAAAGCTGTATGTAAAAACAATGTAACAGAAATAGATTTCTGTGTCAGTTGGCTTGTTGCCTTTCGACAATTTTATATCCTTTTAAGAGTTTTTTCTTTTACACTCCCACTCAGATAAGTGAATATTAGATTGCAGCACTTTAATAAAAAGACTTGAAATCATAATTGTTGAGCTCCATAAATTTGTAATCATATGTAGGACAGAGAAGGACGATGTGCTTGCAGGTCTGCCAATACAATCAATGTGGTCCGAAAGCCTCGCACTTTAAAAATTGAACCTTATACCAATCCAATTAATACCTTAAAAACAAAATATCACAAAACGTGGTCACAGCCTAATGTTTAATCAATTAAGACAGTTTCTCTTATCGTTAAGCATAATTCTCCATTTAATCAACTCTACAATTGTGCCAAGTGATTTAAATAAAAAACGTATGGATATTTCTCTTGTGTTTTCCAGGGCACAAACAAGATAATGGTATTTGATACTGATATATACCCTCCATCATAGAATAAGGGTTCACTTTCTGCATCATTCTGTATGTAATTGTCGGTCTAAAACCTTGCAAAAAAGTAAGAGCGTGCTAAGTTTCGCTGGGCCGAATGTTATATACCCTCCACCATGGATCGCATTTGTCGAGTTCTTTGCGCGGTATCTCTTTTTAGGGAAACAAAGAATAATGGATAAGAATTGTTATGTCATTGAAGATATATGAAGTTATAGTCTGATTCGGACGATAAGTGAATTCAATGTTGAAGACCATAGTAGAAGTCATTGTGTAATATTTCAGCCCATTCGGATAAGAAATGCGCCATGTGGGGGTTCAAGAAGCAAAATCGGAAGATCGGTTTATATGCGTGACGTATCAATCTATAGATCAATTCAGACCATATTGGACATGAATATTGAAGGACATGGGAGAAGCCGTGGTACAAAATTTCTGCCGATCAAGAAGACAAGATCTAAGATCGGTTTATATGGCAGCTTTATCAGGTAATGTTCCGATTTGAGCCATATTAAGCAAAGTTGTAGAAAGTCATTACAAAACACCTCGTAGAAAATTTCAGCCTAATCGGATAAGAATTGGGCCCCCTAGCGGCTCAAGAAGTCGAGATCCAAGATCGGTTTATATGGCAGCTATATCAGGTTGTATACCGATTTCGACAATACTTCGGACAGTTGTTGGAAGTGCTACCAAAACACTACATGCATAATTTCAGTCAAATCGGATGATAATTGCGCCCTCTAGAGGCTCAAGAAGTCAAGGACCAAGATCGATTTATATGGGAGCTCTATCAGGTTACGAACCGACCTAACACAGTTGTTCAAAGTGATATCAAAATACCACTTGCAAAATTTCAGTCAAATCGGACGATAATTACGACCTCTAGAGGCTCAAGAAGTCAAGAAGTCAAGATCCAAGATCGGTTTATATGGCAGCTATATCAAAACATTTGGCCCATTACTATCCCAACCGACCTACACTAAACAAAATATTTGTGCAATATTTCAAGAGCCTAGCTTCACTCCTTCGAAAGTTAGCTTGCTTTCGACAGACGGACGGAAGGACAGACGGACGGACGGACATGGCTAGTTCGACCTAAAATGTCATGGCGATCAAGAATATAATATATACTTTATGGTATCTTAGACGCATATTTTGAGGTGTTACAAACAGAATGACGAAATAAGTATACCCTCATGCTATGGTGGAGGGTATAAAAATGAATTTGTGTTTGTTTGTTTGTTTGTCTGTTCCGTATAGAATCAAAAACGGCTGCACCGATTTTCTTGAAATTTTCACAGATGGTGCACAATGAATGGGGAAACTGGAGATAATATCGTCTTTGGTCTCTAATGGTGCAAAAAAGGGGCCAGCGATAAGGGGAGAATCATGTTGGTTTTTGCCAAAGTTCATTTGTTTATTCATGGTCCTTGCTGTGGTGTGCTCCATTTCCTCAGGAGGGGTGAAATTCAATTTGTTTACCTGTGGTGAAAATAAGTTACTACATTTTTTGATATCTGAAGGGGGTCGAACCCTCCACTTTACCATAATTTTCAAAAACGCCAGATCTCGGAGAAGGGTGGTGCGATTCAGGTGAAATTTTGTGCCCCGTCTTATAGTAACCTCAAAAAACAAAAAATTCGTATCTAAATTTTGGATGGGGTACCTAGGGGACCGCCCCACTCCCAAAATCTACCAAATGTATGTAAAGACCAATCACGACAATATGGGACTCAAATGAAAGGTATTTAAGATTAGAAAACGTAATTGATGTTCAATTATCGGACCAAGTGTTTGGGGGACCACCCCAACCCCCAAAACACACCTAAATAGGACATATATACCGACCACGGCAATATGGGACTCAAATGAAAGGTATTTGCGAGTAGAATACGAATTTGATATCCAAATGTGGGACCAAGTTACAGGGGATCTCCACTTCCCCAAAACACCACCCAAATAGGTCTTTTTTACTGACCATGGCAATATGGGGCTCAAATAAAAAGTATTTGAGTGTAGAATACGAATATCCAAATCTGGAACCAAGTGTTTTGAGGGACGCCCCTCTCCCAAAATAACCCCCAAACAGGACAAATTTACGACAATAGCAATATGGATCTCAAATGAAAGGTCTTTGGGCGTAAAACACCAATCTGAAATCAATATGCGGAAAAAGTGTCTATGGGGCCACCCCAACCTCGTTACTCCACCCAAATAGGACATATTTGCTGACAATACCTCAAATGGAGGTATTTTAGAGTAGAACACCAATCTGACATATATTTTCAAAGCCAAGTCACTGAGTGGCCGCCCCATCTCCCAAAACACCCCCCAAACCGGTCATGTTTGCCGACTATGGGAAAAAGGAGCTCAAATTTGTATTTGGGAGTAGACCACGAATCTTAAGTCAACATTTGGGACCAACTGTCCCACCCCCACAACAACACCAAAATAGGACGTTTTTGCTCACCATGACAATTTGGGTCTTAAAGAGTGTGGAGCACGATATTGATAGTTTTTAGGGCCCATACCCCGAACCTGACATACTGCTGAATTTTACAGTAAGGGGTTTGAATGAAAGGTATTTGAGATTAGAAAACGAATTTGATATCCAATTTTGAGGCCAATGGCAAATTGGGGTTCAAATAAATGATATTTGAGAGTAGATCATAATGCTGATGTATTTTGGGGGCATATTTTCAGACCATGCCACGAAATTGATACCCGCTTTCGGGACCAATTTTCTGCTGGTCTACCTCTTTCCCAAAACAGTCCCAAAGACTGCAAATTTACCGACCATGCCAATATGTGGCTCAAATGAAAGGTGTTTGAGATAAGAAAACGAATTTGATAAACAATATTGAGGCCCAGTGTTTGGGGAACGCCTCATCCCATCAAACCCCTTGAACCAATGGCAATATGGGGTTGAAATAAATGTTATTTGAGAGAAAAGCACGATGCTGATATTTTTCAGGTTTAAGTGTCTGGGTGACAATTATACCCCGAAAACACCCTTAGATCGGACATTATGAGAACATTGGGTTCAAGTATGGAATACATTTACATTAAAAATGGAATACATCTAACATCCAAACTTAAATGACCCTAAACCATTCGAGCGAATTCGTAGAGCAATCGTAGAGAAACTGTGAGCCAAGCGATAAACATTTACTATTTTCGTAGCATGGTATTCACTAAAAGCTCTTTAATTGTCGAAAATAAATATTCAAATGATAATTTTGTTCCATATGAAGTAAAAGAAGGCGCAGCGGAGCGGGCCCTGTCCAGCTAGTCACGCATGAAAATGAAAATCGAACAGCAAATGCCTTCGTAAATTGCAAAATACGAAGCAGGTCTCGGTTAAAATTGCAAACAAAAATTAAAAGTCGAATATAATCCGATCTCTCAATTTGACTTCTTGAGCCCTTGGAAGCAATTTTTGTCCGATTTGGATGAAATTTTGAATGCGGTGTTCTGTTATGACATCCAACAACTATACCAAGTGCGGTCCAAATCAGTCTATAACCTGATATAGCTCCTAAATAAACCGATATCCCGATTTGACTTCATGAAACCTGACAAGCCGCAATTTTTGCCCGATTTGGCTGAAATTTTGCATGCGGTGTTCTGTTATGACTTCCAATAACAATGCTTAGTACGGTTCAAATCGGGTTATTACCTTATATAGCTCCCATATAAACCGATCCCCCTATTTGACTTCTTGAGCTCTTACAAGACGCAAGTCTTGTCCAATTTTGCTGAAATTTGCACCTAGTATTCTGTTACGACTTTCAACAACTGTGCCAAATACGGTCCAAATCACTCTATAATCTGATATAGCTCCCATGTAAAACAGTCTCCCGATCATCCTTGTTCGGTTCCTGGAAGCTTTAATGATTGCTGGCTCGACAGAAGTTTGGTATATAGAATAAAATTAAGCCCTTTAACTAAATTTATGTTTTATAACCTTTTTGCAGAATCTATGGTGTTGCGTTCCAAAGATTCGACCCGGCCGAACTTAGCACGCTTTTACTTGTTTAATTTAGCTCAGATAGGCTCAGATTTGGATAAAGCAGTTTTATAACCGGTCATTTAAGATCTTGGGCCCATAAAAGGCGTATTTATTATCCGGCCAGATCGATTCAGATATATATATCGCTGCCATATATACCGATATCTCGATTTCTTCGGTCCGTGAAAGGGGCAATTCGAGACAGTGAGTTGTGTCAAGCCCTTCGACATCGTTTTTATACCCACCATCGAAGAATGGGGGTATATTAATTTTGTCATTCTGTTTGCAACACATCGAAATATCCGTTTCCGACCCTTTAAAGTGTAAATATTTTTGATCAGCGTAATAATCTAAGACGATCTAGCCATGTCCGTCCGTCTGTCTGTTGAAATAACGCTAAAGTATTTAATAATAGAGATATTAAGCTAAAACTTTACACAGATTCCTTTTTTGTCTGTAAGCAGATTAAGTTCGAAGATGGGCTATGTTGGACTATATCTTGACATAGCCCCCATATAGACCGATCTGCCGATTTAGGGTCTTAGGCCAATAAAAGCCACATTTACTATCCGATTTTGCTGAAATTCGGGACAATGAGTTGCGTTAGGCCCTTCGATAGCCCTCCACAATTTGGCCCAGATCGGTCCAAATTTGGTTATTGCTGTCATATAGACCGATCTGCCGATTTAGGGTTTTAGGCCCATTAAAGGCGCATTTATTGTCCGATGTCGTCGAAATTTGGGACAGTGAGTTAAGTTAAGCCCCTCGGCATACTTCTGCAATATGACACAGATCGGTCCAGATTTGGATATAGTTGTCTTATAGACCGATCTCCCGATTTAAGGGTTTGGGCCCATAAAAGGCGCATTTATTGTCCGATTGCGCCGGAATTGGGTACAGTGAGTTGTGTGAGGGCCTTCAAAATCATTCTTCAATTTGGCCCAGAACGGCTCAGATCTGGATGTAGCTGTCATATAGACCGATCTCTCAATTTAAAGTCTTGGCCGCATAAAACGCACATTTATAATCTGATTTCGCTCAACTTTGACACAGTGACTTATATTAGACTTTTCGACATCTGTGTCATATATGGTTCAGATCGACCTATATTATGATATGGCTTCCAAAAAGACCAATATTTTGTTCAACAAAATTGCACAATGACTTGTACTTATTAGACCTCTCAATGTCCGTGTCGAATTTGGTGCAAACCGGACCATATTTCGATAAAGCTGCTTTGGGGGCATAAATACTGCATTTTTCAACGGATTATGACGAAAGGTAGTTTACATATATACCCGAGTTGGTGGGTATCCAAAGATCGGCTCGGCCTAACTTAACGCCTTTTTACTTGTTTAATTTGGCTCAGATCGGTCCATATTTGGATACAGCTGTTTTATAGACCGATCTCTCAATTTAAAGTCTTGGTCCCATAAAAGGCGCATTTGTTATACGATTTCGCTGAAATTTCACACAGTGACTAATGTAAGGCTTTTCGATATTCGTGTCCTATATGGTTCAGATTGGTTTGTATTTGGTTATAGATGCCAAAAAGATTGGTTCTACAAAATTGAACACTGGCTTGTATTTATTAGACCGTGCCGAATTTGGTTCAAATCGGACCATATTTTGATAAAGCTGCTTGGGGTGCATAAATTATGAATTTTTCACCGGATAATGGCGAAATGTAATTTACATATATACCCGAGGTGGTGGGTATTCAAATTTCGGCCCGGCCGAACTTATGCCTTTTACTTGTCGAAAATTTCAATCACTATCGTAAATGAAAAAAACTTCAAATTCAATTAAAAAAAATTATTGAATTAATTAATTTTTTTAACGAAAATTGGGCCGAAATTTTGTACGTAGTTTTCAGTTATGACTTCAAAGAACAAGCTTATATGACTCCCATATAAACCGATCTCCTGATTTGACATCGTGAGCCTCTCGAAGCCGCAATTTAAATCTATTTGGTTGAAGTTTAATTTTTAGTGCTTTGTTATGAATTTCAACATCCATGGTAAGCATATTCCAAATCTGTCTATAATTTTATATGTCTCCTACACAAAACGATTTTTTTAATGATGTTTGGCAGATGATCAGTGTTCTAGGAAAACTAGTGACATGTTGGACCAGTTTTTTTATTTTATACAAAATATCTTTGGTTTGTGTTCAGCAATCGATTATATATGTGGCATCAGCCACACGAATGGTCAATCTTTTCCACTTAAATATCTGGTCTAATCCCAGGGAGCTTTATTTGTACCACAACAAATACCCATTGAATTATAAGTTCAAATACTATAAATCACATTAGAATCGTTGCCATGCAATTATCAATTTTATTGTAGCTGGTACAACTATTTTGCATATTGCTTATTTATTGGTCGTTGAATATGAAAAACGTAAAGTGGTCATAAAATCAAGACATTTCTGTCACCACAATCAATTGTCTCACACAGTTTGGCAGCTTTGGATTGTGGTGTGGGCCACGTAAAAATAGAAATATGTATGTACGTATTTTGTGTGCCAGTAGCGTCAATTCGTTCTCCCAAAATAATTTCCAAAAATCCTCGCACTATGTTGACAAAATTATAGACTGCTAATTGATAGACAAGTCATGACATTGCCAAGTCCCTCTAGCAAGCTTTCTTGTTATTAACTAAATTCCGGTCATCTGTGTAGCACAACAACAGAGAATTTTCTATCACACGGACGCATGGCCTATCAAAATAAAAGTCTGAAAACTTATGCCTCTTGCCCTCGTACAGGCAAGAATGCGCAAATATTTATAAGCAAAAAATGCTTCTGGTTAATGCTTATCATGCAAACATACCAATTTTTTCATTCTGCTTCCACATGGATGAGGAATATTTATTTGCGTTGGGGACCATTAGAGAAATTGTCTCGTCAGAACACATCATTTGTCAAGAAAACAAAAAGCCATCTGACATAAACTTTAGCGGGCGCTCATTAAATGGACATCAATAGCATTGAACAGTGCACAAGAATGGATCATATCATGCGCGTGTGTGTAAAACGAGAAATTCACCGTGATAATGGAACGCCACATCCACAGCATGGAGGCAGGTGGAAAATCAAAGTTCAAGAGCGTCTGTTGAAATTTTAATAAATCTGCCTTTCAGCAAACGTAAGGCCTCCACAATTTGGTACGACCTAAAAGTGTGGCACGTTTTGGAGCCAGCCGGGAAACACAAAATTCTTGGGACACATATTTTTACGGGTTGTTGGTGCTAAAAAAATTTCCAGATTTATATAAATAACAGAATCGATTTTATAGAGCGGATAAAACGATGAGGTATCTTATATTGTGTTTACATTGAAGCATATTTATGTATTTAAAAGTCAAAGTGTTTTTGTTTATCTGTACCAATTTTACCAAAGTGTAGAGTGTAGTGATTCCAACAGAGCAGGACCACTTTGCATCCGTCGGTGTAGTATATGCAATGACGACCTCTATTTTCTTCTGCATCTTTACGCGATGCCTAGAATCAGCTGTGAAGAGCTGGTACAATATCGTGGTGATCTTGGGCCCAGACAGCAGACGGACATCCGAACCGAATTGAACCACCTCCAAGCGCAACGAGCATTGGACCTAGCACCGGGGTGAAAGATCCGCCTTGCCCAAGAGCATCAGCCACCTCAACAACGAGGTCACAGAAACCCATTAATTGGCCTTTTCGCCCAAGCCGGGAGCAATGTTCAGGCCAGTTCCTTTTATCATTATAGTTCTTTGTCTATTTTTATACCTTCCGCCACAGGATGTGGGTATACCAATTTCGTCATTCTGTTTGTAACTCCTCGAAATATTCATCTGAGACTCAATAAAGTATATACAATATATTCTTTATCGTCATGACATTTTAAGTCGAACTAGCCATGTCCGTCCGTCTGTCTGTCGAAAGCACGCTAACTTTCGAAGGAGTAAAGCTAGTGTAGGTCAGTTGGGATTGTTAATGGGCTATATTGGTCCACATTTTGATATAGCTGACATATAAACCGATCTGGGATATTGACTTCTTGAGCCGCTAGAGACCACAATTCCTATCTGATTTGGCAGAAATTTTGCACGACGTGTTTTGTTATGACTTCCAACAACAGTGTTAAGAATAGTTCAAATCGGTCCATAACCTGATATAGCTGTCATATAAACCAATCTGGGGTCTTGACTTATTGAGCTACTAGAGGACGCAATTATTATCCGATTTGGCTAAAATTTAGCATGAGGTGTTTTGTTATGACTTTCAACAACTGTGCTAAGAATAGTTCAAATCGGCCCATAACCTGATCAAGCTGCCGTAATTTGGCTGAAATTTTGCATGAGGTGTTTTGTTATGACTTTCAACAACTGTGCTAAGAGAGTTCAAATCGGTCCATAACCTGATATAGCTGCCATATAAACCGATCTGGGGTCTTGACTTCTTTACCCTCTAAAAGGAGCAATTCCTATCTGATTTGGCACAAATATTGCATAACGTGTTTTGTTATGGCTTCCAACAACTCTGTTTAGAATGGTTCAAATCGGTCCATAACCTGATATCTGCCATATAAACCGATCTGAGGTCTTGACTTCTTGAGCCACTAGAGGGCGCAATTATTATCCTATTTAGCTGAAATATTGCATGACGTATTTTGTTATGACTTCCAACAACTGTATTAAGAATGGTTAAAATCGGTCCATAACCTGATATAGCTGTCATATAAACCGATCTGGGGTCTTGACTTCTTGAGCCTCTAAAGGGGCTCAAAAAATAAAACTTTGTACAACGGCTTCTCTCATGACCTTTAACACACATGTCGAAAATGGCATGAATCGGTTTATAGCCTAATACAGCTCCCCTATAAACCGATCTCCCTATTTTACTTCTTCAGCCCCTAAGGGTCGCAATTCCTACTAGATTTTGCTGAAATTTTACACAATGACTTCTACTATGGTCTCCAATACTTAGTTCAATTATGACCCGAAATGAACCATAACTTGATATTGTTCCAATAACATAGCAATTCTTTTCTTTTATCCTTTGTTTGCTTAAAAAGAGATACCGTGGCAAGAGCTCGACAAATTCGATCCATGGTGGATGTTATATAAGATTCAACCCAGTCGAACTTAGCACGCTCTTACTTGTTACTCCTTACTAGTTAGTTAAATAAGACCGGGTCTTTAGAGACTGGATTAACCATATGCTAAGGAATAGGTGGATAAATTGCGGGTTCCATGACATAAATATAAGGGAGAAAGTGGTACAAGGCACCCCACAGGGGGGAATTTTATCGCCACCCCTTTGGGTGAGCACCATAAATAACCTATTACTGATGCTGACTGAGGAGGGATTTGAATCCGTCTGCTATGCAGACGATGTTATAATATTTCTAAGGGATAAAGATCCGAATCAGCTATGCAGAAGGGGAATGACTGGACTAGACCCAGGGGTCTGAGTTTTAACCCAAAGAAGACAGAAATATGCCTGTTCACGAGGAAAATGCAGATGGAACAATTTGAAGCACCACGTTTCCTCAGCAAAATGATTTCGATTTTTGACGAGGTCAAATACTAAGGACTGATCATGGATAGGAAACTTAATTGGAAGAGTCACATTCGGGAGCTCACTGAGAAGGGTCACAGATGTTCGACCGTAGGCTTGAAATGGGGCCAGAATCCGAGGATAGTCCACTGGCTCTAAAGAAGCGTGATTAGACCAATACTTACCCACGCCTCAGTGGTTTGGTGAACTGCTATGGAGAATATGTGCAACATAAGGACCATACAACAAGTTCAGAGAACATGTTGTTTTGGCATAGGCGGAGCGATAAAGACCACGCCCACTTGGGCACTGGAGACTACTCTAGATAACCGACCCATTGATATACAGATTAAATGTGAGGCAGCCACTAGGGCTATGCGACTTAAGGCGATGGGAAAATGGATTGAGGATGGGAGCAGCTCATACTATGGCGCAATAATTGAGGCGACGATACGAAAGCTGGAAAGAAGGGGAGAGGTTTCCAACCGGATACCTGAGATGACACTTAAGGTCATGTGCGAGTCACTGCTGCTAGCGGCACAGTCTTGGACTGACTGAACCCTTGTATTGCCATCTGAAAGATCATGTTACACGGATGGATCAAAGCTAGGGGATAGAGTGGGCCTGGGGGTCTGCTTAAAGAACCCAGGGACTGAGATCTGTTTTAGACTGCCTGACTATAATACCGTCCTGCTGGTAGAGACCCGGGCGACCACGGAATGCGAGAGGTGTTGTTGTACCAACGCGAAGACGTCCAGACGTCTTTACCGACACTAAAATTCCCATAAAGACAATAACAACCAGGACGGTAAGGGCACGAACTGTCTTGCAGTGTAAGAAGGAGATTAACGCCTTCTCTGAGGATGGCGTAATCCGCATCGTTTGGCCATAACGGAGAAAGGGGAATTGATAGGGCAGACGATTTGGCGGTGAAAGCCAGAGGACTGCCGTCAATAAACTTGGTTAACCCGAAGTCTTTCTGGTCGACACAGTCCGAGTTAAGGAAGTGGGCGACGAATGCGCATGCAACATTGTGGAACAGCGAAACGGTCGGTAGGACGGCGAAAATCCTATGGGGGGATCCAGATCGTGAGAAGACGAGGCTATTACTGAAAGGAAGCAAGAATGAGGTCAGTATAGCTATTGGTATCATAACGGGACACATAGGACTACGAGCTCACTTATGTAAAATCGGTGCGGCAAGTGATAGCATGTGTAGGGCATGCGGGGAAGATGATGAGACGTTGGAGCATTTGCTTTGTCATTGCCCGGCTTTCGCGTCCAACACATACGGGTACTTAGGTGGAGACACAATATCAGACATGAACCAACTTAGTGGTATTGGAAACAATTAAGGATTTCGTAAGTAGCACGGAATTCCTAACTTAAAATTTTCTTTTTATACCCTCCACCATAGGATGGGGGGTATACTATAATTTCGTCATTCTGTTTTTAACTACTCGAAATATTCGTCTGAGTATATATAAAGTATATATATTCTTGATCGTCGTGACATTTTATGTCGATCTAGCCATGTCCGTCCGTCTGTCAGTCGAAAGCACGCTAACTTCCGAAGGAGTAAAGCTAGCCGCCTGAAATTTTGCACAAATACTTCTTATTAGTGTAGGTCGGTTGGTATTATAAATGGGCCATATCGGTCCATGTTTTGATATAGCTGCCATATAAACCGATCTTGGGTCTTGACTTCTTGAGCCTCTAGAGTGCGCAATTCTTATCCGATTGGAATGAAATTTTGCACGGAGTGTTTTGATATGATATCAAATAACTGTGGCAAGTATGGTCCTAATCGGTCCATAACCTGATATAGCTGCCATATAAATTGATCATGGGTATTGACTTCTTGAGCCTCTAGAGAGCGCAATTCTCATCCGATTTGGCACAAATTTTGTACAACGGCTCCTCCCATGGTCTTCAACATACGTTTGCAATATGGTCAGAATCGATCTAAATACAGCTCCCATTTAAACCGATCTCCCGATTTCGCTTCTTGAGCCCCGAATCGGACTATAACTTGATGTAGCTGCTCCTCCGTCCTTATTCATTATACTTTGTTTGCCTGAAAACAAATACAGCGCAAAGAACTCGGCAGATGCGACCATGGTGGAGGGTATATAAGATTGGGCCCGGCCGAACTTTGCACGTTCTTACTTGTTGAGGTTACTTTATAGTTTTTAGAGCGCACAACAAGCCGCTTACTGGCTTATGTGTATGGTCATAGTGGCATGGGGCGGATTAATATATGCACCCTCTTTTCAACCTAACCTAACCTAACCTAACATTTCTATTGAAATAATTTTTAAATTGTGCTAGTTTTATAATAATTTTATGGAGTTACTTTGATATATGAAACCAAAAGTTAGTTGAACCTTATGTTATAATGCACAGGTGAAAAAGATAATAATCATTGTAATTTAGTTAACAGTTATTCTATTAAATATAGTACGCTTGATGAGTTCGGGATTAAGCCAACGAAACGTTTAGAAGACTACGAAGAAATAACTTTGTTTTATTGTGAATACACCCCATAAGAATAACTCTAAAACAAAAAACGTGGATTTTAATTATTGAATTACTTTTATGATTTAACTGTCCGTTTCGATGTAATGGATAGACGTAGAAGTTTTAACCGATTAAGGAAAGGATGTATCGTATAAATAGTATGAAACCGATGTTGTTGCGATAAGGTCAATGGTCTTCTTCCTTAGTTTTGAGGTAACCTACGATCTTCCTTAAGACCTTTTTCTGAATTTGGCCATCGACGACATCGTACGCTCCCGTCTTTTAAACTCTTTTCAATAAAACCCCTCTGTTTTCTTAAGCAGCAATATTCTAGCGGCCTTATTCACAAAACTTAAGGTGGTCTCATTTGTACAACCACCACGAATCATGTGATACAATCCGCCATCTTGTCATCAAGATGTCATTTCAAAGTCAACATCGTTCTTAATACTACAAAAAAAAACTTGTTCTCGCGTGTGTACATGTGCAAGTAAAATGAGAGAAAGAGAAACACAAACAATGAGAACGTGCAAAAAGTGGAGTGGTTTGCTGTTAATGTAAACACAGAACTGACATCTTAATACCGTCAAACTGACCGGCAATTTTCAGCTGCTTGCGTGAAACCACCTTTATTAATCCACCTTGGCAAGTTAGTGCAGAGAGTAATTTTCAGGTCATCCATAAATCATCTTTACTGCCAACTGATCATTTCTTGCTGCCTCTCTACCAAAGTGTTGGTATTCTATTCTGCTTTCGGAATTGCCGCGGAAATTTTTAATTGTTTCGCGAGCGAACATAACAGAAATAAAATTGTTTGTTTCCATAACAAAACACGTTTTTTATCTGCACTTTATTCGCAAATAAATAAAGAAAAAAAATATTCAAACCAATAAAAAAAAATATGCTGGCAATGGCCTCAAGGGTTGCCAATAGAATTTTTTCGCTATTTTCCTCACTAAAAGTGGAGTACTACTTCCCCGCTTGTTTTTCGTCAACGTTTTTTATGGAGTTTGACAGCATTGCGCTAGAAAAGCTAAACAGAATACTCAGCTAAATAGAAGAGACACAAGATATAAAAGAAGTAAACGAATCCTCTTTTCGTGACAAAACATCTTTTGTAGTAAATACACCATATTTGGTTTAAAAGAATTTTTTAATTTCCCCGCAAAAGACCTTTCCATTACCACAGACGATGTTCCTAAAGGTTCAAAAAAACAAAACGAAGAGACTTTTACATCAAAAAGTGGCAAACTCAAGACCAACATTTATCCGTATATGAAAATGTGACTTTAGAATAGTACTTTCAGAAAGAAAGTATTGGTTTTGAATTCATGGTAGAGGGGCTATGGAAAGAACATTTTACCCAACTGCTGGAGTCCGACGATGGCGGCGAAGAGGATACCGCAGAACCAATCCCTGATGATGATATAGAATGTTTACCTTCTAGTCAGAATGAGGTCCCAATAGCAGTGACCCGGCTGAAGAACAACAAGGCAGCAGGATCCGACGGGTTTCCCAACGACCGAAGGCGACACGCTGAGAAGTGGTATGCATCAGTTTGTCATACCCGATAATTGGAACCTCAGCATACTATGTAACGTACACAAGAAAAGAGACAAGTCGGAATGTACCAACTACAGAGGAAGCGCATGCAAGATACTCTCGAGCGTACTGTGTGAAAGATTAAAACCTAAAGTCAATGTTTGGTCTATGGTGGACTTACACTGCGCCAAATCCTGAAAAAATCCAAGAAGGACAAATCAACACCTACCATCCCTTTGTTGACCACAAAGCCGCTTTCGATAACTCTTTACGTTCAAAGGTATTTCAAGCCATGTCTGAGTTTGGTATCCCTGCAAAATTAATAAGACTCTGCAGGATGACACCTACTGATACAACTTCCACAGTATGAATTGGACAAATTCAGACGCAGTAAGAATGTTGGAAAAGATTATACGAGATGCGGATAGATATGGCAAACTACTGACAAAACAACAAATGCCACTCGGCTATACCGACAACATGGATATCATAAGTCGGCCACAGGAAGAAGTAACTGCAGCCTTTGAAAGAATCGAAAGAGAATCGTTGAAGATTGGTCTGGCAGTTTATAGAGATAAGACAAAATGGATGGTTTCAACTCACAAAACGCCTTGTACGACCGAGCAGATAAAGAAAATGGGGAAAGTTGGGAACCACAACTTTGAGATAGTCAGCAACTTAATCTATTTCGGCACTAACGTAACCTAAACGAATGATACCAATTTTAAAATAATGATAATAATAATAATAATAATAATAATAATAATAATGGCAATCAGATGATACTTTGGAGTTTAGAAACAAGGCCACCTCTCGCCACATGAAGACTCTATACAAGACACTGATACTGCACTGATAAAAGCAGACGAGACAGTGCTTGAAGTGTTTGAGAGAAAGATTCTTCGCAAAATATAGGGACCAGTAGGAAAATATAGGCGTCGTATGAAACATGAGGTATTTGACGACGATAGCATATTTACACGTTTCAAAGTACAATGGCTGCGTCGGCTTGGACATGTTGTGAGAATGGATAAGGAGCTCCAGCAATGAAGTATTTTGAGAGCAAACACGGTGGTACACGCAAACAAAAGCCTGATGGAAAGGTCAAGTGGTGGGAGACACCTCGAAAGTTGGTGTCAGAGATTATGAAATAAGCGCAAAAGATCGAGGAGCTTGTCGGAAAAAAAATAAAAAAAAATCCCTCAGACTTATCGAACCGATTTCTTTCCGAATTTGGTAAGAATTTTCGTGTGTTTCGGCCAACTATGTGCAGATATTCGTATGACGGACGTCAGACAAAGTCATTTCATATTGTTAGCTGGGTCATTTCACAAACGAATCAAGACAGAGATATAAATACATCCATATATGTATGAATATGAGTTTTATGTTCACATAGCAATGTTTATTATCACAACATAAATCACAGGGTACTCTACCAAAAGATCCAAAAACAAACAAAAAATTATTAAAAAGATCATATCTACCAACAAATCCGTGAAATTTTTTATTTGTTTATGTCTGTGAGAGTTCCAGAAGATTTGTGTTAAATACTCATTTTTTATTTGAATGAACATTCGAAAACATTTTGCCAACCTGACGTTTATGTTCGAAATAATATACGACGCTATTTCTATCCACATCATGAAGGCTGTTTATTTATGAAAAAGATTGGATCAGCAATAGATGCATTTAAAGCAGAATTGTTGCTGTACACAAACAAATGCATAACGTGATTCAATGAAAACCTTATAATAATATTATATCAATACACATTTTGATGGCTACTTCAAATTCTCAATGACCTACATACAAATGTATGACATACAAACATGGAAAAGAGGTATATGCGCACAATTTTTCCCGGACGGCTCTATTCCAATGAAGTCGAACAAAAAGTTAAATTTTCCAAATAATATTTTTTTAAATGTTCTAATTGAAATTGAATTAAAACTTCGTGGAAGGTAAAACTTTAAAGATAGTTATAGAATTTGGCAACCCTGCTTATGAGCAAACAGCTGCTAATGTCTACAAAATTCATTCAAAAAATTTCAAGAATTTCGTTGTGTATATTCTTCAGAAGGAATTTTTATTTTAAAAACTTTTCCATATGGATTCTAATAGTAAAGGTGTGTAGTTCAAAGTGTGGTCAGTATTTTGAAAATATGTTTGTTTTTGTATTTGTGGTTTTAACTGTGCTGTTTATTTACGAAAGTATCAACACACTTCCCATTTTATCACTGGAAATTTTTTCGCTTTGGAAATCCATACTTTTTGCGATTACTTTTTGTAAATAACAGATAAATAAAATAAAAGATAAAATTTAAGTAAGAGTTTTTTGTTATCATTGTTGTTATACGCACCACCATAGTATGGGGGTATACTAATGTTGTCATTCTGTTTGTAACACCTCGAAACGTGCATCTAAGACCCCATAAAGTATATATATATCGTTGATCGTTATGTCATTTTAACTCAGTCTAGCCATGTCCGTCCGTATGTCTGTCGAAAGCACGCTAACTTTCGTAAGTAAAGCTAGGCGCTTGAAATATTGCACAAATACTTCTTATTAGTGTAGGTCGGTTGGGATTGTAAATGGGCCAAATCAGTCCATGTCTTGAATTCTTGAGCCTCTAGAGTGTGTAATTCTCGACCGATTTGACTGAAATTTTGCATCTAGTATGACGCAAATCGGTTCATAACCTGATATAGCTGCCATATAAACCGATCTTGGATCTTGATTTCTTCAGCTTTTAGAGGGCCCAATTCTTATCCGATTTGACTGAAATTTTGCATCTGGTATTTTTGTATAACTTCCAATAACTATGATAAGTATGATTCAGATCGGTTCATAACCTGATATAGCTGCCATATAAACCGATCTTGGGTCTTGATTTCTTGAGCCTCTAGAGGGCGCAATTCTCGTCCGATTTGCACCTAGTGTTTTGGTATCACTTCCATTAACTGTGTTAAGTATAGTCTAAATCAGACTATATCCTGATAAAGCCGCCATTTAAACCGATCTTCCGATTACCCTTCTTGGGCTTCTAGAGGGCAAAATTTTTATCCAATATGGTTGAAATTTTGCATATGTCGTTTTTGTATGAATTCCAACAACCTGATATAGCTGCCATATAAACCGATCCAGTTTGACTTTTTGAGCCTGACATTTTGGAGATGGTGTTTTTCTATGACTGGTGTTTTTCTATTCGAAAAAGTCATTTAAAGAACTTGACAAATGCGATCCATGGGGGAGGGTATAAAAGATTCGGCCCGGCCGAACTAAGCACGCTTTTACATGTTTGTCGTTACATTCGTTTTTTGGTCGTTTTATTTACCAATCTGGTGGGTTCGCTAGCTTTTGGACAAATACAAATGTTCCCGCCAAATGCTTTATATTTTAGCGTTGACTAACACTCATCATAAGCATGTGGCTACGACTGTTTTACTTACCAGTCTAGCGGATTCGCTACCTTATGGATAAATAAAACGCTCTTCCGGCTAAATGCTTTAACGTTGCCAGTACTGACACACATCCGCAATATATATAAATATTAACAAATATCAATCACATATTAACAAAACAAATAAATTAAGTAAGACCGTGCTAAGTTTGGCCGGTCCCAATCTTCTATACCCTCCACCAAGGATCGCATTTCTCGAGTTCTTTGCGCGGTATCTCTTTTTAGGCAAACTAAGAATAATTAATAAGAACCGCTATGCTAATGAAGCTATCTTAAGTTATAGTCCGATTCGAACCATAACTGAATTGAATGCTAAACATTGTAGAAGCCATTGTGTAATATTTCAGTCCATTGGGATAAGAATTGCGTCTTGTAGAGGCTCAAATGGCGAAATCTAAAGAACGGCTTATAGATCGACGGAGAAACCGTTGTGCAAAATTTCTGCAAAATGGGATGAGAATTGAGCCCTATAAAGGATCAAAAAGTCAAGATCCCAGATCGGTTTATATGGCAGCTACAATATTCAGGTAATACAACGATTTGCCCCATACTTAGCACAGTTGTTGGAAGTCATAACAAAACACCACGTGAAAAATGACAGCCAAATCGGATAAGAATTGCGCCCTCTAGCGACTCAAGAAGTCAAGATCCCAGATCGGTTTATATGGCAGCTATATCAGGTTATATACCGATTTGCGTCATACATAGCACAATTGTTGGAAGTCATAACAAAACACCACGTGCAAAATTACAGCCAAATCGGTTAAGAATTGCTCCCTCTAAAACCTGAAGAAATCAAGACCCCAGATCGGTTTATATGGCAGCTTTATGAAAACGTGGACCGATTTGACCCATTTGCAATCCCAACCGACCTACACTAATGGCAATTATTTGTGCGAAATTTCAAGCGCCTAGCTTTATTCTTTCCAAAGTTAGCGTGCTTTCGACAGACGGACGGAAGGACATGGTTAGAGCGACTTGACATCAAGAATATATATATATACTTTATCGGGTCTTAGACGCATATTTCGAGATGTTACAAACAGAATTACGAAATTAGTATAACCCCATCCTATGGTGGAGGGTATAAAAATTCATTATACCCTACACCACTACTGTGGTACAGGGTATAATCAGAAAACCAGCCTTACCAAAATCAAACGACACACACACTCTTTTTTTTTTATTGAAACAACAAGCTGACCCGAGCCCACTCCGCGGGAACTCCTTTTACTTTATATGGAACAAAAGTTACCTTGGAATATTTATTTTCGACAATTAAAGATCTTTTAGTGAAATACCATGCTACGAAAATAGTATATCGCTTGACTAACAGTTTAACAATATAAGTGCCTTTATCTGAATCCCATATGATCTTTATTGGTCTACGAATTTAAATTTGCATGTAAGGTGTACTCCATTCTTAAAATACTTTATTTCAGCCCGATATTCTCATGATGTCTGATTTAGTGGTGTTTTCGGGGGAGAGGTGGTCCCCCAGATACTTGGCCCTGAAAAAATGTCAGCATCGTGCTCTTTTCTCAAATACAATTTATTTAAACCCCATATTGCCATTGCCCTCAAAATTGGATATCAAATTCGTTTTCTAAACTCATTTAAACTCTTTATTGCAACAGTCAGCAAATATGTGCGGTTTGGGGTATTGGCCCTAAAAACTATGAATATTTAGTTCCACTCTCTTTAAGACCCAAATTGTCTTGGTGAGCAAATACGTCCTATTTGGGGGTTGTTATGGTGGTGGGATGTCCGCTAGATAGTTGGCTCCAAATGTTAATATGAGATACGTTGTCTACTCCCATATACCTTTAATTTGAGCCCCATATTTCCATAGTCGGCAAACATGACCGGCTTGGGGGTGTTTTGGGGGATGGGCGGCCACTCAGTGAGTTGGTCATGAAAATATATATCGGATTCATGTTCTTCTTTAAAAACCCTCTTATTTGAGCTTCATATTGCTAAAGTCAGCAAATGCTTCCTATTTGGCTGGTGTTGTGGAGGTGGGGTGGCTCCCATAGACACTTTTCCCGAATATTGATATCAAAGTCGTGCTTTACTGCCAAAGACCTTTCATTTGAGCCCCATATTGCTATGGTCGTAAATTTGTCCTATTGGGGGATGTTTTTGGTAAGAGGCGGCCCCCGAAACACTTGGTCCCATATTTGGATATCAGATTCGTATTCTGAATTCAAATAACTTTTATTTAAGCCCCATATTCCCATGGTCAGTAAATAAGACCTGCTTAGGTGGTGTTTTGGGAAAGGGGTGGACCCCCGGAAACCTGGTCCCTCATTTGGATATCATATTCGTATTCTACTCGCAAATACCTTTCATTTGAGTCCCATATTGTCATGATCGGTAAATATGTCCGACTTAAGGGTGTTTTGGGGCTTGGGGTGGTCCCCCTAGCACTTGGTAAGACAAATGGATATCAGATACATTTTCTTATCCAAAATACCTTTCTTTTGAGTCCCATATTGTCTTGATTGGTCTAAATATATGTTTGGTAAGTTTTAGGGTGGGGCGGCCCCCCCAGATACCCTATCCGAAATTTAGATACCAAATTTTTATTTTTAGGGTACTATATGAGAGCACACAAAATTTCGCTTAAATCACACCACACATCTCCGAGATCTGGCGTTTCTGAAAATAAGGGTAAAGGGGAGAGTCCGCCCCCTTCAGATTTAAAAAAAATGAAGTACCCTATTTTCACTACGGAGCCATTATGCACCATCTGTGAAAATTTCAAGAAAATCGGTTCAGCCGTTTCTGAGTCTATAAGGAACATACAAACAAACAAAGAAACAAACAAACACAAATTGATTTTTATATATAAGATTTAATTGGAAAAGCATTATCATTTGCCAGTAACATCACTCGTAGAAATCTTTTTTTTTTTTTTTCAAAATTCTGCACTCGTAACCAATATACTTTATGGCAAATAATTTTTTCTATATAAAAGGAATAAAAGTAGAATTTCACTCAGAACACAAAAGCAGTAAAGTGAAAATGATTGCATGCGCACTGCAGCAAAACATTATTTCTTTTAATTTAATAATAATAATATGTAAGAAAAATTCCTTCTAGTTATTTTTTTTGCCCGCACATGTACTTGTCTTCTGTCCTTTCCTCTATGTTACAAAACGAACGACAGAAATTACAACATGAAGAAAACAAACATACTTGCATTAAATTAACTGATTTTAAGAAACACTGAAACAAGAAACGAGTTTGATACCCACTTCAAGAATACATGCTAAATCCTTCATAATTATAAACTAAGCACTGTGGGTCAATTAATCAAATTTGATACCGACACTACATTAGTGCAAATTTTAGTATACCTCAACCGATTTAATTGTTATACCCACCACCATAGAATGGGGGTATAGTAATCTAGTCATTTCGTTTGTAGCACCTCGAAATATTGATCTGTGACCCCATCAAGTATATATATTCGGGATCGTCTCGAAATTTTGAGTCGATATAGCCATGTCCGCTTGTCTTTTGAAATCACGATAGCGGTGGAACGCATAAAGCTAGCCGCTTGAAATTGCAAATGGGCCATATCGGTTCAGATTTAAATATTGCTCCCATATTAACCGATCTCACGATTTGACTTATTGAGGCCCTAGAAGCCGCAATTTTTGTCCGAATTGGCTGAAATTTTGCGAATAGTGTTCGGTTATGATATTCAACAACTGTGCCACGGATCAAATCGGTTTATAACCTGATATAGCTCCCATATAAACCGATCTCACGACTTGACTTCTTGAGCCCTGGTAAGCCACAATTTTTGTCCGATCTAGCTTAAAATTTTCACATGGTGCTCAGTTATGACGTTCAACAACTGTGCCATGTACGGTCTTAATCGGTTTATAACCTGATAAAGCTGCCATAAAAACCTATCTTTCAATTTAATTTCTTGAGCCCGTGGAAGCCACAATTTAGGCTGAAATTTTTCATGCGGTTATCTCTTACGGCTTCCAATAACTGTTCCAAGTACGGTTCTAATCGGTGTATAACCTGATATAGCTCCCATAAAAAACCGATCTCCCGATTAACCTTCTTGATTCCTTACAATCCTCAATTTTTGTATTACAACTTCCAACAACTGTGCCAAGTACGGTCCGAATCATTCTATAACCTGATATAGCTCCCATATAATCCGGTCTCTCACTTCCCAGAAGCTTAAATTTTTGTGCATTTGACAGAAGTTTGGTATGTAGAATAAAATTATGCCCTTCAACTAAATTTTAAGCAGAATCCATGGCAGTGGGTTCCCAAGATTCGATCCGGCCGAACTTAGCGCTCTTTTACTTGTTAAGTCTACAATGTTGCCGGAAGACTCCCCCAAGAAACCCATGATACGATCAGTAGTGCCAAAGCTACTGAATTCAAGAATGCGGCATATGCAGCAACCCTGCAATCATTAGAAACGCGCCATATGAAGGAGGGGTATCGGGAGAGAAGGAGAGAGGAAAGAAACCAGTAAGGAAAGGCAAAAATCGGGCGGTGCCGACTTTATAATACCCTACACCTTTACTTAGGTACAAAGTGGGAGCTATATAAATATATTCAAACTGCAATAAATACCGTTGACAAATGACAACATTATTGCAAATTAGCCAAAATCTGACGAACATACATATGGGAGCTACATCTAAATGTGGACTGATTTTGACCTAACTTCTTAGATGATGTGGTAGGCATCGAGGAAAGAGTTGTGGCAGTTTTGGCAAAATTGGTCAATAAAGCGCTTATAGTAAACCTAGAAGTTAAAATCGGGCGAAATATAAATCTGAACCTATTTCTGTCAAATTCACCAGTTATATTAGAAGACATAAGAAAATCCTTCTTGCCTAAATTTTGGCAAGATTGGTCAATAAATGTGCTTTCAGAGGCTACAGTAGTGAAAATACACCAGTAATGTCGAGAGTCATAAGAAATCCTTTCTGCCAAATTTCGAGAGAATCGGTTAACAGATGACAATTTTATTGCATTATTACTGCAAATTTGTCGAACATATGTATGGGAGCTATATCCAAATCTGAACCGATTTTTCCAATTTCAATAGGCTTCATCTCTAGGCCGAAAAACATGCCTGTACCAAATTTTAAGACGATCGGATGAAAATTGCGACCTGCATTTTGTACCCAAATTAACATGGACAGACAGACGGACATAGCTAAATCACAGTAGTGGCTTTGGTGCAGGCACATCATCCTACAGATACAAAGAAGGAAATCTGGTAACTATCATACCGAAGATATGGAAAGAACATATTACCCAACTGCTGGTGTCCGACGATGGCGGCCAAGAGGATACCGTAGAACCAATCCCTGATGATGGTATAGAATGTTTACCTCCTAGTCAGAATGAGGCACAAGTAGCAGTGACCAGACTGAAGAACAATGAGGCAGAAGGAGCCGACTGGGTACCGGAACTCCCGCTTACCGCTCAATTATTTAAGACCGGAGGCGCCACGCTGTCTGCGCAATCTGGCTAGTAGAATGCGTACCCGATGATTGGAACCTCAGCATACTATGTCCCGTACACAAGAAAATAAACAAAACCGAATCTGCCAACTACAGAGGAAGGAATCTCGTCCCCATCGCTTAATAAGACTCTGCAGGATGACACTTGCTGATACGCGTTCCTCAGTGAGAATAAGGAAGAATTTCTCCGAACCATTTAATACTAAACGAGGTTTCAGAAAACGAGACAGCTTATCGTGTGATGTCCTTAATATCCTGTTGGAGAAGATTATACGAGATGCAGATGTGAACAGATATGGCACACTATTCACAAGAGAACACATGCTACTTGCCTATGCCGACGATATCGACATCATGGGTCGGTCACCGGGAGTAGTAACTGCAGCCTTTGAAAGAATTTAAAAAGAGTGTGAGTGAAAAAGGGTCTGGCAGTAAATGGAGGTAAGACAAAATAAATGGTTTCAACTTCCAGATCGCCTTTTAACACCGATCAGATAAAGCAAATGAAGAAATTTGGGAGCCACAACTTTAAGATAGTCAGCAATTTTATCTACATCGACACCGCCGTAACCTAAACGAGAAAAACGAAGAATAATACTGCTGTTATATGGTTCTCAAGCATGGGTACTTGTGAAAGCAGATGAGGCAGCGCTTGGAGTATTTGAGAGAAACTTGCTTCGTAAAATATGTGGACCAGTTTGCGTTGATGGAGAATATAGGCGACGTATGAACCACGAGCTGTATGAGCTATATGACGACGATAACATAGTTACACGAATCGAAATACAACGGCTGCGTTGGCTAGGTCATGTTGGCAAAATGAATGAAGAAGCTCCAGCAAAGAAGTCATTTGAAGGCAAACACGGTGGTACACGCAAACCGGCACGACCAAAAGCCCAATGGAAAGATCAAGTGGTGGGAGACACCCCGATACTTGGTGTCAGAGATTATAAAATGAGCGCAGAAGATCAAGGCACTTAGAACGCTATTCTACATTCGGCTAGTGGAAAAAATGTTCTGTCATAGCCAATTACAGTAAGTCTAAAATGTTGTACGTAACAAGTAAAATGCACTTATGCTATCGAACACGCACAGAATATACTCTCAATTGATTTAAGAATTTTGATTATGATTTCGTACCATAGATACTCGTATATGCCCTACGAAATGAATCCATAAAATTAATGCAAATATAAATTGTTTTAAGTTTAAAACAAAAGAAATTTCAGTCCTTCAAAAAAAAAGCCAAGTGAGCTGAAAAAAAAAAGTTTTACTTGCAAAGTATAATTTTTTTAATGCGTTTCAGTGTTTATTTATATATGTACATATGTACAACGCACAAAATATTAGGAGAATAATATTTTGAATTTGCTTTTTACACATTTACTGATCGCATTTACTCAAAAAAGTGGACACTTAGCGGAAATATAAGGAGAATAAAAATAAATTGTGGAGGGTTGCCTTTTATATTTTGAGACTAGAGAACAAAAACAAATATTAATCATCGAAAATCGCTTTATTGTTTTTCAAAACATTTTCCATCAAGATCTATATATTTTTGCAAGCGTTTGAACTCATTTTCGAAGCACTTTTGCCCCTCTGAGTGAGGTATCTCCAAAACATGCATTCTGAACGCATCAATCTCTTCTTCGGGTATGGGAATAAAAAGAAGTCATTCGGTGCCAGGACTATACGGCGGATGACTCATCAAATCGATGTTTTGAGTGTTCAAAGATGCAATTGTCTGAGCCGATGTGTGAGAGCTGGCACTGTTGTGGTGAAGAGTGATCAGTCTTTGGCGGTTGGTTTTCCGGATTTCTTGGAACACAACTGGCAAACAAATGGTAGTGTACCACTCAGAATTGACTGTTCTGCGTTATTCTAGTGGTACGATTGCGACATGTCCAGTTTTTCCGATAAAATAGGCGACTATTTGCTTGGAAGTGCTTCGTGCGCGACCAACTTTTGTTGGATTTGGCTTATCTTGAAACATCCATACTGTTGTTTACTTTCGGGCTCATACGCGTAAATCCACGATTCATCACCTGCCACGATGTCATAGACGTGTTTCGAGGCACCGCGATCGTATTGTTGAAGAATTTCTTTCGATCAATCGATATGAGCCTCTTTTGAGCGATTGACAAATTGTGTGGCATCCAACGTGAACAAACTTTTTTGGTGTTCAAATGTTCATGCAGTGTTGTCAATCAAAAAAATTATTTCCTACCAAAATTTAAGAAAAATCCTACCAAACCTACCAAATGTTCTACAAGCCAAAAATTCAATATATGTTTTTATACCCAATACCGAAGAGTTGACCATTTTCCCATTCCATTTGCCACACCGCAAATAACGTTTTAAACATTATAAAGTACTAGATCTTCGTTATTCATAGAAAATCTAGACATTTCCAATCGTCTGTTTTCTAAAATCGCTCCACAGCATAAATCAAACATGATGTATATCTTGACGTAGAACCGATCTCCCGAAAAGAAATCTTGTAATCTCGTATTTTGGCCCGATTTCAATGTACAACCCTGCCGGGTTTAGAAAGAGCAATCTTCCGACTTAAGCACAGAAACCGATTTTCACCATCACAATGAGTTGCATGGACCCCTCAACATGTGAATATGAACCAGATCTGACCATATTTGTATGCAGCTGCCATATATACCTGTTTATACCCCACACCACTACGGTGGTACAGGGTATTATAACTTAGTGAATTAGTTTGTTACACCAAAAAAAGGTGTCTATGGTGCCACCCCACCCCCACAACACCACACAAATAGTAAGCATTTGCTGACTATTGCAATATGAGGCTCAAGAGGGTTTTTAAAGAATAACACGAATCCGATATATATTTTCAAGGCCAACTCACTGAGTGCCCGCCCATCCCCCAAAACACCCGCCAAGCCGGTCATGTTTGCCGACTATGGACATATGGGGCTCAAATTAAAGGTATGGGGGAGTAGACAACGTATCTGATATCAACATTTGGAGCCAACTATCTAGCGGACGTCCCACCACCATAACAACCCCCAAATAGGACGTATTTGCTCACCAAGACAATTTAGGTCTTCAAGACTGTGGAGCTCGATATTCATAGTTTTTAGGGCCAATACCCCAAACCGTACATATTTGCTGACTTTTCCAATAAGGAGTTTAAATGAGATTAGAAAACGAATTTAATATCCATTGGGGGGTAGAGCAAGAATTGATACCCACTTTCGGTACCACCCTTTCCCAAAATACCCCACAAACTGCAATTTTTTAGTGGCCATCGCAATGTGGGGCTCAAATAAAAGTATTTGGCAGTAGAATACGAATTTGATATCTAAATGTAGGTCCATGTATTTAGGGCATCACCCCTATCCCAAAACACCCCAAAAGGGAAAAAATTTTTCGACCATGCCAATATGTGGCTCAAATGAAAGGTATTTGAGATTAGAAAACAAATTTGATAACCTATTTTGGGGCCATGTTTTTGGGGGACGCTGATATTTTTTCGATGATATTTTGACGATGCTGATATTTTTTCAGGGCCAAGTATCTGGGGGACCACCTCTCCCCCGTAAACACCACTAAATCAGACATCATGAGAATATCGGGCTGAAATGAATTATTCTAAGAATGGAGTACACCTAACATCCCAACTTAAATTCGTAGACCAATAAAGATCATATGGGATTCAGATAAAGGCACTTATATTGTTAAACTGTTAGTCAAGCTATATACTATTTTCGTAGCATGGTATTTCAGTGAAAGCTCTTTAATTGTCGAAAATAAATGTTCCAAGGAACTTTTGTTCCATATAAAGTAAAAGAAGGCGCAGCGGAGCGGGCCCGGGTCAGCTAGTTCCAAATAAAACAAGTAAAAAGCATTAAGTTCGGCCGGGCCGAACTTTGGATACCCACCACCTCGGGTATAAATGTAAATCCCATTTCGTCACAATCCAGTGAAAATTGAATAACTGAAGCACCCAAATTCGGCACAGACATTGAGTGGTCTAATATATATTTCACCATTCAATTTTGTACAACAAAGTATTGGTCTTTTTGGCACATATATCCAATTATAAACCGTTCTAAACCATATTAAGGTCGAATATCGTGAGGCTCACAAAAACTCACTGTTTAAACTTTCAGCGAAATCGGGTCATAAATAAAGCTTTTATGGGATTCAGTCCCTTTATGTACAGATCGGTCTATATGGCAGCTATATATAAATATAGTCCGATTTGATCCACATTTAGGTCGGATGTTGGGAGGTCTTAGCCTCCTCAGATCGGACTATATTAAGATATAGCTGCCATATTGACCGATCTGCCGATAAAGGGTGTGAAGTCGAAAAAAGCTCGATTTATTACCCGATTTCGTTGAAATTGGAAAAAGTGGGTAGTCGTAGGTCTCCTGACGTCCGTCTCAAATATGGTTTGTATCGGACAATATTTAGCTATAGCTTCCATACAGAGGGACCTGCCGACAAAAGGTCTGAAGGCCATAAAAAATTTTTTCTATCCGATTTCGCTGAAATTTGAAATAATGAGTAGTTTTAGGCCACCCGCAATCCGACTCAAATATGGTAAAGTTCGGATTGTATTTAGATATAGCCGTCATATAGACGGAAAGGGAAGCTCTTAAAAGCTTTATTTATTACCCGATTTTGTTGAAATTTGAAATACAAATTTAACAGTGACTTATATTTATTATCCCACTCAATATCCGTGTCGAAATGGGTTTTTCATATTTACCCGAGGTGGTGGGCATTCAAAGTTCGGCCCGCGAATTCTGATATAGGTGTATTTTGGGTCGTCGTGTCCTCCTATCCTTCTGTTGAAATATTTTTCTTTGCCATAAGCAGGTTATTTATATTCCCCGCCCCCACATAGATCTGACTATTTAAGGTCTTAAACCCATAATGGGGGCATTTATTATCCGATTACTCTGAAATTTAAAACAGTGAGTTGTCTTGGACCCCTCTGCGTCCTTGCCATATTTAGCAATAGCTGCTATATTAAGGTCTAGGCCTTATTGAAATAAATTGAACTGCATATATTGCATGGATATCTTTTACAAATACTAGTAGGCGCTCATGAGGGATACATCATAATTCTCCGAGAGAAAATTGAGTTAAAAAAAACTCCAATTTGAACTAATTTAAAACTTTTCTCTCAATTTATCACAACTCTTAAGAAAAAAAGCATAACATTCTAATCTGATTATAATCGCCTGATGATGCAATTTATCCTAAAGCTTGCCCAATAAATCCTATCCATTGTGATTGTAATTTTAGACACACATACGTACGTATGTTACGCACAATTGCGTACTCTTTATATGACCTTATCTCTTGGGTGCAATGCCTGCCCGGTAAATATTTGTGGTTGTCGAATATTGGATATTTGGATAACCATATAAAGCACACACAGAAACTTATCCCTTTAATCCTTCGTTCCATAAATTCTCTATGGCATTGAGTGATTTATATGAAGTCAGAAAACCATTCCTGGATTTTTGCCATTTTACTACAGGGAATAGAAAATCTGTTGACCAGGTTTTTCTCACGAAAAGGGTAGAAACAAACAAAAAAAAGTTTTCTATTGTTTACACAATGTTTAACATTTTGTATGCTTTTTCCCATTGAATACGGTCGAAGTTTTCTACACATGTAACGATTTGTTGGGTTTCCAGTATAAAATGGGAAAATAAAGTACAAAAGACTACAATGAGAGAACATAACTTAAATTCAACGACACTTGAAGTTGTTTTGCAATATTTCTTCGCCACATAAATTACTACACCTCTCACTTTCCTCCATAACAAATTTTCTGTTCAAGCAGGTCAAAGAAGTTTGTATTTTCGATAAAGGTCCATATTGCCGATTATTTTTAGAAAAGCTGAATAACAGATTTAGATATCTTACGCATAATTTACATTGGTATATCATGGTGCCAGTTTTGCACTCCAACAAAGATCTTGCCAAGTCGTATAACACCACATTGTAATGTTAACAATTAACGAGTCTTGCTACTACTGTAGTCAATACATAAATGCAAATTTGCCAATGAACATTCCATTAAGGAACAGGACCAAACTTCAATGAGTGCTGTTCGATTCATTTTTAGCTCAATGATAAGGGGCCTCCTTTGTGCGACAACTCTTTGGGGAGAAGTTTTTATATGCCTGCCATATCATTTTTATACTCACCACCATGGGATAAGGGGTATATTCATTTAGTCATTCCGTTTGCAACTCATCGAAATATATATTTCCGACCATACAAAGTATATATATTTCGGATAATCGAAAAATTCTAAGGCGATTTAACAATGTCCGTGTGTCTGTCCGTCTTGGCCGCCCTCCGTCCGACTGTTGTTATCACTCTACAGCCTTCAAAAATTTACATATTGAACTGAAACTTGGCACAGATAAGTCTTTTTGTTAGACGCAGATTAAGTTCTTGAACGGGAAACATCGGACTATATTTGGATATAGATGCCATATAGACCGATCTGCCTATAAAGGGTCTGATTTCACTGAAATAGTGAGTTGTTTTAAGACCTCCCGACATCAGACTCAAATATGGTTCAGATCCGACTATATTTAAATATATCTGCCATATAGACCGATCTGCCGATAATGGATATAAAGCCCTAAAAGCTTTATTTATTACCTAATCTCGCTGAAATTTGATACAGTGAGTTGTTTTAAACCTTCCGACATCCAACCCAAATATGGTTCAGATTGGACTTTATATAGAAATAGCTGCCATGCAGACCGATCTCCCGATTAAGGGTCTGAAACCCATAAAAGCTGCGGTTATTATCCGATTTCGATGAAATTCGAATCAGTGAGTTGTTTTAAACCTCCCGACATTCGACCCAAATATGGTTCATTGGACCATATTTATAGCTGCCATATAGACCGATTTGCCGATAAAGGGTCTAAGGCCCATAAAATTTTTATTTATTACCTCTTTTCATTGAAATTTGAAACAGTGAGTTTCATTCGACTTCAATATGATTTATATCGGACTACATTTAGATATAACTGACATATAGGCCGATCCTCTAATTAAGTGTCTGTAACCCATAAAAGCTTTATTTATTACCCGATTCCGGTCAAATTTCAATCAGAGAATTGTTTTAAGCCTTCCGCAAATTGACCTAAATATGATTAAGATCGGACTATATTTAGATATTAGCTGGACAGGGCCCGCTCCGCTGCGCTGGGTCTTGACTTCTTGAGCCTCTAGAGGGCGCAATTCTTATCCGATTGGGATGAAATTGTGCACGACGTGTTTTGTTATAATATCCAACAACGCTAAGTATGGTTCAAATCGGCCCATAACTTGATATAACCTACCTACCACAAAGACTACACGCCTAGATTCGGAAATTGCACTGCAGTCAGCCAAAAAGCTGCGGTCAGCTGGAGGGCATCCCATGCCTAAAAGAACTAGATAATCAATGGATTGTCATCAGTATACTCCGATGTCCTTGCGGAATTTCCTGGGTTTCCTCCAGTTTGTGACAATGCAGGCTGGTATCGGGGCCGATACAGACTAATTGCCTTCGGAGATCAACGCTCAATTGAAATGTATCGTTGTGCGCTGAAAAAGATTGGTGAGATCTGGCCAGGTGCAGCACAAGATTTAGTCAAGAAGGAAGATATTCCTTCTCGGCCAATGGCGCATGCTTGGATACCAAAGATTCCCTCAGATCCTGAATCGATACTTAGAAGACTAAGTTAATGGAAGATTGGTAGATTGGATGAGTCTGTTGGCGACCGGAGACATGCAGTATTCGTACTAAACTCCGGCTGTTTGCCAGACCTCAACAAGTCTGAAAGAGTTGTATCCTATGGATTCAACAAGTTGAAACTGAAGGTCTATAGTAACGGTGGGGTTGGGAAATCAAGAGACGACTCAGTAGTTGTTGATGAATACTTGCCTGAGAAACTATCGACCTAAGGAACATTGCTAAAATCTGGCGGATTCCATGAGACTGAAAATCCCCCTGACACAATCGTGACAGGAGGGGAAGGCGTCGAAACGGGACCCGACAAGCACTATGTGGGTGGATCATCCGGTTGGACTGGGCTCGAGGTGTGCTCCAGCTTGGAAGTACGGAACTCATAAGTACTTCAACACTAGCAGCTAGTGAGGCATCTAAGGAGAGATGGTCCACACCGCAAGTGTCCAGTGACCTGACGAAAAGTAGATACACTGCTTTCTCACCTGCCCCTGGATGCGTACGGAAGCTAATCATGCCAAGATTTAACAAATCTTGTGAGGATGAACTCTTGACGGATTCAGAAGACAGTGTTGGAAGTTGTGAATCCTGACTATGGCCCGGTTTCTACAGATAAATCTCCACCATTATAAGGCCGCTTCGGCGGCACTAAAGGTCCTCCTGATGTCAGGGGGATTTGACGTGGTTCTGATCCAGGAACCATGGGTGTATGGTGGAGTGGTTCGGGGACTAAGAATTCCGGGATTTAAACTACTCAAGGGTACGTGAAATGGGAGACACAGGGTATGTATTCTTGCATTGAGTAGTCTAAATCTTTTTCTTCTTCCGTCCCTAAGCACTGAAGATTCAGTAATAGCCAGCCTTGGCTGGCTTCGCAATCTGGCGTTGCAATCTGGCGATTTTTAGTAAAGGGGCTAAACCGACCTAATTACCAAGAACAAGCAGGAGGTACTAGATATTATTTTTGTATCGGAAGTGTTGGAAGACCACAGCTTATCTGGTCATCGTTATATTAGTTTCAGCCTTGGAGAAAATACTGCAGAAGTGGTCCCTTGGCTAAACAGAAGCAAGGCGGATTGGGATAAATTTCGGCACAAATTCTGCACGTCTATCCCTTTTAGACTAGAAAAAGAAGTGACAACTGCGCAGGATATACACATTAAGCTCAAGCGGATCACGAAGGCCCGGAATGACTCGCTTGTGTCAGCATGTCCTAGTGCCAAACCAAGGGTCAAACAGCGAACGCCATTGTGAACCCCAGAGCTGGTTGGTCTAAGGAAGGACTGCAGAGCGAAAGCCACAAGAGCACCACACGACTGGGAAATCTGTAAGCTTGAACTAAGAAAATGTAAGGACGAGCTGAGAATGGCTCAGAACAAGTCCTGTGTAGAATTATGCAGCTCCGTGGAGGATACATCTGAGGCCTCTAGGCTAAGGATGATTCTGTTCTCGAAACCTAATACGGTGGGGTATATTCAGAAGTCAGGGAATATATGGACAATGTCTAGTGAGGAAACACTAGGGATACTCTTTGATACCATTTCCCGGAAAACTCTTCAATAGACAACGTGGAGCCAGAAGAGGTTGTCACTGGTATGCATTTGTCGGAGGTTATTGGGGAAATTGTGTCTGAGCCGAAAATTCTTTGGGCAATAAGAAGTTTCGACTCCTTTAAGTCGCCAGGCCCTGACGATGCATCACCGGTTGAATTACAAGCTGTGTCTGATAGACTGCTTCCTTTTTTTAGGGAGATATACTCTGCTTGTATCAGCATGGCATATATACCTGTGGAAGAGAGAGACATAAATGTTATTTTCATTCCATAATCAGGAAAACCTTACCATTTGAAGGCGAAAAATTTAAGTCCTGTTAGTCTGTCATCCTTTATGTTGGAGACTCTTGAGAGGTTTATAGAAACATAAGATGAAGATCCCCAGTCGCAGCAGCAGCTGCATATAGTGAAACAACCCTTCACGACCTAGTCGGCTACATAGAGGGTTCTCTCGCTGTCAAGGAATATACAATGGTACCATTTCTTGACATTAAAGGTGCTTTCAATTATGTAAAACCGACGTCAATCATAAAGGAGTTGGAGTTTCTAGACATCAACTCTACCTTAAGAAAGTTTATTAATAAATTACTTACTAAAAGATGCATAACGGCAGGCTTGAGACCTGTGGATCTAAAAAGATGGGTCGGCTCAGAAACACCTCAAAGAGGTGTACTGTCTCCTCTACCTTGGAATAAAAGGCGTAAAAGTGGTCGTATATGCTGATGACGTGGCATTTGCGGTTAGGGGAAAGTTTCCCAGCACTCTAAGAGATATACTTCAGGAAGCTCTACGTGCACCGAAAGTGGTCTGGGTATAAATCCGTGCAAAACTGAAATAGTTCTTTTCAGCGGGAGATGCAAGTTGCCTACAGTGGATCCTGTCTTTGGGTGGAGAGAATGTTTCATTTACAGAAAGCACAAAATACCTGGGTGTTTTGCTGGACAGGAAATTGGACATCAAATTCAAATTCTTGCCCTATACATCTGCAAGGGAGCCATTGGCAAAAGTTTGGGGTTTTAGACCGCGCATCATGCATTGAGTATATACTGCAGTTGTCAGACCTATAATGCTATATGGGTAGTGGTCTGGTGGACGGTGCTTCAAAAGTCCAACTACTTTTCAATTCTCAACCGGATCCAAAAGATGGCTTTTTTGTGCATCATAGCAACACTAAGGACGACACCATCGGATGCACTGAATTTAATGCTACATCTAAAGCCTTTGGACATTGTGGCTAGACAAATTGATGCGACCACTGCCGTGAGGCTATCTCTTTGATAAAGTGGCTGCTGCTTACAATGTGTTATCTTTGATATGATATTTGATGTTCCAGGCAGTGTGGATTACGTTTTTTTGATTAAAAGTATTGTACCACTATTCCTGATAGAACCGATTAGAACTACGATATCCCTGGTAATAGAAGCCACAAAGACTTCTATAAGGATGGTTCCAAACTAGAAGACCAGGTGGGCTTTGGGGTTTACTCTAAAGATCTAGAACTGATCATATCGAAAAGGTAACCCGACCACTGTAGTGTGTATCAAGCGGAGATCCTTGCAATTAAGGAAATGGTGGAATGGCTAAGATAAATATAATGTCATTACGACGATTGGCATAAATATCTTCTCAGACAGCCATCAAGTCCCTAGATAACGTATTTCTGAACACAGAAACCTCCCTCGACTGTGGCAGATCTTTCAACGAGATGACCGTACAGTTCGAAATTCATTTATACTGGGTGCAGGGCCACAGAGATATCCCAGGGATCTGTAAAGCGGACGAGCTTGCAAGACTAGGAAGTAGACCTACACATTCCAGGGATACTGAAATCTGTCGGTATGCCTCCAGCGACATGTAAGCTAAGTTTTCAGGACCAGTCTCGAAGGACAACAAATGATAGATGGCCTGGATCTGTCGGTATGCCTCTAGCGACATGTAAGCTAAGTTTTCACGACCAGGCCCGAAATACAACGAATGATAGATGGTCACAAACAGGGGGTTGTGACCCTTCCAAAACTATGTGGTGTTATCTAGACTTGAAGAGGTCTACCGCTTTGCTGTCATTGGCAAGAACAGAGGTCTCAGTCATTGTGTCTGTCATGACAGTTCACTATCTAATCGGAAAACATGCTGACGGACAGAAAGTTACCAGCAACGACTTTTGCAGAAGCTGTGAGGACATCGAGGAAGAAGAGAACATCTTCTGTGTGTGTGTCCCACACAAGCAGTCAGAAGGAGTTCCACTTTAGGTTCTCATTTATTTGAGAACCTGTCTGATTTAGCGAATGTGAACATTCGCAAGTTGTTGGGTTATTTAAAACGTTCTGAATGGTTCCTGTGATATAACAATGGATGAAATCGTCTAAATGAGTCTGATGGCAGACTGCCACTTTAACCTAACATGGTCCATTTACAACGGACCTATACTAATAAGAAGCACTTGCGCAAAATTTCAAGAGCATTACTTCACTCCTTTGAAAGTTAGCGTGCTTTCGACAGACAGACGGACGGACGGACGGACATTGCTAGATCGACTTAAAATGTCATGACGATAAATTATGTATTTATACTTTATGTGGTTTTAGATATATATTTCGAGGTGTTGCAAATGGAATGAAATTACTTTTCCCCTATCCTGTGATGGGCGGTATAAAAACGACAGACGGATAAACAATGAATAAAATATTCAAAGCACTACATTCAATATTGTTCGGATTATCGTCAACCGATCGCCATAATATTTCTTATTTTGCTTGTTGGGATCAAAAGGGTGAAAAAATGGTAGGTATGCGGTAGTCCTTTTGAAGAGAAATTCTCTTATTTATGGCATGGGACATGGGAGCCACCGTAGCGCAGAGGTAAGCATGCCCGCCTATGACGCTAAACGCCTGGGTACACTGGCTCTACAGGAGCGTGATTAGACCAATACTTACTTACGCCTCAGTAGTTTGGTGGACTGCTATAGAAAAAAGTGCAACATAAGGTTCAGAGAACACGTTGTCTTGGAATAGGCGGAGCGATGAGGACCACGCCCACTAGGGCACTGGAGACTATTCTAGATATCCGACCTATTGACATACAGATTAAGTGTGAGGCAGCCACTGCGACGTAAGTCGATGGGAGAATGGATTGAGGATGGGAGCAGCTCATACCATCGCGGTATAATCGAGGCGACGATAGGAAACCTGGAAGGTAGGGAAGAGGTTTCCGATCGGATACCTGAGAGTCGAGTGCGAGGCACTGCTGCCATCGGCACAGTCTTGGATTGACGGAACCCTAGTATTGTCATCTGGAAGATCATGTTACACGGATGGATCAAAGCTAGAGGACAGAGTGGGCCTGGGGGTTTACATTAAGAACCCAGGGACTGAGATCTGTTTTAGACTGCCTGACCATAATACGGTTCTGCAGGCGGAGATCCGGGCGATCACGGAATGAGGGAAGTGGTGTGGTGCTAACGCGAGGACGTCGATTGTAAACTAAAATTGCCATAAGGGCAATAACAACCAGGACGGTAAGGTCACGAACAGTCTTGCAATGTAAGAAGGAGATTAACGCCTTCTCTGAGGATGGCTCAATCCCCATCGTTTGGGTGCCGGGCCATAACGGAGTAAGGGGAAATGAAAGGGCAGACGATTTGTCGGTGAAGGCCAGAGGACTGCCGTCAATGAACTTGGTTAATCCGAAGCCTTTCGGGTCGACGCAGTTCGGTTAAGGGAGTGGGCGACGAATGTGCATGCAACACTGTGGAACAGGGAAACGGTCATTAGGACAGCGAAAATCCTATGGGGATCCAGATCGCGGGAATACGAGGCTATTACTGAAAGGGAGAAAGAAGGAGGTCAGTACAGCTATTGGTATCATAACGGGACACATAGGACTACGAGCTCACTTATGTACAATCGGTGCTGCAAGTTATAGCATGTGTAGGGCATGCGGGGAAAATGATGAAACGTTGGAGCATTTCCTTTGTCATTGCCCGGCTAGGTGGGGACACAGTACCAGACATGAACCAAATTAGGGGAGTGGTATTGGAAACAATTAAGGATTTCGTAAGTAGCACGGAATTCCTAACTTAAAATTTTCTTTTTAGAGGTTACTTTATAGTTTTTAGAGCGCACAACAAGCCGATTACTGGCTTAGGTGTATGTCGATAGTGGCATGGGGCGGATTAATATCTGCACCCTCTTTTCAACCTAAGCTAACCTAACCATGCCATGTTAAACTTCTTTCCAAAGAGGTGTCGGACAGCGGCACGCCGTTCGAACTTATTAAGCTAAAACTTGAATCGGAGTGCTTATATATGAGAAATTTACCCCTGTTCCTTAGTGGATTGTTCAAAGGCACACTTTGCAATTTGCATAGAATGGGACTGTCTAATCTGCATACATACTCTTTTGACGTAATGGACAATTTAAGTATATATCTGCAAAAGTTTCTTCTATTCTATTAGTTCTAGGCTGTTCCTTTAAATGTTCATGGTAGAAAGGTAGGCTATAAGTTATATACATATATTTGATTTCCTAAAAGTATGCAATGTATTACAGCACACTTGAATTATATTTTGTTGCAACAAAAGTTTACCAAAGCCAATTGATTGCATTTTCTCCACACATGCTTAATACCACTTCGTTTGGGTAGGCATATTCCTGCATTCACTATATCATTCGAGAACTATAACATGGTGGGTGTAGCGAATTCAACGAAAAAAATTCATACACACAAATTGAAGGTGTGTACCTGCAAAAGCATAAAACTTTCTATAAATATATATGTGTACTACGAGTATATACTAAAAATGTATAACATTTTTGTATTCACAAATACACTGCCGCAAATCATCTATTAACCGATGGGTTAGGTTGAGATTTAAGATAAAAGGATACTAAACATTTTTTTATTAATTAGTGTAAGTATTGTCCAAATCGGTCTATAATTGGCACCCCGATTAGTCTTGTGTGATCCCCAGAAGGTTCAACTTTTGCCTAGTTTAGCAGAAATTTGTTACGTAAGTTACAACTATGCCCTTCAGCTAAGTTCATTTGGTGTAAACTTTTAGCAGGATTAATGGTAGTGGGCTTCCAAGATTCGGCCCAGCCTAACTTAGCACCCTCTTACTTGTTTTAACTAACGCCTGCTTGTAAAGTTATTTTGCTCAGCTTTGTGCATGAAATGTAATTGTGAAAATGTCTTCATTAGTCCTTTGACAAATTCATGTCAAGTTCTCCCTTTAACATCTTTGAATAGCTCTGTTATTATGCGGACCATTTCAAAAGATTTTTCAAATCTTGAATCTTTACAAAAGCGGACTGTTCGTTTTTATTTTTAAAATAATAGTTTTTCAGGGTGTAGACAAGAACCCAAAAGCCTAAACAACACCTGGACGAAAGAAGACAACTTTTCAATTTGCAGCTGCTTGGTCCAAATGAAGTCAAAAAGACATTTTCTTAAAAAACAGAATTCAACCAGTAAATTACAACCACACCAATGGTAAATTTTTTTTTTACCATGGCGTAGGATCACTTTAATAAACTTTATCGCACCTTAGAGAACATAGGTGACCAGTCATAACGCCCAGGTGATATAACGCCCACAAAACATTTTTGGGCTCTATGGCCTAACCTGAAGCGGTTAAAATGACCAATATTTTTAGGGCATTATAACCTTCCAAAAATCGTCCAGAACATCCATTGGGCTACATGACGTTTTTTTGTTTTTAAAATAATAAAACCAATTTCTAATAGTTTTATGAAATACACAACCACCAATTTTTTGGGTTTTCTGTCTTCTCTGGTCGTTGTAGTAGGGAAACTGTGTATGAGCCGAAAATCCTTTGGGCGATAAGAAGTTTCTTCTCCTGGCTTAGGGGGATATCCTCTGCTTGTATCAGAGTGTCATACCTGTGGGATGGAAGGACATTAAGGTCATCGCCATTCCGAAAGCAGGAAAACCCCTTCCACACGAAGGTGAAAGATTTTCGTCCTATTATCCTGTTATCCTTTATGCTGAAGTCTCTTGAGAGGTTGATAGAAATATATCTTAGGGCAAAGATCTCTGAAGATCGCCTCTCGCGGCAGCAGTATGCATAGAGTGAAAGCAAATCCACTGAAACAGCCCTTCACAACCTAGTCGGCTACATAGAGGATTCTCTCGCTGTCAAGAAATATACAATGGTAGCATTTCTTAACATTGAAGGTGCTTTCAAGAATGTAAAACCGACGTCAATCATGAAGGAGTTGGAGTTTCTAGGAATCAACTCTACCGTTAGTTTATTAATAACTTACTCACTAAAAGATGCATTATGGCAGGCTTGGAATCTATGGATCTAAAAAGATGGGTCAGCAGAGGACCACCTCTGTACTGTCTCCTCTACTTTGGAATATAGCCATTTACAATATATTATTGTCTCTGGAAGAAAAAGTATGCTGATAACGTGGCAATTGCGGTTAGGGGAAAGTTTCCCAGCACTCTAAGATGCATACTTCAGGAAGCTCTACGTGCAACTGCAAAGTGGGCTTCCGAAAGTGGTCTAGGTATAAATCCGTCCAAGACAGAAGTATTCTTTTCAGCAGGAGATACAGGTTGCCTACAGTAGAACCTGTCTCCTTGGGTGGAGGGAATGTTCCATTTACAGAAAGCGCAAAATAACTGGGTGTTTTGCTGGACAGGAAATTGAACTTCAAATCCAATATTTTGGAAAGGACAAGAGAAGCCTTTCTTGCCCTTTCCAAAATGTTGGATTTGAAGTTCAATTTCCTTTTCAGCAAAACACCTGCCAGAGAGCCATTGGCAAAAGTTGGGGTTTTAGACCGCGTGTCATGCATTGGGTATATAATGCAGTTGTAAGACCTATATGGTGTTGTGGTCTGGTGAACGGCGCCTCGAAAGTCCACCTACTGCTCAATACTTAACCGGATCCAAAGGATGGCTTGTTTGTGCATCACAGCCGCACTGAGGACGACACCATCTGATGCAATGAATTAATTGCTACATCTAATGCCTCTGGACATTGTATCTACCCCAATTGCAGCGACCACTGCCGTGAGTTTAAGGGAGCTTTCTCATTGGTCATTTGACGACTACGGACACTGTGTCATCCTCGATACAATATCCGATGCCCCAGGCAGTGCGGATTACACCCTACAAGAGTCGGTTTTTGATAAAAATTACTATATCACTTTTCCTGATAGAACCGATTGGAACTACGATATCCCTGGTAACGGCAGTTACATAGACTTCTATATGGATGGTTCCAAACTAAATGACCAGGTGGGCTTTTGGGTGTTCTTTAAAAATCTAGAACTATTCATATCGAAAAGGTTACCCGACCACTTCAGTGTGTACCAAGCAGAGATCCTTGCAATTAAGGAAATAGTGGAATGGCATAAGACAAAATTTCATAACGACAATTGACATTAATATCTTCTCAGACTTATTTCTGAACACAAAAACCGCCCTCGACTGTCGCAGATCTCTCAACGAGATGTCTGAAAAGTTAAAAATTCACCTGTTCTGGGTGCCGGGCCACATAGATATCCTAGGGAATACTAAAACAAACGAGCTTGCGAGACTAGGAACTACCTTACACATTCCAGGGATACTGGAAATTGTGGGTATGCCTCTTGCGACATGTAAGCTAAGTTTTCAGGACCAGGCCCAAAGGACAACGAATGATAGATGCTCACAAAGAGGGGGCTGTGAGCATTCCAAAACTATGTTGCCTCATCTTGACTTGAAGAGGTCTACTGTTTTGCTTTCATTGGCTAGAACAGACGTCTCAGTCATTGTGTCTGTCATGACAGGTCACTATCCAATCGGAAAACATGCTGGCAGACTGAAGGTTGCCAGCAACGATTTTTGCAGAAGCTGTGAGGACATCGAGGAAGAAGAGACTATAGAACACCTTCTGTGTGTGTCCCGCACTAGCAGTTAGAAGGAGTTCCACTTTAGGTTCTCATTTCTTTGAGAACCTGTCTGATTTAGCGAATGTGAACATTCTGGATGGTTCAACGGTAGGAACTAGAAGGCATCTTCCTTCTTATGTTCCTGTGGTATCAGAATGGACGAAATCGTCTAAATGAGTCTGATGGCAGACTGCCACTTAAACCTAACCTAACCTAACCTGTAGTAGCCACATTTACATGCGGAGGTGGCGATCCTTGTCAAGCTCCTGTAGGAGAGCAAGCTCGTTTCGGTTCAAAGAGGAGAGATCGCGGCGGGAACAGGGCTGCGATTGGTTATTCAAAGGTGCCAATAATTCGCCTTGTCGTATCGAGCATCATAGGCATTCAGTATTTGTGCAAGAGCCGGTCCCGCCCGGCCCCTCACTGAGACTCTCCACTCGATACCGCTGATTGTCCGCGATTGCCGTGGTAGCTACTTCGTATGGAGCATCCCACTATCAGCAAGCTGGTAGCTCTCAGCTGAACTTCTCGTGATAACTATATAACACCACAACACAAATCGCAGTTCAAAGTTCCAGCCTGGGTAACGCTCACAGCTATTCCGTGTCTTCTCTTGTACCTAGGTCTAGAGCAGTCGCATGCCATCTCCAAGACCCTTTCCGCCCTTCTGCACAGCTGATTCAGATCCTTACCCCGTAGAAGTAGTATAACATTGTCTGCTTAGCGTGTTCAAATCCCTCCTCAGTCAGCGCCGGCGTAATAAGTTATTTATGGTGATTATCCATCCAGTAGTGACTTTAAATCCCCCTATGTGGGTCCCTGTGCCACTTTCCCCTTATATTTATGTCATGGGACCCACAATTTATCCACTTGTTCCTTAGCATATGGTTTATTCAGTCTCTGTGAACCTGGTCCACCCGTTACTGGTCTAAAGATTGAATCAGTGTGTCGGTCTGCACATTGTTAAAATCCACTTCGATGTCAATGCATACCGCCAATTTGTACGTCTTGACATCGGGTGATTCTTCGTTTTTATGAACAACACCAAGAAGCTTATCAGATATAATGTTCTAAACCTAGTGTGTTCCCCATAGTAGCTGGTCTAATTGCGCTCTTTCAGATCAGGTTCCTAACCAAGTTCATTCCTAAGTATTTTAATTTTTCTCCAAGGATAGACCATCGCCTTAGATGTTTTATTTATATACAGAACATAGCGTAGCAGACAGTTTCAAATCCAATCTCATGCTTACTGAAAATTTAAGGTTCCTTACCTTAAATCTAGTGTCAATGTCTAATTTCCGTTGTATCCCTTGGAGGTGCGTTTTTATACCCACCACCGATGTACGCGGGTGTATTCATTTTGCCATTCCGTTTGCAACACATCGAAACATCCATTTCCGACCCTATAAAGTATATACATTCTTGATCAGCGTAAACATCTAAGACGATCTAGCCATGTTCGCCCGTCTGTCTGTTGAAATCACGCTACAAACTTTAAAAATAGAGATATTGAGCTGAAACTTTGCACAGATTCTATTTTTGTCCATAATTAGGTTAAGTTAAGTGTAAGGGCTGTATCGGACTATATCTTGATATAGCCCCCATATAGACCGATCCGCCGATTTAGGGTCTTAGGCCTATAAAAGCCACATTTATTATCCGATTTTGCTGAAATTTGTGACTGTGAATTGTGTTAAGCGCTTCGACATTTTTCTTCAATTTGGCCCAGATCGGTTCAGATTTGGATAAAGCTGCCAAATAGACCGATCTCTTGATTTAAGGTTTTGGGCTCATAAAACGCGCATTTATTGTCCGATGTCGATGAAATTTGGGACAGTAAGTTAAGTTAAGCCCCTCGACATACTTCTGCAATATGGCACAGATCGGTCCAACTTGGATATAGCTGCCATATAGACCGATCTTTAGATTTAAGGTTTTTGGCCCATAAAAGGCTAATTTATTGTCCGATGTCGCCGAAATTTGGCCCTTCGACATTCTTCTTCAATTTGGTTCAGATTGGTCTAGATTTAGATATAGTTGCCATATGGACCAATCTCTCGATTTAAGGTTTTGGGCCCATAAAAGGCGCATTTATTGTCCGATGTCGCCGAAATTTGGAACAGTGAGTTAAGTTAAGCCCTTCGACATACTTCTGCAATATGGCAAAGATCGGTTTTAGATTTGGATATAGCTGCCATATAGACCGATCTCTCGGTTTAAGATTTTGGCGCCATAAATGGCGCATTTATTGTCCGATTTCTCCGAAATTTGAGACAGTGAGTTGTGTTAGGCTCTTCGATATTTTTCTGCAACTTGGCCCAAATCGATCTAGATTTGGATATAGCTGCCATATAGACCGATATCTCAACCTAAAGTCTTGGGCCCACAAAAGTCGTATTTATCGTCCGATTTCGCCGAAATTCGGGCCAGTGAGTTGTATTAGGCCTTTCAACATTATTCTTTAATATCGGTCCAGATTTGGATATAGCTGCCATATAGACCGATCTCTTGATTTAAAGTCATGGCCCCATAAAGGGCACATTTATTATCCAATTTCGCTCAAATTTGACACAGTGACTTATGTAAGGCTTTACGACATCTGTGTCGTATATGGCTGAGATCGGTCTATATTTGGATATGGCTACCAAAGAGACCAATATTTTGTTCTGCAAAATTGAACAATGACTTGTACACATTAGACCACTCAATATCCGTGTCGAATTTGGTCCAAATCGGACCTTGCTTCGATAAAGCTGTTATGGGGGCATAAATTATGCATTTCTTACGGGATTATGGCGAAAGGTGGTTTACACATATAACCGATGTGGTGGGTATCAAAAGTTCGGTCCGGCCAAACTTAATGTCTTTTTACTTGTTTTGGGTTAAGATGCTAAGTTTAAATATACAATTTTTCAAAAATAATAGTTGGACATTTATCAGTGAAGTAAAAAAGAATTAATCATAGATCAAAATTTGAATCGGATGGTCATGTGCGTAAGTAAATAGGAAATTAAATTTCGAGATCACATCTTTATTTTGTTATTGGTTTAACCTGTTTTTATTTCTTGCTTCTATTTTAAAGTTTTGATTCTTTAACTCGTTTTCATTGCTAAAATCCTACGAATAAGAAAAATTCTTCAATTTTGGGCCAACTCTTTTTCAGTGTAACTCTATTGACATTTTCCCAGAAGAGCTTCCGGTAGTTGTTCTTTGTATTTCTGCCCGTCTTATTGTGCTTTATAGACCTGTGGACAACATATCCATCTTTGAGGTTATTTACTTCTGTTCTGAGACATTCCCATAGATATAAAATCAGACGACTTGGAAAGGTTTCTCATTTGCTCCAGATCGGACCATGTGGGATACAGTTATCATATAGCCAAATCTTCTGGTTTAACTTTGTAAGCTCATAATAAGTGTTTTGTCCAAATTTCCTGAAATTTACATCGCTGGGATTGGGTTGGACTCATACAAAATACTGCCCAAATTGGCCGTGATATGGATATAGCTGCCATATGTGAATATAGTAGAAAGTTTATTACTATATATGTAATGCGTTTATACTTTTTGTTAATGTTTACAATTACCGTGCTATGGCTTTAATATGCTGGTACTACACTGTATAACCAAGCACATATGTATATGCACATCCTTTTTTCGGGTCAAAAAGAATACAAAAAAAAAACACAAGCGATAATGAAAATGGCATCATCTGCAGGAGCAGGCTTTGTTGGTATTCATCGTAAGGCTTTTGTGTACAAATCTGCCTTGTAATTCGTTTGGCAGGACAATAATGGCTGCAGAAGTTTTACACGTGCAAGAGTTGTCGAGTCGCCACAACAGCAAAAACAAGGTCATATGAAACTATTTCTCCTGGAAAATTTGTTTGGCAATTCATGCCAAAGATTCCAATTGTTCCAGGTCACTGTAGCCGTAACAACAACAATGACAACAACAGCAGAAGCTCAGTAGGTGTAGAACAAACAACTATACCAACAACAACATCAAAGGGAGTGATTTAAGCTGTTGGTTTTACATTCTTGGCCAACAAAAGATCTGTGTGCTTTCTTTTTTTTTTGTGTATTTGTCATGTTGTCCAAGTAGTTGGGCTTCGACGTACCTTTATCGTGCACAAAATATTTGTTAACGTCCATGTTTGCTTAACTTTTAGCAAATATGGATGCAAGCACTAAATTTTTACGTGCCATGCGTTTCCTTTCCTGAAATTAGTAGTGGCCGAAGCCATAAAAATAACAATAGTTTGCAGACTATTAAGTCGTGCGCACCAGGGTCAGCTCGAAATTTTAAAAGCAAGGAATGCCATAGTATGGACCCTCCCTTGCTATACAAACATTTGGAAATGAGCAAACAAATTTTTATTTGGCAAAAGATGAATTCTGTTACTAGATTTATTTTTTCATGCATTTGCCAGTTATGTCAAATATATCTTTGACAGTTATTTGTGAAACATAACATCTAAGGCAAAAAGAAAACATTTTTTACATTTTTATACCCTCTACCATAGGATGAGGGTATATTAATTTCGTCATTCTGTTTGTAACTCCTCGAAATATTCGTCTCAGACACTTTTTTGTTGTTACTTTTACTTTTTTGTTTTTCAATCTGTTTAACTATAAACTGAATTATCGTATATTGACGCATACTACAGCAAATTCATTGTAAATTTTGTCACCAATCCAAATCATGCAACAAAATGAAAATCGAACTACAAATGAAGCCAATCTCGATCAAAATCTCAATAAATAAAAATTAAAAGTCAAATGTCCCCGAAACCAGTGGAGATATTGTATACCTCAATGGCACATTGTTGTTGGGACTTTCGAGCACTATCCAGAAATGGTGAATAATGATCAAAGATTTTTGAAAATCGGAACATAAATGAAGATTTAGCAGTCCAAACAATCTTTCGAAATGCCGAGGTGACCAAATTTAGGGTCCTGCAAGGCCTTGCAATTTTACCCATGATCTCGATAACATCTCAGCTCAAACTACTTAAAATATTGTAGTACGTTAAGTACGTCATAATATTCAATAACCATACATATTTCATGATTTCGTGATACGACTTCTTGCGCATCTAAACTCCTCATTTTTTGTCCGACTTCTCTGGTAAGTAAAGTACACTTATGTTATATCCCCCGAAAGTTACAATACATTGCCCCTATATAAAGCGAGTCTCCCGAGTTGACTTCTTGCGGCCTCAACCACACACCAAAAAGTAAAGGAAATTTCGTCAAGTAAACTTCTTTTCTGAAAAACGTCGGAGTTTGTTTACGATAACAGTACACATGTATGTATATGAAAGCTATATCTAAATCTGAACCGATTTTTAACCAGATAGTTTGAAAATTGATATTTCGGCCATATAAGTGCAAATCCGGCGATAAATATGTATGGGTGCTACATCCAAACCGATTTTGATGAAATCTCGCAACCAGTAACATAGTTGTCCGTGCCAAATTATGTGCGGAGCGGTTGAAAATTGTAGCTACTACTGCAAATCGGGCGTTTCATATACGTGGGAGCTTTATCTTAATCTGAACCGATTTTGATGAAATTTTGCAGATATGTTAAGATCAGTAACAAAACAATCCGTGCCAAATTTTGTGCAGATCGGTTGAAAATTGCAAATCGGGCTATAAATATATATATCTAAATCTGAACCGATTTTTACCAAAATGAATAGCGTTCGCCCTTGGGCCAAAATAATGTTTTGTGCAAAATTTCGTGATGAATTGACAACAAATACGACCTGCACTTTGATTACAAGTATACATGGACTCACAGATGGACAGACGGACATGGATAAATCGAATCAGAAAGTGATTCTGAGTCTATCGGTATACTTATCAATGGGTCTCGATCTTCTCCTTCTTAGCGTTGCAAACAAATGCACAAACTTATAATACCCCGTACCACAGTGGTGGTGAAGGGTATAAAAAGGCATTAAGTTCGGCTGGGCCGAACTTTGGATACCCATCACCTCGGGTATATATGTAAACCCCCTTTCGTCACAACCCGGTGAAAATCGGATAACATATGCACCCAAATTTGACACGGACATTGAGTGGTATAATAAATGTAAGTCACTGTACACTTTTGTAGAGCAAAATATTGGTCTTTTCGGCAGCTATATCCAAATATAAACCGATCTGAATCATATAGGACAAGGATGTCGAAAAGCCTATATAGGGCCAAGACTTTAAATCGAGAGATTGTTCTATATGGCACCTATAACCAAATCTGGACCGATATGGATCTAATTAAACAAAGATATAATAATCATCCTATTTTATTATAACTCCACTTCTATATCCGTAGTTATTATTTAATAGGGGCTGCTCTCGATCATATTTTATTCAGGTCCAGAGAACTCATATACAAGTAACATTTTCAGACAATAAATCTGCTTTTATGGGATTGAGACCCTACATTGGATGATCGGTCTATATGACAGCCATATCTATATAGTCTGATCTGACTCATATTTGGGTCGGATGACGGGAGGCATAAAACAAATCACTATTTCAAATTTCAACGAAATCAGGTAATAAACAAGTAAAAGCGTCCTAAGTTCGACCGGGCCGAATTTTATATACCCTCCACCATGGATCGCATATGACAAGTTCTTTTCCCGGTATTTCTTTTTAGGCCAACAAAGAATAAATGAAAAGAATTGCTATGTTATTGGAACAATATCAAGTTATGTTTCTTTTCGGACAATAATTGAACTGAATATTGGAGAGCATAGTAGAAGTCATTGTGTAAAATTTCAACCAAATCTAGTAAGAATTGCGCACTTTAGGGGCTGAAGAAGTAAAATGGGGAGATTGGTTTATAGGGGAGCTGTATTAGGCTATAAACCGATTCATACCATATTCGACACGTATGTTAAAGGTCATGAGAGAAGCCGTTGTACAGCCAAATCGGATAATACTTGCATCCTTTAGAGGCTCAAGAAGTCAAGATACCATATCGGTTTATAAGGCAGCTATATCAGGTTATGAACCGATTTTAACTATTCTTAGCAGAGTTGTTGGAAGCTATAATAAAACATCTCATGCGAAATTTCAACCAAATCGGATAAGAATTGTGTCCTCTATATGCTCAAGAAGTCAAGACCCCAGATCGGTTAATATGGCAGCTATACCAAAACATGGACCGATATAGCCCATTTACAAGACCAACCGACCTACACGAATAAAAAGTATTTGTGCAAAATTTCAAGCGGCTACTCCTTTGAAAGTTAGCGTGCTTTCGACAGACAGACGGACAGACGGACGGACAGACAGATAGACAGACGGGCAGACGGACGGACAGACGGATGGACGGAAGGACGGACGGACAGACAGACGGACGGACAGACAGACGGACGGACAGACAGACGGATGGACAGACAGACGGACGGACAGACAGACGGACGGACAGACGGAAAGTTAGCGTGCTTTCGACAGACAGACGGATGGACGGACGGACATGGCTAGTTCGACTTAAAATGTCACGATGATAATTCTATTTGTAACTCCACGAATATTTAGTGGAGTTACAAATAGAATGACGAAATTTGAATACCCCCATCCTACGGTGGAGAGTATAATAAAGTTTTTATGGGCATCAGACTCCTTATCGGTAGATCGGTCTATATGGCAGCTATACCTAAATAAAATCCGATTTGAATTATATTTGGGTCCGATGTCCAAACTACTCACTGTTTTAAATTTCAACGAAATGGGATAACAAACAAGTAAGAGCGTGCTAAGTTCGGCCGGGCTGAACCTTATATACCCTCCACCATGGTCGCATCTGTCGAGTTCTTAGTTGTTGTTGGAAGTGATATCAAAACACTATGTGCAAAATTTCAGTCAAATCGGACGAGAATTGCGCCCTCTAGAGACTCAAGAAGTCAAGACATAAGTTCGGTTTGTATGGCAGCTATATCAAAACATAGACCGATTTGGCCCATTTACAATCCCAACTGACCTACACTAATAAGAAGTATTTGTGCAAAATTTCAAGCGGCTAGCTCTACTCCCTTCAAAAGTTTGCTTGCTTTCGACAGACAGTCGAATGGACGGACGGACATGGCTAGATCGACATAAAATGTCACGACGATCAAGAATATATATACTTTATGGGGTCTTAGACGCATATTTCGAGGTGTTACAAACAGAATAACAAAATTAGTATACCCCCATCCTATGGTGGAGGGTATAATAAAGCATTTATGGGCATTAGACCCTTTTTCGGCAGGTCGGTCCATATAGCAGCTATATCCAAATTTGGTCCGATTTGGCCCATTCAAGAACTTAACCAACGTGCATCAAAAAGACGTATCTGAGCCAAATTTCAGCTCAATATCTCAAATTTTGAAGGCTGTAAATTGATTTCAACAGACGGACAAACGGACATCATAAAATCGTTCTAAAATTTTACGAATATCCGAAATATGTAGGGTCGGAAACTGATATTTCGATGTGTTGCAAACGGAATGACTAAATGAATATAACCCCTATCCTATGGTGGTGGGTATAAAAACGATACACACCCATGTGCGTGTTCATTGATTGCTCTCTCAACAACGACTGAAACCAAGGGAATAAGAATACACGTGAGCATCAACGATAGTGTAAAGAATATTTAAATTTTGTCCTCCATTGGTTCAAAAGAACTGTATCTGTCAGGTCAGGCTGTGCCGGACATCTCGAATTACTAAATAGGATAAAGTACTTGTTGTGCTCTCCGAGGCACCATCAACTCTCAAAAACACATAACCTCACTTTAATTAAAATTTGCTTGCCTTATCAATGTGTTTTGTGTTCATGAAGTTGCCTCAAAATTCTTTATTTGCCATCAAGAAACTTTGAAGGCGTATAGGACTGAAAGCAGACAGTCAAAAGCCACAACCACATAGAAAGTCATGAAACGTATTTCCGGCAAACATAATAACCATTTTAATTTACTCCTTCCAGAATCTGCTCCATTGGCCCTTAGTGTATTAGACTTTCCCTTGTTGTAACTTAAGCAGCAAAACACACAAAAAAAACAGAAAGACAGTCGGGCAATTTCTTGTGCCATGTTTATTATTTCCTTTTCATAAAATTTTGTATTTTGCTAAAAGTTAGGTTTCATGAAGTCTCCGCACTTCAGTGTAAACAGTGCAGTAACTCGCAAACAAAATGGTTGTAAACCAAAAATTTCCATTAAATGCCTTGGTTAACATGAAATAACATTTATGAGCTATCCTACCAGCCACTCAGCCAGTCAGTCAGTCATTCAGCTCCATGCGAAGTTAGCTTTGCATCGTTGGCTCGTTATGGGGAAAGTCGTTGGGCAATACAATAACCACAAAAGGACAAACCACGTTCCTTGTTTTTATAACATTTTCCTGAGATTTGCTATTAAATTTTCAAAATAATTTTTTGTTTTGTTTTGCAGCAAACTCCTGCCACAGTTTAGTCTGCTGATGGTTGGGGTTTGGTAATGGAGTCGGGGAGTGAGTGATTGTTGCGGTTGGAATGCATGGCATTTAACAAAAGAACACATCATTTACACGTAAATGTCATAAACATGCTATACACACGGCCGCAGACATCAGTCCCATGTCCCTCGTTAATAGTAACAATACTCGAATAAGCTCCCAAAAAGCATAAATTGCGGATTTGCTCCACAAAGAGATGCTCTACAATTTGGTCAGTTTAAATGCTGCCAACAAACAAGCTCTACAAAATGGCCACTTAAGGTTGAGAGCAGAGGAATGCGAATTAAGTTGAAAATTTTTATTATTGGCAAATTGGATATCTAGTGATGCAATGATTTTAGTGCCTTAATCCCTCAAACCCTCGATAGAAAGCAAATCATGACGTCCGATGGGTCAAAAATAAGCCGCAACCAATGTGAAGTGATCCCAGCAGCACACTAAATTTGATTAGGCGCTTGAAATTTTGCACAAATACTTCATAATACGGATAAAATTTGGCTTCTATTAAAGTTATAACAGGTTATGCCATATAAGAATTGCCCCTTCTAGTGGCTCAAGAAGTCAAGATCCGAGATCGGTTTATATGGCAGCTATACCAAAAAATGGACCGATATGGCCCATTTACAATCCCAACCTACCTACTTACTTTACTTACTTTAATTGGCTATGACAGATTACTTGTTCCACTAGCCGAACGTAGAATAGCGTTCCAACCGCCTCGATTTTCTGCGCTCATTCTAAAATCTCTGACACCAAGTTTCACGTGTCTCTCACCTCTTGATCTTTCCGTGGGACTTTTGGTCGTCCCGGTTTGCGTGTACCACCGTGTGTGCCTTCAAAAGACTTCTTTGCTGGAGCTTCTTCATCCATTCTGACAACATGACCGTTGGCTAGCCGTTGTATTTTGATGCGTTTAATTTAATGTTGTATTTTGATGTTATCGTTGTCATACAGCTCGTGGTTCATACGTCACCTATATTCTCCATTATCGCAAACTGGTCCATATATATTACGAAGAATCTTTCTCTCAAATACTCCAAGCATTGCCTCATCTGCTTTCACAAGTACCCATGCTTCACAATCATATAACAGCACGGTTAGTTTCAGTGTCTTGTATAGTGTAATCTTCGTCTGTCGAGAGGTGGCCTTCTTTCTAAACTGTTTACTTAGTCTAAAGTAGCATCTGTTTGCCAGTATGGTTCTTCGCTTTATCTCAAAACTGGTGTCATCCGTTTCTGTTACGGCGGTGCCGAGGTAGATAAAGTTACTGACTGTCTCAAAGTTGTGGTTCCCAACTTTCTCCATTTTCTTTATCTGCTCGGTTGTACAAGGCTTTTTGGGAGTTGAAACCATCCATTTCGTCTTATCTCCATTTACTGCATGCACCCATTTTCACTGACTCTCTTTCTATTCTTTCAAAGGCTGCAGTTACTACTTCCGGTGACCGACCAATGTCGTCGGCATAGGCGAGTAGCATGTGTTCTCTTGTGATTAGTGTGCCATATCTATTCACATCTGCATCTCGTATAATGTTCTCCAACAGGATATTAAACAGATCACACGATAGGCTGTCTCCTTGTCTGAAACCTCGTTTGATATTAAATGGTTCGGAAAGATTCTTTCCTATTCCTACTGAGGAACGTGTATCAGCAAGTGCCATCTTGCGGAGTCTTATTAATTTTGGAGGGATACCAAACTCAGACATGGCTTGAAATACCCTTGAACGTAAAGGAGTATCGAAGATGGCTTTGTAGTCAACAAAGTGATGGTAGGTGTTGATTTGTCCTGGTCTTTTCCAGGATTTGGCGCAGTGTGAATATCTGTTCCATGGTGGATTTACCAGGTTAAAGCCGCATTGATAGGACCCAATTATCTCATTGACTTTAGGTTTTAATCTTTCACACAGTACGCTCGAGAGTATCTTGTATGCCATGGGGAGGAGACTTATTCCTCTGTAGTTGACACATTCTGTCTTGTCCCCTTTCTTGTGTACGGGACATAGTATGCTGAGGTTCCAATCATCACGCATGCGTTCTTCTGGCCAGATTGCGCAGACAAGCTGATGCATACGCCTTATCAGCGTGTCGCCTCCGGTCTAAAATAGTTCAGTGGGTAACCCGTCGGCTCCTGCTGCCTTAATGTTCTTTAGTCAGGTCACTGATACTTGGACTTCATTCTGACTAGAAGGTAAACATTATATACCATCATCAGGGATTGGTTCTGCGGTATCCTCTTAGCCGCCAACGTCGCACACTAGCAGTTGGGTAAAATGTACTTTCCATGTCCTCAGCATGTTATATAACCTACCTACACCAATAAGAAATATTTGTGCCAATTTACAATCCCAATCGACCTTCACCAATAAGAAATATTTGTACAAAATTTTAAGCGGGTAGCTTACTCCTTCGAAAGTTTGCATGCTTCCGACAGACAGACGGACGGACGAACAGACGGACATGGATATGGCTAGATCGACCTAAAATGTCATAACGATCACGAATATATATACTTTATAGGGTCTTAGATGAATATTTTGAGGAGTTACAAACAGAAAGGCGAAATTAGTATACCCCCATCCGATGGTGGAGGGTATAAAAAGTAATCTCGAAAATGAAAATATAAAGGGTGATTTTTTTGAGGTTAGGATTTTCATGCATTAGTATTTGACAGATCACGTGGGATTTCAGACATGGTGTCAAAGAGAAAGATGCTCAGTATGCTTTGACATTTCATCATGAATAGACTTACTAACGAGCAACGCTTGCAAATCATTGAATTTTATTACCAAAATCAGTGTTCGGTTCGAAATGTGTTCATTCACCGTTCAGCGATGAGGCTCATTTCTGGTTGAATGGCTACGTAAATAAGCAAAATTGCCGCATTTGGAGTGAAGAGCAACCAGAAGCCGTTCAAGAACTGCCCATGCATCCCGAAAAATGCACTGTTTGGTGTGGTTTGTACGCTGGTGGAATCATTGGACCGTATTTTTTCAAAGATGCTGTTGGACGCAACGTTACGGTGAATGAACACATTTCGAACCGAACACTGATTTTGGTAATAAAATTCAATGATTTGCAAGCGTTGCTCGTTAGTAAGTCTATTCATGATGAAATGTCAAAGCATACTGAGCATCTTTCTCTTTGACACCATGTCTGAAATCCCACGTGATCTGTCAAATGCTAATGCATGAAAATCCTAACCTCAAAAAAATCACCCTTTATGTCAGGAATTCCGTGCTATTTACAAACTTCCTAATTGTTTTCCATACCATGTCCCTAAGTTGGTTCATGTCTGATACTGTGTCCCCACCTAAGTACCGGTGCATGTTAGCCGCGAAAGCTTGGCAATTCAATAGGAAATGCTCCAAAGTCCCATCATCTTCCCCACATGCCCTACACATACCATCACATGCGGCACCGATTTAGCATAAATGAGTTCGTAGTCCTTTGTGATATCGAAAGCTATACTAACCTCCTTCTTACTTCCTTTCAGAAATAGCCTCGTCTTTGCACAATCTGGATCTTTCTGTAGGATTTTTGTCGTCCCACCAACTGTTTGGATGTTCGACAGTGTTACATGAGTTTGTCGTCCACGCCCTTAATTTGGACCGCGACTACCCGAAAGGCTCCGGTTGAACCAAGTTTATTGATGGCAGTCCTCTGGCCTTCAATGCCACATCGTTTGCATTTTCATCCTCCCTACTCCGATATGGCCCGGCACCCAAACAATGCTGATTCCTTAGAGAAGTCGTTAATTTTTTCTTTCACTACAAGACTATTTGTGATCTTATCGTCCTGGTTGTTATTACCCTGAAGGCCAATTTAATGTCCGTAAAAGTGTTCACATTCGGATCTCCGCCTGAGGGACAGTATTATTGTCAGGCAGTCGAAAACAGATCTCAGTCCCTGGGTTCTCAATGTAGATCCCAGGCCTACTCTGTCGTCTAGCTTTGATCCATCTGAGTAGTATGAACGCCCACATGGCAATACCAGAGTTCCGTCAATCCAAGACTGTGCCGATGGCAACAATACCTCGCTCTCGACCTGACGTATCGTCTTAGGCAGCCGATCGGAAACCACTTGCATTCCTTCCAGGTTCCCCCGTCACTTAGTCTGATAATTGGGTTAAGGACCCAATGGGTCATTCTGTAGGAGCATTTTCAATATCGTCACCGTGGTTTCATGAAAGTGAATCATCCTTTAGATATCAGATCAAACATAAATGTTTATTAATGAGTAACCTCTTTTTGTGCATATCTAAGCTGTTTTGGGCGTTCATATTCTGAAAACGTCTGGGGCACAGTTTTACAACAATTTTTCCTATAATTTTGAGAGAGAGTGCTATATGCTTTTGTACTTTCGCATGATATCGATATATTTCCAACGATCTACATCGACAAGGAGTATCTGTTCAAAATTTCCAGCGAGTATCTTTATTCGCCTCGAATGCTATCGTTATTTCGACCGATTGCCGGACGGACATGGTAGATAGACTCAGAATATCAAGCCGCTCAAGAATATATATACTTTAAAGGGCCTCAGGTCAATATTTTGAGGTGTTACAATTTGAGAACTAGATTAGTATACCCCCATATATTGGTGGGCACCAAAATGACCATTATTGAATCACTCCACTCTCTTTAATTTGCTATGGTGCAGTTTCCTTTAATGTTTATCCGTTCAAGGCTGTAATGAATGTATATTTCAGTCACATTTGTACCTTGAGTTTGAATTGGAGTATTGGTGCTACTTTCCCCTAAAGGATACGAAATAGTTCCATTTGTGGTTTCACTAACCGCTTTCTCTTACATATTACTTTTGCATCGGATACTCAGAAATGTTTATAACTAGATTACGAGCGAAAGTTTGTTTGCATAAGTGTGTTTATTAGTTAGTTTTCATGTTTATTTCCTCAATTCTTTGTTTGCTTTTATTGTTCCCCATGCGTAATTGGCATCCTGTCCGGATAGTTTTTACGACTCCATGTAATATTCCCTTCTCACAAAATACTAGCTGCGGGTAACTATGTGTATGTATGTGGCTGTTGTTGATTCTGTGTCCTAAACATCTTATTTAATAGCATGTATATTTAATAATGCGCCTAAAAGTATGCTAATTTTATTTTGTTGACAACATACACACCCACACACACGCTCAGCAGATTGCAGAAACTGCAGATAGCAGGCAAACTTTAACACCACTAAACACATCACATATGTTGCATGAGATATTCTGTTTGCTTATCAACTCCTCTCTCCATTTGCCAAGTTGCCCTTTATAAGTTGGCATGGAGGCAAAAATGAAAAAGTTTTCCTATATTTTATGCTCGAGAATTAATGCCAAAATATTTGAACGACTAAATGGAGTGAGTTAAATGATGGATGGTTAAGAACTTGATGTGAAAAGAGTTGTAAACTTCTCCAAATGAGTAAGAAGTTGAGGTCTCCTTTAATAGAGATTTATGTGGTTATAAAAGAAGTAAAACTTCAAAGTACTAAGCCTCTAAAACTAGAAGTGCTTCCATTAGGAGTGTTGTCACTATGTTGGTATGTGGTTATCTTTTACATTTTACAGTAATCAAATTACACATTGTGTAATCTGTAAAAGGGACTAAATATTAAGCCAAACTTTTGCAATAAAATGTTAACAAAATTTTGCTCGGAAAGAAAATAAGCTACTTAAACACATATAACACTAAACGAAATTTGGTACTCAAAATACTGTTTATCGGGCTAAAAACTAAGCAAGCATCTCGACTATCATTGCAGCGCTAAGAGGTCTCTCCACATTAAAAAGATAAAACCTTTGGAAAATCTTTGCGACAAACAATTTTGTTTCATTTGGGGGTGTACTATTTTTGTAGCAACAGTGCTATTTACATTTTTCTTCACTATTGAATATTATTCGCGAATTTTCCACTTTTTGATGTAAAAGTCACTTTGTTTACAGTACGAACTTTGTTTGCGATATATGATGAATCTTTTACTGCAAAATTCTTCATTCCACAACCTGTGGGCGGTAGCTTCCGGCTAAGCTTCTTACAATAACGATAATCACCATACTGATTGGAGCTCAATGTTCCAGCCTGTGTGGTGCACCTAGTTATCCCGTGCCGGAATGTAGGTCTTTGGGGATTGCAAATGGGTCATATCGGCTCGGATTTGGATATAGCCCCATATAAACCGATCTCGTTATTTGACTTCTTGAGCCTATGGAAGCCGCGATTGTTATTCAATTTGGCTGAAATGGCAAAATACGTGGTTAGTGCAATACAAATTAGTCAATAACATGATATAGGTCCAATGTAAACCGATTTCCTGATTAGACATCATTTTTTTCTGTCAGCCATCACGCAGGGGATGTCCCCTATGAATGCAGTGCATTGCGTTAGCGAGAGGAGGGGAAAGGATGTAGTGCTTTTTGACATTTGTCTTAAATCTTTGGATGTCAAAGTGGGTGGGAAAAACAATAGCCGGAAGTCGATTCCACATACGACCGGTTCAGGCGAAATAAGAATTCTCTCTATAATGCATTGCGCGGTCCGCTGGCCAATCAATTACAAACGGGTGTGAGTTCCCGGAATAAGAAGACGAATATCAGACGAATACGCACCATGAATGTACCGATAGAAGAGCGCCAAACAACCCACATTGCGACGATGATGAAGGGAGGCAATAGAGTTGGATACCCCACTGTCCCCAACCAACGCCATCGTTCCCCTCTCCAGGGATAAATTGGAGCTCCAGCCCATACATGTGAGTTGTACTCCATTTTCGGCCTTATGAAAGTCGTGTGGATGTTAAGAGGATCAGACGGAGTGAAATAATTCTTACACCGTTTACGGAAGCCTAAAAACTTGAATGCTCTTTCGACACTTCGAATACATGTTTAGCCCAACGGACATCACTTTCTATTTTCATGCCCAGAACATCAAGAGCTTGTGATTGTTCAACATCTACACCGTTGATAGACAAAGATGATGAGCGAATCATTTGTGTGACAACAAGCAGCACTGAGTCTTCCGTACATTAAAATCTACTCGATTCTTTGACCCCACTCAGAAATGGCCAGCAAATCCTGGCAGAGTGCATCGTCCGTAACCCGCTTCTTGTCCTCAATCTCTCGAAGACTTGTCCAATGGTCTAATGAGTACGAATGACAGAGATTACTGTCATCCGCAAATGAGTAGATCGGATTCGATGTCTGACCCAACAGATCGGTCAATTTGTGTTCATTGGATGAGAACCCATCTATAACGACTCGAATATTGCGATCTCTGAGAAAGCTCGAAATAAATCGAACGAAGCCATTACCGACACCTTTGCTTTGCTTTGATAGTAGTGCACCGTGCCAGACCCTATCAAATGCCTTGGAAATATCCAGAGCCACAACCTTACTCTCACCAAACTGGTGGATTAGGCGACTCCAACGTCCCGACAGAAGTGCCACGAGGTCGCCCGTGGCTAAGAAGGCCATTAGACTCTAAATACCTCACAAGATGGTGATTAACCATGCTCTTCAAGACCTTGGAGAGAGCTGAGCATATCGCAATCGGCCGATAATTCGCAGGGTTGTTTGCCTCACCCTTCTTGGGTATTGGCTGAACGTTCGCAACCTTCCAACGCGCCGGGAAGACTCCCGCACGGTAGGCATCTTGCAACCTAGAAACTGAAATTGTTGTCCGGGAGATCTGATATTTACCACGTAGTGTTCAACAATCGTACTAAACATGGTCTAAGCCGGTTTATCTGTTAAGACTCTTTCTTTTGATTTTTAAAATCTTTTCGTGATTTTTCGAACATATTCCAACTCGAGATGATATTCTGCTTTCTTTTCAAAGAATAGAAAACATCACTTGCAGTGACATTCAACGAATGGTCAAGTACACAACAAAGAGAGTTTGGCAATGTTGTTGTGTTTTGCTGTATTTCCTTTATGGCTAATGCATTATTTTTTCATGTGTATAGTGATAAGAATATTGTTCGACTTAGTATGATTTTCTTTAGATTATGGTGTGTCAGTGCGCCTGTCTTACTGTCCATATTAAATTGTGTACGAAGTATAGATCACAATATTATCTGGTCACCTTCAAATATTCCACAGGCATTTTTTTTTGTCCAAAGACGAAGTTTATCAAAACAGAATGAAATCCATTCTGATTTGGATATAGCTCCAACACATATGTTCGTTCGATTTAATGTGGTAAATTTTTAAACGATCCTCACAAAATTTGGGACCTAGCTTTCACGAATGAACAAAAAAAATTATTTGCCACAAATTCTTGCAATTTTGTCTTTAAGTCTCAACGTATGGATCTAAATTAGATGGTGTCACCGGGGCAGGAATCTTCATTGCGTTCCATGGAATAAGGGAGTCAAATACCATAGGATTTAAGACGGGTGATTTTGCAAACCTGAAGTAGAGCTGTTAAAATATCGATGGCACAATCGATATTTTATGTCTGAATTTCGATTTATATTTTTCCTACCAATACTAGGTTAGGTTAAGTGGCAGTCTGCCATCAGACTCACTTAGACGTTTTCGTCTATTGTGATATTGTGAGAAGGAAGATACCTTTTAGTTCCTACTGTTGAACCATCCAGATCTCTTTAAAAAGCCAAACAACTTGCGAATGTTCACATCCGCTAAATCAGACAGATTCTCAATGAAATGAGAACCTAAGGTGGAACTCCTTCTGACTTCTAATGCGGGACATACACACAGAAGGTTTTCTATAGTCTCTTCTTCTTCGATGTCCTCACAGCTTCTGCAAATGTAGTTGATGGCAACCTTCAGTCTGTCAGCATGTTTTTCGATTAGACGGTGACCCGTCATGGCGGACATAATGACTGAGGCGTCTGTTCTAGCCATTGACAGCCCTTCAAATCACAGTGTCAGACAACACCTCATGTGCGCTGTTATGTAGAAGGCTTCCACCCTATTGAAAAGCACGAACAAGGAAGGTAGCACAATAGGTTCTCATTAGCGATACCTTCCTGGCCAGCTCGTCTGACCTCTTATTCCTCATGATTCTAAGCAGATCGATGTTTCCAGCTTATTTCGTCCTATCACCACTCGACTCCAGTAACTTCGGCCGTGACCACCCTCCAAAACTCAGCGTCAGCCAACACCTCATGTGCGCGGTTATGTAGAAGGCTTCCACCCTATTGAAAAGCACGAACAAGGAAGGTTTAACCGATTCAGTAGCACAATAGGTTCTCATTAGCGATCCCTTCCTGGCCAGACGACTTGGCCTCTTAATCCCCATCATTCTAAGAAGCTCGATATTTTACGCTTATTTCGTCCTATCACCTTCGACCCCAGTAACTTCGGCCGCGACCACTCTCCAAACCACAGCGTCAGCCAACACCTCATGTGCGCGGTTATATAGATGGCTTCCATCCCATTGAAAAGCACGCACAGTAGGCTCTCATTAGCGATCCATTCCTGGCCAGCTCGTCTGGCTTCTTTTTCCCCCATGATTCTAAGAAGCTCGATGTTTCCACCTTATTTCGTCCTATCACGACTCGTCCCCAGTAACTTCGGCCGTGACCACCCTCCAAAACACAGCGTCAGCCAACACCTCATGTGCGCGGTTGTGTAGAAGGCTTCCACCCTATTGAAAAGCACGAACAAGGAAGGTTTAACTGATTCAGTAGCTCAATAGGCTCTCATCAGCGATCCATTCCAGGCCAACTCGTCTGGCCTCTTTTTCCCCATGATTCTAAGAAGCTCGATGTTTCCACCTTATTTCGTCCTATCACGACTCGTCCCCAGTAACTTCGACCGTGACCACCCTCCAAAACATAACGTCAGCCAACACTTCATGTGCGCGGTAATGTAGAAGGCTTCCAACCTATTGAAAAGTACGCACAAATAAGGTTTTACTGATTCAGTAGCTCAATAGGCTCTCATCAGCGATCCATTCCAGGCCAGCTCGTCTGGCCTCTTTTTCCCCATGATTCTAAGAAGCTCGATGTTTCCAGCTTATTTCGTCCTACCACGACTCGACCCCAGTAACTTCGGCTCAGGCGACCGGTCAAGAGCGGCCTTTTGCATCGTAATCGTCTTTAGTGACTTCAGGATAAAGCTGGAAAACTATCGATAGTCGCAACATTCAATATGTTCGATATTTCTAATAACAAATATGAATGGTATCGATACTAGTAGTTTCCCATCACCTATATTCCATATGAAAATAAGATGTAAAAATCAGGAGATCGATTTACCTTGATGCAATATAAATGCACAGACCTAATAAAGCCGATTTAATTCAGCCAGTTGGAAGTCATAGAGAAATAATTGTACAAAATTTCGGCCCAATCGGATGAAAATTGCGCTCTCTACAGGAGCAACATATCTTAAAGGATACATTCAGTGTCGAATCGCGTATGCTTATATCATTTTACAAAGAATTTTACTTCACCGATAGTATTGCAAGATAGAAGTAGTTCTCAGTGCCACCTGTCTACTTGGGAGGAGAGAATGTTCCATTTACAGAAAGCGCAAAATACCCAGGTAAACAAACTTCAGGACAGGAAACTTCAAATCCAACATTTTGGAGGGGGAGGGAAAGGCAACTCTTGCCCTATACACCTGCAAGACGGCCATTCGTAAAAGTTGGGGCGTCTAGACCACGCGTCATGCATTGGGTATATACTGCAGTTGTCAGACCTTTAATGCCATTTGGTGTTGTGGCCGGTTGGACGGCGCTTCAAAAGTCCAACTACTGTTCAACCCTCATCCGGATCCAAACGATGGCTTGTTTGTGTATGACAGCCGCGCAGATCCTGGAACTGGAATCTGTGCATATGGCTGTGGTGACATATAAGCTAAGTTTTCAGGACTAATTCCGAAGGGCAACGAATGATAGATGGTCACATCTATCAAAACTATGTGACCTAATCTAGACTTGAAGAGGTCTACCGCTTTGCTGTCATTGGCTAGAATAGAATTTTGAAACAGAACGTTACTTAACGTAAGAAAGTATGACCTCGGAGACTGTCATACACCTTTGTGTCATTGCCTCGTAATAGCGAAAAGATTGCCTTCAGACACAAAGTCCTCTCGTCAAATGGGCTTATGAGAACTGCTCTCTTAATAGCTTGATTTTGTTTATTCGTTGGTTTCCCCTTTCCTTGCTACACACCACCATAAAATGGAGGTATACTAACATCATCACTCCGTTTGTAACACCTCAAAGCATTGGTCCTGGATCCCTTAAAGTATATCTTCCTATATATAAAAATCAATTTGTGTTTGTTTGTCGGTTTGTTTGTTTGTGTGTTCCTTATAGACTCAAAAACAGCTGAACCGAATTCGTGAAATTTTCACAAATGCTGCATAATGATCCCGTGGTGAATATAGGGACTACTTTTTGATATCTGAAGGGGGGGGGGGGGGGGGGGGGGGGGGGGGGGGGGGGGGGCGGATCCTCCCCTTACCCTAATTTTCAGAAACGCCAGATTTCGGAGATGATTCGTGCGATTTAAGCGAAATTTTGTGTGCTCTCTTATAGTAACCTAAAAACAAACATTTGGTATCCAAATTTCAGATGGGGTACCTAAGGGGGCCGCCATACCCCCAAAACCTACCAAATATATACATAGGCCAATCACGACAATATGAGACTCAAATGAAAGGTAATTAAGATTAGAAAACTTATCTGATGTCCAATTGTTTCGCGGACCACCTCAACTCCCAATACACACCTATATCGGCCATATTTATCGACCATGGCAATATGGAACTAAAGTGCAAGGTATTTGCGAGTAGAGTAAGAATCTGATATCCAAGTGTGGGACCACGTTTCTGGGGGTCCACCCCTTCCCCAAACAGAACTTATTTACTGACCATGGCAATATGGGGCTTAAATAACAGCTCTTTGAATGTAAAATACGAACCTGATATCCAAATATGGGACCAAGTGTTTGGGAGGCCGCCCATCTCCAAAAACATCCCCCAAAGAGGAAAAATTTACGACCATAGCAATATGGGGCTCAAATGAAAAGTCTTTGGGATTAAAGCACGAATCCGATATCAATATTTGGGAAAAGTGTCTATGGGGCCAACCCACCCCCATAACACCACCCATATAGGACGTATTTGCTGACCATTGCAATATGGGGCTCAACTAAGAGGTATTTTAGAGTAGAACACGAATATGACATATATTTTTATGGCCATGTCACTGAGTGGCAGCCCAAAACACCCCAAACCGGTCATGTTTGCCGACTATGGAAATATGGGGCTAAAATAAAAGGTATTTAGGAGCAGACCACAAATCTGATATCAACATTCGGAACTAACTGTCTAGGGAACGTCCCACCACCATAATAGCCCCAAGTAGGACGTATTTGCTCACCAAGACAATTTGGGTCTTCAAGACTGTGGAGCTCGATATTCATAGTTTTTAGGGCCCATACCCCAAACCGGACATATTGCCGGCTTTTTCAATAAGGGGTTTAAGTGAATTGTATTTGAGATTAGAAAACGAATTTGATATCCAATTTTGAGGCCAATGGCAATATGGGGTTCAAATATATGAGAATATAACGCGTTGCTGATATATTTGCAGGCCTTAGTGATTGGGGGACCACCCTTCTCCCCAAAACACCCCTAAATCGGGCATATTTACCCACCATGTCAATGTGGAAAGGAATTGGGAGGTAGAAAGTAATCGGAGGTGGAAAGGAATTGGAGGTTTGGGGGATGGGAAAGGCATAGACCCCCAGAAAATTGGTCCCGAAGTGTGTATCAATTCTTGCTCTACCTCCAGAAAGTGGAAAGGAATTGGGAGGTAGAGCAAGAATTGATACACACTTTCGGGACCAATTTATCTGGGGGTCTACCCCTTTCCCAAAATACCCTACAAACAGCAATTTTTTACTGACCATCGCAATATGGGGCTTAAATAAAGGTATTTAAGAGTAGAATACGAATTTGATATCCAACTGTAGGACCACGTATTTAGCGCATCACCCCTTCCCCAAAACACCCCCCAAAAGGTAAAAATTTTTCGACCATGCCAATATGTGGCTCAAATGAAAGGTATTTGAGATTAGAAAACGAATTTGATAACCCATTTTGGGCCATGTGTTTGGGGGACACCTCGTCCTGTAAACTCGCCTTAAACCAATCGCAATATGGAGTTTAAACAAATGGTATTTGAGAGAAGAGCACGATGCTGATATTTTTTTAGGGCCAAGCGTCTGGGGGACCACCTCACCCCCGAAAACGCCCCTGAATCAGATATCATGAGAATATCGGGCTGAAATAAAGCATTTTAAGAATGGAGTACACCTTACATCCAAACTTATATTCGTAGACCAATAGAGATTATATGGGATTCAGATAAAGGCTCTTATATTGTTAAACTGTTAGTCAAGCGATATACTCTTTTCGTAGCATGGTATTTCACTAAAAGCTCTTAATTTGTCGAAAATAAATATTCAAAGGATAATTTAGAATAAATGGCCGCTTGAAGTTGTACACAATTTCTTCTTATTGGTTGGTTGTGATTGTAAATGGGTCAAAGCGGACCAAATTAAGATATTGCCAGATTGATCAGGATGCATGTATGAAGACCCGATTGGAGTGAAATGTTTTGCTGGTTGACTATTATTCTAATGAACTAACATTCTGTGTATTGAGAGAGTTTCTCCCAATCATACAAATTAACAAAATAAGACATTACAACTATTTCTAACATCAATAAATTTCAAACTAAAATGAATGTTGCGTCAACATTCGAATATGTATGTGGGTGCCGAACTAACACAATTGAACCCTCCAAAGCTGGATAATAAGATATTCTGCTAACAAACCATTTTCAATGCATTTCATGGTCTGATAGACAGCCATTGGGATATGGGAGGACACGCGAGCATAAACCTGCATTTATGGTTTAAAGACGTCAGCAACTTTTAGCTACAGTCGTCACACACTGTAGACATGGACACATAATAGGGGGTTGTGATAGTGGGAAACTTGTTATACAAGCTACGAAAACAAGGACTAAATGTCAGTTTTGTAATTCGGACTATGTTCTGTTTTTTAGTCCTCTATCTTTTTTTTTTTTTTGTATTTGTGTGTAGGAGTGGGTGCTTTTCTGTTATGGACATAGTGGTTATTTTTGGTTTTTTTCGCATTGGGTTTGTGAAGCACATTGCTCGCTGGGAGCCAGCATTGGGTTTGTTCTCATCCAAAGAACAATTTTTTCACTTTGTCAGTTGTTGGTCATGTCCTGCTTCAGTCTCTACTCGTACAACTTTGCTTTGATGTGCCTTGGTTGTAGTAGTACTTGTCGGTTGGTTTAGAGCGGATTATTGTCACACTTTGTCATTGGCTCGTTGCCAAGTGATGATCTGAGATGTTTGGTTACATTTTTCCGGTATTCCTCGCGACAATGAGAGGGTCCAAAGGCTGCAGCAACAACAACATTAACGATATCATCGACAATGATAGTGATGATGGCAGAGACACCGCAGATGCATTTCGAGCAAAAACTTGTGCCTTTCATTCGATGGCGTAACACATGTTGGTTTATGATTAGTAAAGTTTCCTTCTTTCGAAAGTTTTCTCAACGTAATTGTCACCAGGCATAATACAGCATGACGCTTAAGAACCCTGAAGAGACTGGCATATGAGATGTACTATTAGTATAATATTGTTGGTGAAAACAAAACAAAGACCGCAGATATGCTCATATTTAGAGAATCTATTATAAACAATTAAATATAATCTGGGGAACGCACCACTTCTTCTTCTTCTAAAAATGTCTATATAACAATTCTATCAAATCAGGCAAAACTGTAATTATAAACCGATTTAGACAATACTTGGCACGAATGTTGGCTAATCGGATTAGAAACGTGGCTTCCAGGAGCTTAAGGTATCAAATAGGGAGATCGGTAATATGGGAGCTATATCAGGTTATTTACCGATTTGGACCGTATATGACACGGTTGTTAAAAGTCATTACAAAAAATTCCGTGCAAAATTTCAGTTCAATCGTATTAGAACTGCAGCTTCCAGATACTCAAGATGTCGAATCGGGAGAACGGTATTTATGGAAGCTATATCAGTTTATTAACCGAATTAGACCCTACTTGACATAGTTGTTGGAAGTCACTAAGTACAAGATTTCATCCAAATCGGATAACAATTGAGCTTCCAGGGGCTCAAGAAGTCATGTTTGGAGATTGGTTTGTATGGGAGCTACTAGCTGGACCGGTCCCGCCTCGCTGCGCCTTCTATTACTTTATATGGAACAAAATTTTCTTTGAAATATTTATTTTTTACAATTAAAGAGCTTTTAGTGAAATACCAGGCTACGAAAATAGTATCGAACATCGAAATATCCATTTCCGACCCTATCTTGATCTTGATCAGCGTAAAAATCTAAAACGATCTAGCCATGTCCGCCCGTCTGTCTGTTGAAATCACGCTACAGTCTTTAACAATAGAGATATTGAGCTGAAACTTTGCACAGATTCTTTTTTTGTTCATAACCAGGTTAAGTTCGAAGGTGGGCTATATCGGACTATATCTTGATATAGCCCCCATATAGACCGATCCGCCGAATTAGGGTCTTAGGCCCATAAAAGCCACATTTATTATCAGATTTTGATGAAATTTGAGACGTTGAGTTATATTAGACCAGTCGACATTCTTCTTCAATTTGGTTAAGATCGGTTAAGATTTGGATATAGCTGCCATATAGACCGATCTCTCGTTTTAGGGTCTTGGGCCTATAAAAGGCGCATTTATTGTCCGATTAAGCCATAATTTAGGACGGTGAGTTGTCCATCTTCAATTTGGCTCAGATCGGTTTAGATTTGAATATATATGCCATATAGACCGATTTTTCGATTTAAGGTCTTGGGCCCATAAAAGGCACATTTATTGTCCGATTTCACCGACATTTGGTACAGTGAATTGTGTTAGGCCCTTCAATATTCGTCTTTAATTTGGCTCAGATCGGTTCAGATTTGGATATAGCTGCCATATAGACTGATCTCTCGATTTAAGGTTTTGGGCCCATAAAATGCGCATTTATTGTCCGATTTAGCCAAAATTTGGGACCGTGAGTTTGGTAAGATCTTTCGATATCCTTCTTCAATTTGGCCCAGATCGGTTCAGATTTGGATATAGCTGCCATACAGACCCATCTCTTGATTTAAGGTTTTTGGGCCCATAAAGCCGCATTTATTGTCCGATGTCGCCGAAATTTGGGACAGTGAGTTGTGTTTTGCCCTTAGACATCTTTCTGCAATATGGCACAGATCGGTTCAGATTTGGATATAGCTGCCATATAGACCGATCTATCGGTCTATATGGCGTCATAAAAGGCACATTTATAATCCGATTTCGGTGAAATTTGACACATCCCTGTCGTATATGGGTCAGATCGGTCCATATTTGAATACGGCTACCAAAAAGACCAATATTGAACAATGACTTGTACTTATTAGACCACTCAATGTTAATGTCGAATTTGATCCAAATCGGACCATTTGTCGGTACAGCTGCAATTGAGGCATAAATTATACATTTTTCACCGGATTATGACGAAAGGGGTTTACATATATACCCGAGGTGTTGGGTATCCAAAGTTGGGACCGGTCGAACTTAACGCCATTTAACTTGTTTCTTTTCAACCTCATCTATTTTTTCTTTTCTCCCTCATCTGCCCTGTACAATATCACCCATTTCGTACCTTTTTGGTACTTTTTTTTCCAAAAACTCTTATAGTCACCCAATTAAGCTTGCCATAGTGTACCTAAGTTCCAAAACTCAGAGCTCTAGTTCAATTTATAAATAAAGTACCATATAGTATCAATTGTGGTATTAAATATACCATTTGTCCCATTCCCGGTGCGATTTTCCATTTTTTCCCAAACCTTATTTTTTCGAGACGTTCTTTAATTTAAGACCAAAAACATATTTCTAGCCCTTTCCGTTCGCGCTGGGCAAATATGTACCATATTATACTTTTTGAGACTTTTTAGTACCTAAACGTACGAATATCACCAAATCCGACTTTATCCGTGCCTACAACCCAAGACCAACATTCATGGAAAATTTTATGATTCTAGCTTTAGCCGTTTGGGCTGGCCGATGATCAGTCAGTCATGCAACTCTTTTATATATATAGAAAGTAGCTTTCATATAAACCGTTATACCGATTTTAGGACTTGAGCTACTAGAGCCCGCAATTACCATCCGATAGGTTGACATTTTCCACGTGGCATTTATTATATTAAAGGACACGCGCCAAGTAACCGCAGTTTAGAGCTGACAAAATATCGATGGCATAACCAATATTACGGACATAGGTCAATAGCTATGCAAAATCAATACATAGACGAAATAAAACCAAATTTAATAAGGTCAGTTGAAGGTCATGAGAAAAATCATTGCGCAAATTTTTAGTCCAATCGACCGTCTGCAACCCATCCTAATCCCACAGACTCAGCATGATTCCCGAGCACATGGCCTCGATTTTCTACGCTCCTTCTCCAATCTCTGGCAAAATGACCTAGCCATCGCAACCGTTGTCCTGGTCCATAAATTTGACGAAGAATCATTCTCTCAAACACTCGAAGCACTGCCTCGTCTGCTTTCACGAGTATGTATCCCTCGTCTGCTTCCACAAGTACCTATGCCTCAGAGCCATATAATAACGCGTTTGCCATCAGTCTCTTGTATAGTTTCTTGCCCCTTATTTCTAAACTGCTTGCTTAATGCAAGCTATGCTTACCAATATTATTCTTCGATTTGTTTCAAAACGGGTGTCATTCGTTTTAGTTACGGTGGTGCCGAGGTATATATAGTTGAGTCGATTATCTCAAATTTTTGGTTTCCGAATTTCTCAATTTGCTTTATCTGCTGGGGTGTACATTTAGTTTTATCTCTATTTACTGCCACACTAATTTTCATTGATTCTATTTCGGTCCTTTCAAATGCTGCAGTTACTACTTCCGGTGATCGACCCATTATATCGATGTCATCGTCACGGGCGAGTAGCATGAGTTCTCTTGTGGGAGAGACCAAACGATTAGCTTTTTCCTTGTCTGAAAACTCGTTTGGTATTCAATGGTTCGAAGAGATTCTTTCCTATTCTTACCGACGTACGTCTATCAGCATGTGCCATCCTGCTGAGTCTTATTAATTTTACAGGGATACCAAACACAGATATGGCTTGAAATACTTTTGAAAGTATAGGGCTGCGAAAACGGATTTGTAGTCAACGAAATGTTGCCATGTCCTTCTCGGGTCTTTTCCGGTATTTGGCGCACCGTAAATATCTAGTCTTTGGTGTATTTACCAGGTCTAAGCCGCATTGATAGGGTAGTTGGCGGTACGAGACATAGTATGCTGAGATTAAAATTATCTGGTATGCGTTCTTTTAGCCAGATCGCGCCGACAAGCTGATGCATGACCCTTATCAGCGTGTCGCCTTCGGTCTTAAATAATTCAGGGGGAAAACCATCGGCTCCTGCTGCGTTGTTGTTCTTCAGTTTGGCCACTGCTACTTGGGCTTAATTTTGACTAGGAGGAACAAATTCTATACCATCATCAGGGATTGGTTCTGCGGTATTGTCTACGCCGCCATTTTTGGACACTAGCTGCTTGGTAAAACGTTCTCTTCATATTTCAAGCACACTATCTCTATCAGTTGCCAGATTTCCTTCGTTGTCTCAGAAGGAGGATGTGCCAGCACCAATGCCACCGGTTTGATGTTTGATTCTTTGGTAAAATTTCTAAACTTCATTCTGACTCCAGTACATCTCAAATCGCACACACTTAAGTCTTTTCATTTCCTTGTTATACCCACCACCGAAAGATGGGGGTATATTCATTTTGTCATTCCGTTTGCAACACTTCGAAATATACATTTCCGACCCTATAAAGTATATATGTATATTCTTGATCAGCTTAAAAATCTAAGACGATCTAGACATGTCCGTCTGTCGAAATCACGCTACAGTCTTTAAAAATAGAGATATTGAGCTGAAACTTTGCACAGATTCTTTTTTTTAGCCATAAGCAGGTAAACAAGTTAAGTTCGAAGATGGGCTATATCGGACTATATCTTGATATAGCCCCCATAAAAGGCGCAGTTATTGTCCGATGCTGCCGAAATTTGGGACATAGAGTTAAGTTAAACCCCTCCACATATTTATGCAATTTGGTATAGATCGATCAAGATTTGCATAAAGCTGCCATATAGACCCATATCTCGATTTAAAGTCTTGGCACCAAAAAAGGCGCATTTATAATCCGAATAACTGAAATATGACACAGTGACTTATGTAAGGCTTTTCGACATCCATGTTGTATATGGTTCACATCGGTTTATTTTTAGATATAGCTACTAAAAAGACCAATATTTTGTTATACACAATTGAACAATGACTTGTATTTATTAGTATTTGGTCCAAATCGGAACATATTTGGATATAACTTCTATGGGACATAAGGTATGCAATTTTCACCGGATTTTCATGAAAGGTGGTTTATATATATACACGAGGTGGTGGGTATCCAAAGTTCGGCCCGGCCGAACTTAACGCCTTTTTACTTGTTCTCTCTTCTTCCCTTTCTCCTGATACCACTCCTTCATCCGGATCGTTGCTACTGATTGCAGGGTTGCTGTGTGTACGGTATTCTTGGCTTCAGTAGCATTTTGATACTTTTGGTCTTACCATGGGTTTCTTAGGAGATGCTTCTAGTACCCAAGCACGAATATCGCGGCATTTTCCATGGAGTGGGCAATGGATTGCCTCTGCGCCCGTTATATCATCGAGACAAGGAGTTCCTTCATCAAGCAGTTGGGTCAGTCGAGTGGAGTATGACGTAGCCATGTTGAAATTTAGCCGCGGCGAAGTCTATTTGCTTCAACCTATTAACGGACGTTATCCCTTGGAGGCTAAATTTTCGAACTGTTGGACCAAAGATATGTTCCTCCCCTATCTTCGCATTGAAATCTCCTAGAACGGTATTAATACAATTGGCGGACAAGGACCGTATTCTCTCTGCAGGCGCTCGTACCATTGGTCTGCTCGTTCATATCTTCCGTCGGCATATGGGCACAAATAAGGCTGATGTTGAAAAATTTGGCCTTTATGCGGATTGTGGTTTGCCTTTCATCCACAGGAGTAAACAAGGAGACAAAGTGTATTAGTTCCGACTAAACATGACTCCCCAGCCAAATTCATGCCTCGTATCATGACAGCTATAGTATAGTATGTCACCGTTTGGTATTGTTTTGATGCCCCTCCCGATCCACCGCACTTCCTTTAAGGTGGTAATATCTACCTTGTACTTATCCAATACATCCGCTAGTGCGTATATTGCACCTTCTCCATAAAGAGTCCGGAAATTCCAGGTACTGATCCGAAAATCATGGTCCTTTTTTCGTTTGCGCGGGTCGTCAACATTAAAGGAGTCCGCTTTTGCTATTCTTTTGTTTCCCACAGCAATCTTTTCAGTTTTCCGGTGTGGGTCACTGCCACAACGCCCAGCGCATGGATTATGTGATATCGAACATGTATCCCTCGTCGTCGCGCGCCGCATGCTTTAAGATCCGACTTCCGCTTTCAGCCGCCCCTAATCTGAAAACGTAAGCTGATGTTGATCATTGGTTATTTGAAGGCGCCAATAACTCGGCTTGTCCATTCGAGTATCATTAGCACACAGGGCCACTTTCAAGGCCTTGAAAATCGCAAAAACCTCAGCCTGAAAGACAGCGCACCCGTGCTAAGTATGGCCCAAATTGTTTCATAGCTTCATACTGCTCCCATATATGACTTCTTGAGCCACTAGAGGGTGCAATTATTACATGATTTTGCTGGTAGAGTTTTGTTCTGCCTCCCAACTAGAATGTATCACCAGTATGGTGTATATTGTCAAAAAAAAAAAAAAAATTACTAATTCGATTTATGGTGGGGGGTGCAAAAGATTCGCCTTGGGTTCTGACTATATTTAAGACTTTTGTCACATGGGAAGTTCTCCTACACCATTTTGTGACTGATATTTTTATACCCTCCACCATAGGATGGGGGGTATACTAATTTCGTCATTCTGTTTGTAACTACTCGAAATATTCGTCTGAGACCCCATAAAGTATATATATTCTTGATTGTCGCTACATTTTATGTCGATTTAGATATGACCGTCTGTCGAAAGCACGCTAACTTCCGAAGGAGTAAAGCTAGCAGCTTGAAATTTTGTACAAATACTTCTTATCAGTGTAGGTCGGTTGGTATTGTAAATGGGCCATATCGGTCCATGTTTTGATATAGCTGCCATATAAACCGATCTTGGGTCTTGACTTCTTGAGCCTCTAGAGGGCGCAATTCTTATCCGATTTGAATGAATTTTTGTACGACATGTTTTGTTATGATATCCAACAACTGTGCCAAGTATGGTTTAAATCGTTCCATAACCTTATATAGCTGTCATATAAACCGATCTTGGGTCTTGACTTCTTGAGCCTCTAGAGGGCGCAATTCCTATCCGATTAGGCTAAAATTTTGCATGACGTATTTAATTCTTACTTTTAACAACTGTGTCAAATAAGGTTCAAATTGGTTCATAACCTGATATAGCTTCCATATAAACCGATGTGGGATCTTGACTTCTTGAGCCTCTAAAGGTCGCAATTATTATCCGATTTTCCTGAAATTTTGTACGACGGATCCTCTCATGACCATCAACATACGTGTTTATTACGGTCTGAATCGGCCTATAGCCCGATAAAGCTTCTATATAAATCGATCTCTCTATTTTACTTCTTGAGCCCCTAAAGGGCGAAATCTTAAATCGAATTGGCTTTGACACAGGTCTCTAACATATAATTTAATTGTGATCCAAACCGGACCATATCTTGATATCGCCCTAATAGCAGAGCAAATATTTTCTTATATCCTTTTTGCCTAAGAAGAGATGCCGGGAAAAGAACTCGACAAATGCGATCCATGGTGGAGGGTATATAAGATTCGGCCCGGCCGAAATTAGCACGCTTTTACTTGTAAAAACTACTTGCACGCTAAAAATTTGATTTTTTGTAAAAGAAGAAAGGCATACTCTCAATTTTTATAGGACGGCAGGGTCCAGAAGAGTTTTGGAGTGTACGACGGAGATTAACGCCTTCTCTTAGGATGCCAAAACAGCAGTTTTTGTCTGCTGAAAATGGGAAAGCAGATATTACTGCTGTTTCAGCAAACATAGGTCTGCTGTATTAGCAAACATTTCGTACTGCTATTTCAACTAACAAAATTTGCTGTTTGAATACACAAGTATTGTATGCTACTTTTTATATAACAATTTTTTAGGATTTTTTTTTTTAGAAATTTTGTTGGAAGAGATGATTTTAATTTATGAAATATAACTGTAAAGAAGCTACCTGATCCATCAATTGGAACACTTTTCTGTGTTTGGCTGATCTCGTTCGAAGTTTTGTTATTGCTATACTAATGTATACATGACTGGCATGGCCTTTTGTATCGGTGATTATAAACATCCACTGAGACACAAATTTACATTTGTAATTTACTTTTTCTTCTAACATCCCCTTCATAATTAAGCAGCAGTAATTTTCAGCAAAAAACAGACTTTTCAGCACTAAGCCTGCTACTCCGAAAATGCAGAACTCCTGCTGTAATAGCAGAACTACTACTACGGAATATGATTAGGCAATGGCTAGGATTAAGGGACCGATATCAAACAGAGCCTCAGTACACTGGTGGAATGACTCAATCGATGAACATATGTAGACGTGATTGCATCCGAAAAAGCCGAAAGTACACCAGAGTTAAACGCAGGGGCGCAGAGGGAGCAGAGCGTACCCAATATAAGAAGTCCAAAAAAGCACTCGGTATCGCCATTACCAAAACCAAAAGAGATAAATAGGAATAACTAAAAGAAGTCCTCAATAGAGATCTCCGGGGACTGGATACAAAGTCGTAATGAAAAAGCTTGGACACACACCCTCCCCCATTCACAATTGAAGAACTTCAACACGCTACACGTTGCTTTCAAAGCGGAAAGACGCACGGCCCCGAACCGGACCGGAAATTCTTCTGAGCATCTAAAACAAATGTTTATCAGAAGAAATATCTCAGATGCATTGAAACAAGAAAAGCTGGTTTTAATCGCCAAAGGGAAAGGTGATACAGAATTGTCATCGTCTTACAGGCCACTGTGTATGCTAGACACAGCGGGCAAGCTGTTGGAGCATTTAATTAAGCCTAGACTCGCGAAGGCAAAGGACGAAGCTAAAGGACGTCGCTGAACCCTTGGGTTGGCAATTTAAAAATGGACTTTAAATTAACGGAGTATTTGATGAAGATCACGGGAAGTTATCTGAGAAACTGGGTGCTCTTCTACACATCCACTGGGGGTATGGGGAGGTATGAAGTAAAGTCGGGCACTGCGCAAGGTTCCATACTTGGGGCCCACCTCTGAAACGGCAGCTACGACGGAATACTGAGATGCCAGTAAACTCATTTCTGGTCGGATACGCAGACAACATTACTGCTGTCATCAGAGCAAGGAATAAGGGCGAAGCGCAACGAAAACTACAACAGGTCATTATCAAAACTAAGCATTGATTGGAATCCCACGGGATACAGCTGGCAATGCAAAAAACGTAGAGGACTTCGTCTTACCCACTAGAAGGCACGTGAAATACAGAGGAGTACGACTCGCCATTAAACCGACGTTAACAGCCCAGTCGCAGTACGCGGCAACAAAAGCGGCGAAAATAATGACACATCAAGGCGATTAATGGCGAATATCGGGGGACCTCTACCAGGTAGGCGCAAGCTAATGATGGAGGCCTGCAATAATATTTTTCTATATGGAAGCGAGATTTGGGGAAAATCCCTAAAGACCAGATGCAGGGCTAAGGCTCTGCTTCCGGTACAGGGAACGGCCGCACTTAGAGTTACCGATCAGTGTCTGAACCCGCAGTTCCCGTCATTGCCGGTATTGTACCAATAGACCTACAGTCCTTGGAGAGGATGAAACAAGATAACGCCAAACCGAACCCCCAACAGGAGTCCAGGAGTTTGAAAAACAACACACACTTGCCTAACTTTTATAAGTTCTTTGCTATGCTATTCTTTAAATAGAAAGCATTAAAAATAATATAAAGCTAGAATATGTTCGAAAAATCACTAAAATTTGTTATTTATTATAGTACAGGAAACCATGGTATAGTACAGGGAACCATGGCAGTAAAATGTTTTTCTAGAAAAAATTTCGTTTTGTAAAGCGTGTTTTTTAAATGGGGTATTTGGAATTTCCTGCACTTATATATTTGCTTATATATTTAATTTCCTTTGTTATACATGTCTACGAAATTTTTCAAGGGTCGTCAACAACTAGTAACCGCACCAAAGATCATCCGTCGCTTTATTGCGATGAAACTTGCTGCAAGTTCGAATGTTTAGTTTTTCTGTGGAATGGGGTACTCGTATTTGTTACTTGTAGCAGCCGAGTCTGTCATGTTTGTTTTATTTGATTTCCTACCCCAAAAAAAAACAGAAAGAGCCCTGTAACAAGGATTTATCAAACACAGAAAAGGGGAATAAAAACATTTTCTACTAACCAACTAACAAAAAAGCCACATCGAAACATGGCCAAGGGATGAGAGATAACAAATTGGCATTGTCCTTTGTAAATATGCTAAACAAACACATTCAGACACAGATACATATTCCATCTCCGGGGATTTTTTATGAATATATCCAAAAAAAGAACACGAAAAGGAAATCCCTTCTACGTAGCAAATAGTTTGCATATCCTAGAGCTTAACAATGTCATCATTAGTTTATGCAACTGTCACATTAGTGACAAAGTGAAAAAATTTCTAATTCTGCTGTCTCTTTGGAGATGCGTTGCAGGAAAGTCTAGTCTGTCATTGAAGCATTTCGTTTCCTTGCTCCACACAAAGCGCTATTTTTTCGAGAATGCCACAGAGAAATAAGCTCAATTACGTTTATCATTCGATTATTAGTTGCCAGATCCAATATGTTAGTAATGGAATTCGATTATGTGACCTGGATATTGTAGAGATAAAAAACGAAACTAGCTTGCACGGTGCGCTTCGCTACACCCTAAAATGGCTTTTTTTAATGGAATATTTTTTGCCCCTGGACAAATATGTGCTCTACTCTTAAATACCATTATTTTATATTAAGGGTGATTTTTTTGAGGTTAGGATTTTCATGCATTAGTATTTGACAGATTACGTGGGATTTCAGACATGGTGTCAAAGAGAAAGATGCTCAGTATGCTTTGACATTTCATCATGAATAGACTTACTAACGAGCAACGCTTGCAAATCATTGAATTTTATTACCAAAATCAGTGTTCGGTTCGAAATGTGTTCAAATTTTGACAAATTTTGTTCAGCGATGAGGCTCATTTCTGGTTGAATGGCTACGCACAGTGGGCCAAATGGCAAAAAAATTGGAAATAAGTCTACAACTTTTTATCTGTTGATTTTAGCCATACAAAATGTTCTAGACATTTGTAGAGGAGGACATAGGCTTTCAGAAAAGTGCTGTTGTTGGTCCATATCTTTAATACAGGGTGAGCTACAGGGTGTCAAAGTTGACCACTTTTGACTTCTCCAAGCTTCTGGGGGCCATAACTTTTGATCTACTCAACCGATTTACATGATTTAGGACTCTAGAGAAAGAGCTTGACAAGATCTAAAAAACTTATGCATAAAGTACCATGCCATCGTGTACTGTTAAGGAGTTATGAATTGTTTAATTTTAAAATATGAAAATTTGGCCTTGGTTTTTTTCAGTGTTTTTTAAATAACTCCGTCAATTTTAAAGCTATAAACTTCATACTTCACACAAATTATGCCAGCATATGTGTGCATAAAATACAAAAGGAATCACGTGAATATCTTTGGCGGTTTAAAAATGGCATCGTTTTCAATATGAAAAATATTTTTTTTGTCAAAAAATTGCAAAATTTTTCAAAAAAGATACTCCCATTTCCTTTAAGTTTTCGCAAACTTTGGCCGTCAAAGCATTATCATTTCTTTCCATTTTCACAAAGTCGAGGTATTAAGAAAAGTTTTAAGTGCTAATTTGGCTAATTTCGATATCAAACAACACCGTTATCTTAAGACCAAAATGGCCAATTTTTTTACTAAACTTCAAAAGTTTCTCACTGGAAAAAAAGTTCCACGGGGATTTTTTCGCTTTTTTTGAACTTAAATGAAAGCTTAAAATGTTCCCAACATTTTAAGGTATGTCTCGCCATATCCTAGCCATAAATGAGATCGTAGCGATCAAAATACTGAAAAAAGTCAATTTTCAAGTAGTGCTATATTCATTGCTAAAAAACAAGTATTACGTCACATTTTATTGCAAAGATGTTAAATAAACTTTTATTTGGTAACACTTCTTCTACAAAACACAAAAAGAATCATGGAAATATCTCTATTCTATTCCATTTTATGGAACCGGCAATAAAAAAGTCAATTTTTCAAAAAAGTCGAATTTCCCAAATTTTGTTTTTGTTGTCCTAATTGCACATGACACACTATAGCCATATTTACGCAACATACCTTATCGTAAAGGAAATTTTCATACCTTTCCAACGATGTATAAAACATTTCTCAACTCGGATTCTATCTACTCTAAAATTCATTTACACTTCATTAAACTCTATATAAAAATGTCTATTTGTGAAATGGAACCTTATATGGGGCCTACACTAAAACATTGATAGATTTGCCCAGGGTTTACAATACAAATGTGTTAGAATAAAAAAAGGTCTCCTGCCAAAGTTTAAAAAAATTGGAATAAAAATATGTGTTTTAGAGCGAAAACACTTCGCATCGGCGTGCGTTTGTATAGTACCTACATCTATTTTTAATGTAAGCTGATGATTTTTGAATAAAAAGTAACCTAGAAATATACCTGCATATATATATATATTTGTGTTAAGATTTGATGCAGACAAATGTTACCTGTTTCGCTATGTCGAATTTCCAGGAAATCCACCGTATCAATGAATGTGAAAAAACCTACCCATAAAAAATTCATTGTCATTTTTTTTAACCAAATTCGAGTCCAGGTAAATAATTATAGAAGAGTAAGTAAAAAGAGGCACTTTGGACCCCTTTTTACGATTGCGTCTGATACCTGAAATGGGTCATTAATTGTGAATATATTGCATAAATATTTGAACAAAATCCAAATTTTCTTCATTATATTTTGTAGAGGCGTAAAGGACATTTATAAGTTATGGAAGTCATACTGAAGTATTCCACTCTTTCGAAAATTGTATGGGACATCAAAAATGATTCCAAATCATACACGGAGTCATTTAAGGAACTTGTTTACACTTTGGACCACATATATGGAATAAGGCTAAATAAAGACGCTTTAGACAAACTTGAAAAATTCTACAAATCATTTGAGAGAAGGTTGCCAGAATGTTCATTCGCAAAAATCAAGTTTTTCAAAATGTATGAGAAGTGGCTGAAATCGGATCTACTTATTGAAATTAAACCGCTGATTCCCGGCCGGCCTAGCAAAGCATACGACGAAGTTACGGAGAAAACCAAAAAGAAAAAACAAGAGGAACTATTGGCGGCACATCCGCCAAATTTAATAAAAGATACGTTCAAAACAGCATTGTTAAAAACACAACCAAAAAATGTTGGACGAATTGTCGATGTTTTACCATTAGCATCTCCGAAAAGGGTAAAGAGAATGGTAGAAAGTATTCCAACTCCAAAATCGACTACAGAATTCACGGAGGAAGATGCACTGGCCCTGATTTTGAACCTAGGCCTCTCAAGAAACAAATACTCAACAATGAGGAAGGCTCTTCGTGAAAAAGGATGGGGTTGTTTACCCTCAAAACATAAATTGTACAACACCAGGACGAAAATGGTGCCATCAAATATATACGTGGACGAATTAAAAGCAAGAGTGAAACTTGCTGATCTTGTTGAAAATACAGCTGTTAGAATTATTTCTAATTTTACTGAAGAACAGTTGAACACATGTAATAATTCCGAAATGGTTTTGATCAGCAAATGGGGTTGTGATGGATCATCTGGATTTTCCGAATATAAGCAACAAACAGAAATAGATACCAACTTCGCATCAATTTTCATGGCATCATTAGTACCATTGAGAATGAGATTGTACAAGGACCAATCTTCATCATCGAAAGAAAATGCATTTCAAGATATATGGATAAATAGAACACCTGGGTCAAAATATTTATGTCGCCCAATTCGGTTTGAGTATACAAAGGAAGACCGGAACACAACACGATCTTTGGTGAACGAAATAAAGGAAGAAATTGCTGCATTACCCATGATTGTTATAAACCAATTGGGAAGAAATATAAAAGTTTCGTTTCAACTACAACTCACTATGATCGATGGAAAGGTGGCAAACGCATTAACTGGCGTTATGTCCAATTGGAGATGCAATATTTGTGGCAAGAAGAATGGGCAATTCGAGGACAAGTCTGATGAAAATTTAGTAAACGAAAATGCGCTCAATTTCGGTATTTCGCCCCTGCACTGTAGAATTCGATTCATGGAGTATTGTTTGCATTTATCGTATGACCTTAAATATCGGACTAGCCCTGGAAACCGCGATGTCTCTGCTAGAAACAACCAAGATCTTCACAAAATGAGGCAGGAAGAGAAGAATCGAATCCAGTTGGAGTTTAAACAAAAGGGACTTATAATAGATAAACCTCTTTACGGATACGGAAGCACAAATGATGGCAACTCGGCAAGGCGGTTTTTTGAGGACCCCGTATCGACATCTAAAATAACCGGTCTTGATGAACACTTGCTAAGACGATTCAAAGTGATTTTGGCTGTAATCAATAGCAAAAAGATGATAAATTCAACCAAATTTGAAGCTTATAGTAATGACACAAAAAACATTTTATCTGATTTATATTCGTGGAAAGCTTTAACACCGACAGTACATAAAGTCTTACATCATGGCAAGGAAATTGTGGAATACAACATACTTCCGTTAGGAGAACTTACAGAAGAAGCTCAGGAATCCCGTAATAGAGATGTTAAACAGTTCCGGCTTTTCAATACCCGAAAGAGCACCAAATTTAACCAAAATTATGATTTACTTCAATATTTATTGTTATCGTCTGATCCGGTACTATACAGCATCAGAACTAAATGGCTACCAAAAATATGTGACGATATAGATAAGGACGATCCCGATGCCATTCAAATTAAAGAGCTTTTAAATTTTGATACCTTAGATTATTTGGTAGAGAATAAAATCAAATAATACAAAACTAAAATGCTTTTTTATTTTGGGAGTAGCTAATATACATATAAACGCACGCCGATGCGAAGTGTTTTCGCTCTAAAACACATATTTTTATTCCAATTTTTTTAAACTTTGGCAGGAGACCTTTTTTTATTCTAACACATTTGTATTGTAAACCCTGGGCAAATCTATCAATGTTTTAGTGTAGGCCCCATATAAGGTTCCATTTCACAAATAGACATTTTTATATAGAGTTTAATGAAGTGTAAATGAATTTTAGAGTAGATAGAATCCGAGTTGAGAAATGTTTTATACATCGTTGGAAAGGTATGAAAATTTCCTTTACGATAAGGTATGTTGCGTAAATATGGCTATAGTGTGTCATGTGCAATTAGGACAACAAAAACAAAATTTGGGAAATTCGACTTTTTTGAAAAATTGACTTTTTTATTGCCGGTTCCATAAAATGGAATAGAATAGAGATATTTCCATGATTCTTTTTGTGTTTTGTAGAAGAAGTGTTACCAAATAAAAGTTTATTTAACATCTTTGCAATAAAATGTGACGTAATACTTGTTTTTTAGCAATGAATATAGCACTACTTGAAAATTGACTTTTTTCAGTATTTTGATCGCTACGATCTCATTTATGGCTAGGATATGGCGAGACATACCTTAAAATGTTGGGAACATTTTAAGCTTTCATTTAAGTTCAAAAAAAGCGAAAAAATCCCCGTGGAACTTTTTTTCCAGTGAGAAACTTTTGAAGTTTAGTAAAAAAATTGGCCATTTTGGTCTTAAGATAACGGTGTTGTTTGATATCGAAATTAGCCAAATTAGCACTTAAAACTTTTCTTAATACCTCGACTTTGTGAAAATGGAAAGAAATGATAATGCTTTGACGGCCAAAGTTTGCGAAAACTTAAAGGAAATGGGAGTATCTTTTTTGAAAAATTTTGCAATTTTTTGACAAAAAAAATATTTTTCATATTGAAAACGATGCCATTTTTAAACCGCCAAAGATATTCACGTGATTCCTTTTGTATTTTATGCACACATATGCTGGCATAATTTGTGTGAAGTATGAAGTTTATAGCTTTAAAATTGACGGAGTTATTTAAAAAACACTGAAAAAAACCAAGGCCAAATTTTCATATTTTAAAATTAAACAATTCATAACTCCTTAACAGTACACGATGGCATGGTACTTTATGCATAAGTTTTTTAGATCTTGTCAAGCTCTTTCTCTAGAGTCCTAAATCATGTAAATCGGTTGAGTAGATCAAAAGTTATGGCCCCCAGAAGCTTGGAGAAGTCAAAAGTGGTCAACTTTGACACCCTGTAGCTCACCCTGTATTAAAGATATGGACCAACAACAGCACTTTTCTGAAAGCCTATGTCCTCCTCTACAAATGTCTAGAACATTTTGTATGGCTAAAATCAACAGATAAAAAGTTGTAGACTTATTTCCAATTTTTTTGCCATTTGGCCCACTGTGCTACGTAAATAAGCAAAATTGCCGCATTTGGAGTGAAGAGCAACCAGAAGCCGTTCAAGAACTGCCCATGCATCCCGAAAAATGCACTGTTTGGTGTGGTTTGTACGCTGGTGGAATCATTGGACCGTATTTTTTCAAAGATGCTGTTGGACGCAACGTTACGGTGAATGAACACATTTCGAACCGAACACTGATTTTGGTAATAAAATTCAATGATTTGCAAGCGTTGCTCGTTAGTAAGTCTATTCATGATGAAATGTCAAAGCATACTGAGCATCTTTCTCTTTAACACCATGTCTGAAATCCCACGTGATCTGTCAAATACTAATGCATGAAAATCCTAACCTCAAAAAAATCACCCTTTATAAAAAATTTAAATGCTTTTGGGTATTAATTTTCACGCGCCATGGACCCAGGACCAATACTCAAAAGTAACCTCCAAAAAGAATATTTAAGTCAGAAATTTAGTGCGACTTACAAAATCCCTAATTGTTTTCCATACCACGCTCCTAAGTTGGTTCATGTCTGGTATTGTGTCCTCACCTAAGTGCCGATGTCTGTTAGACGCGAAAACAAGGCAATAACATAGGAAATGCTTCAACGTCTTATCATCTTACTCACATGCCATAACTTGCCGCACCAATTTTGCATAAGTGAGCTCGTAGCCCTATGTGACCCGTTTTGATACCGAAAGCTATAGTGACCTCCTTCTTATTTCCTTTCAGTAGCATTTTTCAGGATATAAAAGAGATCACACAATAGGTTGTCTCCATGTTTGAAACCTCGTTTGGTTTGGAGAGGTCACTTTCAGTGTTAACTGAAGAACGTCTACCATCGAGCGCCCTTAGACATGCAGGGCTGTCGAATGCGGGTCGAATGCGGGTCGAAGGCGGGTCGAAGGCGGGTCGAAGGCGGGTCGAAGGCGGGTCGAAGGCGTGTCGAATGCGGGTCGAAGGCGGGTCGAAGGCGGGTCGAAGGCGGGTCAAAGGCGGGTCAAAGGCGGGTCGAAGGCGGGTCGAATGCGGGTCGAAGGCGGGTCGAAGGCGGGTCGAAGGCGGGTCGAAGGCGGGTCGAAGGCGGGTCGAAGGCGGGTCGAAGGCGGGTCGAAGGCGGGTCGAAGGCGGGTCGAAGGCGGGTCGAAGGCGGGTCGAAGGCGGGTCAAAGGCGGGTCGAAGGCGGGTCGAATGCGGGTCGAAGGCGGGTCGAAGGCGGGTCGAAGGCGGGTCGAAGGCGGGTCAAAGGCGGGTCGAAGGCGGGTCGAATGCGGGTCGAAGGCGGGTCGAAGGCGGGTCGAAGGCGGGTCGAAGGCGGGTCGAAGGCGGGTCGAAGGCGGGTCAAAGGCGGGTCGAAGGCGGGTCGAAGGCGGGTCGAAGGCGGGTCGAAGGCGGGTCGAAGGCGGGTCGAAGGCGGGTCGAAGGCGGGTCGAAGGCGGGTCGAAGGCGGGTCGAAGGCGGGTCGAAGGCGGGTCGAAGGCGGGTCGAAGGCGGGTCGAAGGCGGGTCGAAGGCGGGTCGAAGGCGGGTCGAAGGCGGGTCGAAGGCGGGTCGAAGGCGGGTCGAATGCGGGTCGAAGGCGGGTCGAAGGCGGGTCGAAGGCGGGTCGAAGGCGGGTCGAAGGCGGGTCGAAGGCGGGTCGAAGGCCGAATGGTCGAATGCGGGTCGAATGGTCGAAGGCGGGTCGAATGCGGGTCGAAGGCTGGTCGAAGGCGGGTCGTAGGCGGGTCGAAGGCGGGTCGAAGGCGGGTCGAAGGCGGGTCGAAGGCGGGTCGAAGGCGGGTCGAAGGCGGGTCGAAGGCGGGTCGAAGGCGGGTCGAAGGCGGGTCGAAGGCGGGTCGAAGGCGGGTCGAAGGCGGGTCGAAGGCGGGTCGAAGGCGGGTCGAAGGCGGGTCGAAGGCGGGTGTTGACCGTGACTGCGCCTCAAATGGTTTATCCGCATAGTCCAATTTTGGCATACACCTTCCAACATTTCGGCCGGTATCGCACGAATAAATGCTTCAATGTCGCCTTCCAATGTGTCAATTAAAGCGGACTTGTCTGTATATACATGAGCTTTATCATAGCCCAATCTAACAATGGGCAACTATGGTCCGGGTTCTTTCCAATCACGGCGCGGACCAGAAGCTTGCGAAGAAGTCACTCCGGGATGTGCCTCACCAAAGACGAAAATATTCTAAAGGCGTTAAATCGCACTATCTAGGCGGCCGATTAACCGGATCCAAACGTGAAAAAAAAAAGTTCACCGAACTCGCCCATCAATAAGTCCATTTTTACGAATGCTGTGTGGCATGTGACACCGTCTTGTTGAAATCACATATCATGCCAGTCAAGCTCTTGCATGTTGGGCAAAAAATGGGATATCATCTCACGATCGCGCTCACCATTCACTATTACGTTACGGTTCGCATCATCTCTGAAGAAGTACGGTCCAATGATGCCACCAGCCCCTTAAACCGCACCAAACTGTGACTTTTTCTGAATGTATTGGTGCTCTTGCAATGCTTCTGGTTGATCTTCAATCCAAAATCAACAATCTTATATACCCTCCACCATGGATCGCATTTGTCGAGTTCTTTTCCCGGGATCTCTTCTTAGGCGAAAAAAGGATAAAAGATTTGCTTTGCTATTAAAGCGATATCAAGATATGGTCCGGTTCGGACCACAATTAAATTATATGTTGGAGACCTGTGTAAAATGTCAGCCAATTCGAGTAAGAATTGCACCCTTTGAGGGGTCAAGAAGTTAAATAGAAAAATCGATTTGTATGAGAGCTGTATCAGGCTATAGACCGATTCAAACCATAATAAAAACGTATGTTGATGGTCATGAGAGGATCCCTCGTACAAACAGACAGACGGACGGACAGACTGACGGACGGACATGGCTAGATCGACTTAAAATGACATGACGATCAAGGATATATATACTTTATGGGGTCTCAGACGCATATTTCGAGGTGTTTTAAACAGAATGACGAAATTAGTATACCCCCATCCTATGGTGGAGGGTATCAAAATGAGCGATCGATGAACTTTCGTAACAGAGCACGCATTTTGATAACAAAATTCAATAATTTGCATGCGTTGCTCGTTTGTAAGACGATTAATGGATAAATTATAGTCCAAACTGAAGATGTTTGACAGTGAAACACAATCCGAAATGTGCGTGAGCTGTTTAAACCGGTGTTGCCAAAAAGATAATAACTAAAAAATTACCCTTTAGAATAACATGCGTATTTTGAAGAAATCAATTCGGTTTATGATTGAAGCTTCTCGAGTCACATGAAGTCGATGTATAAAAGTCACCAGAAACAGCTTGCGTCTAATCTAAAACAAAGATCTATAGCGTAATCAGTAATGTGATATATTTATGTTAAACACTTAGTTGCTGTTGGTTGGTTGTTAAGTAAATATCATTTATTTAAATATTCGAAATGACTAAAATTACATTTGTTTTCCATTGCCAAAAATAACTGATAAACTTAAACAGGTAACATAGCCAAGTGCACTAGTTGTAAATGCGACTAAAAGGTTTGAAATAAAAACGTGTATATAAGGCGCAATTTCACTGGGATGTGAACTGTCTGCCTTGTGGTTAACAAAGAAAATGTCTTTCAATAACCGCTTCCAGGCGATATCAACTGTCGGTTGATAACTTAACATTTAAACTATAGAAGATATGTTTGGGGGATAGGTACGTTATTGAGGTGGAGGGAAGTCAGAGAGAGCGGCAAGCATGATCGTTAGATGTGGGATTTTGTGGAGAATAACAATGTGTGCCCTATTCCTCCGAGTGGTAGCCATTCCGCTGAGAAAGAACCGACTCAGGATTTTTCAATTCCATGGCCAATTTATAACCAAGTTCAGGGCGACGGTCACGACCTTCAGCCATAGATTTCACCTGTAGTAAATAAGAGGTTTAAGTAAAACTATATTGGACTGCTGGCTTAGTATCTCACTTACCTCACTGGAATGGACAACAACCCCATGGTTACTTATCACCTTTTCCTTGGTATGCTCTATATCATGGATATCAGTACCACGGCAGCAATCGTCAATCAAAATGGTTCTGTAGCCTACAGATAAGGCATCGACAGCAGTGGCACCTTAAAGTTGACAAAAAAAAAGATGGAGAACGCAAAATTTATATAAAATTTTGTAATAGTTTTATTTAAATATTTGGATATTAAAAATTGGAAGATGTGTGGTTTCAACATGTGGTTAAATATTTGGATATTAAAAATTGGAAGATCTGTGGTTTCAACAAGACAATGGTAATACACGACCCTGAACATACAACAGGCTCAGTGAAAGAGCCTGTTGCAACTCCTCAACTACAATACTTGAATTAATGATACTGGTGCTCTTGTCTGTCATCTGCTTTTTACTTACTACACACACATATAAACAAATTTACAAACTTTTGCTCGATGAAGAGAAGTAGTCAGGTTTCCGACCCGGACGTAGCGGTATAAGTGTTCTAGCAGATGTCGTGGAGGATATTAAAAATAACTTGGAGAATGACGAATTGAACCTCCTTGATCTCCTCGACCATTCAAAGGCATTCGTTACAGTCGATCACAACATGTTGGCGGCAAAGTTAAAACACCTGTTTCTTTTCTCGTCTGTTCGCTTAATTATGTCATATCTCTCCAATCGTAGCCAATTCGTGGTTTCGAAGTCAGCTGTTTCTAGTCCCTTGCCTGTTATTCAAGGAGGACCCCAGGGATCAATTCTGGGTCCCATTCTATTTTCTTTATATAGCAACGACCTGCCAGACCGGCTCTCATTTTGCAAGGCCCACATGTATGCGGATGATGTGCAGGTCTACATAAGTAGTCCTAAGGAATATCTAGAAGACCATGTCGGGATGCTGAACCATGAACTGTCTCGGATTTATGAATGGGCAAATGCTAATGGTTTTTACCTTAATCCCCTAAAGTCCAAGTGCATGGTTATTAAGAAAAGGCTTTCACATTACAATTGCGACCCTGTTGTTGTTGTTTTGGCTATTCATAGATTGGAGATCGTGGCTCGTGCGAAGAACTTGGGGATGACATTCAACAGTACCTTGTCATGGACAGGCCATATTAATGCTGATGTTGGCCAAGGGTTCGCTTCGCTCGCTTTGGGCCACTCAACAATTTACTCCTCTTTGGTCAATAATACCTAGCCTTCTCTGTAAACTGTTTGCTAACTGCGATTCTCGAAGCAACCGGAAGATCGATACGTTCTACAACAGTGTAGTACGCTATGTATATGGTCTTTTAGATTTGCAAGGTCGAACCGAGAAAATAAATTGATACCGTAGCTTAGTCTCTCAATGGCATCTATTCATATTCGCCGATTAGCTTTGGAACTCTTTCCCACATGACCTTCAAACGCTTCAATCATGCGCTGTATCTTTTAAAGAATTTACCTTTGAAAGGTAAATTTCTAGTTTTTGCCTGTTAGGGCAGATGCACAATAATCATGTGTAGTACGGAAGAAGTGTAATTTGTCACAGAAAGAATGTCTGTTATTACACAAAAATACATGCATTAGGAAAAGTACAGCTAATGGACAGGCTTGTCGAGCGTGGTTAATGTGGTAACTGTATCATAGATGCATTTTCGCTATTAATACGATTTAAATACAACATACCAACGCACGGCCCTTGAAGCCATCACACCTAATATGGTTGAAAAGTCTTCTAACCAAAGACGAAACGCGTCCCATAGTGGTTGGTGTGTGTTTCTATCTTTGGCTTTCCCTTTCTATTTGCTTCTCCGATCATTGAGCTCGTCTCGAAAGAGAAACAAAGAAAAATTGTCAAATTTAATGATCTTCGACCTTACAGGCAAAAACTTGAAAAATATTTTTTATATTTTTATTCTATTACTCAAATTTAAATCCTATTTCCATTTTGTTAGTTTTATGTTTCTCTTACTTTATTTTAATTTTTTTACTCTTCTTTTTATTTTTACTTTGTGTAACCATTATAAACTTCAAAAGGATTAACTCCCGTACTATAATCTTAAGAACATGAGTTGTTGTTGTACTAGTGTCAATAAATTACAAATTTAGATTCAAAAGCACTGCACGATACTTCAAGGGTAATAACCTAGAAGTAACGAGTACCAATATTCATCAAGTTGTACCGACTAAAATGTGCGCCTTTTTCTAAACTACAACATATTCATAAGTTCAATTTCTTTCCAATCCGAAAAATCATTATCTAGTATCTTATAGCTAATGTACATACCCACACACACATCATAGGCCAATCCACACACATAGATATCTGTGGCTCCCTTCATCTTCAGTTGGGCATTCAAAGTGGTATCGGAGAGTTTCTTATTATCCCAAAACACAGAATAGGAATCAACTTCAGGATTTGTTCCTTTGTAGACCTTGATGCCGTTTTCCACAACTTTCAAATCTTTGTGCAATTCTGCACCCCATGAATCCTGGACACAATGTCGGGGCCAAAGACGTTGCTTCATTGGTGGTGGTCCAGCAAATACAACCGTATCGAAAACTTGAGCCGAATCCGCGTCAATCTATGTATATATTTAAGAAAAATCAGAAGTTTCATGTTACAATCTTCTGTTCTCTTCACATTTATTTACTTACGGGAGAACTTTCATCCAAAGGCCTAATTTTAACATTATCAATGAAGGAGACATGATCGCTAGGATGCCAATCCAATGAATAAAACACAGCATCAAAATCCACAGTGTCCAACAGATTGTTAGTAGGCTCCAAGATCTACAAATATAGTTTGTAAAAAACAAAATAATTCCAACTTGTTAAACAATAGCGTTGGATAATAGTGAGTGGAAATATCCTTCACAAAGCTAAAGTTAGGGAATTGTTTCACTACCAAACTATAATACAACTTAGCACCTACTTACATTTTGCAAATAGTTAAAATGATTACGAAGGTCATTTAGAACGAGCAACAAGTAAGAGTGTGCTAAGTTCGGCCGGGCCGAATCTTATATAACCTCCCCCATGGATCGCATTTGTCGAGTTCTATGCGCGGTATCTCTTTTTAGGCAAACAAAGAATATTGACTAAGAACTGTTATGCTATTGGAGCTATATCAAGCCATATTCCGATTCGGACCATAAATGAATGCTGAACATTGTAGAAGTGATTGTGTAATATTTCAGTTCATTCGGATAAGAATTGCGCCTTGTAGGTGCTCAAGAAACAAAATCCGGAGATAGGTTTATATGGGAGCTGTATCAAGCTATTGATCGATTCAGACCATATAAAACACATATCTTAAGGGTAATGGGAGAAGCCGTTGTACACAATTTCTGCCAAATCGGATGAGAATTGCGCCCTCTAGAGGCTCAAGAAGTCAAGACCCAAGATCGGTTACTATGGCAGCTATATCAAAACATGGACCGATTTGGCCTATTTCCAGTCCCAACCGACCTACACTAATAAAAAGTATTTGTACGGCAAAAGTTCAAGCGGCTAGATTTACTCCTTCGAAAGTTAGCGTGCTTTCGACAGACAGACGGACGGACGGACATGGCTAGATCGACTTAAAATGACATGACTATTAAGAATATATATACTTTATTGTGTCTCAGACGGATATTTCGAGAAGTTACAAACAGAATGATGAAATTAGTATATCCCCATCCTATGGTGGAGGGTATAAAAAGGTATATTGTCAAATATCATTAAATTCGGCCTGGTCGATCTTCGGATATCCACCGCTTCGGGAATATATATAAACAACATTTCGTTAAAATCCGGTGATATCCCATACAGCTATATCAAAATATGGTTCCATCTTCTGATATGAGTTTGAAAAGTTATTCTATGGCAAGCGAAGTTTGTCTGGATAACAAGTCTTAAGCTTTGTGTGTGTTGTTGATGTTAGATGTCTTTTTGAAGAGATGTTGGCTGTTAGAATTTAACTTTCTCTTACTGCGCTATAAGAAAAGGTTGAATAACAAGACCCAACATTTCATTTAGAGGGCATGCTTCTACCTCTATTGCACTGCTCACTAATTAGTGAGTGGGTTGAAGCATGTAATCTTTTGGTAGCATAGCAGTCTGACGAGGCCCCTGGCAAAGGCCGAAATCGCGATCATTGCAGCCCGCCCTTTGATACATTTAACACACCAAAAATGACTGTCAGTGACATCTGCGCCAAAGTTACATCAAAATAATTATAAGTGTTTTGTATACGATTGTATTTCTGAAGTACTATAAGAGCATATTGTGTGTGGAATGAAATTTCAGGTTCCGAAACATTCAGAATGAATCAAAAGGCCTTCGTACGAATTTCGTACTACGAAAGCAGACAAAAAAGAAAAAAACTTTGAAGCAAAATGTGCCCTAATACATGCATTATACAACGTGCACTCACTGAAAACTGTATCAACTCACTGTTTCCATTCACTCATTTCGTTGTCTTCGTGTCTTGTTATCTGCTTAACTCACTTCTCAATTGTCTCGTTCAAAGTTGTATTTAAAAACGAAGAGTTCAGTTTTTGAAACACTCTATGATTGTTAGTGTGTCTTGAAAGCAGAATTGAATAACATTGTGCAGGCCTTTGGTTTGTATAGAGGCTATATTAGGATATAGTCCGATTTCAACCACAGCACGGAACTTGGAGATCTTAACACAAATCATTGCGCCAAACTTCACACAAATCAGTTAATAAATGCCACTTTTAGCAGCCTAAGTCCCCTAATCGGGAGATCGGTCTATATGGGGGCTATATTAAGATATAGACCAATTAGACCGTATTCATCACGGATATCGGAAATCTAAACACAAATTATTGTGTCATACTTCAGCGAAATAAGAAGGCGTAGGACCTTCAATCGGGAGATCGGTTTTTATGGGGGCCATATAAAGATACAGATTGATATGCGGACGATTGTACGATCATGGCATCAGGCCCCCACCCATTGTTGACATCTGCGATAGGTTGAATGTCTACCTCAACGAATTTGCCTCATATTTCGCTGCGAGAAATCTGAAGATATCTGCCACCAAATCTTCAGCTACATTGTTCACTATCAATACGCGTGAGGTGAATACTGAGCTGACTGTGATGGTCGATGGAGAAATGATTCCGACCATCAAATGTCTCAAAATACTTGGGGTCACTTTTGACATCTCTAACACATTCTCCCCACATGCCACAGCAATTAAATGTAGAAACAAGGTCCTCAAGTCACTTGCTGGCAGCACTTGGGTGCAGACAAGGAAACCTTATTGGCCACGTACAAAGCAATTGGCCGGTCTGTGGTGACACGCAGTGGAATAATATTCAGATCTGTCAGAATGCCGCCCTCCAAACTGCGACGGGCTGTCTCCTCAGTTCTCTTGTGGACCACCTCCATCAGGAGACAAAGATCCTACCAGTGCGAAGACATAACTACATGCTGTCTAAGCAATACCTTTTGGACTGTTATCGCAGAGACCATCCAAATCATCATCTTGTTTATAGATACCCACCGCCCAGAAGCCTTAAGGTAGATCTACATAATCTAGAGCGTGAGGTTCAGCGGTCTGCTCTCTTTCTACAATCTTTGACACCAAGTTTCGTGATGTCTTTTTCCACTTGGTCACTGCATTGGAGTTTTGGTTTTCGCCTTTTGAGTGTTTTATGGTCGCCTTCAAAAGTCTTCTTCGCTGGAGATTCTTCATTCATTCTGAAAACATAACCCAGCCAACACAAAAGTTGTATTTTGATGCGTTCAGCTATGTTGATGCTTTTAACAATTCATACGACGCCTATATTCTCCATTAATACAGACTCGTTAATATATTTTACGAAGGATCTTTCTCTCAAACACTCCAACAATGCCTAATCCGCTTTCGCAAGTACCCACGCTTCAAAGCCATAGAGCAGCACGGATAATATCAGTGTCTTGCATAGTCTTATTTTCGTTTGCTGAGAGGCAGCTTTGCTCATGAACTGATTCCTCAATCCAAGGTAGCATCTGTTAGCCCATATTATCCTTCGTTTTATATCCCAACTGGTGTCATTTGTTTCGTTCTCAGACGTGACGTAGTTGCCAACTTTCTCCATTTTATTTATCTGCTCAGCTGTACAGATACCATATACCAGAATCCGTAAAAGCACACTATCTGCAACAGTTACAAGCTTCCCTTCTTTGTCTCTGCAGGAGGATGTTCCTGTACTGAAGCCATGATGTTTAATTTTTTGGAAGAATATTCGGACTTCATTCTGGCTCCTGAACATCTCGATTCGCTGACACTGACGTAGTTCCATTTACTCCTTTTTTGAGGAAGAGACGTCTCTCATTGTATCCCGATACCTCTCCATCGCCTGCCGCGTTGCTTCTGATTGTAAAGTTGCTCTGTATGCCTCTTTATTGGCATCAGTAGCTTTTCAACACTCCTGGTCGTACCATGGGCAACAGACCAGGCACTAGATGCCTGGTCTGTTGCTACTGTGGTATCACAATGAACAAAAATAGTGTAAGTGAGTCTATTTGAAGGAATCCGATGCAGCCTCTTCCAATCCATCCAGCTTTCCTATCGCAACCTCGGTTATTCCTGCTCATTTCTTCTTCTCTGGGTTAGCATTCCGACCTCCAGGTCTAGCTTAGGTTAGGTTAGATTATGTTGAAAAGAGGGTGCAGATATTAATCCGCCCCATGCCACTATGGACATACACCTAAGCCAGTAATCGCCTTGTTATGCGCTATAAAAACTATAAAGTAACCTCGAAAAAGAAAATTTTAAGTTAGGAATTCCGTGCTACGTGTCTGGTATTGGTTCATATCTGGTATTGTGTCTCCACCTAAGTGCCGATATCTGTTAGACGCGAAAGCCGGGCAATGACATAGGAAATGCTCCAACGTCTCATCATCTTCCCCACATGCCCTACACAAGCTATCACTTGCCGCACCGATTTTACATAAGCAAGCTCGTAGTCCTATGTGTCCCGTTATGATACCAATAGCTATACTGTCCTCCTTCTTGCTTCCTTTCAGTAATAGCATCGTCTTCTCACGATGTGGATCCCCCATAAGATTTTCGCCGTCCTACCGATCGTTTCGCTGTTCCACAATGTTACATGCGCATTCGTCGTCCACTCACTTAACTCGGACTGCGTCGTCCCGAAAGGCTTTGGGTTAACCAAGTTTATTGACGGCAGTCCTCAAGCCTTCACCGCCAAATCGTCCGCCCTTTCATTTCCCCTTACTCCGTTATGGCCCGGCACCCAAACGATGCGAATTTTCCCATCCTCAGAGAAGGCGTTAATCTCCTTCTTACACTGCAAGACTGTTCGTGACCTCACTTTCCTGGTTGTTTTTGACCTTATGGCAATTTTACTGTCAGTAAAGATGTTCACAATCGACGTCCTCGCGTTAGCACCACACCACTTCACGTGATCGCCCGGATACCGCCTGCCGGACCGTATTATGGCCAGGCAGTCTAAAACAGATCTCAGTCTCTGGGGTTTCAATGTAAACCCCCAGGCTCACTCTGTCTTCTTCAGATGGCAATACTAGGGTTCAGTCAATCCATGACTGTGATGATGACAGCAGCGCCTCGCATTCGACTTCAAGGTTCATCTCAGGTATCCGATCGGAAACCTCTTCCCTTCCCTCCAGGTTTCCTATCGTCGCCTAGATTTACCGCGATGGTCTGAGTTGCTCCCGCCTATGCCAAGACAACATGTTTTCTGAACCTGTTGTATGGTCCTTATGTTGAACTTTTTCTCCATAGCAGTCCACCAAACTACTGAGGCATAAGTAAGTATTGGTCTAATCACGCTCCTGTAGAGCCAGTGGACTATCCTCGAAATCAGTCCCCATTTCGAGCCTACGGCCCGACTACATGAATGTGACACTTCCAATTCAGTTTCCTGTCCAAGATCACACCTAAGTAAAGGGTGATTTTTTTGAGGTTAGGATTTTCATGCATTAGTATTTGACAGATCACGTGGGATTTCAGACATGGTGTCAAAGAGAAAGATGCTCAGTATGCTTTGACATGAATAGACTTACTAACGAGCAACGCTTGCAAATCATTGAATTTTATTACCAAAATCAGTGTTCGGTTCGAAATGTGTTCATTCACCGTAACGTTGCGTCCAACAGCATCTTTGAAAAAATACGGTCCAATGATTCCACCAGCGTACAAGCCACACCAAACAGTGCATTTTTCGGGATGCATGGGCAGTTCTTGAACGGCTTCTGGTTGCTCTTCACTCCAAATGCGGCAATTTTGCTTATTTACGTAGCCATTCAACCAGAAATGAGCCTCATCGCTGAACAAAATTTGTCAAAATTTGAACACATTTCGAACCGAACACTGATTTTGGTAATAAAATTCAATGATTTGCAAGCGTTGCTCGTTAGTAAGTCTATTCATGATGAAATGTCAAAGCATACTGAGCATCTTTCTCTTTGACACCATGTCTGAAATCCCACGTGATCTGTCAAATACTAATGCATGAAAATCCTAACCTCAAAAAAATCACCCTTTATTTGAACTTGTCAGACATCAGGTCTAGCTTAGTCGTATGCCATTTCCAGGACACTTTTATCTTCTCTGGATAGTTGATTCGGTTCCCTAACCTACCTTAGAAGTATTATAAACTAGTGTGGATGCAAATTGGATAATTGGATGCAAACTTTTTTCCCCGAAAAAGAGGTGAGTATAAATAAAAAAATGTGTATTCTTTTTTTTATAATTTTTTTTTTTTGACAAATATGTTGACGAGTACATTCTAATACTAATGCGTTCGTTCAGTCAAATCTCCTGCAACTGCATATTTATTTAAAATGATATCAAAACCATTCTGCTTTGTGCCCAAGACTCTAATGGCACTTCGTTAAGCTTCTTTAGTTGTCATCTCCCAAAATGACATCATTATTCTGAAAACGTATTTACCTTGAAAGCAAATGGCGTTTCCTATTCGCATTTCAATAACAAATCACATCCTTAAGTCACACCTCTATGAGGAAATGCGGCGAGTGCATTTTTGTGTATGCGAGCGTAAGAACTTCAGTGCCAGTATAACAAAGCAGAGCAAAATGTTAGATATACCTTTATTAAGAGAGTGAGCAAGCGAACACATTGTCGGAAATGTGAAATATGAACCTTGACAAATTTTAATAATATCCAGAGGGAAAGTGTTTTAGAGCACTGATTTGAACTGTCACTGTTGCTGTTGTTCACATAAGGGAAGATGATTATGAAGATGACGATACTGCTGTTGTAGTGTGGATATAAGTAACACCAACGCGTTCTGTAATACAAACGGAAGTGCTGTAAGTAAAGCATATCCGTTTCCGTATCATAAAATTTCACAATAAACAACAGCATACAAAAGTTTCGAAAAACATGCGAAAACGAAGACGTTATACATGCACCGAGCGAACCATCAGGCACAAAAAAATGTTTCCTAACGAGTTTTTCTTTTTTTCTTTGAAGAGGGATAAGAATGTGGCAACAGGCAATGCTTCATGAATTTCAAGACGACTTCCCTTCTTCATCTCCTCCTCCGTTTCCTTCTTAGCACCACTTGGATAGCCAGCAAAACAACTCAAGTAGTGCACTGATATCATATGTCAGAGGAACTGGTTTTCTTACCCCCACTTTTAACCCCCACGGAGATGTAAAGAAAAATTGCTGCTATTACTTTGTACTTGCGAACCAAAGAACAGTGTTTAAAAGAACTATCAAAAATTGGTAGATGCACTGGACCAGGAGGCTTGCTCTATATTTAAGTCTCAAATGGAGTCACCGCCCTTTGTCTCAGACTCTGCCAAATGTGTATACTTGATCGTAGTCAACTCCCAAAGTATTTTCATTTGATACCCAATTTGTAAACAGAAGTGTACTCAACTTCCAAGTACTTTTCGTTTGATACCCATATTGTTCTAATCTGTAAATATGTACTGTTGACGGGTTTTTGGCGGTGGGGTGGCGCCATAGACACCAAGGAATACATTTTATCATCTAATTTTCACTTGATATCCATATGGTCCCAATTGGTAAATACTTTAAATACCTTTCATTTGATACCCATATTTCCCAAAGCGGTGAAAGTGTCCTGTTAATTCCTCGAATTCTTTACTCCACTTTAATTGGCTATGGCAAAATATTTATCCCATTATCCGAACTCTGAATGGATTTTCTCGATTTTCAGCGCTCTTCTTCAATCTCAGATTGGCATCGAATTCGCATCCTATAAATTCCGAACTAGTTTGTTTAGGTGCCTTGAACTTACCCCAAAAAATCGTGAGTCTCAAGAAAGAATATCGTTAGCTATCTGCTTCTTTCGCCAACAGTATAATCAATTGATACGTTCTGAGTAGGATTTTGCGTTCCACGACTTTTTACGATGCCGAAAACGGGAATGAAAAATTGTCATTTTTCCGAAATATAAGTTCTTCTATTTTCATTAACATAAAAACTGAATGGAAGTTGAACAAAATCATATTTGACCTCTAACACCGTATTCATTTTTTAATTACTTTTGAATTTTTAATGACCTTTTTCGACGATAAGTTTTAGGATTTAAAGGTTAAGCGGTAAACTATTTCCATTGCTTATTTTGCTGCTAAATTTCATATTCTATATCAGCTAAAATACGTGAAATCTGATATTGCTGAAATAAAAGATATGTAGTCCGCATAATGAAGAAATATTCGTGTTTGAAAGCTATAAACTTTTTACTGAATTCGGCCGGGCCAAATCTTATACACCCTCCCCCATGGATCGCATTTGTCGAGTTCTCTTCCCGGTATCTCTTTTAAGAAAAACCAAGTTACCGCCCGATTCGGACCATAATTGAACTGAAAGTTGGAGACCATAGTAGAAGTCGATGTGCAAAATTTCAGCCAATTGGAATAAAAATTGCGCCCTTTAGGGGCTCAAGAAGTATAATATGGATATCGGAGCTTTATCAGGCTATAGACCGATTCAGACCATAATTGAAACGTATGTTGAAGGTCATGAGAGAAGTCGTTGTACAAAATTTCAAATTCAAATTTCAATTGCGACCTCTAGAGGCTCAAGAATTCAAGATCGATTTGTATGGCAGCTATATGAGGATATGGACCGATTTCAACTATCCTTAGCATAGTTGTTGGAAGTCATAACAAAGCACCTCATGCAAAATTTCAGCAAAATCGGATAGGAATTGCGCTCTCTAGTGGCTGAAGAAGTCAAGACCCCAGAACGGTTTATATGACAGCTATATCAGGTTATATACTGATTTAAATCATACTTGGCATAGTTGTTGAAAGTCATAACAAAACACGTCATTTCAGCCAAATCGGATAGGAATTGCGCCCTCTAGAGGCTGAAGAAGTCAAGACATCAGATCGCTTTATATGACAGCTATATTAGGTTATAGACCGATTTGAACCATACTTGTTAGAAATCATAACAAAACACCTAATAGTTGTAAAATATTTTCAATTCTAAAATCTCGCCCAGAAGATAAGAATTGAAGATTTCTCGAAATATTGACAGGAATAAATATAATTATTCAAGCAAAAACAATGACATTTGTTTTTTCCTCATGACCTCGAACAAGATTATAAACCACAATATTTCTCAAAATAAAACTTTAAAGTCTCTCAGAATGACCATTTTGTTAATTCCCGTTTCCCCAAAAAAAAAAACCCAAAATATGTCAACAAAGCAGGATTACCCGGCTTGGGAATCCCCTTTGCAAAATCCTATTTCGGACAGAACGTTTTTGATCAATGCTTGTTTCAGATGGTTAACATTTGTAATTTAAGGAACAGCATTTTAGACTTGGTGTTTACCGCGATAGCTGTTGAGAGTAGTTTTTCCCTTTTTTATATCATTGTAATTAGTCCTAACTTTTAACATGAATTTCAAATGAATTTAAATAAAACCCATTGTGAATTGATAACTTGAATTAATAGCCGTTGATGTATAATAGTTTAAAGTAAATAGTACTAGCTTAAGGAATGGATGTAATAGGCTAAAGAAAAAGTCAGAATTGTTAGGCTAGGACTTGTCACTTTTGTTCTTATTCTCATGAAGTAGCCTGCGTGCTACTATAGCTTTAAACTGTCTTATTTTGCATCCAGCTATCACCAACTAGAGCTGGCAAACTATCGATAATAGCAACATTCGACATTTTCGATAGCTTTAATAATAAATATCGATTGAGTCGATATTATCGTTAATGTCCCTTCAACTTTATTTTAACCGAAAATGAGAAGTAAAAAAGCAATATCAATGCACAGACCAAATAAAACCATGATTAATAAAGTCAGGTGGAAGTCATGTTAGCCTGATCGGATGAAAATTGCGCTCTCTAAAGGCCCCATACATCCTAAAAGATACATTGAATGTCGGATCGCTTATTTTTGTTTAAATTTGCAAAAATTAACTTTTTCGATAGAATCCATCGGAAAAATATCAATCGATATTCAGTCAAAAAATTAAATATCGATAGTGCCATCGATACTTTGCCAGCTCTATCACTAACGCAGGCCACCAGCCCTTAGGCAAAACTCAAAGTTCCCGCAATAAAACCTCCCGATTCATTTCTATAGCAACAACTCCGTGGTTTTTCATTTTGGTGTAAACGATGCACAGTGGGCCAAATGGCAAAAAAATTGGAAATAAGTCTACAACTTTTTATCTGTTGATTTTAGCCATACAAAATGTTCTAGACATTTGTAGAGGAGGACATAGGCTTTCAGAAAAGTGCTGTTGTTGGTCCATATCTTTAATACAGGGTGAGCTACAGGGTGTCAAAGTTGACCACTTTTGACTTCTCCAAGCTTCTGGGGGCCATAACTTTTGATCTACTCAACCGATTTACATGATTTAGGACTCTAGAGAAAGAGCTTGACAAGATCTAAAAAACTTATGCATAAAGTACCATGCCATCGTGTACTGTTAAGGAGTTATGAATTGTTTAATTTTAAAATATGAAAATTTGGCCTTGGTTTTTTTCAGTGTTTTTTAAATAACTCCGTCAATTTTAAAGCTATAAACTTCATACTTCACACAAATTATGCCAGCATATGTGTGCATAAAATACAAAAGGAATCACGTGAATATCTTTGGCGGTTTAAAAATGGCATCGTTTTCAATATGAAAAATATTTTTTTTGTCAAAAAATTGCAAAATTTTTCAAAAAAGATACTCCCATTTCCTTTAAGTTTTCGCAAACTTTGGCCATCAAAGCATTATCATTTCTTTCCATTTTCACAAAGTCGAGGTATTAAGAAAAGTTTTAAGTGCTAATTTGGCTAATTTCGATATCAAACAACACCGTTATCTTAAGACCAAAATGGCCAATTTTTTTACTAAACTTCAAAAGTTTCTCACTGGAAAAAAAGTTCCACGGGGATTTTTTCGCTTTTTTTGAACTTAAATGAAAGCTTAAAATGTTCCCAACATTTTAAGGTATGTCTCGCCATATCCTAGCCATAAATGAGATCGTAGCGATCAAAATACTGAAAAAAGTCAATTTTCAAGTAGTGCTATATTCATTGCTAAAAAACAAGTATTACGTCACATTTTATTGCAAAGATGTTAAATAAACTTTTATTTGGTAACACTTCTTCTACAAAACACAAAAAGAATCATGGAAATATCTCTATTCTATTCCATTTTATGGAACCGGCAATAAAAAAGTCAATTTTTCAAAAAAGTCGAATTTCCCAAATTTTGTTTTTGTTGTCCTAATTGCACATGACACACTATAGCCATATTTACGCAACATACCTTATCGTAAAGGAAATTTTCATACCTTTCCAACAATGTATAAAACATTTCTCAACTCGGATTCTATCTACTCTAAAATTCATTTACACTTCATTAAACTCTATATAAAAATGTCTATTTGTGAAATGGAACCTTATATGGGGCCTACACTAAAACATTGATAGATTTGCCCAGGGTTTACAATACAAATGTGTTAGAATAAAAAAAGGTCTCCTGCCAAAGTTTAAAAAAATTGGAATAAAAATATGTGTTTTAGAGCGAAAACACTTCGCATCGGCGTGCGTTTATATGTATATTAGCTACTCCCAAAATAAAAAAGCATTTTAGTTTTGTATTATTTGATTTTATTCTCTACCAAATAATCTAAGGTATCAAAATTTAAAAGCTCTTTAATTTGAATGGCATCGGGATCGTCCTTATCTATATCGTCACATATTTTTGGTAGCCATTTAGTTCTGATGCTGTATAGTACCGGATCAGACGATAACAATAAATATTGAAGTAAATCATAATTTTGGTTAAATTTGGTGCTCTTTCGGGTATTGAAAAGCCGGAACTGTTTAACATCTCTATTACGGGATTCCTGAGCTTCTTCTGTAAGTTCTCCTAACGGAAGTATGTTGTATTCCACAATTTCCTTGCCATGATGTAAGACTTTATGTACTGTCGGTGTTAAAGCTTTCCACGAATATAAATCAGATAAAATGTTTTTTGTGTCATTACTATAAGCTTCAAATTTGGTTGAATTTATCATCTTTTTGCTATTGATTACAGCCAAAATCACTTTGAATCGTCTTAGCAAGTGTTCATCAAGACCGGTTATTTTAGATGTCGATACGGGGTCCTCAAAAAACCGCCTTGCCGAGTTGCCATCATTTGTGCTTCCGTATCCGTAAAGAGGTTTATCTATTATAAGTCCCTTTTGTTTAAACTCCAACTGGATTCGATTCTTCTCTTCCTGCCTCATTTTGTGAAGATCTTGGTTGTTTCTAGCAGAGACATCGCGGTTTCCAGGGCTAGTCCGATATTTAAGGTCATACGATAAATGCAAACAATACTCCATGAATCGAATTCTACAGTGCAGGGGCGAAATACCGAAATTGAGCGCATTTTCGTTTACTAAATTTTCATCAGACTTGTCCTCGAATTGCCCGTTCTTCTTGCCACAAATATTGCATCTCCAATTGGACATAACGCCAGTTAATGCGTTTGCCACCTTTCCATCGATCATAGTGAGTTGTAGTTGAAACGAAACTTTTATATTTCTTCCCAATTGGTTTATAACAATCATGGGTAATGCAGCAATTTCTTCCTTTATTTCGTTCACCAAAGATCGTGTTGTGTTCCGGTCTTCCTTTGTATACTCAAACCGAATTGGGCGACATAAATATTTTGACCCAGGTGTTCTATTTATCCATATATCTTGAAATGCATTTTCTTTCGATGATGAAGATTGGTCCTTGTACAATCTCATTCTCAATGGTACTAATGATGCCATGAAAATTGATGCGAAGTTGGTATCTATTTCTGTTTGTTGCTTATATTCGGAAAATCCAGATGATCCATCACAACCCCATTTGCTGATCAAAACCACTTCGGAATTATTACATGTGTTCAACTGTTCTTCAGTAAAATTAGAAATAATTCTAACAGCTGTATTTTCAACAAGATCAGCAAGTTTCACTCTTGCTTTTAATTCGTCCACGTATATATTTGATGGCACCATTTTCGTCCTGGTGTTGTACAATTTATGTTTTGAGGGTAAACAACCCCATCCTTTTTCACGAAGAGCCTTCCTCATTGTTGAGTATTTGTTTCTTGAGAGGCCTAGGTTCAAAATCAGGGCCAGTGCATCTTCCTCCGTGAATTCTGTAGTCGATTTTGGAGTTGGAATACTTTCTACCATTCTCTTTACCCTTTTCGGAGATGCTAATGGTAAAACATCGACAATTCGTCCAACATTTTTTGGTTGTGTTTTTAACAATGCTGTTTTGAACGTATCTTTTATTAAATTTGGCGGATGTGCCGCCAATAGTTCCTCTTGTTTTTTCTTTTTGGTTTTCTCCGTAACTTCGTCGTATGCTTTGCTAGGCCGGCCGGGAATCAGCGGTTTAATTTCAATAAGTAGATCCGATTTCAGCCACTTCTCATACATTTTGAAAAACTTGATTTTTGCGAATGAACATTCTGGCAACCTTCTCTCAAATGATTTGTAGAATTTTTCAAGTTTGTCTAAAGCGTCTTTATTTAGCCTTATTCCATATATGTGGTCCAAAGTGTAAACAAGTTCCTTAAATGACTCCGTGTATGATTTGGAATCATTTTTGATGTCCCATACAATTTTCGAAAGAGTGGAATACTTCAGTATGACTTCCATAACTTATAAATGTCCTTTACGCCTCTACAAAATATAATGAAGAAAATTTGGATTTTGTTCAAATATTTATGCAATATATTCACAATTAATGACCCATTTCAGGTATCAGACGCAATCGTAAAAAGGGGTCCAAAGTGCCTCTTTTTACTTACTCTTCTATAATTATTTACCTGGACTCGAATTTGGTTAAAAAAAATGACAATGAATTTTTTATGGGTAGGTTTTTTCACATTCATTGATACGGTGGATTTCCTGGGAATTCGACATAGCGAAACAGGTAACATTTGTCTGCATCAAATCTTAACACAAATATATATATATATGCAGGTATATTTCTAGGTTACTTTTTATTCAAAAATCATCAGCTTACATTAAAAATAGATGTAGGTACTATACAAACGCACGCCGATGCGAAGTGTTTTCGCTCTAAAACACATATTTTTATTCCAATTTTTTTAAACTTTGGCAGGAGACCTTTTTTTATTCTAACACATTTGTATTGTAAACCCTGGGCAAATCTATCAATGTTTTAGTGTAGGCCCCATATAAGGTTCCATTTCACAAATAGACATTTTTATATAGAGTTTAATGAAGTGTAAATGAATTTTAGAGTAGATAGAATCCGAGTTGAGAAATGTTTTATACATCGTTGGAAAGGTATGAAAATTTCCTTTACGATAAGGTATGTTGCGTAAATATGGCTATAGTGTGTCATGTGCAATTAGGACAACAAAAACAAAATTTGGGAAATTCGACTTTTTTGAAAAATTGACTTTTTTATTGCCGGTTCCATAAAATGGAATAGAATAGAGATATTTCCATGATTCTTTTTGTGTTTTGTAGAAGAAGTGTTACCAAATAAAAGTTTATTTAACATCTTTGCAATAAAATGTGACGTAATACTTGTTTTTTAGCAATGAATATAGCACTACTTGAAAATTGACTTTTTTCAGTATTTTGATCGCTACGATCTCATTTATGGCTAGGATATGGCGAGACATACCTTAAAATGTTGGGAACATTTTAAGCTTTCATTTAAGTTCAAAAAAAGCGAAAAAATCCCCGTGGAACTTTTTTTCCAGTGAGAAACTTTTGAAGTTTAGTAAAAAAATTGGCCATTTTGGTCTTAAGATAACGGTGTTGTTTGATATCGAAATTAGCCAAATTAGCACTTAAAACTTTTCTTAATACCTCGACTTTGTGAAAATGGAAAGAAATGATAATGCTTTGATGGCCAAAGTTTGCGAAAACTTAAAGGAAATGGGAGTATCTTTTTTGAAAAATTTTGCAATTTTTTGACAAAAAAAATATTTTTCATATTGAAAACGATGCCATTTTTAAACCGCCAAAGATATTCACGTGATTCCTTTTGTATTTTATGCACACATATGCTGGCATAATTTGTGTGAAGTATGAAGTTTATAGCTTTAAAATTGACGGAGTTATTTAAAAAACACTGAAAAAAACCAAGGCCAAATTTTCATATTTTAAAATTAAACAATTCATAACTCCTTAACAGTACACGATGGCATGGTACTTTATGCATAAGTTTTTTAGATCTTGTCAAGCTCTTTCTCTAGAGTCCTAAATCATGTAAATCGGTTGAGTAGATCAAAAGTTATGGCCCCCAGAAGCTTGGAGAAGTCAAAAGTGGTCAACTTTGACACCCTGTAGCTCACCCTGTATTAAAGATATGGACCAACAACAGCACTTTTCTGAAAGCCTATGTCCTCCTCTACAAATGTCTAGAACATTTTGTATGGCTAAAATCAACAGATAAAAAGTTGTAGACTTATTTCCAATTTTTTTGCCATTTGGCCCACTGTGCGATGTAAGTATTAGGTCTTGGATGGCCAATCTAGATAGTAAAAGTAAAAAAGCTCGAACACATCATTTTTCTCCTAAATTGCAACGAAAAGTTGAGTCTTTATATTTGTTGTACAATTGGAACCTTAGTTCCACCCAAACTAAAGCGATATTGGAAAGTGAACCTTAGTTCACGAGGATAGTCTGTGTACCATTATTCATGGTGTAGATGTTTCCTTATGTAGATGACTTTAACTCTAAGTTCAATTCCGGAGTGGTTCAAAGATCGAAGTACCCTTGAGATATATGGGATTTAGATTAGGTTATGTTAGGTTGAAAAGAGGGTGCAGATATTAATCCGCCCCATGCCACTATGGACATACACCTAAGCCAGTAATCGGCTTGTTGTGCGCTCTAAAAACTTTAAAGTAACCTCTAAAACGAAAATTTTAAGTTAGAAATTCCGTGCTACTTACAAAATCCTAAATTGTTTTCAATGCCACTCCATTAAGTTGGTTCATCTTTGATATTGTGTCTCCACCTAAGTACCGTTATCTGTTGGACGCTAGAAAGCCGGGCAATGACAATGGAAATGCTCCAACGTCTCATCATCTTCCCCGCATGCCCTATGCATGCCAACACTTGCCGCGCCGACTTAACATAAGTGAGCTCGTAGACCTATGTTTCCCGTTATTATACCAATAGCTAAACTGACCTCCTTCTTGCTTCCTTTCACTAAAAGTCTCGTCTTCTCACTATCTGGATCCACCCATAAGATTTATGCCGTCCTACCGATCGTTTCGCTGTTCCATAATGTTGCATGCGCATTCGTCGCCCACTCCCTTAACTCGTACTGCGTCAACCAGAAAGGCTTCGGGTTAACCAAGTTCATTGACGGCAATCCTCTGGCCTTCACTGCCAAATCGTCCGGCCTTTCATTTCCCCTTACTTCGTTATGCCCCGGCACCCAAACGATGCGGATTTTCCCATCCTCAGAGAAGGCGTTGATCTCCTTCTTACACTGCTAAACTGTTCGTGACCTTACCGTCCTGGTTGTTATTGCGCTTATGGAAATTTTACTGTGGTTAAAGATGTTCACACTCGACGTCCTAGCGTTGGCACCACACAACTTCACGCGCCGTATTATGGTTAGGCAGCCTAAAACAGATCTCAGTCCCTGGGTTCTCAACGTAAACCCTAGGCCCACTCTGTTTTCTAGCTTTGATCCATCAATGCAACATGATCATCCAGATGGCAATACTAGGGTTCCGTCAATCCAAGACCTCGCTCTCGACTTCAAGGTTCATCTCAGGTATCCGATCGGAAACCTCTTCCCTTGCTTACAGGTTTCCAATCGTCCCCTCGATTATACCGCGATGGTATGAGCTGCTCCCATTCTCAATCCATTCTCCCATCGCCTTAAGTCTCATAGCCGAATTGGTGCCTCACACTTAATCTGTATGTCAATGGGTCGGATATCTAGAATAGTCTCCAGTCTCCTAGTGGACGTGGTCCTCATCGCTCCGCCTATGCCAAGACAACATGTTCTCTAAACCAATTGTATGGTCCTTATGTTGCACTTTTTCTCCATAGCAGTCCACCAAACTACTGAGGCGTAAATAGGTATTGGTCTAATCACGCTCCTGTAGAGCTAGTGGACTATCCTCGGATTCAGACCCCATTTCGAGCCTTCGGCCCGTGTACATAGTGCCCAACATCTGTGAGCCTTCTCAGTACGCTCCTGAATGTGACACTCCCAATTCAATTTCCTGTCCAAGATCGCACCTAAGTATTTGACCTTGTCAGATATCGAAATCGTTTTATTGAGGAAACGTGGTACGTAAAATTGGCCCAGATTCGTCTTCCTCGTGAAAAGACATATTTCAGTCTTCTCTGGGTTAACATTGAGACCTTTGGGTCTAGCCCAGTCAATCAATACGTTCCATGGTTTTGAGTAGAATGGACGTAAGGATTATGGGTCTGTAGGCCTTTGGTGTCGCATAACTTGCCTTGCCGGGCTTGGATATAAATGGAATGTAGATTAGAGACATTTTAGTTAACGTGAGCTGTTATGCTGATTATCTTGACAGTATGAGAAATTGTCTTCACAGTTCCTGGAGGTTCCATAATTGTATGAAGCTTGTAGGTAAAGAATCATTGGAACATAAGCAATACGTTCGCAGAATTTTTCCCAATTACACTAAATGGTCTTTCAGTTCCAGTTGATAGGTTGAATTGTTTTCAACTGATTATTTTTGCTGAGGCTGTGCTGTGTAAGGGATGGTGTGCTGACACATCTTCTTAAATTTCATGTCTATGGTTATATGGCGGGTGTGTGATTTGGAACCGAATTTATATGCACTATTGATATATGTTTGATTCAATTGCCATGGCTTGCCATGGAATGCGGCTGAATTCCGAACTGGTGATTTACTAACGCTCGTAGAAATAAGATTAGTGCCGTTTTTATTGTTCAGTGTTCAGTCTAAATGATTCTCATTTCATAACTGCCCAATTTTATTTGAATACTCCTCTCCAAAACAAGTGGGATTAGATTTACAGACTTTCCTAAGATGTACAATACATAGACTTTCCTAAGCAAGAACTAATCATGAATTAAACAAACCGTTTCACTCTTTATTTGATGTCTAAAGCAGACTATATGATAATATATCCTTCACTGATTCCATAGTAATAAAGAAAGCGTTGATACCTTACTGAGTTTTGCTAAAACGCATCATCGCTTTTGAAGAGTTTGTGAAACTTTTCATTTCTCTTGTACTACTGTTTGGGAAAAAGTGCCAAACAATAAACGAATAGAACTCACGGAAAGCTCACTGCACTTTTTCATCAAAAAATCGTATTTTTCTTTCTTAACGTAAAGAAATGCCAAAAAAAATTGCTTGCAAAGTCTAATAGACATACAAAAATACACTTATAGACTACGTTTCTCCACAGTCTTAAGCAAAGCAGGGGAATGGGAAAGGAAAAATGCGGACCAACTTACCTCATGTCCTTTTTGCTGTGCACTGCAATTACTTATATCCAGAGATCCACTTATAAAGTCATTTTGTACATCAACAATCAGAAACGCGTTCACAGGACGTACAATCTGCAAAGAAGGAACGATATACACATACACATTAATACATACGGGCAAACATCAACATCAACACTCACATTAAGTATAAGGTAGTTTGGTAGTGTGGCTTACATTAATGTACAAATAACACTCTAAGGAAAGAAAGAAATCAAAATGGTTGCTTGTTGTATGACTGACAGCATGACTGACGGACTACCCATAAAGTTTTATATCATTCCATCATCAACGAACGACGTTTAAATGGTACAACTACAGCACAAGGAACAATAACAAAATACTTTAAGGGAAACAGGGAAAACGGAAATAACTTAAAACAGCCAGGACAACAACGATAATGGCAACGCTGCGCTAACAATGGAGTCGGGTAAAATACGACGCACTGGCATATGAAAATTGCCAGCACAAAAAGCTCCGGCAACAATGATGGCGATGACATATTTCCAAATACATACTTTACCTTTGCCACATCACCGGCATCATCGTCATCATCATCAGCTCCAGTGATATCCAGTTGGCCCATCCTTACCCAACAACTTTGGCAATCCCAATCTCTTTTTACAATCCTGTGCTGACAACGTCATAGTAGTCATCAACTTCATCATCATTATGCTGGAAGCTCACCTCCGTTTCCATTCAATTCACTCCAGATGAGTTTATATCCGATGAAGGAGCAGTCTCACAAAAAATAAACAACAAAGTCACAAGAAAGTAAGTCTGAAGAAAGAATCGTTTATTATAGTTTAACTGTAGCCGGATGTAAATTCATTGTTATTGTCATTTGCGAGCGATGTGATTCTCTCCTGTTTTTGTTCTGGGCTGTTTTCTTGTCAAATTGAGTTGAATTGTTGCCTTGTCGCATGCCGGATATGAGCTTTAAGTACTTCAATGCGACACTTGATTCTTGGCTGTCTTTCGTTTCTTTGTCGCCTTTGTCATTGTCCTTAATTTGAGTTTAAATGACGGATTATAAACGTTATTAACTATAGCTTTTTCTCCGCAACACAGAAAATTTAAAGTTGACTTACTGACACTCAATCAAAGGTTAAAGGAAAGAAATGAAGTGAAGTTACCGGTTATTCTGTAAGAGAATGCTGCCACTTAAGGGCGACTGCATTTCTTGGATTTCAATCATTTGATTTCTTTTACAAAATGAAAATAAAATATTTCATTGGATGTGGTATGTTATATATTTTTAAGAACTTCTGTTCTCACTTTTAGTATAAAATTAAACGAAAACAAGTAAAAAGGCGTTAAGTTCGGCCGGACCGAACTTTGGATACCTACCACCTCGGGTCTATATGTAAACCACATCTGTGCCATATTGCAGAAGTATGTCAATGGATTTAACTTAACTCACTGTCCCAAATTTCGGCGACATCGGACAGTAAAAGCGCTTTCTATGGGCGAAAGACCTTAAATCGAGAGATCGGTCTTTATGACAGCTATATCCAAATCTCGACCGATCTGTGCCGTATTGCAGAAGTATATCAAGGGGCTAAACTAAACTCACTGCCCAAATTTCGGCGACATCGGACAATAAATGCGCCTTTTATGGGCCCAAAACTTTAAATCGAGCGATCGCTATATCCAAATCTGATCCGATCAGGGCCAAATTAAAGAAAAATGTCGAAGGGCCTAAGACAACTCACTGTCCGAAATTTCAGCAAAATCAGATAATAAATTTGGCTTTTATTGGCCTAAGACCCTAAATCGGAGGATCGGTCTATATGGCAGCTATATCCAAATATGGACCGATCTGATCCAAATTGACGAAGAATGTTGAAGGGCCTAACACAACTCACTGTCCGAAATTTCAGCAAAATCAGATAATAAATGTGGCTTTTATGGGACTAAGACCCTTAATCGGAGGATCGGCCTAAATGGCAACTATATCCAAATCTGGACCGATCTGACCCAAATTGACAAAGGATGTCAAAGGGCCTAACACAACTCACTGTCCCAAATTTCAGCAAAATCGGATAATAAATGTGGCTTTTATGGGCCTAAGACTCTAAATCGGCCGATCGGTCTATATGGGGGCTATATCAAGATATAGTCCGATATAGCCCATCTTCAAACTTAACCTGCTTATGGACAAGAAAAGAATCTGTGCAAAATTTCAGCTCAATATCTCTATTTTTAAAGACAGTAGCGTAATTTCAACAGACAGACAGACGGACGGACATGTCTAGATCGTCTTAGATTTTTACGCTGATCGAGAATATATATACTTTATAGGGTCGGAAATAGATATTTCGATGTGTTGCAAACGGAATGACAAAATTAATATACCCCCATCCTTCGGTGGTGGGTATAATTAATCGAAAACAATAATAATACTGAGCAGCTAGAGATGTATTTATCATCTATAAGACAGTAAGGAAGGGCAAAAGTCGGGCAGTGCCGACTGTATTATACCCTACACCTACCCTATAAGTACAATGAGGAATCTATATCCAATACTGAACCGATTTTGATGGACCTCGGCGAGCAAATATGTTCAAACTGTAATAACGACGGTTGACAAATGACAACATTGTTGCAAATTACCCAAAATCTGACGACAATATATTTGGGAGCTGTATCTACAATAATTCTGTCGTCGAGGAAAGCGTTGTGCAAAATTTTGGCAAGATTGGTCAAACAATGCCCTTGCAGTGGCTCTTGGGGTGAAAATCTGGCGATATACATATTTCTCAAAATCGGATGAACATATATTGGGTTGCCCAAAAAGTAATTGCGGATTTTTTAAAAGAAAGTTAATGCATTTTTAATAAAACTTAGAATGAACTTTAATCAAATATACTTTTTTACACTTTTTTTCTAAAGCAAGTTAATAGTAACAGCTGATAACTGACAGAAGAAAGAATGTAATTACAGAGTCACAAGCTGTGAAAAAATTTGTCAACGCCGACTATGTGAAAAATCCGCAATTACTTTTTGAGCAACCCAATATATGAGAGCTATTTCAAATCTGAACCGATTTTGAGCAAACTCCTCAGATACTGTGGCAGTCGTCGAGCAAAGCGTTTTGAAAAATTTTGGTAAGTTGGGTCAATAAATCCGCTTGCTGTGACTCTAGAAGTTAAAATCGGGCAATATATGAGAGCTATATCTAAAATTTGAACTGATTTCCATGAAATTCACCAGTAATATTGAGAGTCAAGAGAAAATCCCTCCTGCTAAATTTCGAGAAAATCGGTTAGATTTTTGGTCTTAAAAAGACCATTTTATTGCAATATTACTGCAAATCGGACGAACATATATATGGGAGCTTTATCCAGATCTGAACCGCTTTTTCCAATTTCAATAAACTTCGTATCTAGGCCGAAAAACATGCCTGTACCAAATTTTAAGACGATCGGATGATAACTGCGACCTGTACTTGGTACACAAATTAACATGGACAGACAGACAGACGGACGGACAGACAGATGGACACAGCTAAATCGAATCAAAAAGTGATTCTGAGTCGATCGGTATACTTATCAATGGGTCTATCACTCTTCCTTTTGGGTGTTACAAACAAATTCACTAAGATATAATACCCTGTACCACAGTAGCGGTATAGGAGTTTGAACAATGTGTACAGTTACTGAAAACGGACTGTTGGTAAGACCATTGGATGGGGGAATACCAACATCATCATTTCATTTGTAACGCTGTATTGATCTAAGTCCCAACAAAATATATAAGTCTTGAAATTCTAAATCGAGTTAACAATGTCCGACCATCTGTTAAGACCAGAGACGACACGGTGATAGGGCGTATGCATCAACTCGTCTGTGCAATCCGGCTAACCCGATGGAGCTGGCAAAATATCGATATCATTGATATTTTATTTTTTGTCTGCATATAGATTGATATTTTTATACCTTCCACCATAGGATGGGGGGTATACTAATTTCGTCATTCTGTTTGTAACTACTCGAAATATTCGTCTAAGACCCCATAAGGTATATATATTCTTGATCGTCGCGACATTTTATGTCGATCTAGTCTAGCCCGTCCGTCCGTCCGTCTGTCGAAAGCACGCAAACTTCCGAAGGAGTAAAGTTAGCCGCTTGAAATTTTGCACAAATACTTCTTATTAGTGTAGGTCGCTTTGTATTGTAAATGGGCCATATCGGTCCATGTTTTGATATAGCTGCCATATAAACCGATCTGGTGTATTGACTTCTTGAGCCTCTAGAGTGCGCAATTCTTATTCGATTGGAATGAAATTTTGCAAGACGTATTTTATTCTTACTTTCAACTACTGTGTCAAATAAGGATCAAATTGGTTCATAACCTGATATAGCTGTCATATAAACCGATCTGGGATCTTGACTTCTTGAGCCTCTAGAGGTCGCAATTATTATCCGATTTGCCTGAAATTTTGTACGCCGGATTCACTCAGGAACATCAACATACGTGTTTATTATGGTCTGAATCGGTCTATAACCTAATACAGCTCCCATATAAATCGATCTCTCTATTTTACTTCTTGAGCCCCCAAAGGGTGCATTCTTATTCGATTTGGCTGACATTTTACACAGGTCTCCAACATATAATTTAATTGTGGTCCAAACCGGACCATATCTTGGTATCGCTCTAATAGCAGAGCAAATCTTTTCTTATATCCTTTTTTGCCTAAGAAGAGATGCCGGGAAAAGAATTCTACAAATGGGATCCATGGTGGAGGGTATATAAGATTCGGCCCGGCCGAACTTAGCACGCTTTTACTTGTTCCTACTAATAATATCGGCAAAGTTAATTTTTTGCAAAATTAAACCAAAATAAGCGATCCCACACTGATTGTGTCCCATAAGATAAATTGCACCTATATAGGGTTCCATTTCTATCCGATTGGTCTAAAATTTTGAACAATGGTTTCTCTCATGACTTCCAACTGACTTTAAAAAATTGGTTTTATTCGGTCTGTGCATTAATATTGCTTCTATATAAATCGATCTCCTTATTATTATTTCGCATTTTCTTTTAACATATAGGTGATGGGAAATTAACGATAGTATCGATATTTGTAATTAGAAATATCGAATGTTACGATTATCGATAGTTTGCCAGCCTTAATACCCGATGGAACCTCAGCTGATACGACTTTGCAGTATAACGATTGCTAATAAACGTATTTCAGTTAAAATGGGAAACGACCTCTCTGAACCGTTCAATACCAAATGATGTTTCAGAAAGGGAGACAGCCCATCGCCTGATCGCCTGATAATATCCTGCTAAAGAAGATTATACGAGATGCAGGGGTGAAAAAGCACGGCGCACTACTCACAAGAGGACATATGCTACTCACCTACGCCGATGACATCGATATTATGGGTCGGTTAGCGGAAAACGTAATAACAGCTTTTGAAAGTATAGAAGATTATCAACGAAATTGAGTCTGGCAGAAAATGGACACAAGTAGAGATGTGCAACAACAACAAATTTTGCCCATGAACATTCCAAAAAGGAACAGCGGCAAACTTCTCACATATCAATGAGTGCAGTCCGAATCAAGTTTAAGCTCAATGATAAGGGGCTTCCTTTTTAGAGCCGAATCCGAACCGCGTGCCGCAATGCGACACCTCTTTGGAGAGAAGTTTTACGTGGCATATTACCTCACAAATGTTGCCAGCATTAGGAGGGGAAAGCCACCGCTGAAAATTTTTTCTGATGGTCTCGCCAGGATTCGAACCCAGGCGTTCAGCGTCATAGGCGGACAAGCTAACCTCTGCGATACGGTGTGCACGTGAGTGATTTTTCACTCACCATAACGAATCAAGAAAATATTCACGCACTTTCACGCTCGACATTTTATATCGACTCACGTGCTCCCACGCTTACGAGACAAATATTTTACTCAAAAGAAAAATCACGACCCAAGAGAAAAATCACGATTCACGAAAAACTTGCGAATCACGGTTGAAAAAATATTTTTCCATGAAGCAAATAAAATAAAATTGTTAGTTTGTTATTATACCCTCCACCATAGGATGGGGATATACTAATTTCGTCATTCTGTTTGTAACTACTCGAAATATTCTTCTGAGACCCCATAAAGTATATATAATCTTGATCGTCGTGACATTTCATGACGATCTAGCCATGTCCGTCCGTCCGTCGAAAACACGCTAACTTTCGTAGGAGTAAAGCTAGCCGCTTGAAATTTTGCACAAATACTTCTTATTACTCTTATGTAGGTCGGTTGGGATTGTAAATGGGCCATATCGGTCCATGTGTTGTAGCTGTAGCTGCCATATAAACCGATCTTGAATCTTGACTTCTTGAGGCTCTATAGGGCGCAATTCTTATCCCATTAGAATGAAATTTTGCACGACGTGTTTCGCTATGATATCCAACAACTGTGTCAAGTATGGTTTAAATCGGTTCTGATATAGCTGCCATATAAACCGATCTTGGGTCTTGACTTCTTGAGCCTCTACAGGGCGGAATTCCTATCGGATTTGGCTGAAATTTTGCATGACGTATTTTATTATGACTTTCAACAACTTCCCAAATAAGGTTCAAATCGGTGAATAACCTGATATAGCTGCCATATAAACCGATCTGGGGACTTGACTTCTTGAGCTTCAAGAGGGTGCAATTCCTATCCGATTTGGCCGAAATTTTGTACGACGGATCCTCTCATGATCATCAACATTCGTGTTTATTATGGTCTGAATCGGTCTATAGCCTGATACAGCACCCATTTAAATTGGTCTCTCTATTTTACTTCTTGAGCCCCCAAAGGGCGCAATTCTTATTCGAATTGGCAGACATTTTACACAGTCTCCAACATATAATTTGATTGTGGGCCGAACTGGACCATATCTTGATATCACTCTAATAGCACAGCAAATCTTTTCTTTTATCCTTTTTTTGTCTAAGAAGAGATGCCGGGAAATGAACTCGACAAATGCGATCCATGGTGGAGTGTATATAAGAATCGGCCCGGCCGAACTTAGCACGCTTTTATTGGTTTATTTCTGAAAAAAAATAAATTAAATATAGAAAACAATAGGTGCAGATAAAAAACGTGTTTTGGTATGGAAACGAAAACATTGGATTGTAGTCAAATTTCTCTCTCGAAACAATTAAAAGTTTTAGCGACTTTCCCGAAAGCAGAATAGAATACTAGCCCTAATACCAATTCGTGATTTTCTTATGAGTCGCGATATCTCGTGGTTCGTGATTTTCTCGTGAGTCGTGGTAAGCGTTATGAGTCGTGATTCGTGAGTGAGATCCAAATCTAATCACGTGATAGCGTGAGCGACACGACTACTCCCGACTTACGTGCACACCTATAAAGACAAGACAAAGTGGATGGTATCAACTCGAGGCGACCGTAGTGCAGATTTTAACATGTCCGTCTTTGACGCTGAACGCTTGGGTTCGAATTCTGGCGAGAACATAAAAAAACTTTTCAGTGGTGGTTATCAGCTCCCGGAAGCATTTGCCATCTAAAAGCTTCTCCCCAAAGAGGTGACGCACTGCGCAGTTTGGACTCGGCTATAAAAAGGAGGACTCTTATCATAAACTTGAATCGGACAGCACTCATTAACATTTGGGAAGTTTGCCCCTGTTCCTTAATGCAATGTGCACTGGCAAATTTGCATTTGGATGGTATCTGCTCCCTCAAAGTCCTGTACACCTGAGCATATAAAGAAATTGGAGAAAGTGGTTAACTTTAATGTTGAGCAACTTTATCTACATCGGCACAGTCTTAACCGAAACAAATGATACCAATTTTGAAATAAAACAAAGTATAACATTGGCTAACAGAAGCTACCTTGGATTGGGCAAGCAGTTAGAAGCAAAGTAATATTTCGACCGTGCTGTTGTATGGCTACGAAGCATGGATACTTGCGAAAATTGATGAGGCAGTACTTGGAGTATTTGAGTAAAAACCTTCGTAAAATATATTGAAAAGTTTATGATAATGGAGAATATAGGCGTCACACAGTAGCGCGGTTTGAGTTTTTTCGTTTTTTCTTTTGAACCGAATGATTTAAAGTGAAAGTGTTAAGTGTTCAGCCTATAAAATGAATTTGAAAGAGTGCTACTCCTTTTAGTTGCTTAGTTTGGCTTATCAAAGTCAAAATTTGTGGAAAATTGGTAACTAATTCTTTTAATTTCAGATTTTTTCCTCCTTCTTAAGGCTTTAGTATTTTTAAATTATCAAACAAACCTTTAAAAAAAGTTGTTTTTCAAAACTGTTGTCAATTTTCTGTAAAATTCAACACGATTCGTAATTTACTTTTTTTCAGAAATTTCAAGTTGTGAATCGTATATGTAACTTTTGATACGAAAGGTCAACCTTTATCATTTTATTTTTATTATTCGGAGAATTTTTTATCCTTAGCTGAAATCTTAAAAAAAAAAATTTCAACTCCAATATCTCATAAGAAGTTATAGATATTCCAGACTTCTATGCTCTATTTTAAGAGCTCTATCCTTTGCAAAAAGAATCATGACGATTGGCATATAAATACTTATTTGTCAGCACTTCAGAATATGAAATGCCAGAGGTGACCTAAGTTCACGCCCCATGTCAGCCCTTGGACCTACTAGGGTCTCCAAGTTTTGCATAATTTTCGGAAATCTCCATAGGGTAAATGTATTTCAAGTTTCGTGTAAATATTCTTATCCTTATCAAATGTTATAGAATTATTCCAAGCATTTTTATACCCACCGCCATATTATAGGGGGTATATTCATTTAGTCATTCCGTTTGCAACACATCGAAATATCAATTTCCGACCCTACAGAGTATATATATTTCGGATCGTAGTAAAATTCTAAGACGATTTAACGATGTCCGTGTGTCCGTCCGTCTATCCGTCCGTCTGTTGTAAACGCTGTACAGGCATCAAAAATTGAGACATTGAGCTGAAATTTGGCACAGATACGTCTTTCTGATGCACGCTGGTTAAGTTTTTGAACGGGCCAAATCGGACCATATTTGGATATAGCTGTTATACACACCGATTTTCCGATAATGGGTCGAATGCCCATAAATACTTAATTTTTCATCCGATTTTGCTGAAAATTTAAACAATAAGTAGTTTAAGGCCTCCCGACATCTGACCCAAATTTGGTTCAGGTCGGACTTTATTTAGATATAGCTATCATATAGACCGATCTGCCGATAAGATTCTGAAGCCCATAAAAGTTTTATTTATTGCCCAATTTCGCTGAAATTTGAAACAGTGGATTATTTTAAGCCTCCCGACATCTGACCTAAGTATGGTTCTGACCTAAATATGGGTCGGTCCATATTTACATATAGCCACCATATGGACCGATCTGCCGAAAAAGTGTTTGCAGACCATAAAAGCTTTATTTTTTAACAAATTTCGCTGAAATTTGAAACAGGCCTCTCAACTTCGAACCTAAATATGGATCAGATCGGACGATATTTAGATATAGCTGCCATATAGATCGATATCCCTATAAAGGGTCTGAAGCCCATAATAGCTTTAATTTTTAACCGATTTTGCTAACATTTGAAACAGTGAGTAGTTTTAGATCTCCTAACATAGGGCCTAAATATGGTTCAGATCGGACTATATTTAGATATAGCTGCCATATAGACCGATCTCCCGATAAAGGGTCTGAAGCCCATAAAAGCTTTATTTTTTATCCGATTTCGCTGAAATTTAAAACAGTGAGTAGTTTTAGATCTATCAACATCTGACCCAAATACGATTTAGATCGGACTATATTTAGATATAGCTCCCATATAAACCTATCTCTCGATAAACGGTCTGAAGTCTATAAAAGAATTATTTGTTATACAATTTCACTGAAATTTGAAACAGTGAGTAGTTTTAAGCCAACCACCATCCGACCTTAATATGGTAAAAATAGGACTGTATTAGAAATAGCTGTTATATAGATTGATCAGTGACTTATATTTGTAAGACCACTCAATGTCCGTGCCGAATTTGGTTACATAAGTTATCCAATTTTCATCGGATTGTGACGAAAGGGGGTTTACATATATACCCGAGGTGGTGGGTATCCAAAGTTCGGTCCGGCCAAACTTAATGCCTTTTTACTTGTTCGACTTTGGGACATTTCCTCCAAACATTTGAACCAAGTCTTTTTTTCATTTTTTTACCTCAAAAAAAAATTGAGGCAACTACCAGCAGCCAAACTATTTTGAATTATGTTAAGGCCATTCGAAGAGCGTATTTTGAAAATATGGCGAGCGTTGTTTTGGGTTCATTTTTTTATTTTCCAATAAAGTTAAAAAATAGTAAAATTGGGTACTTTTCAAATAGTGAAATATCTAGAGAAGCTCAAAGAAATCATTATTATTTTTTTATTTTTTTGGGTAATTCTACACTTATTTAGTATATCATTCCATAGACAAAATAAACAAGTAAGAGCGTCCTAAGTTCGGACGGGCCGAATCGTATATACCCTCCACCATGGATCTCATTTGTCGAGTTCTATGCGCAGTATCTGTTTTTAGTCAAACAAAGAATATTGAATAAGAACTGTTATGCTACTGGAACTATATCAAGTTATAGTCCGATTCGAACCATAAATAAATGCTGAACATTGTAGAAGTCATTGTGTATTATTTCAGTTCATTCGGATAAGAATTGCGCCTTGTAGGGGCTCAAGAAACAAAATCGGGCTTATATGGGAGCTGTATCAAGCTATTGATCGATTCAGACCATATTAGACACGTATGTTGAAGGTCATGAGAGAAGAAGTTGAACAAAAATTCTTTCAAATCGGATGAGAATTGCGCCCTCTAGAGGCTCAAGAAGTCAAGATCCCACATCGGTTTATATGGCAGCTATATAAGGTTATGTACCGACTTGCGCCATAGCACAGTTATTGGTAGTCATAAAAAACACCTCATGCAAAATTTCAGCCAAATCAGATGAGAATTGCGCACTCTATTGGCTCATGAAGTCAACCGACCTACACTAAAAAAAAGTATTTGTGCAAAATTTCAAACGGCTGTCTTTACTTCTTCGAAAGTTAGCGTGCTTTCGACAGACAGACGGACGGGCGGACATGGCTAGATCGGCTTAAAATGACATGACGATCAAGAATATATATACTTTATGGGGTCTCAGACGCATATTTCGAGGTGTTACAACAGAATGACGAAATTAGTATACCCCCTATATATGGTGGAGGGTATAAAAATGACAATCCTTTAACTAGTTTTCGAGATATAACACTTGAAATCGGACCATCATACCAAAAAATTGTTTTTTTTTTTTTTTTTTGGATAATCGAAAAAAGTTCGGGTTTGAACGGGCGTATCTTCTAAACTAAACATCTGTCAAATTTCAAAATTTCGTAGGTACACATGAAATTTTTGATTTTTGCCACCTGTGCGGCCAGGTTCCTCTGGTCGCACCATAGTGCGTCATCTGAAGCGCGAGCCGTATGGTCCGAATTGGTCTATAACCTGATATAGCTTGCATATTAGCACATCTTACGATTTTCTGCCCATGGCATCCTTCGTTACGAAGGATGCCATATATGGTCTAAACTGGTTTATAATTTAATTTTTTGTCTGATTTGATAGAAATTTGCTTAATTATGCTTTTTAAAGTCGGCCATTTTGAAATGTTTGTTTAGTTTTTGGATAAAATAGTTTTTGAACAAACTTGGCAGGATTTTGTACAGGTCTAGTATAGCCTCCGTTCATTGATTATCATCGAAAAGTTCTGCGTGTTATGACTTTCTAATACAAACGGAAGCGAAATAATTTGGTACACCTCAATAGGTTGTTGTAGCTCAAGCTCTATTAATTTAAATAAATAATTAAAATTGTTCTTAAAGATCATTACAAAATTTTTTATAATAAATGATAATTACATGAAATTCAACAACGTAACATGTTTCCTTGTCTTCCTCTGACAAACGAAAAGCCCCAACATTTATACCTCACCCTTAAGTATCCAACTCAAGATTTGCTCAAACAAATGAGGTTAAAGCCATCACAAGTCCAAAAACTAGAACGTGTCTAGACTAAATGTTTCTCAATGGGTGTGGTTGTTGGTCTTTTGGCCTTACGTACTCTAACACAAGGTATGACAGTGCAGATGGAAGGGCAATACCTGACACATATGCATGTAAATACATATGACGAAGGACCCACATGACTTGGAAATGTTATGAAAAGGTTCACAACATCCGGTGACCTGGACCACAACATAAAATACATCATCACTTGTAAATAATGATTCATTTTAAAATTTCATTTTGGACAACTACGACGTAGCCACAAGCAAACACAAAACAACAACATACTCATATGTGCCACAGCCTTCTTCCTTTGTTGCCTTCGTCTACCTTGTTGAGGTGAAACTAGATCAGAAGTGCTTTCTTTTTAGCTGTAAAAGTATGCTGCAAATTGTTTTTCCATTTGTGGTTAAATAAATTATAACCTTTTGAACGAAAAGTTTAAATGTTTCAACTTGAAAACATTTTAAAAGTGTTTGAGGTTGACCACATGAGTCCAAAAGAAATCATTTCATCATTGATAAAGTATGGGAAGAAGAAGAAAGTATTGAGGTAGAAATCATGACATGGTTGTGTGAGAATTTTTGAGTAATAAAACTGAATTAGTTTGCAAAATATTTTTAATAAATTTTAAATTATATTTCAAACTGTACGCACATAGCAATATGGAAAAGTATGGGTGCTTGCAAAGCGGAGAAGGGAGTGGTTAAGCATCATAAAGTTTAAGGCGGACCAATCGAGCTGTATGGCGACATTGGCATAGCCAAACGTATAAAAATATAACGAATGAAAAAGCCCCAGCACACATAGGGTTACGGGCTCACATAAACAAAATCGGTGCGGCAAGTGATAACATGTGTAGGTGATGAGATGTTGGAGCATTTCCTATGTCATTGCCCGGCTTTCGCGGCTAACGTACACCGGTACTTAAGTGGGGACACGATACCAGACATGAAGTAACTTGGTATGGAAAACAATTGAGGATTAGGAAAGTAGCACGGAATTCCTAAATTTTAATTTTCGAGGTTGCTTTTCAGTTTTTAGAGCGCCCAACAAGCCGATTACTGGCTAATGTGAATGCCCATTGTGACATGGGGCAGTTTAATATCTGCACCCTCTTTCTCACTCTAACTCAACCTAAACATTCCTTTATGACTTCCAACTCCAATTGTGCTAAGTACGGTAAAAATCAGTCTTTATCCTGATATAGCTCCCATATAAACCAATCTTCCGATTTGATATATTTAGCCCCTGGAAGCCGCCATTATTGTGCGATTTAGCTACAATTTTGCACATAGTGTTCTATTATGACTTCCCACAACTGTGCCAAGTACGGTTTAAATCGGTCTATTGCCTGATATAGCGTTTGTTGCCCACGCCCTTAAATCGGGCTGCGTCAACTCGAAAAGCTTCGGGTTATCCAAGTCTATCGACGGCAATCCTATGGTCTTCTCTGCCAAATCGTTTGTTCTTTCCCCCTTACTCCCAGCACCCAAATGATGCGGATTGTGCCAACCCCAGAGAATGCGTTAATCTCCTTCTTACACTGCAAAACTGTTCGTGACCTTAGGTTAGGTTGCAATGAGGGTGCAGATATTAATCCGCCCCATGCCACTATAAACATACACCTAAGCCAGTAATCGGCTTGTTGTGAGCTTTAAAAACTATAAAGTAACCTCTAAAAAGAAAATTTGAAGTTACGTCTGCGTAGCAAACGGGTTCAAATCCCTCCTCAGTCAGCACCCGTAATAGGTCACTTAAGGTGGTCACCCATTGAAGTGGCGATAAAATGCCCCCCTGTGGCGTGCCCTGTGCCACTTTTCCCTTATATTTATGTCATGGGACACACAATTCATCCACCTGTTCCTTAGCATATGGTTTATCCAGTCTCTAAGGACGGGGTCCCATCGCCTTAAGACTTGTAGCTGCAGTAGCTGCTTCACAATTAATCTGTATGTCTATGAGTCGGATATCAAGTATTGTCTTCAGTGTCCTAGTGGTCGTATTTCTCATCGCGCTGCCTATGCCTAAATGGCATATTCGCTGAACCTGTTGTATTGTCCTTGCGTTGCTGAACCAACTACTGAGGCGTTAATCTCGCTATTGTAGAGCCAGTGGACTATCATCCGATTTAGGTCCTCATTTTGAGCCTCTGAACCTTCTCGAATATCAAAATCTTTCTATTGAGGAAGCATGGTGCGTCAAACTACCCCTGCTTTGTCTTCCCATGAACAGGCAGATTTCAGTCTTCTCTGGGTTAACACTGAGACCCCTAGGTGTAGCCCAGTCGTATACCGTTTTAGCTCTTCTACTTAGCTGATTCGGATCCTTACTCCTTAGAAGTATTATAACATCGTCTAGAGCGTAGCAGACGGGTTCAAATCGCTCTTCAGTCAGCATCTGTAATAGGTGATTTGAAGTGGTCATCCTGAGGAGTGGCGATTAAATGCCCCCCTGTGGAGTACCTTCGGCCAATTTTTCCCTTATACTTATGTTATGAGACCCACAATGTTATGAGGCCAACGTAGCGCTGAGGTTAGCATGCTGAACGCCGGGGTTCAAATCCTGGCGAGACCATCATAAAATTTTCAGCGGTGGTTATCCCCTTCTAATGCTGACGACATTCGTGAGGTACTATGCCATATAAAAACTTCTCCTCAAAAGAGGTGTCGCACTGCGGCACGCCGTCCGGTCTCAGCTATAAAAATGGGTCCCTTATGATTGAGCTTAAACTTGAATCGGACTGCACTCATTGATATGTGAGAAGTTTGCCCCTGTTCCTTAATGGAATGTTCATGGGCAAATTTGCAAACATTTGCACTTAACCCACAATTTATCCATCTGTTCCTTAGCATATGGTTTATCGAGTCTCTAAGGACCCGGTCCATACGCTACTGGTCTAGGAATTGGATCAGTGTGTCGGTCCGCACATTATTAAAAGCTCCCTCTATGTCATTGTCACCGCCAATGTGTACATCTTAGCATCAAAGAATTCTTCTATTTTATGCACAACCTCGTTCAGGGCAGTCTCGACCAACCTTTCTTTGACAAAGAAATTATCATGGATTTTAGTAGAACGATTGTTAGGCTTATAGGTCGGTAGGCCTTTGGTGGTGCATAATTTGCCTTGCCGGGCTTGGGTAAAAAATACCATCCTTGCATCCTGCCAGGCTTACGGAGTATACGCAAGTGCTAGGCACGCAGTGGAAAAAGTGGCCAGATGGGCGCCAGATCGTCGGCCTTGTTCTGTAATAACGCCGACAATGTTCCATCAGGTCCGGGTGGCTAAAATGGCTGGAAGCTCCTCAAGGAAGCTTCTCCTTCTATCAACCTCATTGTTCCAAGATTCCGGTGAGTCCCGTCGTATTCTATGGAAAATGCGTTTTCAACAAAAGCCTCAACATGTTCTCCGTTGCCTTTGCTCTCACTAATATGGGTTTTGAAAGAAACATTCTCATCTTGGCGGCGTTATTAACGCTTTAGACTTGTTCGCAGAAAAGCCACCAAAATTTACTTTTTGCCCAATAAAATGCCGTTTTTTACGGCGTGCTCTGTTGTAAAGTCTGCGGACCTCTTTCTCAATGTTGCGAATCTCCCCGGTCATCCAATGGTTTTCTACGGCTGATTTCCGTTCTCGAAGAGGGCAACTCTTTCTCAAGGCCCAACTGTTGTAATCCTGTTTATATTATGCTCAATGTCTTTTATGCTTAGACAATTTAAATTATCTTGGTTAATCTTCCGAATTTTGGTCAGTTGGTTTCCCACTTATTATGGAAGCTTATCGGACTCGGCACTGGTCACGCTATTCTAAACCTAATGAAGCGTTGGTCAACACACCTTGGGCTCTATGGAGACTTTCCAATCCTGAACCTCATTGAATAGAACATATTCCGAATATATTGTCACATCTAAAACCTCCTCCCTTATTCTACTTCTCCTCCAATAATCCGTAAGCAGCTGTATACAAATATGGACCATGCATTAGTTACTTTGAATGACAGTCTATGCAATTCACCATTACAAGTTTTTGGAATACCAAGCACCTGCTCGCTTATCCGTAAATGATTACACTATTCCTCTAAAATCCATCGAATTTAATTAATAATACAGATTCCCATTTCATTAACTATATGAATTTAAAGCTTTGGAAGTACAGCGGTCAAAAAAAGTATTCATCATTCAATGTTTTTTTTTTAATAAGTCTACAAAAGACAATTGGAATAAAAACATATTAAACTAATGATGCAGTAGTGCTTGTGTGATATATATGTACACAATTTCATTGTTTTTAAAGAAAAAAATAGTATTTATTGGAACAAAAAGGGCCATTTTACAGCTGAACACAAAAAATTAAACAAAAAAAGTATTCATCATTGCAAAAAAACAAAAAAATAAATAACATAATTTAAAAAAATTAATACTTTGTTATTCGACCACCGCGTCTTATAACTTCTTTTAAACGGTTTGACATCGATTGGACTAATTTAGCGGTTATATTTTGGTCTATATTAGTCCATTCCTCCATTATCACCTGTTGCATTTGACTCTTGCTCGAAAAATTGCGCGTTCTCAATTTGCGTTCGAGATGTTCCCAAAGATGTTCAATTGGGTTCAAGTCGGGACTTTGAGGAGGAGTTTTAATGACTTTGGGGCAGTTATACAGCATCCACATATTGGTATTTAAAGCAGAATGTTTGGGGTCATTATCTTGATAATATTGAAAGTTATTACCAAGCCCAAGTTTTACAGCACTATCTTTTAAATTCCTCTTTAAAATGTCAATGTAATACTTATGATCCATTACTCCATTAATAATTTCAAGATTTCCCGCTCCTGAAGCCGCCATACACCCCCAAACCATTAAACCACCTCCACCATGTTTTACAGTAGCAACTGTGTTTCGTTCTTCAAGCTCTGTATTTGGTTTTCTGTACACTATGACCTTTCCATCGCACCCAAAAAGATTAAACTTGCTCTCGTCTGCAAAAATGACTGTTTTCCAAAATGATTCGGGTTGTTTTACATACATTTTTGCGAAGTTTAGCCTTTTCACTCGGTTTATTTTATTTATAAAGGGCTTCTTACGTGCAGTTCTTCCTCTGTAACTATGCCTTTTGAGTGTATTTCGAATTGTTTGTGTAGTAACTTCCTTCCCTAAATATTCCATAGTGTTTTTACGAAGAATGGTCGCATTTGTCTTCGGAGTTTTCTGAACTTGCCGCACTAGCCAACGCACATCTCCAACTGAAAGTGCTTTTGGTCGACCAGATCTTGGTTTATTGTCAACAGTTTTCGTTTCTGTCCACTTTCTGATGATGGATTGTATAGTAGATCGTGGTCTATTTAATATTTCACTGATAGTTTTTTGAGTTAAACCATTCCTGTGGTGTTTTATTATCAAAACTTTTACCTCATCAGAAACCTCGTTTTGCTTACGACCCATTTTGACAAAAACTATATTTTCAATGAAATTAAATATTTGCTGTCAAGGGCAAAGCCTCCTTTACTAAATAAAACAGAAAAGGGGGATTCCCAAATAATATTTGAATTTGACTTTGATGATAGCACATCAATGATGAATACTTTTTTTGTTCTGTTTTTGGTGTTATTATATAAAATTGCATTTTTTGCGCTAATTAAATTTATTTTTTGAATTTATTTTAAAACATATTACGAAAAATAAACTATTGCATAAAACTGCATTATTTGTTTACTTTAAATTTTCTTCAATTACCCAAAATAAGTGAATTTATTATCAATTTTGCTAATGATGAATACTTTTTTTGACCGCTGTATTTTATGTACAATTTGTCTGTTCAGAAATTGTGCCATTATTTTCTATTGTACTTTAAAATGAGATTCAATTATGTCGGAATGTCTATTATCTTCTCTTCCGAACATGTTGATTAACGTTCTACTCAAATGACAGTTTTATTAGTTTATCATGTTCCATATAACAAAGTTGAGATCATGCATGTATGTACAATGGTATGGATTGGTTCCAGCGCATATGATGTCACATCCACAATATTTACAAAACGTTGCATATCAATTTTCAATTAAATGTTGTACCGAAAAAATTAAATATTTGCTCACAGGGCGTTGTTTGATTTTTTTTTCTCGTTTTCGTTAGCACACTCGTTGACGTTTTAGTCAATTTGCATCTCTGACATGGAATGTGTTTTCTTTCGGTTGTCGTTAACGCTGTGCATCGTTGTTCTGTTGTTGTCCTTTATCCTGTTGTTTGTTGTCATTGATATAATCTATCAAAAGATATGTTGCACAATTCATTTTCATATTTTTCAATATGTATAAAAATACAGACACACACACACACATATATATGTATATGCTCATGTAATTGCATGAGTTTTCCCACATATGTATGTGTAGTGGATGTATAAGGGTAGCCCAAAAATTTAAGTGATATATAACATTTGATTTTTTAACCATCTTTTCTTTTGTTGTATACAACTTTAAATCCTACTCTTCAACATTATCAAGTGTATAACAAGTAAGAGCGTGCTAAGTTCGGGCGAGCCGAATCTTATATACTCTCCACCATGGATCGCATTTGTCGAGTTCTATGCGCGGTATCTCTTCTTAGGCAAACAAAGAATATTGAATAAGAACTTGTTTTGATATTGGAGCTATATCAAGTTATAGTCCGATTCGGACCATAAAAGAATGCTGAACATTGTAGAATTCATTGTGTAATATTTCAGTACATTCGGATAAGAGTTGCGCCTTGTGGGGGCTCAAGAAGCAAAATCGGGAGATAGGTTTATATGGGAGCTGTATCAAGCTATTGATAGATTCAGACCATATTGAACACGTAAGTTGAAGGTCAGGAGAGAAGCCGTTGTACAAAATTTCTGCCAAATCGGATGATAATTGCACCCTATAGAGGCTCAAGAAGTAAAGATCCTAGATCAGTTTTTATGGCTGCTATATCAGTTTATGTAGCGAATTGAATCATACTTAAAACAGTTTTTGAAAGTGATACCAAAACACTACGGGCAAAATTTCAATCAAATCGGACGATAATTGTGCCCTCTAGAGGCTCAAAAAGTCAAGACCAAAGATCGGTTTATATGGCAGCTATATCAAAACATGGACCGATTTGGCCCATTTACAATCTCAACCGACCTACACTTATAAGAAGTATTTGTGCAAAATTTCAAGCGGCTAGCCTTACTCCTTCGAAAGCTTGAGTGCTTTCGACAGACAGACGGACATGACTAGATTGACTTAAAATGACAAGACGATCAAGAATATATATAATTTATGGTGTCTCATATTTCGAGGTGTTACAAACAGAAATTAGTATGCTGGGGGCATATCCTATGGTGGAGGATATAAAAAGTATTGATGGTGTAATTACCATCTCTCAATGGAAACACCCTAGTAAGCCCTAAAAAGGGTTGTCTGTCAAAAGTATTCGCATACATCACTTTTCGCTTTCATTTTGTATCATATGTTTGCCAACAATGAAATTTATAGAAAAGAAAAAGAAAAACAAAAATACACAAAAGGAAAACAAAACAAGGTGTGTGATATGTAGTGAAAATACTGGCATCCAACATGCGGGTGGACCAAAGTATAAAAATTAATAACATTGAAAAACCAGATCAATAGAATTAAGATGCAAAACTAGGCTAAGCTAGGGTTTTAGGTTCTTTTTACATAGATTAGGGCTGTACTTCAAATCGGACGAACATACATGTATATAGATACATCATCTAAATCGGCGCCCTTATTCGAACTTCAACAGGATGCGTTTCGACCAAAAAAGGGTGTGTCAAAGATGATCGAACGAAATTTGCAATTGGTTCTTTGATCACAAATTAACATGGACAGATCGACAGACAGACGGATCGGGCTAGATTGAATCAGTAAATGATACTTAGTCGACCGGTACACTTATCAATAGGGATATCTCTCTTCATTCTGGGTGAGTAATTATAAAAAATAAAAATTAACTGTAATGAACCAAAGAAAATTAAGGATGAATTCGCTAACGAACATTAGGTTAAGATATTCGTTTGCAAAGACAATAGTACCGCCTTACTGTAAAGGCAATCCCGTGGGTTAAAAGTAATAGTGGAGAGAGTGTGTTTCTATTTCACTACTCAAAGAACAAAAATATTTGTCTTTACACAGAAATTTTTAAAGCCTTTCAGGGATAGCTACAATTGTATTATCCACCAGGCAGTTGGTGCTTTACGCCTGGTTCCAGTGGAGCGGCAGAGATCAAAGGGCCAGGAGTAGGCTCAAAATGGTCTCCAAAGAACCAACAGCTGGCTGTGGTGGCACAATACCTTAGCATGTTGTCCGTCCGTCATACTAGCGAATGAGGATTGAGGAGGATAACCCAGGGGGATTCTATTTTCGTCCCCAGCCTTTAAGTGAACGTGGTGTTTCCGATTCAAACTCAGACAGTAATAGAGTCAATGAAACAGTTATAGCAGCCGAATCGAGAAATAAGGTAAACGGGATGACAGCAGTAATGAGAAATGGCTTTGCTTAGCTCAAAAGAAGGTCGAGAAAGCAATCCGTGTCAGACGATGGAGACTGAGGAGTATGCCCCGGCAGGGCAATCGGACGAAAGTGCAAGATACTCGTTGGGATAGAGCTGACATTACAAACACTTCTACGGAAGCTGGAAAGAGAATCAGGTCTAAAACGAACTAGTAAAAGCGCGCTAAGTTCGTCCGAGCCGAATCTTGGGAACCCACCACCATGAATTCTGCTAAAATATGGGGGCTATATCTGGTTATAGACCAAATTGGACCGTGCTATGCGCAGTTATTGAGAGTCATAACAAAACACTATACGCACAATGTCAGCAAAATCGGATAAAAATCGCGGCTTGTAAGGGCTTAAACAGTCAAATCGGAAGATCGGTTTATAATTAACACAGATGTTGAAAGTCATAACAAAACACCATGTATAAAATTTCAGCCAAATCAGATGAAAATTGACGCTCCCAGGGGCTGAAGAAGTCAAATCGGGAGATCGGTTTATATGGGAGCTGTATCCAATCGTGAGACGATCAAGAATTATATACTTAATGGGGTCCTTGATCAATATTTCGAGGTATTTCAAATGGAATGACTAGATTATTGTACCACCATCCTATGGTGGTGGGTATAAAAACGAGCTACCCGTTCTCTTGGAAGACCAAGCTAATGGAGACTCCTAGTACCCTACAGTGGGAGACAAAGTCATACAGGCTAGGTGATGACCATCAAAGGATGGTATAGCAACTATTGACAGAAAGCATGGTGAATGTCTTAAGCAAAGATTGGTCACGTCTTCCACAGGGAGGAGAAGGAGGATGGAACTCTCCTTGTGGGGGGGTCGTTGACCAAGCCTCTATGGCAATTTTGACATGGCTGGCGTTCCACGCGTTCAAATCTGTATTTTTCAATATTGGGAATACTATGATTAGCAAAGATTCCAATATTTAAGACATGAGGCGGTGCAGTAACACGAGTCTCAATAATTACTGACACCAGGGACCAATGTCGAATTGCGAAGACTAGGATAGGCAAAAATCCTAATATTAAAATATCAAATATTCAAACGATCTAAGGGATAAGGATCCGAACCAGCTATGCAAAAGAGCGGAAAGGGTCATGCAGATGGCACGCGAGAAGGCTCACATTTGTTCAGCACTATGTAGACGGGCCGTAGGCTAGAAATGGGGCCTGAATCTGAGGATTGTCCACTGGCTCTACTGGCACGTGATTAGAGCGATACTTACTTACGCATCAGTAGTATGGTGAACTGCGAAGGGCGATGAGGATTAGGCCACTAAAGCTTTGGAAACTATACTATTGTAGATATGTGATGGATTGAGGATACGAGCTATATTTGAAGCAACGATAGGAAGGAATGGAACTTGCTCACTGATTATTTTTGGCCTAAATTGAAAAGTATGGACGTTGGACGACAAAACGTAGATTTATTGAAGAGTAAGTTTGATGAAAGTGTTATCTAAAAAAATAGTACAGTCGATTGGCCTCTGAACGCCTTGGAACGAGGCTTTCGTGTGATTTGACGCCTCTAGACTATTTTCCTTAGGGCTACATCAAATCATTAGTCGATGCCACCAAGTCGATGACGTTGGAGGAGCTCAGACCCAACATTGGACGGAAAAAAACGACCGTTTCGGCTGAAATGTGTGGCCGAGTCCAACGTATTGACAGATGCAAACGTACCTATGGTAGCCATATGAACGAAGTCGAGTTCCATTCATAAATATTTTGATTGTACTTCAAGCCGAGAATACAGTTTTTGAAATGTGGTTTCCGATTTATATATTTTTTTTTTATTTTTTTTTGTTTCTCTTTCGAGACGAGCTCAACACACACCAACCACCATGGGACGCGTTTCGTCTTTGGTTAGAAGACTTTTCAACCATATTAGGTGTGATGGCTTCAAGGGCCGTGCGTTGGTATGGTGTATTTGAATCGTATTAATAGCGAAAACGCATCTATGATACAATTACCACATTAAGCACGCTCGACAACCCTGTCTATAAGCTGTACTTTTTCCCAATGCATGTATTTTTATGTAATGACAGACATTCTGCCTGTGGCAAATTACACTTCTTCCGTACTACACATTATTTTGTTCATCTGTTGGAAGTTATATTGATGGCTTCGAACGCTAAGACAACGGCATTGGCTCTCGCCGTTGCTCCGTATGCCCAGGTTCGAATCCTGGCCGGGCTCTGCCGAATTTTTCATTTTTCAAGTTTTTTGCTTGTTAGGGCGAAGATCATTAAATTTTACAATTTTTGTTTGTTTCTCTTTCGAGACGAGCTCAATGATCAGAGATGCAAATGGAAAAGAAAAGTCGATTTATTTAAAAAAAAGTTGTCAAGTCATTTTTGGAAAACACGATATATAAAAAGATACCAAGTTTTAACAATAGGATTTTTTGGAAATGCCGAAATTGGGAGATTGAAGTTAGGTTTAAGTGGAAGCGTGCCTTCAGACTCACTTAGACGTTTTCGTCCATTGTGATACAGGAATAGAAGAAGGAAGATGCCGTCTAGTTCCTACCGTTGTACCATCCAGATCGTTTTAAAAAGCCAAACCCGACAGGTTCTAAAAGAAATGATAACTTTCCACTTAAGGTTTCTTCTGATTGCTAGTGCGGGACACACACACAGAAGGTGTTCTATAGTCTTTTCTTCTTCGAAGTCCTCACGGCATCTGCAAAAGTAGTTGCAACCTTCAGTCTGTCAGCATGTTTTCCGATTAGACAGTGACCTGTCATGACGGACACAACAACTGAGACGTCTGTTCTAGCCAATGACAGCAAAGCTGTCGACCTTTTCAACTCTAGATTAGGCCACATAGTGTGCATTCCAAACACAGCCCCCTCTTTGTGACTATCTATCATTCGTTGTCCTTCGGGCCTGGCCCTGAAAACTTAGCTTACATGTCGCTAGTGGCATACCCCCAATTCCAGCATTCTTGGAATGCGTAGGATGATTCCTAGTCTCGCAAGCTCGTCCGCTTTACAATTCCCTGGGTTATCTCTGTGGCCCAGCACCCAGAACAGGTGAATTTTGAACAGTTCAGCCATCTCGTTGAGAGATCTGCGACAGTCGTGGGCGGTTTTTGTGTTAAGAAATACTTTCTCTAGGGATTCCACCACTTCGATATTTGCAAGAGTCTGTGCATTATACACACTGCAGTGGTCGGGTAACCTCTTCGATATGACCTGTTCTAGATCTTTAGAGTACACCCCAAAGCCCACCTGGTCGTTTAGTTTGGAGCCATCCATATAGAAGTCTATGTAACTTCTGTTACCAGGGGTATCATAGTGGGAGATTAAGAAAGCAAGCCAAATTCGAAATGATAGGTTCCGTTAGGGTGCAAACAGTGTAAGCGCTGATGCCAAGCGGAACCGAGCTTATTGACGCTTATTTTCATGCGAGAAGAAAATTTTTATATAACACAGTGAATGCTAGAATCGGTGATAAAATACTGTTTGTTCCATGCTTTTATGTCATTCAAATTCACTGTTCATTTGTGGTTAAAAAATTGCTGCACACGGAAATGGATTTATCGAACGAAGACAATTTTGCTTCTTCTAGTGTGATTAATTCAATTATTATCATCAAAGAAATTGCCAAAACTTCCAATTACAATAAAAGGGAGCAAAATTTTTTGTCATTATTTATATAATGCCGGAAAAAAAAGTAATTTTTTGATTGATATTGACTTTTTTGTTTTTAAAACATTGAAAAACACGACTGCACGCTGAAAATAAATATCAACCAGGCAAACAAGCGTGAAAAACGCTTTGGAACTCTTTTCTCGCACTGAATCGGCTATGCTCTCTACTTTGCTTGGCGTTCACTATATTATACACAAGCTTATTTGCATTGCCTTGTATGTAACCAGTTTTATCGCATTGACTATCTCGGGCCGGCTTTCAGCGCACACGATATCATGTTCGCACCCATAAACATAGCGACTTAAATTTAAGGAATAAATACTTATTGGAAAAACTTGCTTCTCTAAGGAAAATGTTTTGTGTGCGCACGTACAATCGAAGATTAGTTTTAAAATGCGATTGCGTTATTATAAATGCATTATGTATCACTTTCTCCCCACCTTATGATAGGAACAGCTCTCAACACATTCACTCAAATATACCACATTTATCATCCGTTTATTAAGCATAGCCCCGAGCATTCAGAATCACGCTGTTAAAAAAGAGATGAATTGAGTACGACATAAAAACAGCATATTGATGAGCTATGTCCGGTTGTCCTTAAACTTGTTTCCTGACATCTGCGAGCATATTTTTCGTTCACAAATTTGTTGAAACAGCAGAACGCCAGTAAGAAACATTTAAGGTTAATTAATTTTGCAGGGAAAATTATGCAAGGCAAAATGTTTGTTTAAGAAAAAGATTCGTTGTGCGTTTCGAATTATCTTCATTAAGTTGAACTAGATATGCAAGAATCCTGGGAGGATTACAGAAAAATCTTCAGCGGTAGTTATACCCTCCTTTTGATAGCGAGAATTATGAGGTGCTTTGCCATGTCAAAACTTCTCCTCAAAGAGGTGTCACTCTGCGGCACGCAGTTCGGACTCGGCTATAAAAGGCCCCTTACCATTGAGCTTAAAATTGAAACGGACAGCACTCATTGATTTGTGAGAAGTTTGCGCCAGTTCCTTAATGGAATGTTCATAGGCAAATGGCCATGAAATGTTCCGGGGTCTATTGAATAATTTTCTGCACTTAACATTTTGAAACTTGACGTGATTCTGCATAATTAGGACATAGCAAGGTCTAGATAACCGAACCGAATAACCAACTACAGGCTTTAACAAAGTACCATAAAACTAATCATTTCACTTAAATATTTTAACTTGCAACTGTAAAGATTCTACCAAAACAGAGAGCGTACTTAAATGTCCAAGAGGACCCTCTGAAAAGTAGGGTACATGACAAAAAAAAGAGAGACACTGCAATGCAACAACGTTGACATGCAAACGTCATAGACAAATTATCACATTTACATACTAAAGGCTTTCGGGAAGACATCCAATGATGACGACGACAAAACTGCTGATGTTGATGCCAAAGCTTCATCTTGTTTTCCAAGTTTTTATATTTTCCATTCGCTTTGATATATCTATACGTATGTGGTATGTCAAAGGAATGACATGGTAGTTACGAATATCCACTGCTCAACATCAACTTTTACACCATCTTCATGTATATGTACTGTATGTTATATATGTATTGGTTGTAACATTACACTGGAGGTATAATCATGTTTTTGGCGAACAAAATTTTGTAAAATAAAGATAAAAGAATTTCAATATTATAAAGAAATAACAAAAGGATGAACAGAATGTTAAGACAACTTAGGTTTAAGTGGCAGTCTGCCATCAGACTCACTTAGACGTTTTCGTCCATTGTAATATTACAGGAACATGTCGCTAGAGGCATACCCACAGATTCAAGTATCCTTGGAATGTGTAGGATAGTTCCTAGTGTCGGAAGCTCGTCAGCTTTACAATTCCCTGGGATATCTCTGTGGCCCGGCACCCAGAACAGGTGAATTTTGAACTGTTCAGCCATCTCGTTAAGATTTCTGCTACAGTCGAGGGCGGTTTTTGGGTTCACAAATACGTTCTTCAAGAATTTAATGGCTACCTTGCTGTCTAAGAAGATATTTATGCCAAACGTCGTAATGACATTATATCTTAGCCATTCCATCACTTCCTTAATTGCAAGGATCTCCGTTTGATACACACTGCAGTGGTCGGGTAACCTTTTCGACATGACCAGTTCTAGATCTTTAGAGTACACCCCAAAGCCCACCTGGTCGTTTAGTTTGGAACCATCCGTATAGAAGTCTATATAACTTCTGTTACCAGGGATATCGTAGTTCCAATCGGTTCTATCAGGAATAGATGTATAGAAATTTTTATCTAAAAGCGGCTCAGGTAGGGTGTAATCCACACTGCCTGGAACATCGGATATTGTATCAAGAATGACACAGTGTCCGTAGCCGCCACATGACCAATGAGAAAGCTCCCTTAACCGCACGGCAGTGGTCGCTGCAATTTGGGTAGCCACAATGTCCAGAGGCATAAGATGAAGCATTAGATTCAGTGCATCAGATGGTGTCGTCCTCAGTGCGGCTGTGATGCACAAAGAAGCCATCCTTCGGATCCGTTTAAGTGAGCAGTGGGTGGATTTTTTAAGCGCCGTCCACCAGACCACAACACTATATAGCATTATATGTCTGACAAAAAATGCATATTTTGCCCATGAACATTCCACTAAGGAACAGAGGACAAACTTCTCACATATCAATGAGTGCAGTTCGATTCAAATTTAAGCTCAATGATAAGGGGCCTCCTTTTTATAGCCGAGTCCGGATGGCGTGCAGCAGTACGACACCTCTTTGGGGAGAAGTTTTACATGGCATAATACCTCATATATGTTACCAGCATTAGGAGGAGAAAACCAAGAGTGGCCTTTCTTGCCCTTTCCAAAATGTTAGATTTGAAGTTCAATTTCCTGTCCAGCAAAACACCCAGATATTTTCCGCTTTCTGTAAATGGAACATTCTCTCCACCCATGGAGACAGGTGGCAACTTGTATCTCCTGCTGAAAAGAACTACTTCTGTCTTGCACGAATTTATACCTAGACCACGTTCGGTAGCCCAAACTGTAAACTTCTTTAATAGGTGGAGTCGCTGCCGTTCGGAAGAAGGATGGCCCTTGTTTTTGAGCTTAAACTAATATAGGACAGCACCCATTCACTTAAGAGAAGTATCCCCGCTGTTCCTTAATGGAATGTTCATGGGCAAATTTGCAACCTTCTAATAATGTATGTTAGTTTGAATTGTAAAAAGTTCAAATCTGGACAAGTTTTGTTATGACTGCCTTTCAAAACTTCCGAATACTACCAGTCCCAAACTGTAAACTTCTTTACTAGGTGGTGTCGCTGCCGTTCGGAAGAAGGATGGCCCTTGTTATTGAGCTTAAACTAATATAGGACAGCACCAATTCACTTGAGAAAAGTATCCTCGCTATTCCTTAATGGAATGTACATCAGCAAATTTGCAACCTTCCAATAATGTTAGTTGGAATTGTAAAAAGATCAAATCTGGACAAGTTTTGTTATGACTGCCATCCTAAACTTCCGAATACTACCAGTCTAATATTCTTTAATGCACATATGAACATATATAATTTTTTTCACACATACTCTATGTAAGTGTGTCCTCTCATGTGTCAGCGAGTAAATAAATGAGCGAACATTCGTATGTGTCTATTGCACTGTGTCATGTAGTACCATAAACAGATCAGACATTGCAGAAATCCTTATGGTTGCAGTTACCAATGACTTGCGTGGTGGGTGCGAGACATTTACGTTGTTTACAACATTTCTTCCACCCACATTACTCACCAATGCAGTCAGTGTCACTGGGCAGAACTCCACCCGTTCCATGTTAAATGAGTGAATGCTTGTCAGACCAGAAGGATGGCATATTCACAACAAAACTGATTTCACTTCAACTTTCACCATAGCCCAGATCGTTATCATTCGTCTCTATGGTTTGTGAATTATTTATCGTGTAGAATGTTGATGGCTAATCATGAGTCAATTGTTAAAACTTTCAATTGGGTTGAGAATTAATTTAAGATAATTGGAGTAATAAAAAGACCATTCATTCAGTCATATAAAAGACACACCTTTTCAATGATGTTTTTGCGATGAAATTTCAACCGGGTATATTATAAAATTTCAATAGAAATTCCGATTTTTTTGAATTCGCAATTCCATGGTGACATTCATTACGTTTTATCTTATCAAATGAACATATCATTTGGTAATAAAATTGTGGTACGTACATAGCGAAATAATTGTAAAAACTTTAGAGCAAGTTAAGTTTCTTACATATTTCCCTTATGGAAAAAGGCGCATTTTTGTTTTCCGGGGACAAACAGCGATACAGCCTTCTGTATGTAAATGGATAAATGAAATTTCATTTATAGCGCAGTTTAATGTAGTTATCCATATCCTTCAACATTCGATATGCAAACTGTTAATGTGATTATCCCATTAAATCTCATGGCATTCATTTGTAATACCACATAAGTTGAAGTACAAATGAAATGCGGTTATTGCCAGGAGAAAAAATATTTATAAAATTTATAACCCTATAGAGAATGAGTACGATTTTATACCTTAAATAAAAATTGCTAATAACCATTTCTAATAAAAATTTCAACTTTTGAATCAGAAAAAAATAATAATCTATTTTTGCAAGTTGGATTTAACGCCATTCAGTCTGTCCGTCCGTCTGTCAAAATCACGGTAGCGGTCGAAAGCTAGCCTCTTGAAATTTTACACAGATACTCGATATTGATGGAGGTCGTTGGAGATCGAAAATGGGCCATATCATTTTAGATTTGAGATGACTTCTGGAGCCCCTGGAAGCCGCCATTTTTGTCCGATTTGGCTAAAATGTTGCACATAGTGTTTTGTTATGATTTCCAATAACTGTGCTAAGTACTGTCTAAATCGGTCTATAACCTGATATAGGTCCCATATAAACCAATCTCCGAAGACGACCTCTGGAGCCCTTGGAAGCCGCCATTTTTGTCCGATTTGGCTAAAATTATGCACATAGTGTTTTGTTATGACTTCCAATAACTGCGCTAAGTACGGTCCAAATCGGTCTATAACCTGATATAGGTCCCATATAAACAAATCCCCCGAGATGACCTCTGGAGCCCCTACAAGCCACAATTTTTGCCCGATTTGGCTGAAATTTTGCACATAGTGTTCTGTTATGACTTCCAACCATTGTACTAAGTACAGTCCATAACCTGGTATAGCTCCCATATAAATCGGTCTCTCAACTAACCTTGTTCGGTTCTTAGAAGCTTTAATTTTTGCTGGTGTGACAGAAGTTTGGTATGTAAAATAAAATTATGCCCTACAAGTACATTTATTTTGTATAACAATTTTAGCAGAATCCATGATGGTGGGCTCCCAAGATTCGGCTCGGCCGAACTTAGCACGCTTTTACTTGTTGAATATAGATATTGATCATATGAAGTTTACAGTTAGCTTAGGTTAGATTTAAGTGGTAGTCTGCCATCAGACTCAATTAGACATCTTCGTCGATTGTGATACCACAGGAACAGAAGAAGGTAGATGCCGTCTAGTTCCTACCGTTGAACCATCCAGATCTCTTTAAAAAGCCCAATAACTTGCGAATGTTCACATCCGCTAAGTCCGACAGGTTCTCAAAGAAATGAGAACCTAAAGTGGAACTCCTTCTAGCTGCTAGTGGGAGACACACACACAGAAGGTGTTGTATAGTCTCTTCTTCTTCGATGTTGTTGCTGGAAACCTTCAGCCTGTCAGCATATTTTCCGATTAGCCAGTGACCTGTCATGACAGACACTATGACTGAGACGTCTGTTCTAGCCAATGACAGCAAAGCAGTAGACCTTTTCAAGTCTAGATTAGGCCACAAAGTTTTGGAATGCTTACAGCCTCCTCTTTGTGACCATTTATCATTCGTTGTCCTTCGGGTCTGTTCCTGAAAACTTAGCTCACATGTCGCTAGAGGCATACCCATAGATTCCAGTGTCTCTGGAATGTGTAGGGAAGTTCCTAGTCTAGCATGCTCATCCGCTTTACAATTCCCTGGGATATCTCTATGGCCCGGCACCCAGAACAGGTGAATTTTTAACTGTTCAGCCATCTTGTTGAGAGATCTGCGACAGTAGAGGACGGTTTTAGTGTTCAGAAATACGTTCTCCAGGGATTTAATGGCTGCCTGGCAGTCCGAGAAGAAATATATGCCAATTCCCGTAATGGCATTATATCGGAGATCATTGCATTATATAATAGCAAGGATCTCCGTTTGATACACACTGCAGTGGTCGGGTAACCTTCCCGATATGACCAGTTCTAGATCGTTAGATTACAACCTAAAGCCCATCTGGTCGTTTAATTTGGAACCATCCATATAGTAGTATATGTAACTTCTGTTACCAGGGATATAGTTCCAATCTGTTCTATCAGGAATAGGGGTACAGTGCTACATCTCTTTGGAGAGAAGTTTAACATTGCATAGTACCTCACAAAAGTGGCCAGTATTAGGAGGGGAAAGCCACCGCTGAAAATTTGTTCTGATGGTCTCGCCAGGATTCGAACCTATCTTTTTTTCAAGTAAAGTTTCAAAGCAATTGGGTGAACTGTCCCAAGACCCAAAATCGAAAAATTGGTCTATATGGTAGCTAAATGCAAATTTGGTCCGATTTGGATAACTTTCGGTACGGGCCTTGAGAGGTGTAATATAACTCACTAATCCAAATTTCAGCACAATCGGCTGAAAATACGCATTTTACAGGACAAAACCATTAATCGGGAGATCGGTCTATATAGAAACTGTATAGAAAAATTATCCGATTGGCACGTTAACTCCTTCTATTTTTGGTCAACTTTACCAAGAACTCACGACACACTCACGGCACCGTAGCACAGAGGTCAGCATATCCGCCTATGACGATGAACGAGTGGCTTGGAATCCAGGCGAAAACATTATAATAAAATTTGTATCTGTGGTTTTCCCCTCTTAATGCTGGCGACATTTGTGGGATTCTGTGCCATGTATAAACTTCTCGCCAAAGGGGTGTTGTACTGCTGCACGCCGTATAAAATGGAAATCTCTTATCATTAAGCTTAAACTTGAATCGGACCGCACTAATTGGTATGTGAGAATGTTTTCCCCTGTTCCTCAATGGAATTTTTATGGGCAAATTTGCATTTGATATCGCAGAAGCAATAATAGATTTCCTAGTTCTCCCCGTTTATACAGCTAGATCGCTTTACAAGACCTTAAAATGAATAATCACATCTGCTAATGAGGAACTCCTTCTGCTTTACACCGGCACATTACAGCAATGTTCTATTGTTTTCTTTTCATAGATATCTTTTTAGCTTCTGCAAGCTAGGTTAGACCAATATCAAGTTTAGATTAGACCAAATATTCTTGGACGCATTCACAAACCCCACAGATGTATGACCTTTTGCCATTCTTTTGAGTACTACCTCGAAAAATTAGCTTGCAGTTAGTTAGGTTAGATTAGGTTCAAGTGGCAGTCTGCCATCAGACTCACTTAGACGTTAATTGTTATACCACAGGAACAGGAGAAGGAAGATGTCTAGTTCCTACCGATGAACGATCCAGCTCACATTTAAAAGTCAGACAAACTCTCTAAGAAATTAAAACCTAAAGAGGAATTCCTTCTGACTGCCAATGCGGGACACACAAACACAAGACGTTCTATAGTCTATTCTTCCTTTACGTCCTCAAAGCTTCTGCAAAAGTCATTATTTGCTGTCAGCATGTTTCCCCATCAGACAGTAACCTGTCAGGACGGACACAATGACCGTGACGTCCGTTCAAGCCAGCGGCAGTAAAGCGGTAAACCTCTTCAAGTCTAGACTAGGCCAAATAATTTTGGAATTCCCACACCTCCCCCCTTTTTAACCATCTATCATCCGTTGTCACTGGTCTGATCCTGAAGTCTTAGCTTACTTTTCGCTAGAGACATATCTACAGATTCCAGTTCCAATGAAATGTGCAAGGCAGTTCCTAGTCTCGCAAGCTCGCCCGCTCTACAAATCCCTGGGATACCTTAGGGCCTGGCACCCAGAACAAATGAATTTTAAACTGTTCGACCGAGATGGTCGATGGTTGAGAGATCTGCAAAAAATGTGTAAGGCAGTTCCTTGTATTGTATTTCTCTACAATTCCCTGGGATATCACTGTAGCTCGGCACCCAGAACAGGTGAATTTTTAACTGTAAAGCCAGCTTCTCAAGAAATACCCTCCACTTCTTTAATGGCTGCCTGACTGTCTAAGAAGATGGTAATCTTCATTAAATATTATATTGTAGACACTCCATCTTCTTTTTACTTATAAGGATCTCTGATAGATATTCGTACACCATAAAGGGTAAGAGTAAACCCTAAATCGTACTTTTTGAGTTATTTATATGGTAGCCCATGCAGGGCGAGGCCACCGAAGCACAGAGGTTAGCATTTACGCCTATGACGCTGAAAAATGATCATTGTTGGTTTCCCCTCCTAATGCTAGCGACATTTGTGAGGTACTGTACCATTTGGTATAGCATCCATTGAAAAACTTCTTCAAAAAGAGGTGTCGCACTGCGGCCGCTGTTCAGACTCGGCCATAAACAGTAGGTCCGTTATCATTGATTTTAAAACTTGAATCGGACAGCACTCATTAATATATGAGAAGTTTACCCCTGTTTCTTAGTGGCAATTCATTCATGGGCGAATTTTGCATTGCCCATGCAGGGCATTTGTAAAATAAATGCGCTGCGTTACGATTTCTATGCTATACAACAACAAATACGATATATAAAGTAATTTTATTTTGTTGTTCTTACCGTTTTAATCCAATTATTCCAACAGAACTTGAACTCATCTCTGTCGATGAAACCATCTTCATTGGAATCAAACACTGCAAATATTTGCTCCAAACGATCTGCAGGTACTTCGTAAATGTGTCCTTTGTCATTGCGAAACAGAGCTCGACAGATGAGTGAGAATTCATTCAAGCTTAAACGATCATCGCTAAAATAAAACAAACAAAAACATAAATTCAATAAAGTGTTACAAATTTGAAAACATTGGTAAGGTATATAAAATTTATACAGTACAGTGTCAAAAACATTTTTTTAAAACGCACACCCTCCTTTTTATAGCCTACACCACTACTGTGGTACAGGGTATTATAAATTAGTGCATTTGTTTGTAACACTCAGAAGAGGAGAGAGATTTCGACAAAGGCTATTAAAATTGGAAGCAATCAGTTCAGATATGGATATAGCTCCCATATACATGTTCGTCCGATTTGCAGTAATGTTGCAATAAAATGGTTATTTGTAAACCGATTCTCTCGAAATTTCGCAGGAAGGATTTTCTCTCGACGTTACTGGCGAATATCATGGAAAACGGTTCAGATTTAGATATAAATAGATATAGCTCCCATATATGTATATCGCCCGATTTAACTTCTTGAGTCACAGCAAGCGCATTTATTGGCACATCTTTCCAAAAATTTCCCACAATGCTTTCCTCGAAAACTACCGCAATATATGAGATGTTTTCTGGAAATTAGTTCAGATTTATATATAGCTCTCATATATATGTTCGTCCGATTTTGGTAAATTTCATAGAAATCAGATCAGATTTAGATATAACTGGCATATATGTACATCACCCGATTTTCACTTCTAGAGCCACTGCAAGCGTATTTATTGACCAATCTTGCGAAAAGTTTGTTCAACGCTTTCCTCGACAACTACCACAATATCTGAAAAGTTTGCTCCAAATCGGTTCAGATTTAGATACAGTTCCATTATATATGTTCGTCCGATTTTGAGTGCTCATTTTTTAACCGATTCTCTCGAAATTTAGCAGGAAGGACTTTCTTATGACTCTCGATATTACTGGTGAATTTCATAGAAATTCTCCCAGATTTAGATATAGGTGTCATATATGTATATCGCCCGATTTTTACTCCAAGAGCCACTGCCAGCGAATTTTATACCCACCACCAAAGGATGGGGGTATATTCTTTTGTAATTCCGTTTCCAACACATCGAAATATCTATTTCCGACCCTATAAAGTACATATATTGTTAATCAACGTAAAAATCTAAGACGATCAAGCCATGTCCGTCCCTCTGTCTGTTGAAATCACGCTACAGTCTTTAAAAAAAGAGCTATTGAGCTGAAACTTTGCACAGATTCTTTTTTGCCCAGAAGCAGGTTAAGTTCGAAGATGGGCTATATAGCTGCCATATATACCGATTTAAGATTTTGGGCCCATAAAAGGCGTACTTATTGTCCGATGTCGCCGAAATTTGAGACATTGAATTGTATTAAGCTCTTCGACATTTTTCTGCAACTTGGCCCAAATCGGTCCAGATTTGGATATAGCTGCCGTATAGACCAATATCTCGATTTAAAGTCTTGGCCACATAAAAGTCGCATTTATAATCCGATTTCACTGAAATTTGACACAGTGACTAATGTTAGGCTTTTTGACATCCGTGTCGTATATGGTTCAGATCGGTTTATTTTTAGATATAGCTGCTATAATGACCAACATTTTGTTATACGCAATTGAACAATGACTTGTTCTAATCAGTATTTAGGCCAAATCAGAACATATTTCGATGTAGCTGCTATGGGACATAAGTTATGTATTTTTCACCGGATTTTGAACGGTGGTTTCCATATACACCCGAGGTGGTGGGTATCCAAAGTTCGGTCCGGCCGAACTTAACGCCTTTTTACTTCTTTGACCGATCTTGCCAAAATTTTGAAGACGACTTTTCTCGACGACTACCACGATATCTGAGAAGTTTGCTTGAAATCGGTTCAGAATTAGATATAGCTCCCATATACATGTCCGTCAACTTTTTGGGTAATTTGCAATAATGTTGTCATTTGTCAACCGTAGTTATTACAGTTTGAACTTGTTTACTAGAAATTGATACGGATTGTATAATAACCCATCTGAAAACATCCGCCGATGTCCATCAAAATTGGTTCTGAATTGGATATAGCTTCCTTATTGTTCTTATATGGAAGGTGTAGGGTATTATACAGTCGGCACCGCCCGACTTTTGCCCCTATTTACTGGTTATTATTACTTTCTTGATGTTTTTAGGTATTTTCCTCGGACTGCGATCTGCATTTTCTTTCCTTTCGGAATATTTAAATCTTGTAATTAATTTTATTCTCTTCTTCTTCTTCTTTTATACTCTTCTTCCAGCAACCCCATCGGAAATTAACCAGCCAGCCATTTTTAGCAAACAACAGATTTTTCAATTGTCAGACTGCTGTCCTGAATTAGCAAACATTTGGCTATGGCAGCAGAACTATATACGGGGCAGATTGGTCTATATGACAGCTATATCTAAATACAGTCCAATCTTTACCATACTTGGGTCAGATGGCGGGTGGCTTAAAACAACTCACTGATTCAAATTTCAGAGATATTTGGTATTTAATGTAGCTTTTATGGCTTTCAGCCCCTTAAACGGCAGATCGGTCTATATGGCAGCGATATCTAAACATAGTTCTATGTGAAACATTTTTGGGGCGGATGACGGGAGGCTTAAATCAACTCACTGTGCAAAATTTCACCGAAATCAGATTTTACTTTTTATCTTTTATGGGCTTCAGACCATTTATTGGCAGATCGGTCTATATAAGCAGCTATATCTAACCATATTTGGGTCAGATGTTGAGAGATTTTTGAAGGCTGATGTTGGGAGATTTTTCAAGGGTGATTACAACAGACGGGCGGACAGACGGATAGACGGACAGACACACGGCCATCGTAAAACTACTTAGAATTTTACGACGATTCGAAATATACATACTTTGTTGGGTCGGAAATTGATATTTCAATATGTTACAAACGGAATGACTAAATGAATATACCCCCACCGTTCCAATTCGTATGACAGTTCATGTAAAAACTTCGGACTCGGCCTTATCATTGACCTTAAACTTGAATCGGAAAGCACTTATTGATGCGTGGAAAGCACTTGATCTTCCTTAATGGAATGTTCATGGGCAAATTTGCATTTGCTGTGGATAAGCGTGGTGGCGAGGGTAGTATATTTATAGTCGTGTGCTCCCGTTGCTTTTTATACAAATTATTTGTGGCACTTAGCGTTGCGATATAAATCGGAATCTTTCTTTCTGTTTTATGTGCACAAAATTTAAAACATAATTCTAAGTTTTTACCATGTCTCGATTTAACTTGTCCTTTAATGTCTAGTAATGACTTGCAATAAACTATTTTCGTTTAGTTTTGTAATAAAGGTATATTTATACACTTGCAGTAAAATTATGCCATATTTGTCATATAGTTCTCACAAAAATTGTCATATTATGTAAATTTCAGTTTATTTATAGTCTCTTTTAGTAGTTATAACGCATCAAACAACACGAATAGTCATAAAACACGATGTCATTACTTTGAAAATATATCAATCGGTGAATCACTAAAAAGGAGTCTAGTAAATGGTCTTTGCCCTGTACCACTGTGGTATTGAACACTGTTTCCATTAACACGTTTATTGAGAAATTTCATTAACTTGAGATTTCTAAGCATTTTATTATGATCACACACTCACCCGTCCTTATCGAAAGCAGTGAAACAGGCATCCATTGCTGAACCGTTTGGATCGTCGATGACAATTGGCGGTGTTGGTGAGTCCATACTTCGATTTAAAAATGTTCACCGCAGCTACACAGTTGGGATTTATATACACGAGGCCACCGCAAACACTTTCACAGCACAGTAAACAGCAAGAAAAAGGAGCTTTGTTTAGGCGACTACAGAGCTGCAAGCAAAAGAATAAGAAATAAATCAAGGATTTTCAAAAACACCTACAAACACACAAGCGCACATACACACACACACACACACAAATAGGCTTGTTTGTATCGGAGTCCTTTAGCACAAGCACATAATTGTTCAATTCAAAATAAAACTGAAACTTTCTAACCACACAGCCTTTCAAACAAACGCTCTTTCACCCACAAAACACAAGCACACATAAAAACAGACTGTGACAACCCCCACTAAAATGTATTTGAAAGAGTGCATGATGTACTGGCAGCCCTACTCCTTTCGACCGTAGGTGGTTTTAAAGTTTTTTAACCTTCGCAATTTTGGGCTTCACCGCAGCGAGTGTGCCAGTCCGTGTCTTTTTCTAGGGATTTGGATTTGGGTTCGTTTCACTTTTCTTTGAATGCCAACTGACAGAGCAGTCGAAAGTTCTTTGGTTTCGCAGTTGCTCAGTTCCTTACAACAAGTCTGTCTACTGAGTTCTCAGCTTTCGTTTATTCGCTGAGCAGCTGTGTGTGATTTAACGGGTTTATCGGCGATGACTGATTGTCAGTTTTGGAAAAGTTACTCTAACAACTGAATGTGAAAGGTTTTCGAGAAGCAACGCCGGGGCGGGAATCACCTCAATTAGAAAGAAACAAACAAACTGGCACAGTATAACAACCGACAACAACAACATCCACATCGATGGTGATGACAATGTTCAACAAAAGACACTACCCAGTATGAACTGTTAAAGGGAGGGATAGAGAGAGAGCGACTGCAACGAATTGAAAACACCCTTCACTTGCTATATTTATGACATACGGGTCTAGATCAAAGGCATAGTATCTTATCGTTTACTTAATGCAATTTTTTTATTGAAACCAATTACTATAGCAAAAAAAAAACAGTTTAAAAACTTATTTTTCAATAAAAGTTTACATTACCCTTATTACAAACAACCGTGGCATAGGCAAAACTTCTAACACAAAATAAAAAAAAAATTATAAACCTTTTATAGAAAATTTTATTTCCCAATTGAAACTCATAACTCGGTTGAAAAAGCCTTGATTCAAACCCTGAAGTTTATAGACAAAGGCCGACATGCTAAAGTACCCGTTATGGTGGATCCTTATTCGTACATATAACAAGTAAGAAAACCATAACGAGCTGATTCTTGGTTCCACACCGCCAGGAATTCTGCCAAATCGTATGGAAATTGAGGTTTGCTGGTAATGAAAAAGACTGATAGGGAAACCGGTTCGTATGGAGGTTTTCCGATACGAGGTGTTAATCGTTAATCATGAACATGAAAAAACGAGCTAAGTTTGGCCGGGCCCCGAATCTTGTGTATCCACCATCATGGATTTTGCTAAAAATATAACCTTGTGAACTGGTATTTGAAATATTTTGAAACAATGAAATCGGGTATTGATGAAGGATTTTATGGTCTCAAGAAGTCATATCGGGGTATAGGTTTTTAAGGACCATATCTTTTTATGAATCTATCGTGGAGTATTCGTTATGAGTATTGGATGACATACGTTTATCAAAGTCGGAAAAAAAAACTAAGTTTTGTATGAGATAGATTTATTTGATTTATATATATATATATTTATTAATCTATCTGAACCTATAAATTCACATCACGTACCAAACATCAGCCAAATCGAATGAAAAATTAAGCTTCTTTGGGCTCAAGAAGTCAAACCCGGGGACAGTTATATGAGGCTATATCAGTTTATAGATCAATTTGGATCATACGTTGAAAAAAAGTTGGCCCGAAGTTTAAGATTTTTCCTTATTCGTAGGATTTAAGCAATGAAAATGAGCCAAGGAGCCAAAACTTTTAAATAAAGATGTTATCTTTAAATTTAAATTACTAACGGAAATGACCATCCGATTCAAATTTTAATAGCTGATTGATTTTTATTTTACTTCCAATTATTACTTTTACTGTCCAAATATTACTTTTTGAAAAAACTTTTTTTAAACTTAGCATCTTGACCTAAAAAGTAAACATTTAAAGACACTCCTATTGGTAAGACTATATTGAGTCTTTAACTAGGGTTCACAGTTGTCTTGCCTCAAGGTCAATTTCCTAACTTCTAAGATATTTTGATCTTCATTTTAGATTTTTATTCCCTGCACCACCGGGTATCAGGTATTATAAGTTTGTGTATTTGTTTGCAACGCTAAGAAGGAGAAGAGCTAGACCCATTGATAAGTATACCGACCGACTCACAATCACTTTCTGATTCGATTTAGCAATGTCCGTCTGTGAGTCCATGTATTCTTGTAATCAAAGTGCAGGTCGTATTTGTTGTCCAATCATCACATATCACTTTTGTGGCCCAAGGACGAACGCTATTGATTTTGGTAAACATCGGTTCAGATTTAGATATAGCTCACATATATATGCATAACCCGATTTGCACTTAAATGACCGTAGTAACTACAATTTTCAACCGATCTGCACAAAATTTGGCACGGATTGTTTTCTTGTTGATCTTAATATAAGTGCAAAATGTCATCAAAATCAGTTTAGATTTAGATATAGCTCTCATATATATGTATCGCCCGATTTGCACTTAAATGGCCGTAGTAGCTACAATTTTCAAACGATCTGCACAAAATTTGGCACATATCTGAGATATTTCATCAAAATCAGTTCAGATTTGAATATAGCTCCAATATATGTGTATCGTCCGATTTGCACTTAAATGGCCGTAGTAACTACAATTTTCAACCGATCAGCACAAAATTTTGCACGGATTGTTTTGCTACTGATCTTAACATATTTGTGAGATTTCTTGAAAATCGGTTCAGCTTTGCATATAGCTCCCATATATATGTATCGCCCGATTTACACTTATAAGGCTGTAATAAACACAATTTGTAACCGACACAAAATTTGGCACGGATTGTTTTGTTACTGATTTATCATATCAGCAAGATTTCATCAAAATCGGTTCAAATTTGGATGTAGCACACATACATATTAATCGCCGGATTTGCACTTATATGGCCGTAATAACAACAATTTTCAAACGATCTGTTTGAAAGTTGGTTCAGATTTAGATATAGCTCTCGTACACATATATATTCATATACTGCTCGAATTTATGGTGTAGGGTAGGTGTAGGGTATTATATAGTCGGCTCCGCCCGACTTTTGCCTTTCCTTACTGGTTGTCTTTAACAACAAGACGCAAAGTTAAGGATTCATTAACCAACCATTTAAAATAAAAATCCTTAATATGAAGGAAAATATTTTTCACCAAAGGAAATGTTTCCATAACACGTTGAAAAGTTTACAATCATTAAATTAAGTTAGATGATCTTTGGCTCGAATCTTTAAAATTAGGACAGAAGTTTTAACAGGTCCTTGTGTCAAGTTTCCGCCAAATTTGTTTAAAATACGGGTTTCTAGGGACTCAAGTAGTCAAAACCAGGAATCGCTTTATATTCAAAATCTGAAAGGATATGGTCCAATCCCCAACGATCTTTATCAAAAAGAAATATCTGTACAAAACTTCGAACGGCTAGCTTTAAGCGAATGGGCGGACGCACACGATTAAATCCACCCAGAATACATATATGGTTCGATCCTTTTAGAATACATAAACATTGTGGGGTCGCAGTTCGAGGTGTTACAAACAAAACGAGTAGATTAGTATTCCTCCACTGTATGGTTATAAAAAGAACATCAGCCAAATGGACACCATAACCACGCATACATTTTATGGTTTTCATGAAATTTTCCATAACCCAATCGCAAAGGGTACCCTCTATGTTCTCGATAGCCTCACTTATTCTAACTAAGAGGTCTTGAATCGATGCTTACGCAAACCTTATTTTCCACATGACCTAAAAGGAAGAAGTCGTAAGGTGTTAAATCGCATGATCTTAATGGTCAATTGTGATCACCTTTTCCAGGGTAACATGGCCTGGGAACTTTTCCTGTAAAAGAGCAATTGTTGTGGTGCTTGTGTGGCACGCTGCCTCGTCTTTTTATACCCTCCATCATAGGATGGGGGGTATAATAATTTCGTCATTCTGTTTGTAACTACTCGAAATATTCGTCTGAGGCCCCATAAAGTATATATATTCCTGATCGTCGTGACATTTTATGTCGATCTAGCCATGTCCGACCGTCTGTCCGTCCGTCCGTTCGTCTGTCTGTCTGTCGAAAGCACGCTAACTTCCGAAGGAGTAAAGATAGGCGCTTAAAATCGGTTGGTATTGTAAATGGACCATATCGGTCCATGTTTTGATATAGCTGCCTATAAACCGATCTTGGGTCTTGACTTCTTGAGCCTCTAGAGGTCGCAATTCTTTTCCGATTGGAATGAAATTTTGCACCACTTGTTTTGTTATGATATCCAACAACTGTGCCAAGTATGGTTCAAATCGGTCCATAACCTGATGTAGCTGCCATATAAACCGATCTTGGGTCTTGACTTCTTGAGCCTCTAGAGTACGCAATTCTTATCCGATTGGAATGAAAATTTGTTATGATATCCAACAACTGTGCCAAGTATGGTTCAAATCGGTCCATAACCTGATATAGCTGTCATATAAACATCCTATCCGATTTGGCTGAAATATAGCATGATGTAATTTATTTTTACTTTCAACTACTGTGTCAAATAAGGTTCAAATCGGTTCATAACCTGATATAGCTGTCATATAAACCGATCTGGGATCTTAACTTCTTGAGCCTCTAGAGGTCGCAATTATTAACCGATTTTCCTGAAATTTTGTACGACGGATTCTCTTATGACCATCAACACACGTGTTTATTATGGTCTGTATCGGTCTATAGCCCGATAAAGCTACCATATGAATCGATCTCTCTATTTTACTTCTTGAGCCCCAAGAGGGCGCAATTCTTATTCGAATTGGCTGACATTTTACGCAGGTCTCCAACATATAATTTAATTGTGGTCCAAACCGGACCATATCTTGATATCGCTCTAATAGCAGAGCAAATCTTTTCTTATATCCCGTTTTGCCTAAGAAGAGATGGCGGGAAAAGAACTCGACAAATGCGATCCATGGTGGCGGGTATGTAAGATTCGGCCCGGCCGAACTTAGCACGCTTTTACTTGTGGAAAGTTAACATTATCCAGATAAAACCATCGAACTCCGACCATAAAAAATCATAAACCATGTCTCGATAGGGCAATACATTCACCGTAACTGTCGATCCACTCCTGGTTGTTATTGCCCTTATAGCTACTGTACTGTCCGTATAGGACAAAAGGGTGGAGGCCACCGTAGCGCAGAGGTTAGCTTGTCTGCCTATGACGCTTAACGCATGGGTTCGAATCCTGGGGAGACCATCAGAAAAAATTTTCAGCGGTGGTTTTCCCCTCCTAATGCTGGCAACATTTGTGAGGTACTATGCTATGTAAAACTTCTCTCCAAAGAGGTGTCGCACTGCGGCACGGCGTTCGGACTCGGCTATAAAAAGGAGGCCCCTTATCATTGAGATTAAACTTGAATCGGACTGCACTCATTGATATGTGAGAAGTTTGCCCCTGTTCCTTAGCGAAATGTTCATGGGCAAAAATTGCAAATTGCAAAGGACAGAAGGGTAATGTCACGAACAGTCTTACAGTGTAAGAAGGAGACTTACGCCTTCTCTGAGAATGGCACAATCCGCATCGTTAGGATGCCGGGCCATAAATGAGTAAGAGGAATTGAAACGCCAGAGAACTGCCGTCTATAAACTTGGTTAACCCGAGGCCTTTCGGGTCGACGCCGTCCGATTTAAGGATGTGAGTGACAAGCGAAACAATTGGTATGACGGCGAAAATCTTATGTGTGATCCGGATCGTGAGAGGACGAAGCTATTACTGAAAGGAAGTAAGAGGGAGGTCCGTATAGCTTTTGGTATCATAACGGGACACATAGGATTACGAGCTCAGTTATGCAAAATCGGTGCAGCAAGTGAAGGCATGTGTAGGGCATGTGGGGAAGATGAGGAGACGTCGGAGTATTTCCTTTGTCATTGTCCGGCTTTCGCGGTTAACAGACACCGGTACTTAGGTGGGGACACGATACCAAACATTAATCAAATTAGGGGAGTGGTATGGAAAACAATTAAGGATTTTGTAATTAGCACGGAATTTCTAAATTAAAATTTCCTTTTTCAAGGTTACTTTTTAGTTTTTAGAGCGCACATTAAGCCGATTACTGGCTTGGAAGTATGTCCATAATGGCATGGGGCGGATTTTTATCTGCGACCTCTTTTCAACCTAGCCTAACCTAACCTATCTGTTGATACAACCTTATTTATATAAAGTCCAATGCCTTGAATCTTAAACTGCACAAAACAGTCACAACAATAACTCTTGTGTTTTCGGAGCCCCAGATGTGACAATTTTACTGCATTGCGGTCCGACAAGGTACTTCATGACGAGCCAAAAATGCTTTAGTTTATCGAACTGTGACTTCAAGATTTCACCACATTAGTAGTAAGTTATAATAATTTCAATGCGTTGCTAAATCATGAATCGTTCCATGTTTATACCCTGTAACATAAGATAAGAGTATAATAATTTAGTCTTTCGTCATCGTTTTTACAAGATTTTTAAATAACACGATTCGTCAAGAAGAAAGTTTTAATTCTTTTACAAATTCCATAAAAAATTTAACGCGAACTTTAAAAAAAATATATTTTTTCATTGTTTTTATAAGGCCTTGTTTAAACTGTTGAGTGGAGCGGACGTCTTGTTATTTCGCTCCCCAAGAATATTCTTTACCTTGTAATAGGTAGTTATTTTCGTAAAAAATTAAGTTACTCAAAGATAGCTACAATAGTGTTATCCATTAGGCGGTTGATGAACGAGACCCCGAGAGTAGGCTTAGCATAGACTCCAAAGACCCAATAGCTACGGTGGTTTGGGTGCAATGACATTCCGTGGTAATAATTTTGGGTGTTAAATAGAAATGAAGTGAAGATCAGCCAGAAGCATTTCAAGAGCTTCCAGTGCATCTAGTAGATGTCACAGTTTGGTGCGGTTTATAGATTGATGGCATCATTGGACCGTACTTCTTCAAAGATGATGCGATTCGTAATGTAACTATGAGGGCTACCGATATTTCAATACAATACCATATTTCAAATACATTAAAGATAAAACAAAAATATATTCTTATTCGTATCAAAATATTCTGTGAAATTTTCTATGATTCTGTCTGCTCATAAGAGCAAATGCTGTCTTTTAACTGTTCCTAGTAAATTTTCTGCAAATGCAGTAGTAATTCTGCTGTTATAGCAGCATGTTCGTAGTGTCAGAATAGCAGGTCTTAGAGACTTTTCCTAATAAAGGGTGATTTTTAAGCTATTATCTTTTTGGCATCACCGGTTTAAACGGCTCACGCACCTTTCGTGTTTTGTTTCACTATCAAACATCCTCAAATTGGTCTATAATTTAACCAAGAATCGTCTTACAAACGAACATCGCTTTGCAAATTTGTCTGTTTGCGGTTTCTTTTTTTGGTCTTAAAATCTTATTGAGATTCCATTGCAGAATATTTTCCGGCTTTCACGTTCGGGACTTTTTGGGATTTTTTGAGGGGCTATGTAAAAGCTCATGTCTATACAGACTAGCCCGCTTCAATTGACGTATTGGAAGACAATATTGAAGCGTTTATTCGTGAGATACCGGCTGAAATGTTGGAAAGAGTATGCAAACATCGGACTTACCGGACCATTTGAGGCGAAGTCTTGGTCAACATTTGCATGAAATAATCTTCAAACATTAAATTTTAGGAACCGTACTATCGATTCAAATAAAGATTTCAATCATTTTCTGAATTTTATGTTTGTGTGTGTGTGTTTTTTTTTTTTTTTTTTTTGAAAAATTTTCCTATAGTTCTTCAAAAATCGCACTTTACATATATATTTTATAAGGTCGGACATTTGTGCAGCAGGCTGCAGTTGTTAGAATTTGGCGATTGGTTGTGGTATCCTTAGATTCCATTGGAATTCCCCTGTGTATTCTAAGCTTATATACCAGAAAAAAGCAAGCTTTAAGTTGTAAGCTTGCAGACGGGAGGTCCAGAGAACACAATAGCACTGATGAGGGGGTCTTTACAAAGTTCCGATATATTCGCTACCGGTGTGTTTGTCTGTGTCTGATCCGCCTGTGTTGGCCCGTAGACAAGAGGGCCAGAGAACACCATAGTGTTGATGATAGGATGTTTGTTTGTGTCTTATCTGCCTGTGAGTCTGGAAATTTTGTTCTGTAATTAATAAAAACCTTTCATTCTAGTGATCTACATTCTCATGGGCAAACCGCCCGTATCTCTCCCCTATGGGAGATTTATTAAAATAAAAAAAAAATAGAATAGCCCCCATTCAATAGTGGTGGATAAAAAAAATATAACATTGCTTGACATCAAATTTGCATGTTTATCATTTGAAAGAATGTTGGCCAAATTCAAAACATTCCACGAAATGTAAAAACAATTGATCGAATATTTGTTGTCTTTTATTTTAGTACTACGAGTATAAAGGACAAATTACCAGTAGTATATCTTATCGAAATATATCCAATATCCATTGAAATTCTATCCAGATCTTCTCATATGCACTGAATGAAGAAAGATATCGAAGGGCAAAACACAACTCACTGTCCCAAATTTAAGCAAAATCGAATAATAAATGTGGCTTTTATGGGCCTAAGACTCTAAAACGGCGGATCGGTCAATATGGCAGCTATATCCGAATCTACACCAATCTGAGCCAAATTGAAAAAGAATGTCGAGTGGCCTAATACAAGTCACTGTCTCAAATTTCGGCGACATCGGACAATATATGGGCCTTTTATGGGTTCAAAACCTTAAATCGAGAGATCGGTCTATATGGCAGCTATAACCAAATCTGGACCGATCTGAGCCAAATTGAAGAAGGATGTCGAAGGGCCTAACACAACTCATTGTCCACAATTTCGGCGACATCGGACAATAAATGCGCTTTTTATGGGTCCAAAACCTTAAATCGAGAGATCGGTCCATATGACAGCTATATCCAAATCTGGACCGATCTGGGCCATATTGCAGAGAGATGTCGAGGGGCTTAACTTAAATCACTGTTTCAAATTTCGGCGACATCGGACAACATATGCGCCTTATATGAGTTCAAAACCTTAAATCGAGAGATCGGTCTATATGGCAGCTATATTAAAATCTGGACCGATCTGAGCCAAATTGAGTAGGATGTCGAAGGGCCTAACACAACTCATTGTCCCAAATTTCGGCGACATCGGACACTAAACTAAATGTGCCTTTTATGGGCTCAAACCCTTAAATCGAGAGATCTTTCTGCAATTTGGTCCAGATCGGTCCAGATTTGGATATAGCTGCCATATAGACCGATCTCTCGATTTAAGGTTGTGGGCGCATTTATTGTCTGATGTCGCAGAAATTTGGGACAGTGAATTAAGTTAAGCCCCTAGACATACTTCTGCAATATTGGGTCCAGATTTGGATATAACTGCTATATAGACCGATTTTCCGATAAAGGGTCTAATGCCCATAAAAACTTTATTTTTCATCCGATTTTGCTGAAACTTGAAACAGTGAATAACTGACCCAAATATGGTTCACATCGGACTATATTTAGATATATTTACCATATAGACCGATCTCCTGATAAAGGGTCTGAAGCCCATAAAAGCTTTATTTATTTCCCGATTTAGCTGAAATTTGCAACAGTGGGTTATTTTAAGCCTCCCGACATCTGACCTAAATATGGATTAGATCGGTCCATATTTAGATAAAGCTGCCATATAGACTGATCTCCTCATAAAGGGTCTGAAGCTCATAAAAGCTTTATTTATTACCCGATTTCGTTGCAATTTGCAACAGTGGGATTTATTTTAAGCCTCCCGACACCTCACATAAATATAGTTCAGATCGGACTATATTTGGATATAGCTGTCATACAGACCGATCGCACGATAAAGGGTCTGAAGGTCATAAAAGCTTTAATTATTACCCGATTTCGCTGAAATTTAAAACAATGGGTTACTTTAAGCCTCCCGACATCTGACTTAAGTATGGTTCATATCGGACTTTATTTAGATATAGCTGCCATATAGACCGATCTCCCGATAAAGGGTCTGAAGGCCATAAAGGCTTTAATTTTTTCAGATTTTCTGAAATTTGGAATAGTGCACAGTTTTAAGTCTCCCAACATCCGACCCAAATATGGTACAGATAGGACTTTATTTAATTATAGCTGTCATATAGACCGATCTGCCGATAAAGGGTCCGAAGCCCATAAAAATTTTATTTTTTAACCGATTTCGCTAAAATTTGAAACAGTGAGTTATTTTTAGCTTCCTAATACCCGACCTAAATATGCTTCAAATCGGACTATATTTAGATATAGCTACCATATAGACCGATCTAGGTCTGAAGCCAATAAAAGCTTTATTTATTACCCGATTTCGCTGAAATTTGAAACAGTGAGTTTTTCTGAGCCTCACGATATCCGACCTTAATAATTGGATATATCTGCCAAAAAGACCAATATTTTGTTCTACAAAATTGAATAGTGACATATATATTAGACCACTCAATTTTTGTGCCAAATTTGGGTGCTTAAGTTATCCAGTTATCACCGGATTTCGACGAAATGGGATTTACATATATACCCGAGATGGTAGGTATCCAAAGTTCGGCACGACCGAACTTAATGCCTTTTTACTTGTTAAAGACAGTAGCGTGATTTCAACAGACAGGCGGACGGACATGGCTGGATCGTCTTAGATTTTTACGCTGATCAAGAATATATGCACTTTATAGGGCTGTGCACTTTATAGGATGTGTTACAAATGGAATAACAAAATGAATATACCCCCATACTTCGGTGATGGGTATAAAAATGTTGTCTTGTTGCAAACCATGCGACATAGCCAACATAGTTCCCTTTTACTAAATAGGCTAGCCAAAAACTAAAATAGCACTGATCACTGCTTGCAATGAATTTATAAAGGAAAATAATAATAATTGAGGCCGATATACTAGCTTGTTTCATTTAATGTCGCTATGCTATTTGTGCGGAGCAGCGATACGGCTATAAAAAATGTTTACAGGAATTCCTCGTACAATATTTACATAAGGAAACGGCATAGTTTAACAAGCCACTCAAAAATAACTCACGGCATTCTAGGAATATTTCAAAACTATAAGAAATTGATACAGATGAGTTATGAATATATCTCAGCTTTCAATTTTAAACTCGTATCAGCAGGTATTTTCTTCTAACTCTGTTTCCCTAGGTTTACCTGTGTCCATAGCAACACAACACAATTCAATTCATTTTCCGCTTCAAAGCAAATTTATTGAAATAACAAAAAATATTTGTAATCAATGGGAAATCGGTCGTCATAGCTACAACAACGTCATGTCGCCGTTGACTATGACGTTATGCCAATAAAACAAAACCAAAACAACAATCAAACGGATCGTAGGTAGACGGGCAGGTGGGATGACGGGTAGCGGAATCCTCCGCTCTGAGATAGGTTAGACGGTCTTGTGAAAGCATCAGAAAGTCACTCAATAAGAAGTTTTATATGCCCATGCCCATTATTTACGATCTTACGGCCGTTTCGCAGCGATTTGCCAATGTGGTGGCTGTCTATGCAATAATAAATGCGAGTTTTAGACGCAATCGGTGTCAGTGCCCGAGTTGAACCCGCCTGGGTATGTGTCATAAACTGTACACCTTCATGATGTGGATGATGTGAGTGACACCGCGTGTGCGCAACTTTGTTTTCTTAGGTCTCAATCTTGACATGCATGGAAAAAGCCATGACATGTTCAATTCACAAAACAAAATGATTAACATGTATGGTTTAATGACGAATAACAACAAGAGTAAATAGACCACATTTCTATTGCCAAGCATTCAAGAAGATAGGTTTCAATTTTACCATCCAAGCTTCCAAGTGTCCCTCAAGCAATCACCCACGCAAAGATTTACTTCAACTGGATTTTTCGAAGAAGAAGCTTCCGTAGCCATGGCTACAATGAGTTACCATGTATTTGATACTTGGTCCAACTGTAGGCTCCCACATTCAATTCTGAAAACTTCCCATTGATTTAATATCTGTTAGATAATACCATCATAATATTCCGAGTGGTGTTATTCCATTCATAGATTTCCATTAATGGCACCATGGATACAACAAAACATCAATGGCGACCTTCATGAAGTTTCCCCTTTTTTGTTTGTGGTGCGTGTGCACCTCGACTCAATCACAATGACATGTCACAAGCTATTTAAGTTTTCTTCTCTCTTTTGTTTTCTTGGTAACTTCTTTTGCAACTAATTATTAATGGAACCTAATAAAAGAACAAAAATCTCCATCAATGTAGTACCTCCTACGCCAACCAGAAAAAACTCATACAAACCGAAATTAAAGACTTTTTATTTGCTTTCGCAGCAGGTGATTGAGTGAATGGATAGCAACTAAAGGTTAATGCGCAAACGATTATTAATGAACATTGCTAGGAAATTAACAAAGGACATCTGAGCTTTTTCTTCTTCTTCCTAAAGTATTGATGGGATAGAGCTTAAGAGGTTAATTAGTTTGGATTATTCACCCATTTGAGAAGTCAATTATCTCTTATACTTTGCCATATCGTAGAAGAAAGGTTGAATAAATGATAGCCTGATACATTTTATATCTCTCAAGCAGGTGATGACATTTATTTGTTATTGAAAGTCGTTTAAAACAGCGCAAGGCGTAGAACATGCTAATCAAAATAATGATAAGGCATGAGACTTCTTTAACAACTCTCTAATATATTGGGCATTGTAAGCGATGGACCGTGCAACAACAATTTTATTATTTTCTTTATTATACCCACCACCGAAGGATGGGGGTATATTCATTTTGTCATTCCGTTTGCAACACATCGAAATATCCATTTCCGACCCTATAAAGTATATATATTCTTGATCAGCGTAAAAATCTAAGACGATCTAGACATGTCCGTCCGTCTGTCCGTCTGTCTGTTGAAATCACGCTACAGTCTTTAAAAATTGAGATATTGAGCTGAAATTTTGCACAGATTCTTTTTTTGTCCATAAGCAGGTTAAGTTCGAAGATGGGCTATATCGGACTATATCTTGATATAGCCCCCATATAGACCGATCCCCCGATTTAGGGTCTTAGGCCCATAAAAGCCACATTTATTATCCGATTTTGCTGAAATTTGGGACAGTGAGTTGTGTTAGGCCCTTTGACATCCTCCGTCAATTTGGCCCAGATCGGTCCAGAGTTGGATATAGCTGCCATATAGACCCATCCTCCGACTTAGGGTCTTTGGCCAATAAAAGCCACATTTATTATCCGATTTTGCTGAAATTTGGGACAGTGAGTTGTGTTAGGCCCTTTGACATCCTCCGTCAATTTGGCCCAGATCGGTCCAAATTTGGATATAGCTGCCATATAGACCGATCCTCCGATTTAGAGTCTTAGGCCCATAAAAGCCACATTTATTATCCGATTTGGATGAAATTTGGCACAGTGAGTTGTGTTAGGCCCTTCAACATTCTTCGTCAATTTGGCCCAGATCGGTATAAATTTGGATATAGCTGCCATATAGACCGATCCTCCGATTTATGGTCTTAGGCCCATAAAAGCCACATTTATTATCCGATTTTGCTGAAATTTGGGACAGTGAGTTGTGTTGAGCCCTTCGATATCCTTCGTCAATTTGGCCTAGATCGGTCCAAATTTGGATATAGCTGCCATATATACCGATCCTCCCATTTATGGTCTTAGGCCCACAAAAGCCACATTTATTATCCGATTTTGCTGAAATTTAGGACAGTGATTTGCCTTAGGCCCTTCGACATCTTTCTTCTATTTGGCCCTGATCAGTTCAGATTTGGATAAAGCTGCCATATAGACCGATCTCTCGATTTAAGGTTTTGGGCCCATAAAAAGCGCATTTATTGTCCGATGTCGCCGAAATTTGGGACAATGACTTGTGTTGGGCTCTTCGATATTTGTCTTCAATTTGGCTCAGATCGGTCCAGATTTGGATATAACTGCCATATTGACCGATCTCTCGGTTGAACAATGACTTGTACTTATAAGCATTTGGTCTAAACCGGATGATATCTATAGAGCTGCTATGGGGCATAAGGTATGAATTTTTCACTGGATTTTGACGAAATGTGGTTCACATATATACCCGAGGTGGTGGGTATCCAAAGTTCGGCCCGGCCGAACTTAACGCCTTTTTACTTGTTTTTAATTTTTTTTAATTTACGCTGAAGAAGGTGCTTACAAATAGGAAAAAGTAAGAGAGTGATAATTAAGGTCGGGCCGAATCTTATATATCCTCGACCATGGATCGCATTTGTCGAGTTCTTTACGCGGTATCTCTTTTTAGGCAAACAAAGAATATTGAGCAAGTAAAAGCATGCTAAGTTCGGCCGGGCTGAATCTTATACACCCTCCACCATGGATCGCATTTGTCGAGTTCTTTTTCCATCATCTCTTATTTGGCAAAAAAGTATATATGAAAAGATTTGCTCTGCTATTAGAGCGATATCAAGACATGGTCCGGTTTGGACCACAATTAAATTATATGTTGGAGACCTGTGTAAAATTTCAGCCAATTCGAATAAGAATTGCGCCCTGTGGGGGCTCAAGAAGTAAAATAGAGAGATCGATTTATATGGGAGCTGTATCAGGCTATAGACCGATTAAGATCATAACACGCATGTTGATGGTCATGAGAGGATCCGTCGTACAAAATTTCAGGTAAATGGGATAAGAATTGCGCTTCCTAAAAGCTCAAGAAGTCAAAACCCAAGACCGGTTTATATGACAGCTATATCAAACCATGGACCGATATGGCCCATTTACAATCCCAACTGACCTACACTAATAAGAAGTATTTGTGCAAAATTGCAAGCGGCTAGCTTTACTCCTTCGAAAGTTAGCGTGCTTTCGACAGACGGACGGACATGGCTAGATCGACTTTAAATGACATGACGATCAATAATATATATATATACTTTATGGGGTCTCAGACGAATATTTCGAGTAGTTACAAACAGAATGACGGAGTTAGTATACCCCCACCCTATGGTGGAGAGTATAATAAGAACTGTTATGCTATTGGTGTTATAGTCCGATTCGGACCATAAATGAATTGAATGCTGAACGTTGTAGAAGTCATTGTGTAATATTTCAGTCTAATCGGATAAGAATTGCGCCTTGTAGGGGCTCAAGAAGTATAATCGGGAGATATGTTTATATGGGAGCTGTATCAAGCTATAGACCGATTTAGACCATATTGGACACGTATGTTAAAGGCCATGGGAGAAGTAGTTGTACAAAATTTCGCGCCCTGTAGATGCTCAAGAAGTCAAGTTCCCAAATTGGTTTTTATGGCAGCTATATCAGGTTATGTACCGATTTGCTCCATACTTAGCACAATTGTTAGAAGTGATATCAAAACACCACGTGCAAAATTACAGCCAAATCGGATAAGAATTGCGCCCTCTAAAAGCTGAAGAAGTCAAGACCCCGGATCGGTTTATATGGCAGCTATATGCAAACATGGACCAATTTGAATCATACTTAGCATAGTTGTTGGAAGTAATACCAAAATACAACGTGCAAAATTTCAGTCAAATTGGACGAGAATTGCGCCCCCTAAAAGCTGAAGAAATCAAGACCCCGAATCGGTTTTATGGCAGCTATATTAAAACATGGACCGATTTGGCCTATTTACAATCCCAACCGACCTACACCAAAAAAAGTATTTGTGCAAAATTTCAAGCACCTAGCTTTAGTCCTTCGAAAGTTTGCGTGCTTTCGACAGACAGACGGACGGACGGACAGACGCACGGACATAGCAAGATTGACTTAGAATGTCATGACGATCAAGAATATATATAACGTCTGGGGTTATAGATGCATATTTCGAGGTGTTATAAACAGAATGTCGAAATTAATATACCTCTATCCAATGGTGGAGGGTTTAAAAAAGAAGGCTTTACTTTTAGTGGCAGTCTGCCATCAGACTCAATTAGACGTTATCGTCCATTGTAGTACTACGGAATCAGGAAGTAAAATGCCTTTAGTTCCTACCGTTGAACCATCCAGATTGCTTTAAAAACCAGTAAGGAAAGGCAAAAGTTGGGCGGAGCCGACTATATAATACCCTACACCATCGAGTATACGTAATACTTTTATAGATAGCACTTATATTCAAATTTAGTCAGACTTATTTTTTGCATACCTGTTGAAATATCGAATAGAACCTTTCCAATTTTCTTACGATGGTACGAAAATTGTGGTTTCTACAGCCTTAAAAGTCGAAACGCATAAAAGATATATATAGGAGTTTTATCTAAATCGATTTTGATGAAATTTGCACACGTATTGGGATGTCAAACAAACCATCTCATGAAAAATTTTGTAGAAATCGGACCAAAATTGTGGCTTCTACAGCCTTACAAGGCCATCTCGGATGAAAAATATATATGGGAGCTATATCTAAATCTAGACCGATTTTTATGAAACTTTGCACACATGTGAGGACGTTGAAAAAAACCATGCCAAATTTTGTAAAGATCGGACCAAAATTGTGGCTTCTACAGCCTTTAAAGGCCATATCAGATGAAAAATATGTATGGGAGCTATATCTAAATCTGGACCGATTTTTATGGAACTACTGAGGCTACTGAGGCTTTAAAAGGGCATATCGGATGAAATATATACATTGGAGCTACATTAAATCTGATCCGATTATGATGAAATTTTGCACACATATTGGGACGTCACTTCGTGCCAAATTTTGTAAAGGTCGGACCAAAATTGTGCCTTCTACAGCCTTTATAGGTCGAATCGGACTAAAGTTATATATGGGAGCTATATCTTAATCTGAACCGATTTAATGAAATTTTGCACACATATTGGGATATCACACGAAACATTTCATGCCAAATTTGGTAGAGATCGCACCAAAATTGCGGCTCCTACAGCTTTAAAAGGGCGTATCGGATGAAAGATATATATGGGAGCTATATCTAAATCTGAACCGATTTTTTTCAATATCAACAGCATTCGTCCTTGGACCAAAAAAACAGATATGCAAATTTTTGTGGAAATCGGACAACAAATGCGACCTGCACCTTGATTACAACAATACATGGACAGACAGACGGACATAGCTAAATCGAATCAGGAAGTGATTCTAAGGCGATCCGTATACTTATCGATGGGTCTAGCTCTAAGTCCATTGATACACGTGGTGTGTGGCATGTGGCACCGTCTTGTTGAAACAATGACTTGCATATTCTTACAAACGGATGACCATGAATCGTCATACAAACGAACAAAGCTTGCAAATTATTGAATTTTATTATCAAAATGAGTGCTCTGTTAAGAAAGTTCATCGTGCTCTTCTTCCATTTTAAGACGATGCTCATTTTTGGCTCAGCCAGAAGCTACCAATGCATCTAGAAAAAGTCACAGTTTGGTGCGGTTTATGGGCTGGGTTGGTGGCCGTTTTTGGACGACCTTCACGTAATTCGACTTTGAGCGAATTCAAAAAACGGGGTTTTCACAGAATTATAGGATGGTGCTTCATTATTATACAAAGTGCGCTAATCGTGATAATACACGTTGAAAGTTTTAAGAAATTGTCGAACGAAAGCGTCCACGAGTTAATTCCAGTTTTGTCAAATTAAGTATTTCAAGTAACTGTAATCAGCACAAATGATGGTCGTACGTCAAAACCTTCTGAGTAAGATTATGCAACAAAATGTCAAACTTTCTAATGGAAAAATCAGATTGCACCTGACAGTACTAAGTGTTGCCTATATGTTATATAGCAGTCGTAGTATATTCTGTAGCATTCTGTGATCGTCCGGATGTCCGCTTGCAGGACCGTGTTATGGGCAGGCAGTTGGAAATAGATTTCAGTCCCTAGATCCTAAATGAAGACTCGCAGACCCACTCTGTCCTCTAATCCATCCGTGTAGCATGAACTACCAGATGATAATACCAGAGTTTCGTCAATCCAAGACCGCGACGGTAGCAGCAGTGACTGGCATTCGACCTCAAGTGTTGTCTGAAGTATTCGACCTGAAACCTTTTCCCATTCATCTAGGTTTCTTATTGTTATCTCGATCGAAAGCGGCGTGCCGCAGTGTGGCACCTCTTTGGGGAGAAGTTTTTACATGGCAAAGTACCTCATATAGTCGCCGGCATTAGGTGGGGATAACCACCACATCCTAACCTCTGCGCTACGGGTGCCTCTGATGTGCTTGTGATTTCACAATCTACTAAAATTGGCTAAGTGAGTCTGTCCAGCCTAATAAATGTATTAATATCGGATTAGATTTTGGTATAACTGCTTTTGTACTATTTTTTTTTTCTTTTCTTCCTTTAAAATTCAAGCAATTATTTTATGTATTCTTTTTCATAGACTTCTTCAAAGATTATGGCAACATTTATTTATTTCGATATATCATTTGCCTGTATTGTTCGAGTGACATTCATGTTACAATTATTGCCGCTATTTTTTTAAGTGTCATGTAAAACGTTTTTTCCTGTCAAAAAAATGTACAGAAGACGGGAATGCGGTCATTCAAATCTCAAAATTATAAGAAGTTATACAATACTAGCTATAAGAAAAAGCCTAATATAACCGCTTAACGGAAATGCAGTATCCGCGCCCTCAATTAAATACTCGTATAAGTCAAATAAAATAATTGACTTGTTTCATTTGCCAAAAGTCAAGTGTTCAGAGTCATTCACACATTAAGCACTAAAATAAAAAGAAAACCTTCGTCGCAAGCACTTTCATACTAGGATAAAAGTTGCCGTTTTACCTAGTGAATGCTTGGCCTAAAAAGGAAATCGATTAACCTGCCAGTTTGCCTCCTTGTCTCTGCTTCCTCTATCTTAGTGTCCGTCCATTCATCTCCCACCTCTTTGCCAGATTGCGTGCCACCGGTAAGTACGTCGTTCTATCAGGTCTGTCTTGATATACAAAAACCCCGCATAAATTCATATTTGCTGAATAATGACGAAATTAGCGCATCGATGCAAAATCGAAATGGAAATGGAGGCAACAAAAAGAAAGTAAACTTTTTTTGATGATTTTTTACACGAACCTGAATATGAGTGTTACCGCTGACACCATTAGACTACAGTTTTGTTTTTGTAGTGCCGGAACATTTGAAATCAGAAAACTTTTTCAATTCCACTCAAACTCAGAGGTGAACAAACGAGGTACCTGGTTGTGGTTAACTTTTCATATAAACATAAAACGAATGTTTTTTATGTATAACCATTTAATGTAGAATCACATGTTAAAATTAATTGAACACGCATCAGGGTGATAAATAGACTTAACTTGCTGTGCATGAGGTTATCCACCATCTTGCGCCACAGGCTTCTGTTCTTTCTGTCTCTACTTTCCTATTTATACCGTTCAACATAAAATGGTTTGACCTGTACACTTACAGCAAATATTCTGCTGATAGTAACAAACACAGCCTAGAATTTTTGCTGTTATAGCTCAATGTTTGCAATTTCAGAACAGCAGACTCATTGAAAAAATGCTGGATGTCGAAATGCTGCAAACTCAACAGATAACAACGGCATACTCCAATCCACTGATCCAATTTCCCAATGACATAGCGGCGCAATGGCAATCCATAATCACTCCAGGGAAACTATATCGAAAATTATACTTTAGTATCAAAAGCCTCCCCAAGAAACCCATGACCAGGTGTGTCAAGATATCAAGAACGCGGCACAAAACCCCTACAACCAGCAGAAACTCCCCATGCGACAGAAACAATCCCAGATGATAGTAAAGAATGTACACCGCCCAGTCAACGTACCAGTGATCAATCAATCATGGTATCAATCCCATGGCAGCCGGTTGTACCCACCGGATTGACCCGATGGAATCCTAATCGGCAAGGGCTGTCGCCTCAGTGTACGTGTTCGTCTTTTTTCGTCATGGGAGAGGCACATCCCGGAGTGCCTTCTCCGTACGCTTCTGGTCAATGCTGGGATTAAAAAGAACCCCGCACCCTGGTTCTGTTCGGTTTGCCAGAACCGCTTCCATCATCGGTTAGTGTCGGTGAGGTGTAACCGGTGCATGGAGTGGGTACATTTCCGATCTTGCTCTGGCCTCACTTCACTACGGGAGTATAGTCATACTGGTTATGTCGCAAGGTGCTGTGCGAACATAGCCAGCAATGGGTCGCAAGCGTCGTCGTCGTCGCCCTCTGCGTCCTCGTCGTCAGACTATGTGACCCCCCGACCTCTCCCATATGGCAATTTACGCAACGGCAGTATCCCAGCCCAAATATTGCCAGGACAGTGCCGCAGAGCGACACCTCTTTGGGGAGAAGTTTTTACATGGCAAAGTACCAAACGGCGCTGAAAATTTTTTTGATGTTCCTGCCAGAATTCGAACCCAGGCGTTCAGTGTCATAGGCGCACATGCTTACCTCTGCGCTATGGTGGCCTCCCACGGGAGAATACCTGGAATCACTTTAAATACCTTTCGACTCTTCAACACCACCACCCACGTCGAAGCAGCAACGACTGATGAGGAAGATAAAACAAACAGGAAATGAAGTACTAATAGGGTGCGATGCAAACTATCACCAGAATCCGTGGGGTAGTACAAACATAAAAAAGCTTGACTCCGCGGATGTCGCCATGACAGGATACTATACTATAATACTTGAATATTAACGACCAAGTATTAAACTTCATATCGGTAATACCAGTACCATTGTTAATAGGATAAGGAGGAAGCTTTTGGATGTGGCAATATGTTCAGAAAATTTAATCGATGAAGTTCAAGGTCGTGGAGTCTCCATGGAGTACTCCTTCTTGGACCTTCGCTACATTAGATGCAGAAGAGCACGGCCAAACCCGAATCCGATAAGCTTCCAGAATATTGAAAGGTGAAAGCCGACTGGACAAAATTCGTAAGACTTGGGAAAGATACTTTAGTGTCCAAGCAGTGTCCTTCCTTTTCAAGAAAGGAAATCGGCCCAAGAAAAAATAATTGGGAAATGATCCACCGACTTTATAACAGAGCACGTGAGGCCGATTATCTGGCGCCCCATCTAGCCGCTATTTTCACAGCAAACCCAGAACTTACATATACTCCGAAAGCCTGGCAGGATGCAAGAGTAGTATTTATACCCAAGCCCGGCAAGGTAGGTTATGCGACACCAAAGTCCTACAGACTTATACGGCTTACCTTTCTGCTCAAAACTATGGAACGACTTGTGGATATCATGATAAAGAGTAGGACTTCCAGCAAACTGCTCAAATGCAAACAGCATGTCTACGTCAAGGGAAGTTCGGTGGAGACTGCCCTGCCCGATGTTGTGCATAAGATAGAAGAATCCTCCGATGGCAAGACGTACATATTGGCGATATGCATTGACATCGAGGGGGCTTTCCTAAAAATGTGAAGACAAAAACAAAGATCCAACCCATGGACCAGTGCCGAGAGGACTGGGTCCTTAGAAACTGAATAAACCATACGCTAAGGAATAGGTGACAAAATTGTGGGTCGCATGGCATAAAGATAAGGACGAAAGTGGCACAGGTCAAGCCACAGGACGGCATTTTTTGACGCTCCCATGAGTACAGAGCTGCGAAGTAGAACAATTTTGACTTCACTCCAGGCAAATTGCTCTATTTTATACCCACCACTTACGAATGGGGGTGATACCCAAACTAGACAATATGAATATCAAATGAAAGGTATTATCGATTAGATTGCGAATATGTAAAACATATAACAATTGAACCCGGGAAGGACCTACGTGATCTTGAGTATTTTGGACCCCCTTTAACCCTAAGCAATATGGGTGCCAAATGAAAGTTAGTAAGGAGTAGGTTATGAAAATGGATTTTCATTATTATTCAAAATTAAGGATGAAGAGGAGGAGGAGGATAATTATGGGTCTTAAGACATCACATCGTGTGTGTAAAGGAAGCCCACATTAAATTTACTACTGAGGGCATTAAAATGTGATTGCCACATCCACGCGGCAATCCCTGGGTAGCTCCCACTCAACACTAGGGAGCACATCTCCCCGAGGGTCCATTTTGGGTCACTAGGATATCGAGGGACCTTTGCCCCAGAAACGGATTTCAGAATTTCATTACTGGGCTCCAAACTAGGGCACAATAAAGTGGATTCCTCCCCTAATCCTCATTTCGTTAAACACCTATAAATATTTATAATAAATATTCTTTATCGTCTGAGTATTCGAAGTCAATCTAACCACATCCGTCCGTTCGTTCATCAGGTAGACAAAATCACAATACCGTCGGAACGAATGAGGCAAACCGCATGACATTTTGCATAGATATTTCCTTTTGTGGGTCATTTGTCGTTTTGTCTTTAGAAAAAATAAGTCCAATATTGGACTGGTCACATTTTTCTACACTCATACACTCAAAAAAATGTTTGCTAAAACAGCAGTTTTTGTCTGCTGAAAATGGGAAAGCAGACATTACTGCTGTTTCAGCAAACATAGGGCTGCTGTACTAGGAAATATTTCTTACTGCTATTTCAACTAACAAAATCTGCTGTTTTGAGTACACAAGTCTACTGAAAAAAAATTGTATGCCACTTTTTATGGTTGCCTGTTACTTGTTTTGATTACTTAAGGCATTTTTTGGAAATTTTGTTGTAATGTGTACATGACTTGCATGGCCTTTTGTATCTAAAATTAAAGAAAAAAGGTTATGGAAAGTATAAATTCAATGGTGATTATAAACATCCACTGAGACACACATTTACATGTGTTCTTTTCTTTCTTCTAATATCCCCTTCATAATTAATCAGCAGTTATTTTCAGTAAACAACAGGCTTTTCAGCAGTAAGCCTGCTACTCTAAAATAGCAGTACTACTGCAGTAATAGCAGAACTACTGCTACAATAGCAGCAAAATTAACTGCTAATATTCAGCAGAGAGTGTTTGCTATTTTCAACAAACTTTTTTCAGCAGACTAGTCTACTCAAAACAGCAGATATTGTTAGTTGAAATAGCAGAAAGAAATGTTTGCTAATACAGCAGCCCTATGTTTGCTGTAAGAGCAATTATGTCTGCTTTCCCATTTTCAGTAGAAAAAACTACTGTTTTAGCAAACATCTTTGCTGTTTTGAATAACAAATTTGTTTGAGCGTAAAGACAAAATTTCAAAAAAAAAATTATATATATATTTATATACATATATTTTTTTTTGTTGAAAAGATCTTTTGTTTTGTCCGGAGTCGGAGTCGAGGTAATTTTTGCGACTCCAACGAAAATTGCTCGACTCCCACTCCGCAACCCTGTATGGGTAACCACCATGCAAATTTGCCCATGAACATTCCATTAAGAAACGGGGGCAAACTTCTCACAAACAGTCATTCCGTTTGTAACACCTCGAAATATTAATCTTAGACCCCATAAAGTATATGTATTTTTCATCGTCTCAACATTTTGAGTAGATCTAGCCATATCCGTCAATCCGTCTTTCGAAATCATAAAAGCGGTCGAACGTGTAAAGCTAGCCACTTGAAATTTTGCACAGATACTTCTTTTTGATGGGGATCGTTGAAGATAGGCTACATAGGTTCAGATTTGGATATAGCTCCCATATAAACCGATCTCCTGAATTGACTTCTGGAGCCCCTGGAAGCCACAATTTTTGTCCGATATCTCAAAAATAATTCCAACAACTGTGCCAAGAACGGTTCAAATCGGTCTATAACCTGGTGAAGCTCCGATGTAAGCCGGTCTCTCGATTATCACTGTTCGGTTCCTAGAAGCTTTAATTTTTGCTGGTTTGACAGAGGTTTGGTATGTAGAATAAAATTATGCCCTTAACCTAAATTTATTTTCCACAAATTTCTTGAAGAGTCCATGGTTATGTATTCAAAAGATTCGGCCCGGCCGAACTTCCCACGCTTTTTCTTGTTTCCAATGGCATAGTTCCTCACAAATGTCATCGGCAATAGGTGGGGATAACCACCGCTGAAAATTTTTTTCTTATGTTCTAGCCAGGCAAACATAAGATAAAAGGAAAGAATTGCTATGATATTGGAGCTATAAAATCAAGTTATCGTTCGATTCGGACCATAATTGAACTGAATGTTGGAGACCATAGTAAAAGTCGTTGGGTAAAATTTCAGCCAATTCGAATAAAAATTGCGCCTTTAATGGACTCCCGTATAAATTTATATGGGAACTGTATCAGGCTATAAACCGATTCAAATCATAATTGACACGTATGTTGAAGTTTATGAGAGAAGTCGTTGTACTAAATTTCAGCCAAATCGGAAAATAATTGCGCCCTATGGATGTTCTAGAAGTCAAGATCCCAGATCGATTTGATCGAATAATTGTGCTCTCTAGTGGATCAAGGTTCAAGATCGGTTTACATGGCAGCTATATCAGGTTATGGACCGATTTGAACCGAACTCAGTACAGTTGTTGGAAGTCATAACAAAACACCTCATGGAAAATTTCGGCCAAATCGGATAAGAATTGCGCCCTATAGAGGCTGAAGAAGTCAAGACCCCAGATCGGTTTATATGACGGCTATATCAGGTTATTGACCGATTTGAACCACACTGAACACAGTTATTGGAAATCGCAACAAAACACCTCATGCCTCATTTCAGCCAAATCGGGTAAAAATTGCGCCCTGTAGTAGCTCAAGAAGTCAAGATCCAAGATCGGTTCATAGGGCAGCTATATCAAAACATGGACCGATATGGCCCATTTACAATCCTAACCGACCTAAACTAATAAGAAGTATTCGTGCAAAATTTCAAGCGGCTAGCTTTACTCCTTCGAAAGTTGGCGTGCTTTCGACAGACGGACAGACGGACGGACAAACGGACAGACATGACTAGATCGAATTAGAATGACATGACGATTAAGAATATATATAATTTATGGGGTCTCAGAGGAAAATTTCGAGAAGTTACAAACAAAATGACGAAATTAGTATACCCCCATCCTATGGTGGAGGGTATAAAAAAAAGTCGCAGAGAAGCGTTCTGGGTTCAGCCATCGACCTATGGCCCAAACACTAAACAATGTTTTGACTACAAAACCAATGTCACAAAAGGCCTTCAATCCCTTAGTGCACATCGCGAACAGTTTGAACATACCTGAATGCCAGTGAAAAAAAATAAAAAAGTTGTTCAACCGAAAACAGAATTCAAATTGTTCGCATTGATTATCATTTCAATGCACAGCAGTGCTGCACAGATCCGTGCTGCAAGTGATTGAATGAGAATGGATTCATTCATTCTTTCAATGCTTATCATTCATCCATATTTCCAAAAAACATGTCTAAACAAACCAAAACAGTGCAACCAATATCACCTCTTTGCTTGGTTTTTATTTCCACGGGATGCATTCATGGGATACGCGAAAATCAGTGCTCAGACACACATATGTTTCCTTGACACCTTGAGGAGTTGTACCCATTCCTATATCAAATGCCACCGTAGTACAATAGATAAGGCCCTATGCCCACCTCTTCGCAAAGAGGAAGCCACCAACAACAAACTTTCGGCACTCACAATATAACCAAATAACAGTTCACGCTAAAGCAACCACGTTAGAGTGGACAAGCCCTTCCTCCTTGTTATGACAAATTTATCGTTTTTACTGCAGCGCAGTATAGAATGAACGACCAGCTAGATTGTGGCTGCGTTTTAAGTGCAATTTATTGTCGTCGAAATTGTAGTAAGCCAGCATTTTCATTTCTTTGTTTTTTTTTTTGTGTTCTACAAAAAATCCAAACTATGTGGTATAAGCATTTTTTAAATATTCACTTCATTTACTGTTTAAACCGAACCATGTAAACAATTCTCTTCCTTGTTGTTTTTATTCATTTGTTGCTAGTATTCGTGTTCCGCTTTGGTTTTTTGGTTTAAAAACAAGTGTTTCACTCCAAGTTTTAAAGGCATTTAATTTAAGTTTCTTATAAATACATTTAATTTAATTTAATTTAATTTAATTTAATGTATTGTTTCAATAACTAAGCCAAACAAGGCCTTATTTAGTTACAAAATTAGCAACATTAATGAAAACTACTATAATACCAGTAGTAAGGAAGGGGAAAAGTCGAGCGGTGCCGACTGTATAACACCCTACACATACCCTATAAGTACAATGTGGGAGCTATATCCAATTCAGAACCAATTTTGATGAACCCCAGCGGATGTTTTCAGATGGGTTATTAAACAATCCGTATAAAATTTCGAGCAAATATGTTCAAACTCTAATAATTACGGTTAACAAATGAGCACTTTATTGCAATGTTTCCCAAAATCGGACGAACATATATATGGGAGCTACAACTCAATCTGAACCGATTTGGAGCAAACTTCTCAAATATTGTTGCAGTTGATGAGGAATGTGTTGTACAAAGTTTTGGCAAGATTGGTCAATAAGTGCGCTTTCAGTGGCTCCAGAAGAGAAAAATGGCAGCTATATCTGGACCAATTTCTATGAAATTCAACAGTATTATCGATAGTCAAGAGAAAATCCTTCGTACCAAATTTCAAGAGAATCGGTTAACAAATCACAATTTTATCGTATTATTACTGCAAATCGGACGAATATATATATGGGAGCTATATCTAAATCTGAGCCGATTTGTATGAACTTCACTAATGATGTCGAAAGTCATAAGAAAATTCTTCCTGCCAAATTTCCCGAGTATCGGTTAACAAATGACAGTTTTATTGTATTACTAGCTAGAGCGAGCCCGCTCCGTTGCGCCTTGTTTTACAAACAAAATTATCCTTTAAATATTTATTTCCGACAAATTAAGAGCTTTTAATGAAATACTATGCTACGAAAATAGTATATGCATATCGCTTAGCTAAGAGTATAACAATATGAGTGCCTTTACCTGAATCCATATGATCTTTATTGGACTACGACTCGCTCGGAGTGTTTAATGTCATTTAAGTTTGGATGTTAGATGTAATCCATTCTTAAAGGACCTTATTTCAGCCCGATATTCTCATGATGTCCGATTTAGGAGTGTTTTCGAGGGGTGAGCTGGTCCGCCTGAGCTGGTCAGCATCGTGCTCTTCTTTCAACTGCCATTTATTTAAACCCCATATTGCCAATGTTTTAAGGGCCCATAAACCCCATATTGCCATTGTTTAAGTTTATAGGATGAGGCGTCTCCCAAATTGGTTATCAAATTCGTTTTCTAATCTCATTTACTTTTCATTTGAGCCACATATTGGCATGGTCCGTAAATTTTGACGCTTTGGCGGTGCCCCAAATACATGGTCCCATATTTGGATAACAGATTCGTATTCTACTCCCAAATACCTTTATTTGAGCCTCATATTGCGATGGTTGGTAAATAATTGCTGTTTGTAGGGTATTTTGGGAAAATGGTAGACCCCCAGAAAATTGGTCCTGAAAGTGGGTATCAATTTCGTGCTTTATTCCCCAATAACTTTCATTTGAACCCCACATTGACATGGGGTGTTTTGGAGAGTACCCCAAACACTTAGACCTGCCATTGGCCTCGAAATTGGATATCAAATTCGTTTTGTAATCTTAAAAACCTTTCATTTAAAACCCTTATTGTAAAAGTCAGCAAATATGGCCGGTTTGGGGTATGGGCCCTAAAAACTACCAATATCGAGCTCCAATATCTTGAAGACCCAAATTGTCTTGGTGAGCAAATACGTCCTATTTGGGGGTTCTTATGGTGGTGGAACGTCCCCTAGACATTTGGTCCCGAATTTTGATATCAGATACGTGGTTTACTCCCAACTACCTTTCATTTGAGCCCCATATTTCTATAGTCGGCAAATATGTCCGGTATGTCTATAGTCGGTAAATATGTCCGGTTGGGGGATGGGGCGGCCACTCAGTGACTTGGTCTTGAAAATACATATCAGATTTCTCTAGAAAATCTCTTAGTTGAGCCTCATATTGCAATGATCAGCAAATACGTCCCATATGGGTGGTGTTATGGGGATGGGGTGGCACCATAGACACTTTGCCAAATATTGATATCAGATTCGAGCCTTACTCCCTTTCATTTGAGCCCCATGTTGCTATGGTAGTAAATTTGTCTTCTTTGGGAAATCTTTTTGGAGAGGGGCGGCCCCCAAGCACTTGGTCCCATATTTGGATATTAGATTCGTATTCTACATTCAAATACCTTTAATGTAAGCCCCATATCGCCATGGTCAGTAAATAAGTCCTGTTTGGGTTCGTGTTTTGGGGAAGGGGTGGACCCCTAGAAACTTGATCCCACATTTGGATATCAGATTCATACTCTACTCGCAAATACCTTTCATTTGAGTCCCATATTGCCAAGGTCGATAAATATGTCCTATTTAGGAGTGTTTTGGGGGTTGGGGTGGTCCCCCAAACTCTTGGTCCATAATTGGATATCAGATACGTTTTCTAATATTAATTACCTTTCATTTGAGTCCCATATTGTCGTGATTGGTCTATGTATATATTTGGTAAGTTTTGCGGGTGGGGCGGCCCCCTTAGGTACCCCATCAGAAATTTGGATACCAAATTTTTGTTTTTAGGTAACTATAAGAGAGCACTTAAAAATCGCACGACGCATCTCCGAGATCTGGCTTTTCTGAAAATAAGGGTAAGGGGAGGTTTAAAGGCGATCGGATGAAAATTGCGACCTGTAGTGTGTTCACAAATTAACATGGACAGACGGACATGGCTAAATCGTATCAGAAAGTGATTCTTAGTCGATCGGTATACTTATGAATGGGTCTATCTCTCTTCTTTCTGGGTATTACAAACAAATGCACTAAGTTATAATACCCTGTACCACAGTAATAGTGTAGTGGTGTAGGGTATAAAAATAAAATAAAGTATACGAAAACAAATTTTTTTGACCACCTAAAAATGCACTGAGTGATATCAGTAAATTCATTAAAAAAAAGAGACCAATTTAAATTCTCTAGAAAGAAGGGCGAAAAAAATATACTAAAACTTGGCATATGTTGAAGACTACTAAGAAGTAAGTTGGAAGCTTTTCATTCGAGAGTAGCAACCGCGAGTTCCTGTTTAAAGAATGCTGCTTATCCAGGTCGAAACGGGATAACTGGTCATCCAGTGTTTTTCTTGTACTGGTTTCCTCTCGCGAAGCGTACAACTATTGTTGAAAGATTCCATTATTGCAATCATTTTCTTGGACAATGTAAAACTTCTTGCTTAGTTCTTCCTCTGAGTATCCTTCTGAATTTTGTCCAGTTGTTTTTCAACTTTTTTCCAAAGCCTATCGGATTTGGTGCTGGCCGTACTATTCTAAACCTAATGTTACAATAATCCGCGAAGGAGGGTTCCACAGAGGTTTCCGTCTATATTAATTATATCAAAGTCTCTTCCCTAATCCTGTTGCCAAAGGTAGCTGCATTACCTGTATAAAGGGTTATTAAGTCGTATTTATTTAACAATTCTACCTGGCCATGTTGATTAAGGTTAGCACGACCCCACTAATTAATATGAGAGTTAGCAATGCACCCTTCTAGTACCACGTTTCCTGTTTGTTTTGCTTTCCTCAACAGTCGTTGCAGCTCAGATGTAGGCGTGGGTGTCGGAGAGTCGAAAGCCAGAGTTAAAGTGATGAAAAATGATCCACCATCTCCCTGTCTCAGCTCTGTTGCATCTGATGTTACCAGCTCTGGGGAGAAAAGATCACGGGATAACTATGAGCACCACACAGGCTGGAATTTTCGACTCCGACTTGTGTGAACACGATGAACACCATCGTTATCACAGGAAGCTTAGCTTAAAGCTACCAGCCGCAAATTCGGCCACGGGCAGTCAGCGATTTCGAGAGGAGGGTCTAAGTGAGAGGTGAGGTGGCACTGGCTCTTATTTAAATACTAAGTGCAAATGATACTCGAGATGACAAGGCGAGTTATTGATGCTTTAAAGGATCCAATGCTTAGGACAGTAACGGGTGGACCCGGTCCTTAAAGACTGGATAAACCATATACTAAGGAACAGGTGGTTAAATTGTGTGTCCCATGGCATAAATATAAGGGAGAAAGTGGCACAGACCACACCAAAGGGGGGCATTTTATCGCCACTCCTATTGGTGACCACCATAAATGACCTATTACGGATGCTGACTCAGGAGGGATTTGAACCCGTCTGCTACGCAAACGATGTTATAATACTTTTAAGGGCTAAGGATCCGAACGAGCTATGCAGAAGGGCCTAAAGAGTCTTGAATATGGCATATTACTGGGCTAGACCCAGAGGTCTCAATGTTAATCCAGAGAAGACTGAAATATGCCTGTTCACGAGGAAAACTATTCTAGATATCCGACCCAGTGACATACAGATTAAGTGCGAGGCAGCCACTACGGCTATGAGACTTAAGGCGATGGGAGAATGGATTTAGGATGGCAGCAGCTCATACCATCGCGGTATAATCGAGGCGACGACTAAAAACCTGGAAGGAAGGGAAGAGGTTTCCGATCGGATACCTGAGAAGAACCTTGAAGTCGAGTGCGAGGCACTGCTGCCATCGGCATAGTCTTGGATTGACGGAACCCTAGTATTGCCATCTGGAAGATCATGTTACACGGATGGATCAAAGCTAGAGGACAGAGTGGGTCTGGGGGTTTACATTGAGAAACCAGGGACTGAGATCAGTTTTAAATTGCCTGATCGTAATACGGTCCTGCAGGCGGAGATCCGGGCAATCACGGAATGCGTGAAATGGTGTGGTGCTAACGCGAGGACGTCGAGTGTGAACATCTTTACCGACAGTAAAATTGCCATAAGGGCAATAACAACCAGGACGGTAAGGTCACGAACAGATTAACGCCTTCTCTGAGGATGACCAAATCCGCATCGTTTGGGTGCCGGGCCATAACGGAGTAAGGGGAAATGAAAGGGCAGACGATTTGGCGGTGAAGACCAGAGGACTGCCGTCAATAAACTTGGTTAACCCGAAGTCTTTCGGGTCGACGCAGTCCGAGTTATGGGAGTGGGCGACGAATGCGCATGCAACATTGTGGAACAGCGGAACGGTCGGTAGGACGGCGAAAATCATATGCGGTGATCCAGATCGTGAGAAGACGAGGCTATTACTGAAAGGAAGCAAGAAGGAGGTCAGTACAGCCATTGGTATCATAACGGGACACATAGGACTACGAGCTCACTTATGCAAAATCGGTGCGGCAAGTGATAGCATGCATAGGGCATGCGGGGAAGATGATAAGACGTTGGAGCATTTCCTTTGCCATTGCCCGGCTTTCTCGTACAACAGATACTTAAGTGGAGATACAATATCAGACATGAACCAACTTAGGGGAGTGGTATTGTAAACAATTAAGGATTTTGTAAGTAGCACAGAATTCCTAACTTAACATTTTCTTTTTAGAGGTACTCAGAGCGCACAACAAGCCGATTACTGGCTTAGATGTATGTCCATAGTGGCATGGGCTGGATTAATATCTGCACCCTCTTTTCATCCTAACCTAACCTATTGATGCTTTCCAAATCAGGGGCGGATGGAAGCGAGCGTCGTACCTTGGAGCAAGCGGCGAGCAACATCAAGGGGAATTATAAGAATTACTCTGAGAAATAAAATAGTAATAAGAACGGGTTCCCCTAATGTTGACAACCCACACAAATGAAAAAAGGACCACGATTTGCGGATCTGCACCTGTAATTTCCAGACTGTTTATTGAGAAAGTGCAATATACATACTGGCGGATGTATTGGAGTAGTACAAGGCACCGATCGATATGTGAGAAGTTTGCCCCTGTTCCTTTAGTGGAATGTTCATGGGCAAAATTTGCAATTTGCAATATCTAACCTGAGCCGATCTTGATACAATTTGGTACACATATTGAGACCTCAAAAAGAACGATTCATTCCAAATTTTGTAATGATTGGAAATTGTGGCTTCTGCAGCTAAAACAAGTAAAAGCGTACTAAGTTTGACCGGGCCAAATCTTATATACCCTCCACCATGGATCGCATTGGTCGAGTTCTTTTCCCATTATCTCTTTTTAGAAAAACAAAGGATAAAACAAGTAAGAGCGTGGTAAGTTCGGCCGGGCCGAATCTTATGTACCCTCCACCATGGATCGCATTTGTCGAGTCTTTTGAGCGGTATCTCATTTTAGACAAACAAAGAATAATTAATAAGAACTGTTATGCTATTGGAGCTATATCAAGTTATAGTCCGATTCGGCCCATAAATGAATTGAATGGTGAACATTGTAGGAGTCATTGTGCCTTGCCGAGGCTCAAGAAGCAAAATCGGGAGATCGGTTTATATGGGAGCTGTATCAAGCTATAGATCGATTCAGACCATATTGGACGCGTATGTTGAAGGTCGTGGGCGAAACCGTTGCACAAAATTTCTGCCAAATCGGATGGGATTTGCGCCCTCTAGAGGCTCAAGAAGTCAAGATTCCAGATCGGTTTATATGGCAGCTATATCAGGTTATGAACCGATTTCCGCCATACTTAACACAGTTATTGCAGTCATAACAAAATAACTCATGAAAAATTTCAGCCAAATCAGCTGAATTGAGCCCTCTTGAGCTCAAGAAGTCAAGATCCAAGATCGCTTTATATGGCAGCTATGGCAGGTTATGAACTGATTTGAATCACAATGTGATTATCAGCTTTACATACTTACTTACTTTAAAAGGCTGTGACAGAACATGTTTTCCACTAGCCGAACGTAGCATAGCGTTCCAAGCGCCTCGTCTCTGTGTTCATTCTAAAATCTCTGACACCAAGTTTCAAGGTGGCTACCACTTAATCTTTCCATCGGGCTTTTGATCTTCTCGCCCCTTAATAAGTCCATTGTTACGCGTACTGTGTGGCCATATTGGTACCATATGTGGATATCATCTCACGATAACGCTCACTATTCTCAGTTACATTACGGTTCGCATCATCTTTGAAGAAGTACCGTCCAATGGTGCCACCAGCCTATAAACCGCACATAACTGAGACTTTTTCTGGATGCATCGGTAGCTCTTGCAATGCTCTGGCTGATCTTCACTCCAAAATCGACAATTCTGCTTATTTACGTGCCCATTGAGCCAAAAATTAGCTTCGTCGATGGAATAGAAGAAGCGCGCGATGAACTTTCTTAACAAAGCACGCATTCAAATAATAATAAAATTCAATAATTTACAAGCTTTGTTCGTCTGTAAAACGATTCATGATTAAATTATAGACTCAACTGAAGATGTTTGACAGTGAAACAAAACACGAAACGTGCGTAAGCTGTTTAAACCAGGGTTGCCAAAAAGATAATAGCTATAAAACCATATTTCTAAATCTGAATCGATTTCTTCCAAAATCATTTTCAAATCATCATCAAAATCGTTTTTTTTTTTTTGTTTTGTTTGATAAGAAATACCAATTTACAAAGTTTGGAAAAGCTGGTTTGATTCTAAAACATATCTGCTGCAAATTTATAATTTCCGCCCATAGTGCAATGATAAAATAAGCCCTCTTTGTAACAACTAGCTAACTAGAGGCCACCGTAGCGCAGAGGTTAGCATATCCGCCTATGACGCTGAACGCCTGGGTTCGAATCCTGGCGAGACCATCAGAAAAGAAATTTCAGCGGTGGTTTTCCCCTCTTAATGCTGGCAACATTTGTGAAGTACTATGTCACGTAAAACTTCTCTCCAAAAAAGTGTCGCACTGCGGCACACCGTTCGGACTCGGCTATAAAAAGGAGACCTCTTATCATTGAGCTAAAACTTGAATCGGACTGCACTCATTGATATGTGAGAAGTTTGCCCCTGTTCCTTAGTGGAATGTTCATGGGAAAAATTTTCAAAAATTTTTTAACAACGAGCTACTCGTTACATTGTTCTCTTGGATTCTCGACCACACTCAACAAACCCCACCACTCTCCAAATTTTTTTGTACTCATTATATTATTACTTTCAAAATTCTAAAATCCTGTATTATACGTATTTCTGTATTTTTTGTTTTGTTGCCTCCGCAAACAACAGACATTTCAGCAGTCAGTGTGCTGTTCTGAAATTGCAACCATTTAGCCTTAACAGCAGAACTACTGCTATAATAGCAGCAAAACTAACTACTAACAATTAGCAGACAGACTTTTTTCTATGAGTGTATTGTAGACCGAAAAGACTCACTGATGAGAAGTATGCATTAATTTATTAAGCTTCATGCAGTTAGACAACTAAATTGAGTGTAACAAATTTTGGAATATAGATGGACTCCTAATCAATCGAAAATGCAATGGGACAGAGCCGATAATCACATTGTGAATATCTCAAGTTCAATGTATCTCTAGACTCGTCCCCTTTAGGTTGTCTTTGAGACTGAATTCAACGTACCCGCTTTGGTTGGTAATCGTAAATCAACTTTTAGATTGATTCGTTGTATGAAATAAAATAAACTTTTAGCCAAGATTTATTATTTTTTTTCGATTGCGAACAAGTCACACTAAAACAAAAATCAAAGCACAAACATCATTAACGATTTAGTGGCCGTAATAGAAAGAAATTAAATTGAAACATCCTAAGCAACTAATACTACCACACTTCTTTTTCCTGTATCGGCTGTTTCGACTATCTGTCTCTGCTAGACTAGTTATCCTTTTTTTATGGGCCCATAACAGATCCACAATGACAAGAGCAAAAAAAAACATTGTTTGCCCAAGTGGTAGAGTAAACAAACGAGAGTGTCGTCCTCATCGCTGTACGTTTTTTATGACGATAAACAAGGTTTTCATACTTTTGTCAGGTTTCCGAATGGCCATAAAATTGACTGGACTAGGGCTGGACGTAACAGGACACTTCACTTCATTCATAATCGATGACGTTGAAAAAATATTCTATTTTTATGAGGACAATTCACACGTGCTCTGTTGATGTTATTTTTCCTTTGCCGAGTAAAGGAGGTAAAGGAACGCAAACCAACAACAAATGCCATAATAAAAACTACAAAAACAATTTAAGACTCCAACTCCAGGGTGAGAAGGAATTTATGGCTCCAGATGTCGCTCAGCCATTAAATATTCGTAAATCAATCTTGCAAACATTTGCAGGATTCTTTTTATTGCAAGCCCACAACCAAATGAAACCATTCTAGGTCATGGAAGCCAAGAGAGACTCCATCACACACACACACACACATACGCATACACATATATTGCTATGACAGCATATAAGCTTGCCAGTCACTGTGGTTGGTTCTTGGCTCTTGGCTTCGTTCCGCGGCGATAATTGTGGAAAATATACCCGTGTGAGGGCGATATTGGATGCTGGTATGCTCACCATTCCCTTACCATTTCTCTGTTGACAAACAAGCAAACAAAGCAGCTAAAAGGGAATTTTCCAGTTAAGCAGCCAAATTAAGGTAGCATTCTTCTAGACTGCATAGTGCACAGTTGTGACATTATTTATGGCTTCAATATGAGTTCGATATAAACCCCGTTTATTTATGACTTCTGCGAGTTGGGGTACATAACTGGTGATACGATGGTAAACGTATTCCTTGGCTCCCAAGTTCAATGAATACAAATTACAAAATCACTGAAATATGGACCAGATTCAACGACACCTTTAAATGTGAAATCAATTTCTAAACCAACACTTGAAAAATTTAACAAATCAACCGAAAGCAAAAGAAACAAATTATCGTCCGAAATCGTTACAAAACACCTCATGCAAAATTTCAGTCAAATCGGTTTATAGATCGGTTTATAGAGCAGCCATATCAAAACATGGACCGGTATGGCCCATTTACAATCCCAACCGACCTACACTAATAAGAAGTATGCGTGCAAAATTTTAACGGGCCTAGCTTTACTCCTTCGAAAGTTAGCGTGCTTTGATCGGTCTATATAGCACCTATACCCAAATCTTAACCGATCTGGGCCAAATTGAAGAAGGATGTCGAAGGGCCTAACATAACTCTCTGTCCCAAATTTCAGCAAATTCGGATAATAAATGGGGCTTTTATGGGCCTAAGACCTTAAATCGGCAAATCGGTCTATATGGGGGCTACATCAAGATATAGTTCGATATAGCCCATCTTCGAACTTAACCCGCATATGGACAAAAAAGAATCTGTGTAAAGTTTAAGCTCAATATCTCTATTTTTAAAGACTGTAGCGTGATTTCAACAGACAGACGGATGGACATGGCTAGATCGTCACAGATTTTTACGATATGTTGCAAACGGAATGACAAAATGAATATACCCCCTTCCTTCGGTGGTGGGTATAAAAATGTTGTAAGCCCAATGCAGTTTGAAACAAAAACCAGTAGGGGGCGGAGCCGACTGTATAACACCCTATACCTACCCTACAATTATAAATTCGGGTAATAGATATTTGTATGTAAGAGCTATATCTAAATCTGAACCGACTTTTTTCGAACAGATCGTTTGAAAATTGTTGTTACTACGGCCATATAAGTGAAATTCCGGCGATAAATAATATAAATATATATAATCTGAACCGATTTTACCAAAATATTGGGTTGCCTAAAAAGTAATGAACTTTAATCAAATATACAATATAATTGCCATTTTGTTCGATAACCTTTTGCCATCTTTCTGGCAAATTTAGTATTCCACGCTCATAGAACTTCTGGCCTTTATCTGGAAAAAACTGAACCAAGTGCGATTTTATAGCCTCATCATTGCCGAAAGTTTTACCATTTAAGGAGTTCTGCAAAGATCGAAATAAATGGTAGTCTGATGGTGCAAGGTCAGCCAAGGTCACTCAGTTTTTGGCGAGTGACCAAATATGTGTGCGGTCTAGCGTTGTCCTGGTGGAGTATGACACCTTTACGATTGACCAATTCTGGTCGCTTCTCCTTGATGGCTGTATTCAATTTGTCCAATTGTTGACAGTAAACATCCGATTTAGTCGATTGGTTCCTTGGAAGCAGCTCAAAATATCCCACAGCCTTCCAATCCCACCAAACAGACAGCATAACCTTCTTTTGGTGGATATCAGCCTTTGAAGTGGTTTGAGCTGGTTCACCATGCTTGGACCATGATCGTTTTCGACTAACGTTGTTGCAAACAATCCATTTTTCATCTCCAGTTATGATTCGTTTTAAAAACGGATCGAATTCATTGCGTTTAAGGTGCATATCACAAGCGTTGATTCGGTTTGTTAAATGAATTTCTTTCAATACATGTGGTACCCATATTAAAATTGACGCCAAACAAACAAATGTAAACAAAATTTCGCGCACTTTTTTCTAAAGCAAGCTAAAAGTAACAGCTGATAACTGACAGAAGAAAGAATGCAATTACAGAGTCACAAGCCGTTGAAAAAATGTGTCAACGCCGACTATATTACTACTTTATTACCGACAATTACTTTTTGGGCAACCCAATATATCAATAGCGTTCGTCTTGGGCCAAACAAGTGAAATGTGGAAAAGTTCGTGACGATTGGACAACAAATACGACCTGTACCTTGATTACAATAATACATGGACTCATGTAGAGTATAATAAATTTTCTTATACTTGGCACAAATCAGTATTTTGCCGATATATAAATATTTTAAGTACTGCTGGGAATCAAACCTGTATTCCATCCATCCCATGATTATGTGTTTACAAACGCCTTACCACATTATACCACAGCGACCTATGAAGAATCTATGTTTAAAGCAGGGCTGCGGAGCCGAGAAAAGATACGGAAAGGGTACTAAAACTTCCCTTCCCCAAGGCAAAGAGTACTAAACCTAACCTTCCCCAAGGGAAAGAGTACTTAAACTGACCATCCCCAAGGGAAAGAGTACTAAAATATTCTTCCCAAGGGAAAGAGTATTAAAAATACCTTTCCCAAGGGAAAGAGTACTAAAACTAGGAATCGCCAAAAGAAGGAGTACTAAAACTACCCTTCCCCAAAAGAAGGAGTAATAAAACTACCCTTTCCCAAGGGAAAGAGTACTAAAATTACACTTCTCCAAGGTAAAGAATGCTAAATTTACCCTTGCCCAAGGGAAAGGGTATTAAAACTACACATCCCCAAAAGAAGGAGTACTAAAACTACCCTTTCCCAAGGGAAGAGGTACTAAAACAACCCTTATCCAGGAGAAAGGATACTAAAACAACACTTCCCCGAGATTAATAAAACTACCCTCCCCCATCCGAACTTCCCCATATCTGGTGATATGCATTACCTTCACTTTCTACAATGAGGCTCTTCTTTCCTACAGAAGCGGCTTCAATCAGCGACTTAATGTTTGAAGGCGGCATCTCTGAACCGTGTGACATATGTAGGGAAACCAGCCAGTAATGACACTTGTTTATTTCAAGGCTGGCTAATACTAAATCTTCTTTGCAAGAATACAGGCTCTGTATCTCCCATTCCCCGTGCCCATGGGTAGCTTAAATCCCGGAATTCTTAGTGCACGAATCATTTCTCCACACACCCATGGTTCTTGGATAAGAACCACGTCAAATCCCCCTGCCATCAGGAGAACGTTTAGTGCCGCCGCCGCGGCCTTAGAATGGTGGAGATTTATCTATAGAAACCGGACCATAGTCAGGATACAGAACTTCCACCACTGTTGTGTTAGCGTTCTTATTCCACCAGGAGGATCTTGTCATGATGAGCTTCCGCACGCGTCCAGAGGCAAATGAGAAAGCTGTGGAACCACTCTTCCTCAGGACCCTGGACACCTGCGGTGTGCACGATTCCTCCTTAGATGCTTCAATAGCTGCTGCTGTCGAAGTACTTTTTGAGTTTCTTGCTTCCCCGCTGACGCACACATTGAGCCCAGTCCAACCGGATGACCCACCCACACAGAGCTTGTCGGGGCCTGTTTCGTTGCCATCTTCTCCTGTCTCGATTGTGGCAGGGGGATTTTCAGTCTCCTGCCTGCCGCCAGACTTTAGCGATGTGGTCGATAGTTCCTCAGGTAAGTGTTCAGCAACAACTGTTGAGTCGCCTCCTGATTCCCCAACCCCACCGCTTCTATAGACCTTCAGTTTCAACTTGTTGAACCCGTAGGATACAACCCCTTCAGACTTGTTGAGGTCTGCCAGAGTTGATACATTTCAATTGACCCAGAAAATTCCGCAAGGACACCGGAGTATACTGATGACAGTCCATTGACTATCCCAATTCAATTATTCCTAGGTATGCAGCCCTGTTCTTCTTCCTTGTCGACAACTGTCATCACCAAACTGTCCCTAGCGACATTAGCAAAGGTTCTTGGACTCATCTTACTGATGTTCGCCCTAGGTCCTTTAATCATGGGATGCCCCCTAGGTGACCGCAGCCTTTTGGCTGACTACGGTGCAGTTTCCGAATCTAGACTTGTAGTCTTTGGGGTAGCCTGTGCAGCGAATTCCCGAGCCCAATTTAGGGAGTCTCTCTCCCTATTAGTTAGACTTCGCACCAAGTCTCCTAATAAACCTGAGAGCGACGCGTCTTCTATTATTCCAACCTCTTAAAGAGCGTGTTGGTTTGCCGGAGAAGGCCGATGGCCTAGGCAAAATTATAGGCATGCGACGAAAGAATAGGTACGGCCTTGTCCTTAAGACTCGAATCTGGTGTCTTCGTCAAAAACCCCTGCTGACCAGTAGTATGTCGGATGGTGGAGCCTGGAGCAACCGCTCCACCAGTCAAGGTTTCAATAGCGGACAACATGCTACGGCCCGATACCACCACCGCAGGTGTTAGGTTTTTGGATCCCATTCTTAGCCTACTCCCGGGCTCTAAATCTGCGCTCCACTGGAAACAGACGCAGATCATCAACCACTTAATGGATACCTCAATCGCAGCTAGCCTTGAGTGACTTAAATTTTTCTTCCAAAAATAATGACTTATTACGAGTTACAGGAAAATTGTTGCGGAGTGAAATAACAAAACGACCACCACTCAACGGTTCATACAAAAATCTTAGTGCAGAATTGATTTTCTGCCTCTGAATTGTTCTATTAAAATTGAAGATAAATCCTACCAAACCCGGGCAGAACCTACCAAATATGCTATAAGTGGGCCGTATTAAATTTTATCAGGATTTCCTTAGCGCATTAAAGTCGTATATAGCCTTGATTTCGTTGAAATTACAACGGTTAATCGTATTAGATAAGTCGACTACAGTGCCGAATTGCGATAAAGCTGCCCGATTTTAGATATTTAACCCATAAAATACGCACTTATTACCCGAAACTCCTTGACACTCACACAAATTTCAGTCAATAACCGACCATAGATGTTATAGCCACCAATCTCCCAAATAAAAACTTGAGGGATCATAAACGGCACATATTTTATTCTATTTAGCCGAAAAGAGTTTCATTAAGACAAATTACTTCATTCATTTGCTTGTTATTTATATCTTGAGAAAAGCTACCGCAATTGAAGTCAAGTCAAGTTTGGCAACTTCCAAAAACGGCAACACTGTTTAGAACATGCATGATTTGGTCTAAAATGATTGCCAGTAACTTAGAGCCATCTGACGGTTGCTGGTTTAATCACTCAACCTAAGCAATTACTACAACCACAATCACAATAGACTATCTGAAACGCTCGTTAGTGAATTGAATAATTCACGGTAAAATTTTTTATTTTTATTCTCGAGTTTTGGACTCAAGAAAAACAATTGGAGATTTAATGTTATGGTTCAAAGGTTTTCCATTCTTCCAGGGTGGATTTTTCTTCAGCTGCTCAAAGTGAATGTCTATCCTGAATATGCATTCACAATGTCATTAAACCATTTTTTCCCACAAACTCGTAATTCTACGTCTCTTCAAATCATGTTTACCGGCGGTGTTCTCATTAAAGCCAGAATTACATACTTTACTTATTATTTTTTAATTATCTAACAACAAATTTGTAAAAATGAATCCGCTCATTATTATTATTTTTTTTATTATTATTGAATATTAGACGCATGACCGTGATTTTTATGGTTGAGAGCTCATGACATCAAAGAGAGGTTGTGAAAAATTCTCGCGACGGGAATGTATATAACCAAAACAATGCATTTCAGAGTTGCCACTACACATTAAACTTTACGAAATTTGTGGGACATGTAACTTGTAGACTGGGGCCGAACTACCGCATACGCGAACGGGTAACATCGTTCGAAATCTCTCTATTGTCAATTATATTAATCTTTGGTGAACGTGAATTTTGGAAATTTAACAACGTGAATGTTTAAATATTGATGGCATTATAAAGTATTTGTTAAACAAATAAATGAAATGTTTTAATATAATTTGAGTGCGTAAAAACCTGTTCAAATACTCGAAAACGTTAAACATGAAAACAGCACAAATTCTAAGGACATTCTACATCAAAAACATGAAAGCCTCTTGTGTGGAAAACGAACGATTCATATTTAAACCATTTCTGGGAATCAATCGATATTAAATCAATTGTAACATTCCTTTTTGTAATTATTAGCATAAATAATCGAAATAAAATTTGATTAAAATTATTTTCAATGTTTCTTTTTTTTTTGGTTCATTAGGACGTGGAATAATCAATAACCAATAACAGTCTGGTACTGAAAACATATTGGTCTTAAAACCAATACCAGGTCGGTAATAAAGCTAGTAGCAAACGGTACTGATCATTTTATGTTTCATCCATTCCATCCGGTATTGTTTTTGTACCATACGAATAAATGTAACACATTACGTAAGTAACTTTTTTTTATTGTAAACCCTTAAGCAACATCGCCTACGATAAAAGAATCTTTCTTAAATTGAAAAATCAATAATTCTTTAATGTCAAAAGTGTTCCTATAGCTGAAAACGACTATTCGTTTAGCAGACGTTTATTGTGTCTCTCCTACTAATGAGAGAGAGAGAGAGAGAGAAGGAGAGATTTGAGCGTAGAAACACATTTTCGTACACATAACATTGTTTGTTCTCTGACTAAGCGATCATTACTTTTTAAAAACAGCCCATATGATGAGCAGTAGTGCCTAAATGGAAAACTTGGAAGTGAAAAATGTTTAAGTTTTGCCTTAGACATTTAAATGCTCGTAACAACAAACATTAGACCAACAGACAAATGGCGCCAAGCATACAAAAACACAACACGAATTTCTGAGGAATATACCATGTCCAACAATTACAGGTGGTCTCATTTGTACAATAACAACAAATTATATGGTGCAGTCCGCCATCTCGTCATTTTTGAAAAGAGATCTTGACCGGCTCTTTTCAGTTGTTCGCGCGAGACCACCTTGGGCATGCACATTCACGTACGTGTTTGGTTGGTACGTGAATGTGTATGAACAACAACTTCCATAAGTAATTTGTTGTTTTTTTTATAGTACAAAGAATTTGAACATTTGCAAGAATTTGTGACATATAACGTTTTTTTTACCCTGGCAATACCTTTTGTTCTTGATATATAGTACATGTTATTCGGGGTTTCAAATAGTTTTTCCTTGTTTATAAATTAATTTGACGTCAAACGTTTAAAATGGATTGTGCATACTAAAAAGGAAGCTAAGTTCATTTTAATGTTGTAACATAATTCAAACTCAAATTTTTACTAATTGTAAGCAGATCTCAGTTGGTAATTAAAGCTCTTTCAGAGTATATTTGGACTTATTTCGATGTTATGATATACAATTATATTAAAAGCCTTCCATTTTCGCATATCTCTTTTATGGTTTTGTATTATGATCTGCTGTATTAGTTTACTATAAATAAAACAAAAAATAGTTGTTGTTGTTCTTTTCGCACATTTAAATACCTACTTTGTGGTGGATATATCTTTATCGCGAAAATGTATGTGCCTTAGAAATTTTTGTTGTATTTTCTTGTATATTGCCACTTCCGAGATTACTTTCGTACTCGTCCGTGCTGCTCAATGTTCTGACTGCTCTTTGCTCAGCCAAAACAAAAAAGAAAAATGTTGTGTGTGAAATGTGCTTATACCAGTGATGAACACATCATTGCAATTATTTGCTAGCATATGGGTCTGCTTTGGGTTATTTTGTGCAATAGAATGGGTATTTTTGCCAACCACTGGTCTATACGCTCAAATACTCACCATTTCTCTCAAGTAGGAGAGACACAAGATAATACTTGTTGCAATTTCACATTTGCAATTAAAGAGTTTTTGGTTTCATAACAAAAGGAAGGTCCTTCTAGCGTAGCGAAGCTGCTAAAGCGTTTACAATAAACAGAGTAAGTAACGTTCAATGATCCTACGTTTACGGCAAACGTTTGATATGTTAATGCGAAACGTTATACGGTTAAAATAAAAGAAAACTTGGCGATAAATAATATTTTGTTTTCTGTAAAAATTTCCCTAACATGTTATTTTTTTTTTCGTGTCGTCTTTCTGGATATGCACAATCTATTTTAACATTAAAAGTAGTATATAAGCATGAAAATGTTAAATTACATATATATAGAGAAAAACCAGTTGAAACCTTGAAAAAAATTTTAATTATCAAGAATACGTAAAAGGTTTTATTTGGGTAAAAAAGTATATTTGTCACAAATTCTTCCATAAATTTGTACAGAAAGCATCTACTTCCATCGCAAGAAAGTTCCAACATTTTTCACAAAGAGGTTTATTTCCCCAAAATTTCCTTTGTGGAAAACGAGTTACTTTTTTCCGTATGTATAGTACTTGTATAAAATCTTTTAATCAGCGGGACGCATAACACCTACCTGATGTACCTTCGCAAATCTGCTGGCTTGCAAAATCAAATCGGTTCATTTGTCTTTCAAAGCATTTAAACAAAAAACGCCATTCCGTTGCACGAAAGCAAAAACAACATGATGGCAACCCTTTACATTACTCACTCAAGAAATCGCAAAAAGCACACGTGAGTTAGTTGCCATCATCAAAACAAAAAGGGAAACAGGGGAGAGGGATGAGATATAGACAATCTGCAGCAACATCTTCGTCATCCAAAAAAGTACACAATCTTGGCGGGTACTATATATACACAACAACCATATCTGCTCTCGTGTTTTTATATACAAATGTATGTACTTCACTGCACGTTTTACCAAACATAATTCCTTTTCGATAATCGTTTCTATTGACAACTGTGATTACAATACTCACGCGATAAGGCAAACCAATGAATATAACAAATTTACGCGCAATTTACATTTACGATACCGGCAAGTTATCAAACACGGTCACTACTTTATTTGATAAACAGAGGGAAATAGAACCGTCAGAACAAACGTTTTAAAGCCACAAGGGTTTTACCTCAACTGGCGTTAGCTTTGAACTTTCTACGGCCAACGCAGGGAGCGCACAATGTGGCGAACGGACGGACATATAAATGAATGGCAATTTTGTTTGTATGCTTCATCAGCTGTTCATCCACAACTGCCGGCATATTTTTATGGAGAAATCGATTTTAGCTTAATTTTGCTCTCTTTTACGGCCCCTCCATGCTCTTTGATATTAAGCTTGACATTTGTTTTGTGAAGATTAGGTGTAGGTATATACTATTTAGTAATTGAAAGTATGTATGTGAGTATTTGATTATTTGCACTTTTTGCTATTGAATGCGTTGTTGGTATTTCATTTGATTTTCTACCGTTAGCAATACGTATAGGTAGGTAGGTATGTTTTGTTTTCAAATTTGAATTTATTTGGGTATGTATTATTTTATTTGCCTGAATTCGAATTAAATTCTTTAATATACATATTCATAAAGGTTCAAACTGCTGTTTGGTACGCAAATATGCATACATTTTAATAAAAAAAATCCGAAAACAAGCGCTAATATAACGCTGTTTGCATACATTCTCAACACAAAACGAAAGATTTAGGGCTTTCTACATACTTTTTTGCATACAAAAAATGTTAGGAAGTTGTGTGTATAACATTTACATGAACAATTTCGTGTATTATACCCACCATCGTAGGATTCAATTAGTCATTTTATTCGTTATATTCAATTAGTCATTTCGTTTGCAACACATCGAAATATCAATTTCCGACCCTACAAAGTATATATATTTCGGATCGTCGTAAAATTCTAAGACGATTTAAGGATGTTAGTGTGTCTGTCCGTCCGTCTGTTGTAATCACTCTTCAGCCTTCAAAAATTGAGATATTGAGCTGAAATTTTGCACAGATACGTCTTTTTGATGCACGCTAGTCAAGTTTTTGAACAGGCCAAATCGGACCACATTTTGATGTAACTGCTATATAGACCGATCTGCCGATAAAGGATCTAATGCCCATAAATGCTTTATTTTTTTCCCCATTTTGCTAAAATTTGAAACAGTGTGTAGTTTAAGGCTTCCCGACATTTAACCCAAATATGGTTTAGATTGGAATATATATATATATATGCCATATAGACCGATCTGCCGATAAAGGGTGGTTGAAACAGAGAGTTATTTTTAGCCTCCCTACACCTGACCTAAATATGGTTTAGATCGGACTATATTTGGATATATAGCTGCCATATAGACCGATCTCCTGATAAACGGTCTGAAGCCCATAAAAGCTTTATGTTTTATTCAATTTCGCTGAATTTGAAACAGTGAGTAGTTTAAGGCTTCCCAATATCTGACCCAAATATGGTTCAGATCGGACTATATTAAGATATTGCTGTCATATAGACCGATCTGCCGACAAAGGTTCTGATGCCCATTAAACCTTTATTTATTACGAGATTTCGCTGAATTTTGAAACAGTTAGTAGTTTAAAGCTTCCCAAAATCTGACCTAAATATGGTTAAGATTGGACTATATTTAGATATAGCTGCCATATAGACTGATCTGCCGACAAATGGTCTGATGCCCATTGAAGTTTTATTTATTACCCGATTTCTTTGAAATTTGAAACAGTGGGTTATTTTAAGCCTCCCGACATCTGACCTAAATATGGTTTAAATCGGAATATAAATAGATATAGCTGCCATATAGACCGATCTGCCGATAAAGGGTCTGAAGCCCATAAATGATTTCTTTTTTTATCCGATTTCGCCGAAATGTTAAACAGTGAGTAGTTATAGGACTACCAACATCTGACCCAAATATGGTTCAGATCGAACTATATTTAGATATAGCTGTCATATAGACCGATATGCCGATTAAGGTTCTGAAGCTCTGAAAAGCTTTATTTATTATCCGATTTTGTTGAAATTTGAAATACTAAATTCAACAGTGACTTATATTTATTAGACCACTCAATGGCCGTGCCGAATTGGGGTGCATAAGTTATCCAATTTTCACCGGATTGTGACGAAAAGGGGTTTACATATCACCCGAGGTGGTGGTTATCCGAACTTAATGCTTTTTTACTTGTTTTTATTTAAATGCACTCATATAAAAAAAGCAAACACTGTCTGCTGCATATTATTAGTTAATTTTGCTGCTATTGTAGCAGTAGTTCTGCTATTACAGCAGTATTACTGCAATTTCAGAGTAGCAGGTTTACTGCTGAAAAGTCTGTTGTTTGCTTAATTATGAAGGGGATGTAAAAAGAACAAATAGAACAAATATGTAAATATGGGAATTTTTTTAATCACCACTAAATGTATACCTTCCATAAACTTTTTTCTTTAAATTAAGATACAAAAGCCCATGCCAATCATGTGCGCATTAGTAGAGCATTAACAAAAAATGGGAGCTATATCAGCCACATTTGGAAATATATACCAATGGATGGATCAGTTAGCTTCTTTACAGTATTATTCCACACAAAAAATAATCTGTTCAAACAAAATTTTAAAAAACAAATTTAAAAATGCCTAAGGTAATCAAAACAAGTAACAGGCAACCATAAAAAGTGGCATAAAATTTTTTTTCACCAGACTTTCAGACAGCAGACATCCGATTTTGTTAGTTGAAAAAGCAGCAAGAAATGTTTGCTAATACTGCAGCCCCATGTTTGCTGAAACAACAGACAAAAACTGTTGTTTTATCAAACATTTTAGCTGTTTTGAATAACAAATTTGGTTGAGAGTAGATTTTTTTAAATAATCTGATATTCATAGAAGCTATAGTGGAAATTTTATTTTAGTCGTACACTCAGAGAAATTTGTTTGTAAACACAGCAAAAATGTTTGCTGTAATAGAGCCTTCAAAGAGCAAACACTTTCTGCTGATTTTGAAAGGTTAAAAAATGCTCAAAAATCTCGTAAATATTTCAAAAACTTTTATGTTCTCTCAGATCTCTCAATTTTACAGGTATATAATGCACGTTTTTTTACATTTTCTACAATTTGTTATTTTTTTACGAAATTTTAATAACAGCAAACAAAATAACTTCTACTATTATATTTATGCTTTTTAGTAAAAATGTAAAGCTAATAATAGGCAATTTTTTTATTTATACATAGCAAATGCCTCAATAGTTGTTAGGAAGTTCAAAAATTTTGAATAGATTCATTCAGAAGCTTAAAATTTTTAATTTAATGTTAGCAGACAGTGTTTGCTGATATCAGCAAACTAATTTTTCTGTGTGTAACATGTCGAGTACATATGCCAGAATTAAGCCCCTGGTTATGAAAAAAATGTCCAATCTTAACCAACTACCCCAGCAAATAAGCGGAAAAAGATTCGCTGGGAATTTTTATCGGTTCATACCCTCATATCGCATATTTCCAGCGATTTCTTGGAAATTTTAAATGTGCGTAAGAAGATTATATTAAATCACCATTAATTTGGTGTACTCATGATTATGAAATTGCTTTATTTGCTTTTTTTTCTTGGTTGATGTGATTGTTCTTGACTATTCTTAACAATAACATTTATAGCGCCTTATCATTTTGCGTAAAACTTTTGTAAATTACCGGGTACTTGGGGTTATGCTTCACTTACAAACGTTGTACATAGGTGGTTTATCAACATATTTCAAAGATTAATCTAATTGAACCGTCTTATCTTTTAAAATACGTTAACTCAAGAAAATTTTCCACTAGTACCTTTTAACCTCCTTTTTATGGTGAAGTCCAAACGGCGCTTTAATTCGGCGTTTCATTCAAAACTGCAATTTTTATTTGCTACGAGTATAAGTGTATGTTCTATTGAGAAAGTTCATAGACAACTTTGCTTATTTACATGTCCAAAGATGTAAATAAGCAAAATTGTCTATTTTTGAATGAAGATCAGCCAGAAGCATTGCAAAACCTACCAATGCATCCAGAATATTTCACAGTTTGGTGCAGTTTATGGGCTGGTGGCATCTTCAAAGATGATGCGAATCGTAACGTAACTGTGAATGGTGAGCGGTTCCGTGGTGATATCCAACTTTTTTTTTACCAAAATGCATGATGATGAAATTGAGATGACAGTGTTTTGTTATGACTTCCAAAGCGGTATCAAAACTGTCCATATCCTCTTACATCTCTCATACAACCGATTTGACTTGTTGAATCTGTAGAGTGCCCAAATATTACCCTATATGCCTAAAATATTCCACGTGATGTTTTTTAACCGTTTGCAACAACTATGCTACGTATAATCTAATTTGGACCATCTTCTGATATATGTAAGTTCTATTTAAACCAATCTCCCTATTTGACTTTTTGAGCTTCACGAGTCAATATTTTACGAATTGGTTAAAAAATTCAACTTATCAAAAGCAATCCATGGCGGATTTATATTATTCAACACGCTAGAACTAAACACGCTCCTAGTTGTTTTTATTAACAACAAATGGCAAAAAGGGTAGGAAAATGTCATTTGAAACAAAATCCTGCCCTTTACCTAATTTGGCTCGATATTGCGAGGAATTACAAACAGAAGCTGTGTTTTATGTTCGTACTATTTGCAGTGCAATGAAATTTGTATGAAAACGACATTTATCCATGACAAAGAAGTTGTGGATGAATTACCAGTGCAGGCTTATATAGACCATCTGTCGTCAGAATTGTCATGAATCATGGTATGTATTTCAAAAATAAGTGTAGCCACCTGCAGAAATACCTCTATTGTGAATGATATAATAAAACTTAAACTCAATTGTTTACAAATTTGGATGCACAAATCTTAATAAATTTTATTTGTCAAACAAATAGACTTGCACTGGAATTAATTTTTGCGTTTTATTTTTGCTCTTCACGGCTTGTATTCCGTACTAAAATAAAACACAGCAGGTATGACCAACCTGTATGGCTCTGGGTATACGAGTACAAATTAGAGCTGACAAGCGATCGATATTCTCTCCATTCGATAGTTTCGGATGGAGAATATGACGATGGCCTGTCAAATTTGTTAAATATTTTGTAAACTATGCATATTTTGAAAGAAAACACCCAAACAGCGTAAATTCGTCTGGGCCGAATCGGCTATGCTCGAACTTAATTTGGGGATTTGTTGACCCGTGTTTGACCAAAGCGCCGTACAAATGTTTGTTCTGCGAACTCTACAATTTTTTGGGCTTTGGCCTTCTGACCTAATATTAGTCGTATCAACCAAAGTTGGAAATAGGATAGATTTCAACAAAAAATTTAATTTTACCAATAGCATCGATAGTGCTAAAAATGATCGATATTCACGCTAAAAATAAACTGTCATCGGAAGTTTGATAATATTGGGTTGCCCAAAAAGTAATTGCGGATTCTTTAAAAGAAAGTAAATGCATTTTTAATAAAACTTAGAATGAACTTAAATCAAATATACCTTTTTACACTTTTTTTCTAAAGTAAGCTAAAAGTAGCAGCTGGTAACTGACAGAAGAAAGAATGCAATTACAGAGTCACAAGCTGTGAAAAAATTTGTCAACGCCGACTATATGAAAAATCCGCAATTACTTTTTGGGCAACCCAATACAAAAGGTAGAAAACATATTTTCAAATATATATAAGAAATGAAAAAGTTTAAGCACTATGGCAACCCCGATATGTTCGAAACAAGCAATAAGCGCATTCAAGCATTCAAAAATATTAGCCGACCTTAGGGCGCAGTCTTAAACTATATTCAATAAAAAAAGACATTTTTTTTAAATCATAAAGATTGTAATTGTTGCGTTTCTAAATAGCATAAAATAACTCAAATGAATGAAATGAAAATGGCTTAGTGCGTATCATTAAGTTTATAACCTCTCTAATATCTTATTTTTCGTTCTAATCATGCCTGTTTGTCAAAATTCTGTTGGACTTTCCAAGCGCATTAAGTGATCAATATTCCAAAAATTTTACACAATGTCTTTTTCCGTGACTTCAACTATGTTTACGGATTTTGGTCGAAATCATGTAAGATTTAGATGTAGCTCCCATATATATGTTCTTCCGATTTTAAGTAATGTTGCAATAATGTGATAATTTTTCAACCGATTCTCACGAAAGTTGGTAACATTGTTATCTTAACGGTTAAAAATTTAAGCGTCTAAAGGCCCAAGAGCTTTTGTGGTTCCCATATCTATATTGGCGGCATATGGGATGGGTGTAGAGGGGCACAACTTCTAGAACGATTAAATCAACGACAGTTCTAGATTACAGGAAGTCGATTAAAGCTTGCGCACAATCATTTGGTTGCCAGACCGCCGTGGGGTTAGGGGAAAAGAGTAAACGGAGTTTGCCGAAGATAAACTTGGAATGCAGAACCTTTCGTGACAGATATTTCGAGGTGTTATAAGCAGAATTAATAAGTTAGTATGACTCTGTTGTTGAAGCTACATTTGCATGTGAAGTTGGCGATCCTCGTAAAGCTCCAGCTGAAGCTCATTCCGGTTCAAATGTCCGATTGGAGTGGGAATATGGTAGCCATTGGTTATTGTCATACCGAGCATCATAGGCACTCAGTATTTAGGCAAGCCTCTCGATGATTGTCCATGACTGTCGTTGCAGCTACTCCGTATGAAGCATTCCACTATCCGCAACCGGTGGACGCGCCCAGTAGCTCGCAGATAAACTTCTCGTGACAGCGACAAACACCACACAGATCGGACCTCAAAATTCGAGCAAATGTGGTGCTCTCATATAACTCGTGCCGGGTATACCTTTCGTATGGAAATGTTTATAAAATTAAAAAGGATTTCCAAACGGTCTGGAAGGATTAACAATTTATTAACAATTTTAGGATCTGAGAGGGAAGGGTTCGTTCTCTCCTACCCAATTTTCGAAAAAAAAAAACACCAGATCTCCAGATTTAAAGTCTTGAGGCAACAAATTGTTAATTTTTCATCCGATTTTGATGAAATTTGGCACAGTGAGTTCTAGTAGACCGCTACCCATTTCTGTGAAGTGTGGTTCAGATCGGAATATATTTGGATATAGTTGCCCTTAGACCGACCGCCTGATCTCCCGATATATGGTATTGAGGCCATAAAATATCCATTTATTACCCGGATTCGATGAAATTTGGTACAGTGTATTCTGGTAAACTCAAATTTCATCCAAATCCGATGAAAAATACTCCTTTTTTTAGATCAATACTTCATATCGGGTGATCGGTCTATATGACAGCTATATCCAAACATGGTCTGATCTGAACGATATTCAACAAAAAGGTTTAGAAGGGTACCAGAACTCACTGTGCCAAATTTCATTGAAATCGGATAAAAAATACTCCTTTTATAGGCTCATTACACTATATTGGAGATCGGTCTATATGGCAGCTTTATCCAAATATGGTCCGATCTGGACCTCATTTGACATTTGAGTACGAGCCAAATTTCGTCAATTTCGGGTTATAAATGGATATTTTATTGCCTCAATACTTTATATCGGGAGATCGAGCGGTTGGTCTAAGGGCAGCTATTTCCAAATATAGTCCGATCTGAACCACACTTCACAGAAATGGGTTGGGGTCTGCCAGAACTCACTGTGCCAAACTTCATCGAAATCAGAAAGAAAAATTACCAATTTATTGCCTCAAGACTTTAAGTCTGGAAATCGGTCTATATAGCGGCTATATATAACTAAAATCCGATTTTATGAGATCAGAAGATCAGGTATATATACAAAGAATACGAAATCATCAAAAAATGTTTGGAAAATATTTGTATGTCCAAAATATCAGCAAAATTATAAATACTCAAATAAATACCCAAAAAAGGCATTTATTGGGTATTTACCAATAAATACCCAAGCGTTGGGTATATATTTGAGAATTTATAATTTTTCTGATATTTTGGACATACAAATTTTTTCCAAACATTTTTTGATGATTTCGTATTCTTTGTATATAAACCTGATCTTCTGATCTTTTCCAAACATTTTTTGATGATTTCGTATTCTTTGTATATAAACCTGATCTTATGATCTCATAAAATCGGATTTTATATCGATACTTGCCATTTCTTCTTTGACTACAAAAGCCCCTTCGACAGCCCTTTACCGCTAAAGGTATTTTAAGCCATGTCTGAATTTGGTATCACTGCAAATTTATTACGTCTGTGCAGGATGACATAAGATAATAAGTTCTGGAAAATTATTCGACCAATCTAGATTGACTCTATTGCTAGTCATCTTCTTATATATACAAATGAATTTGCGTTTGTTTGTTTGTTTGTAGGTATGTTCCGTATAGACTCAAAAACGGCTGAACCGATTTTCTTGAAATGTTCACAGATGGTGTACTATGAACCCGCGGTGAAAACAGGGTACTAAATTTTTTTATATCCGAAAGGGGGTCGGACCCTCCCCCTTATACTAATTTTCAAAAACGTTTTGTGTGATCTCTTATAGTGACCTAAAAACAAAAATGTGATGACAAATTTCGGATGGTGTATCTAGGGGGGCCGCCCCACCCCAAAAACCTACCAAATATATACATATAGACCAATCACGACAATAAGGGACTCAAATGAAAGGTATTTAAGATAAGAAAACGTATCTGATATTCAATTGTCGTACCAAGTGTTTGGGGGACCACCCCAACCCCCATCCCCCTAAATCTGATGTATTTACCCACCATGGCAACATGGGACTCAAATGCAAGGTATTTGCGAGTAGAATACGAATATGATAACCAAATGTGGGACCAAGTTTCTGGGTGTCCATCCATTTTCCAAAACACCTTCAAATAGGATTTATTTACTGACCCTGGCAATATGGGGTTCAAATAAAAGGTACTTGAGAGAATAATACGAATCTGATATCAAATATGGGACCAAGTGTTTGTGGGGCAGCCCCTCCCCAAAAACACACCCCAAGAGGACAAATTTACGATCATAGCAATATGGGCCTCAAATGAAAGGTATTTGGAAGTAAAGCACTAATCTGATATAAATATTCGGGAAAAGTGTCTATGGGGCCACCCCACCACCAATAACACCACCCAAATAGGTGGTGTTATTGGTAAACATTGCAATATAGGGTCAAATAAGATGTATTTTATAGTGTAACACGAATCTGAGATATATTTTCAGGGCCAAGTCAATGTTTGCCAACTATGGAAATATGGGGCTCAAATGAAAAGTATTTGGGGGTAGACCATGAATGTGATTTCAACATTCGGGACCAACTGTCTTAGGGACGTCCCAGCCCCATAACAACCCCCAAGTAGGACGCATTTACTCACCATGACAATTTGAATCATGAAGAGAGTGGAGCTTGGTATTGATAGTTTTTATGGCCCATACCCCAACCGGACACATTTGCAGACTTTTGCAATAAGGATTTAAAATGAAAGGTATTTGAGATTAGAAAACGAATATGATATACAATTTGGAGGCCAATGGCAATATGGGGTTCAAACAAATGATATTTGAAAGTTTTTATTTATTTTGAGGGATAAGAGTATAAATTTACCGACCATGGCCATATGTGTCTCAAATATACTGGAGATTAGAAAACAAATTTGATTACCAATTTTTCGGCCAGTGTTTGGAGACACCTCATCCCATAAACTTCCCTTAATCATATGGCAATATGAGGTTTAAATAAATGGTATTTGAGAGTAGAGCACGATGCTTATATATTTGTTTTCAGAGCTAAGTGTCTGAGGAGCCACCTCACCCCCGATAACACCCCCAAATAGGACATCATGAGAATATCGGGCTCAAATGAAGTCTTTTAAGAGTGGAGTACATCTAACATCCAAACTATATATATATATATATATATATATATATATATATATATATATATATATATATATATATATATATATATATATATATATATATATAATATATATATATATATATATATATATATATATATATATATATATATATATATATAAATATATATATATATATATATATATATATATATATATATATATATATATATATATATATATCTATATATATATATATATAATAAATATATATATAATAAATATATATATATATATATATATATATATATATATATATATATATATATATATAATATATATATATATATATATATATATATATATATATATATATATATATATATATATATATATATATATATATATATATATATATATATATATATATATATATATATATATATATATATATATATATATATATATATATATATATATATATATATATATATATTATATATATATATATATATATATATATATATATATATATATATATATATATATATATATATATATATATATATATATAAATATAATAAATATATATATGTTCGAATCAAGGACTATAGACTTGTAATAGAGCATCAAATGACTCAAGCAATTGAAGAACAGAGCGTTCGTATGAAATATTCTAAAATTTGGTTGTACTTTAATGCGTCTATAATTTATACAATAAACATTTTTTATTCTTTTAGTTTAATTACAATAAATTATTTATAATATTAATTAGAAGCTAGTATGGATCGAGGGGGTAAGTTTAATAAATTACAAAATAAGATCAACGAATTCAACAGGACATCTCAATCAATTTGGACTAGTCACATCTTCAAACACGGATAACAAGGAATAATCAGGTAAACTAGTCTGAGGAGCCACCTCACCCCCGATAACACCCCCAAATAGGACATCATGAGAATATCGGGCTCAAATGAAGTCTTTTAAGAGTGGAGTACATCTAACATCCAAACTATATATATATATATATATATATATATATATATATATATATATAGAATAAATATATATATGTTCGAATCAAGGACTATAGACTTGTAATAGAGCATCAAATGACTCAAGCAATTGAAGAACAGAGCGTTCGTATGAAATATTCTAAAATTTGGTTGTACATTAATGCGTCTATAATTTATACAATAAACATTTTTTATTCTTTTAGTTTAATTACAATAAATTATTTATAATATTAATTAGAAGCTAGTATGGATCGAGGGGGTAAGTTTAATAAATTAAAAAATAAGATCAACGAATTCAACAGGACATCTCAATCAATTTGGACTAGTCACATCTTCAAACACGGATAACAAGGAATAATCAGGTAAACTAGTCGTTGGTGTGTTCGGTGATCCAATCCAAATATTCTGAGACGCGAGTGTAAACACCGGGATAACCAGGTTCGCCGCATTTGTTACCGAAAGAAACGACACCCAATTGAAGCCAACGCGAGTCATAACGCATCATTAGAGGTCCTCCGGAGTCGCCCTAAAATCACATTTCCATATTAGAGAATGATTCAATAAATACTACAGCTAAGGCCTTATATCTGACGTACCTGGCAAGCATCTACTCCACCATCTGAATAGCCAGCACATAGGAAATTTTCATTGATTGGTTGGAAATAGGAACGATCACAATCTTCATTGCGCCAAATAGGCAATTCTGCCTGACGCTGTGAGGTCGACTCCTTGCCACCATAATAGGTGGTACCCCAGCCAACTACTGTACCACGGCGACCTGGCAAACGATCTTTCGGAGGCATACGTCCAGCTTTAGGCAAGCAAACAGGTATGACATATTTTGATTTGCGTACTGGTTTGTCCAGGACAAGAATGGCAATATCATTATAGAAGCCAATGCGAGAGAATCTGTAATAGCCAAAAACAGAGTGGGATATATAAAAATATGTTTTACTCAGTCTTCTGAACTCATTGCAAGCATCACCTTTCATGAGCTCGAACTTCCTTGACGGCATAGGTAACGGGAGCAGAAGGTTCAGCATCGGTTGAAAGATCAATATCACCTAATCGAACTGTAAACTGTCGGGCAGCAAACCTAAAATCATATTAAAAAAGTCACTCAAAGTTCATACCCATATGTCTAGTCTTTTAGCTTACGGTTTCTGTCGTGAATCTCTGGTACAATGCGCCGCTGTCAAAATATATTTGGAACCAATCAAGGAACCACCACACCAGAACTCTGTGCGTTTCGGGCCATGCAAGAAAATTGCCGCCATCCAAGGCCATTGACCGTTGGGCGATTCTACTCCACCCACAATGCGTCCCGTTGAATACTCCTGCTGACCACAATCCTCAGGGTCCACTATGTTATTAGTGCCCAAAAGATCCAAGTCATTGGAATCCAAAGGATTTGCCGTTGTGGTAGTTGTCGTCGTCGTTGTTGATGGCTTACTTTGAGGCCGTAACACCAAACTGGGCGTTGAGGGGCGGGTTGTAGACGGGCGTTTTGTAGTGGTTGCTGCTGTCGTTGGAGCTCTAGTAGTCAACTTCAATGGTCTTTGTGTTGTCAACACCGTGGAGGCTTCTGATATGGGACAACACACTCCTGGCACAAAGAGACTCTTGAAGCAAAGGGACTCCCGGAGGCTACTGAGATTCAACAGCAATGCGGGGCAACTGCTGAGATCTTCACAACGTCCAGGACGACCACTGGGTGTCTTGCAGCGATTCTCAATATCCTTAGCTGATGTCTCTTCGTTGGCCAGCGCCTGTTGATCACTACTCAATGTTGTAGGCCTTAGGGTGGTGGGCCTTAATGTGGTGGGAGCTTTGGAAAGTGTTGTGGTATTGACGGCAATGTCTCCTGTAGTCTTCTTGGTCTTATTCTTGTTCTTCTTCTTTTTCTTACGCTTCTTAACCTCTTTATTTTCGACAAACATAGGTTTGGCTGCAACTGTATCATCTTGGCCTACACGTTTATTGGCTTGAACTTGAACAGAGTTGGTACTCTTAATGGGAACAATACCAATGCTATTTCCTATCGCGGATGCTCCTAACCCTTTTGCCGTATTATCACTTTCTTTTGGTGCAGACTCTGTGGTGGTGGTTGTTGTTGTTGAAGGCGTCAACGAAGCCACCGTTGATGTTGGTTCTGTTTTACTGTCTTGACCTCCTCGTGTCATATCAACTAACAAATGGCCCATAGTATTCAAGGCTCCCAATGTTTCTGATATTCTATTAAAGGCAGATTGGGATAGCAAGCGAGGCAAAGATTCATCGCTGCCACTATTATCACTAGCATTTGATGTACTCGCACTCTCGTCACTGTCCTCATCGTAATACTCCGCAGAACCTTCCTCATCATCATCGTTATCAACGTCATCCTCACTATCGTTACTGCTTTCCGACTCTGAACCTGAATCGACATCGAGTTTCAGATCTCTCGTCCGCCCAATTCTACTCGCATACGCTGGTGTTGGCGGCTGCTTGGAAAAGGGCGAATCCGATTGTGACTGGAAAAAAGACGCTGCCTTAAAAGTAGTTATAAATCGAGATTTGTTTGTTGTAAATGAATTCGGCTGCTCTCCATTGGTTGGAGGAGTCTATACTTACATTGGTCGTTGGTCAAGTGACGTGGTTCATAGTCATCATCTTCTGCGGCTGTTGACCGAGGTATTAATATGGCAGTTATTAAACCTGTAGGGAGAAAAGGAGGTGAGTTGGACGATTTAATTAGAAAGATTTGGTTAAAAGGTAGCAGATATTTTTGAAATTTAAAAAAATCACAAAGAGTATAATTGAAATCATGTCTCCCTATATTTCAAATGCTCGTTATTGGTTGATCTTTTTGGAGTATTGGGAGAAATAGAGTAAGAAATATCTTATATATTTAGTATAAACCATTTTTTAAAGTAACATTTTCTTCAATTTGAAAAAAAAAATTCAAAAATGAAATCAAACATACTTCATATGAATATACACCATTGCGAATATTCACACCATTCTTTGTTCATTGTTGTTGTGATTGTTAGGTGAAATTTACAGAAGACATGATGCAATCCACGATTTTCGTCATATTCTCTACTTCTTGATGATGATGTTCACAAATGAATTGATAAAAAAGGCATTCAAACCGTTTTTTGACACAGTATTCGAACCGTTTTGTGAACTTAACATCCGAAACTGTCCACGGGCGTTCACATTCTGACAGCGTCAAGTGCACAACAACTTTTCGTATTATTTTTCAAAGAGTGGAAGAAGTTGTGAACGTGACAACTTGAACGTAATGAAAGGAAGGGGAGCTATGGTGTCATTCAGACAACGGGTAGTCCGATCACGCTGACAACTCGGCTAGACAGATTTTGGAGCCGGAAAATAGAGCATTATATAAACTATATCACCGTTTTTTGCAGTTCACACATTTAGGGGTAAGAAGATCCCTAAATTGATAGAAGTATGCAAATATCCCATTAAAGAACAAGTGAAAACTTCTGACACATCAATGAGTGGTTTCCGATTTAAGTTTAAGATCGATGTTGCAAAGATCAATTTAATTACCGAGTTCGAACGGCGCACAGTGGGGAATTTGACCTCAAAAGTGTTGTTTAAATCGACGGGCAGGCCGATCTTCAAGAAAGTTGATAAATATGATTTCGTGGATAGTTCGGCTTGAGGTCATGTACAATTATTAAATAACAGATGTCGGTGTTTTTTTATTAATTGTTTTATTTTTTCCAATATTTCGATTATCGCCGGTAATCTTCATCAGGGAATGGATAAATTTTAAAACAAGTGAACTTATTTCTTACACCACACAAGAATGACTTGTGTGGTGTAAGAAGGAATATGAAAGGAAGATTTAGATGAATATTAGCAAGTAAAAAGGCGTTAAATTCGGCCGGGCCGAACTTTGGATACCCACCACCTCGGGTATATTGTAAACCTCCTTTCATCAAAATCCGGTGAAAATTGCATACCTTATGTCCCATAGCAGTTATATCGAAAAATGTTCCGATTTGGACCAAATACTAATAAGTACAATCATATACGATCTGAACCATATACGAAGCGGATGTCGAAAAGACTAACATAAGTCACTGTGCCAAATTTCAGTGAAATCGGATTATAAAGGCGCCTTTTATGGGACCAAGACTTTAAATCGAGATATCGGCCTACATGGCAGCTATATCCAAATGTAGACCGATTTGGGCCAACTTGCAGAAAAATTTCAAAGAGTTTAACACAACGCACTGTTCCAAATTTCGGCGAAATTGGTCAGTAAGTGCGCCTTTCATGGGCCTAAAACCTTAAATCGAGAGATCGGTCTATATGGCATACCGATCTGAACCAAATTAAAGAAGGACGTTGAAGAGCCTAACACAACTCACTGTCCCAAATTTCAGCAAGATCGGATAATAAATGTGGCTTTTATGGGCCAAGGGCCCTAAATGAAGGATCGGTCTATATGGGGGCGATATCAAGATATATTTCGATATAGCCTATCTTCGAATTAAACCTGCTTATTGACAAAAAAAGAATCTGTGCAAAATTTCACCTAAATAAAGATTGTAGCGTGATTTCAGCAGACAGACGGACGGACATGTTCAGATCGTCTTAGATTTTTACGCTGATCAAGAATATATATACTTTATAGGGTCGGAAATGGATATTTCGATGTGTTGCAAACGGAATGACAAAATGAATATACCCCATCCTTCGGTGGTGGGTATAAAAATGGGGGCAAGCTCAGCCACATTTCGAAATGTATGCCTTTGAATGAATAAGGTAGCGTCTTTCCACAAATTAAAATAATCCCCTCCAACAAACTTTCAAAAAACACAATGTTTTTCCTCAGATTTTTGTACTTAAAACTGCAGATTTTGTTTGCTGATTTAGCTGACCGAAATGTTTGCTAAAACAGCAGCCCTTCCGCAAACAAAATTGCTGTTTTAGCAAACATTTACGCTGTTTTGAATAACAAATTTGGTTGAGTGTTGAGAAAAGCACTTCTTGTCCGATGAAAGAGAGGTACCGCTAGAAAAGAAGAGAGGAAAAACGTCGCAGATAGAAAAAGGAAACGGAGTATGAACGAATTGAGATGTACAGGAGTAAGAATGTCCAGAAATTCTACCAAAGAAACAAAACATCAAACCGATGGCTTTGGCACAGGCACATCCTCCTGCAGAAGCAAAGAAAGAAATCTGGTAACTGAAAGAGATATTGTGCTGAGGTTATGGAAAGAACATTTTACCAAGCTGCTGGTGGATACCGCAGAACCAATCCCCAATGATGGTACAGAATGTTTACCTCCTAGTCAGAATGAGGTCCAAATAGCTGTGACCCGACTGAAGAACAACAAGGCAGCAGGAGCCGATGGGTTGCCCACTGAACTATTTAAGACCGGAGCCCACACGCTGATGCATATGCCTGCATCAGCTTGTCTACGCTATCTGGCTAGAAGAACGAACACCCAATGATTGGAACCTCAGCATACTATGTACCGTACACAAGAAAGGAGACAAAACGGAATGTGCCAACTTCTGAGGAATAAGTCTCCTCCCCATAGTATATAAGACACTCTCGAGCGTATTGTAAAAGATTAAAACCTAAAGTCAATGAGATAATTGGTCCCTTTAAATACGGCTTTAGACCTGGACCAAATATTGGAAAGGACCCGAAAAGGACACATCAACAACTACCTCTCTTGTTGACTGCAAAGCCGCTTTCGACAGCCCTATACGCTCAAAGGTTTTTCAAACCACGTCAAAGTTTGGTATCCCTGCAAAATTTATAAGGCTCTACAGGATGACTCTTGCTGATTCACGTTCCTGAGTAATAATAGGAAAGAATTTCTCCGAACTATTCAATACCAAACGAGTTTTCAGACAGGTTAACAGCTTATTGTGTGATCTGAGTAGTGTGTCATACCTTTCGATATAATGGGTCTGCCACCGGAGGTAGTGACTGCAGCCTTTGAAAGTATCAAAAGAAAATCAGTGACAGTGGATCTGGCAGTGAATGGAGATAATACAAAATGGATGGTATCAACTCCCACAACGTCTTCTACACCCGATCAGATAAAGAAAATGGAGAAATTTGGAAACCACAACTTTGAGATAGTTAGCTACTTTATATACCTTCTTGCCGCTGTAACCGAAACGGATGGCTCTAGTTGAAATAAAGCGTAGACAACAAAAATAATAGATCTGCCACTCTTTCCTAACCTAACAGACATGTTAACCTCCTGGAATGTGAAATTGAGGTGTGTTGTTTGGGCAAATGTCCATCGCAGGTCCATGGTGTAAGTGAGTCTGTAAAGGACTGCTACTCTTAGCTAACGTAACACACATATTGACCTCCTGGACTATTAAATTGAGGTTATTTGTTTGGGCAAATATCCATGGCCACTCGTATAAGAAAACTCCCCCGCAGGGGGTTCTCCACTGAGGCGTCTGCGCTTGGCCGATGCAGCACGTAGAACCGGCTGCCATGGTATTGGTATAGATTTGTGGAAATGTGGGACGTATGGGTCTTTAAAATCTCCTTCCCTTTATATTTTGGGGGACAAAATAGCTTTTAATTGGTTTTACTTAAGCACCATTTTTGAAATTTTTTAAAGATTCGAATAAAAAAACGATTGAATCAATTAATTATTTACAAAATTTTCAATCACGATTGTGATAGAAAAAAGTCCAGATTCAGTTTAAAAATTTTTACTATTTCAATAAAAAAATAATGATTAAATCAATTAATTTTTTAAATGAAAACAATGTTATTTCCAATGCAATTTTGAATTGAATTTTTGTTGTCAATTTTTTTTCTGTGTAGAATAATATTGGTAAACAGATTAAACAAACAATTTAGAAACAAGACTACCTAACAACTGACGAAAATTAGACTATACAAGACACTGATACTACCCGATTTGACATGTGGTTCTGAGCTGAGGGTACTTGTGAAAGCAGTCTAGGCACTGCTTGGAGTGCCTGAGAGAAAGATTCTTCATAAGATTTATGGTCCAGTATGTATTGATGGAATGTATCGGCGTCGTATGAACCACAAACTGTGTGAGTTGAATGACGACGCACAGAGGGTCGAACGGCGTAAAAATAGGAAATAAATTCACAACTTTTTACCTGTTGAACTGAGAGGTAAAAAAATGCTGGACATTTGTAGAGGAAGACATAGGCTTTCAGGAAAATTGCGTCGTTAATCCATATCTCTAATACAAAATGCCAAAGTTGACCACTTTCCCCTTCTCCGACCTTTAAGCGGCTTTAACTTTTGATCTACCCAACCGATTTATGTACTATGCCATAGTTTACCGTTAAGGAGGTACACTATAGAAAACTTACGGTTCTTTGCCAATACCGTCTGGTATTATTTTGCTTGCGTCTTTGCATAGATTTTTAATACCATTTGGTATCAAATCAATACTAGACAAAGAATGCTATTAAGAATTGACGGCATCATATTTATGTTCTTGTCATCGCGCCAGAAGTGTTGTTGAGCTTTGTACTTAAAATAATGTCACCATTATAAAATATTTGTTAAACAAATAAGTAACATGTTTTAATACAATTTGAGTGCGCAAAACCTTAGCCACAAATGAGGTCGTGAAAAAAACCAAAAAGTTAATTTTCAAGTTGTGTTATTTTCACTGTTAAATACCAGGTACTGTGTCACATTTCATTGCACATATGGAACTTTATTTCTGTATCAATTCTTTTGGAACTTCGTCTATGGCAAAATATTGCCCTTTTAAACGAAATTTTAAAAATTCTTTTAAGCTAAAATTGTTTTATTTGCACCAAAATGTGCTTTGTCACACGAAATGATGATTTACTTTATTTATCTTAGTTTCTATTTGGCAAATAATGTGAGCGTAGAGAAGCATATGCTCATAAGACTAATTTTCATTGACTACGAATGCAGTCATGTGTAATGTTTGATAATATTTTCCGCGATAAAGAAATATCCATCCTAAAGAAGGAGTTCATGTATGCGAACATTAAAGAAAACAACAATTCACAACATATGCTTTTTTTTGCTTATAGCACAAGAAATACAACAGATTTTATTTATCAGTAAAAATTTGGTATTATTTCTACCACACATTTAATCGACACATACTTATTTACTTTACTTTAATTGGCTGTGACAGAAGATTTGTTCCACTAGCCGAACGTAGAATAGCGTTCCAAGCGCCTCGATCTTCTGCGCTCATTCTAAAATCTCTGACATCAAGTTTCGAAGTGTCTCCCATCACTTGATCTTTCCATTGGGCTTTTGGTCTTCCCGGTTTGCGTGTACCACCGTGTTTGCCCTCAAAAGACTTCTTTGCTGGAGCTTCATGATCCATTCCGACAGCATGACCTAACAAACGCAGCCGTTGTATTTTGATGCGTGTAACTGTGCTATCGTCGTCATATAGCTCAAACAGCTAGTGGTTCATACGTCGCCTATATTCTCCATCAACGCAAACTGGTCCATATATTTTACGAAGCAAGTTTCTCTCAAATACTCCAAGCATTGCCTCATCTGCTTTCACATGTACCCATGCTTCAGGACCATATAACAACACGGATAGTATCAGTGTCTTGTATAGTCTAATCTTCGTCTGTCGAGAGGTGGCCTTGTTTCTAAACTGCTTACTTAGTCCAAAGTAGTATCTAGTATTCATCTTCGCTTAATCTCAAAACTGGTGTCATTCGTTTCGGTTACGGCAGTGCCGAGGTAGATAAAGTTACTGACTATCTCAAAGTTGTGGTTTCTAACTTTTTCCATTTTCTTTATCTGTTCGGTTTTACAAGGCGATTTGGGAGTTGAAACCATCCATTTCGTCTTATCTCCATTTATTGCCAGACCCATTTTCACTGAGTCTCTTTCGATTCTTTCAAAGGCTGCAGTTCCCTATATCATAGTTCCAGTGACCGACCTATTATATCGATGTAGTAGGCATAGGCGAGTAGCATGTGTTCTCTTGTGATTAGTGTGCCATATCTATTCACATCTGCATTTCGTATAGTCTTTTCCAGAAGGATATTAAAGAGATCACACGATAGGCTGTCTCCTTGTCTGAAACCTCGTTTGGTATTAAATGGTTCGGTGATATTCCTGCCTATTCTTACTGAGGAACACGTTTCAGCAAGTGTCATCCTGCAGAGTCTTATTAATTTTGCAGGAATACCAAACTCAGACATGGCTTGAAATACCTTTGAACGCAAAGGAGTATCGAATACCTTTGAACGCAAAGGAGTATCTACAAAGAGATCGTAGATGTTGATTTGTCCTTCTCGGATCTTTCCAGGATTTGGTGCAGTGTCCAGGGTGGATTTACCAGATCTAAAGCCCAATTGTCCCATTGAATTTAGGTTTTAATTTTTCACACATTACGCTCGAGAGTATCTTTTATGCGATGAGAAGGAGACTTATTCCTCTGTAGTTGGCACATTCCGTCTTGTCCCCTTTCTTGTGTACGGGACATAGTATGCTGATGTTCCAATCATCGGGTATGCGTTCTTCTAGCCAGATTGCGCAGATAAGCTGAAGCGTACGACTTATCAACGTGTCGCCTCCGGCCTTAAATAGATCAGCGGGTAAGCCGTCGTCTCCTGCTGCCTTGTTATTCTTTAGTCAGGTCACTGCTACCTGCACTTCATTCTGAATATAAGGTAAACATTCTATACCACCATCATTGATTGGTTAGGCGGAATCCTCGCCGCCAACGTCGGACACTAGCAGTTGGGTAAAATGTTCTTTCCATATCCTCAGTATGTTATCTATGTCAGTTACCAGATTTCCTTCTGCAGGAAGAGGTGCCTGCACCAAAGCCATAGGTTTGATGTTTAATTCTTTGGTAGAATTTCCGGACTTCATTCTGACTGCTGTACATCTCAATTCGCTCACACTGACGTCTTTCCATTTCCTTTTTTCTGCTGAATTAACGTTTCTCCTCTCTCCTTTTTCTCCCGATACCTATCCGTTAATTCATAAACATAGTCCCAAAGATTTAGGTTTCGTTTGTGGCTAAAGAATGTATGTTTGATAACTAAGTGATTTTCACCAAACATCCTTCGAAAACGACCGAATATAGCCTTCAATTTACGCTTGTAAATTATTTATGTTTAACTTGTACAAATATTACCAAATCGCGCAACAATTAAAATTATTTCGCATACTTTAGGCCAGCTAAAGAAACAAGTCATTTAATTGACAATAATTAAAGAAGCAAACAACCTTCATAATCGTTTTAGTTTAAGTGAAAGTGACAAAAATTCCATTCCCCACTTTCAGCGCAAAATAACTTCATTTCAGGTGTGCTAGATTGTGGTTAATTTTCTTTTATTCCAAGCACAACACGGATGACTGGCGGATAAGAAAAAAATATACAAACCCATTTTCTGACAAAAAAAAGTTAACTTACAAAATTGGGCCCAAATATTTTGGAGTTAACAAAATGATAAAAAAAAACACGTGACCTTGAATCCATTTCAAGTTAGCAGGTAGCAAACCACTCCACACTGGGGCCTCTTAACTTGCATGACACACTTCACCACCACCGCCTCATAACGATGAGTAACTTCCAGCTGTCCCCTATTCCTCTCCAGTCTGAATTAACTACCGCTATTCCCTCACTTGGCTCAAATAAATTTTTTTTGGAAAAAGATTTAAGCCCTTTTGGTGGTGTGGTGTTTGTTTACCGCGTTGGGTGTATTGACGGTTATATCATAGCACTCGCCCAGTTCGTGGAATACCTTTAACAAAAAATTCATTAAATGAAAACATCACCGTTTTACCTCAACACAAACAATGTTAGCCAGACCATGTCCAAGCCAGTAGAAAAAATAACTTAACAAAAAATCAACAAAAACAAGTATGGAATTGCACTGAACTGAATAATTAAACCAAGGAACCCATGAAAAACATTCACCACTACAGTTACTACAGTATGCGGCAATCAAATTAGTATTTGTTTGAAAATAAGCTGACTAGTGTACCATGATTTCGGTTGCGCCATGTAACTTTATCAGCACTTTTGTCAAATTGATTAAGGTACCCCACATACCCAAAGACTATTGAGTACGGTGTAGGGCACGCTTTTGTTTTGAAGCAGGGCTCAATAAATCCTTCAACTCTCCTTAGCGCAACAAGAGAGAGGAAAGCCTTACTTTCCACTACTCCGATACCAACTAATCATAAGTGCTAAGAACAACAAACACATCAACATTGCCAAACTCTTTTTGTTTTGCACTTGAACATTCTTTGAATGTCACTGCAAGTGTTTTTCTTGTGCGAAGGCCGAAGGTTGGTACTATGTTCGCTTTCGCGAAATTTTTTCGTACACAGATAGAAAAATTACGGTACTTTGCCAATACCACCTGGTAATATTTTGTTCGCGTCATTGGCAACGGCTTTTAATACCATTTGGTATCAATTCAATACCAGACATTAGAGGCAAATAAGAATTGACGGCGTCACATTTGTATTCTTATCATCGCTTCAGAAGTGTTGTTCAGCTTTGTACTTAAAATATTGTCGCCATTATAAAATATGAGTTAAACAAATATATACAATGTTTTAATACAATTTGAGTGCGTAAAATCCTGTTCAAATACTTGAAAGCAGTGAAAATGGAAATTGTAAAAATTCTAAGAACATTCTACATCAAAAACATGATAGTCCATTGTGTGGAAAACGATGCTGTGTTGGTGTATTCATATGGAACCTATATCTGGGAATTTTTGGACTTGCAAATTTTAAAAATTGTCACTTTCCGAGTTTATCATCCGCACTCGACCGAGCTGCTCAATATACTGTCTGTTCTTTGCTTAGTCAAAACAAAGAAGGAAAAAATGTTGTGTGTGAGAATGTGAATATGTACCAGAGATGAGCAAACAATTGTTTCCTCTTCAATACGTACAAAGTAATGTGCTAAATTGTGACCATATTTGCCAATTACTGGATACTTAATCTTTCACTCTGTATGCAATTTGCATAGCTTAGGTAAGGTTGAAAAGAGGGTGCTGTTGTAAATCCGTCCCATGCCAACATGGGCATATACCTTTGCCAGTAATCGGCTTATTGTGCGCTGTAAAAACTAAAAAGTAACCTCAAAAAAGAAAATCTATGTTAGGAATTCCGTTCTACTTACAAAATCCTTATTTGTTTTCCATGCCACTCCCCTAAGTTGGTTCATAACTGGTATATTGTCCTCACCAAAGTGCCGGTATCTGTTAGACGCGAAAGCCGGGCAGTGACAAAAGAATGCTCCAACGTCTCATCATCTTCCCCGCATGTCCTACACATGCTATCACTTGCCGCACCGATTTTATAAGTGAGCTCGTAGTCCTATGTGTTCCGTCGTGATAACAATTGTCATATTGACCTCCTTCTTATGTTAGGTTAGGTTGAAAAGAGGTTGCAGATATTAATCCACCCCATGCCACTATGGACATACACCTAAGCTAGTAATCGGCTTGTTGTGCGCTCTAAAAACTATAAAGTAACCGTGCTACTTACAAAATCCCTAGTTGTTTTTTATGCCACGCTCCTAAGTTGGTTCATGTCTGGTATTGTGTCCCCACCGCAGTGTCGGTATCTGTTAGATGCGAAAGCTGGGCAATGACAAAGGATATGCACGAACGTCTCATCATCTTAACCGCATGTTCTACACATGCTATCACTTGCCGCACCGATTTTACATAAGTGAACTTGTTGTACTATGTGTTCCGTTATGATACCAATAGCTATACTGATCTCCTTCTAGCTTGCTTTCAGTAGTAGCCTCCTCTTCTCACGATCTGGATCCTCCCATAGGATTTTCGCCGTCTTGCCGACCGTTTCGCTGTTGCATGCCCATTTGCCGCCCACTCGGACTGCTTGGACCCGAAAGGCTTCGGGTTAACCAAGTTTATTGACGGCTGTCCTCAGGCCTTCACCGCCAAATCGTCTGCCCTTTCATTTCCCCTTACTCCGTTATGGCCCGTCACCCAAACGATGCGGATTTTGCCATCCTCAGAGAAGGCGTAAATCCCCTTCTCACACTGCAAGACTGTTCGTAATCTTACCGTCCTGGATGGTATTGCTCTTATGGTCTTTTTAATGTCCGTAAAGATGTTCACACTCGACGTCCTCGCGTTAGCACCCCACCACCTTACGCATTCCGTGATCTCCCGGATCTCCGCCTGCAGGACCGTATTATGGTCAGGCAGTCTAAAGTAGATCTCAGTTGCTGGATTCTCAATGTAGACCCCCAGGCCCACTCTGTCCTCTAGCTTTGATCCATCTGTGCAACATGATCTTCCAGATGGCAATACTAGGGTTCCGTAAATCAAAGACTGTGCCGATGACAGCAGTGCCTCACACTCGTCTTCAAGGTTCATCTCAGGTATCCGAACGGAAACCTTTTCCCTTCCTTCCTAGTTTCCTATCGTCGCTTCGATTATCCGCATTGGTATGAGCTACTCTCATCCTCAATCCATTCTCCCATCGCCTTTAGTCTCATAGCGGCAGTGGCTGCCTCACACTTAATCTGTATATCAATGAGTTGGATATCTAGAATAGTTTCCAGTGGTCCTCATCGCTCTGCCTATGTCTATTTGCATATGTGTATGCAATTTTTATGTGTGATGCTGAAAGACCACATAGGACAACATCCCCGACCACCTGCAGGTCAATATCTCATTAAAAAAATTTTTCTCCAAATCTATCTCTTATATCATATTTTTTTTACAATTTTGTTTTGCTGTTTGTGCTCTTTTATTCTGATCTTTAAAATCCTTTCGTGATTTTCGATCATATTATAGCTCGAGATCATATTCAACGATTTCAATTCAAAGAATAAAATAACGATGAACTTATAAAAGTTAAGCATATGTGTGCTTTTATTCAAAACACTTTGACTGGCATGGTAGATGGCGATTTCTGATACACCATGTCTATTCATCAAATTGATAAAGGTGCTCTACATACCCGACGACTATTGAGTAGGGTGTAGAGCACGATATTGTTTTGAAATGGGGCTCAATAAGTCCACTAACTCTCCTTAGCGCAGTAGGAGAGAAGAAAGCCTTACTTTCCACTATCCCGATAAAAAGTAATCATCAATGCTAAGAACAACAAAGTAATCAAAATTGCTAACCTCTTTTTGTTGTGCGGTTGAACATTCTTTGAATGTTCATACCCTGCACCATCCTCTGATACATGCTTCAAAAAGGCATTGAAATGATTAAAATTCGCTACAAAACTGGTGAAAAACTTGCACTCACTGTTCCCAAAACTAAAGCATTTTTGGGTCGTCCATTTCGACCTCGGTGGCTACGTCAACAGCAAAATTGTCGCATCAGGCTCGGAAAGCTAAAGAGTTATTGTTGAGAAGCATCTCCATCCTCAACGTGTGACTGTTTAGTCCGGTTTAGGGTCCGGCGGGGTAGGTTGGATTGCGCAATCGAGAAGTTATTTGTGATTTTTTATGGTCGGAGTTGGATGGCGTTAAACTGGCCAACGATTATATTCAACAAGACGCCGCTACATGCCACACAAGCAACGAAAGTATTTTTTTTTACGACAAATGTTTCGGGGCTACCAAAAGTGGTCTAGATATAAATCCGTGCAAGACAAAAGTAGTTCTTTTCAGCAGTAGATACAAGTTGCCTACTGGAGAACCTGTCTCCTTAGGTGGACAGAATGTTCCATTTAGAGAAAGCACAAAATACCTGGATGTTTTGCTGGACAGGAAATTGAACTTTAAATCCTACATTTTGGAAAGGGCAAGAAAAGCCGCTTTTGCCCTATACACCTGCAAGAGAGCCATTGGCAAAAGTTGGGGGTGTAGATTGAACTTCAAATCCAACATTTTGGAAAGGGCAAGAAAGGCCACTCTTGCCCTATACACCTGCAAGAGAGCCATTGGCAAAAGTTGGGGGTGTAGACTACGTGTCATGCAATGGGTTTATAATGCAGTTGTCAGACCTATAATCCTATATGGTGTTGTCGTCTGATGGGCGGCGCTTCAAAAGTCCACCTACTGCTCAATACTGAGGACGACACCAGATGCACTGAATGTAATGATTCATCTTATGCCTCTGGACATTGTGGTTGGACAAATTGCAGCGACCACTGTAGTGAGGTTAAGGGATCCTTTTCATTGGTCATGTGGCAGCTACAGACACTGTGTTATCCTTGATACAATATCCGATGTTCCAGGCAGTGTGGATTACACTCTGCCTGAGCCGCATTTTAATAAAAATTACTGTACCACCATCCCTGATAGAATCGATTGGACCTACGATATCCCTGGTAACAGAAGTTACATAGACTTCTATACGGATGGTTCCAAATTAAACGACCAGGTGGGCTTTGGAGTGTACTCTAAAGATCTAGAACTGGTCATATCAAAAAGATTACCCGACCACTGCAGTTTATATCAAGCGGAGATCCCTGCAGTTAAGAAAGTGGTGGAATGGCTAAGATATAATGTCATTACGACGTCATTAATGTCATTCTCAGGCAGCCATTAAATTCCTGGAGAACGTATATCTGAACACAAAAACCGCGCTCGACTGTCGCAGATCTCTCAACGAGATGGCTGAACAGTTCAAAATTCACCTGTTCTGGGTGCCGGGCCACAGAGATATCCTAGGGAATTCTAAAGCGGGTGAGCTTGCGGAACTAGGAGCTACCCTACACATTCCTGGGGTACTGGAATCTGTGGGTATGCCTCTGGCGACATGTAAGCTAAGTTTTCAGGACCAGGCCCGAAGGACAACGAATGATAGACGGTCACAAAGAGGGGGCTGTGAGCATTCCAAAACTATGTGGCCTCATTTAGACTTGAAGAGGTCTACTGCTTTGCTGTCATTGACTAGAACAGACGTCTCAGTCATTGTGTCCGTCATGATAGGTCACTGTCTAATCGGAAAACATGCTGACAGACTACAGATTGCCAGCAGAAGCGTGAGGTAAGAAGAAGAGACTATAGAACACCTTCTGTGTGTGTCCCACTCTAGCAGTTAGAAGGAGTTCCACTTTGGGTTCTCATTTCTTTGAGAACCTGTCTGATGTCAACATTCGCAAGTTATGGGGCTTTTTAAAGCGATCTGGATGGTTCAACCGTAGGCATCTTCCTTCTTCTGTTCCTGTGGTATCACAATGGATGAAAACGTCTAAGTGAGTCTGGTGGCAGACTGCCACTTAAACCTAACCTAACCATCTCTGGGAAATGTGATCACAATTGGCCACCGAGATCTTGTGATTTAACACCTTACGACTTCCACCTTTGAGGCCACATGACGGATAAGGGGTACGGCAACAGCTCAACGCCGATTCAACACCTCAAAGATAGAATTCGTAAGGTCATCGAGGCCATGGGCCAGCCACTTTGCTAAGTGGGTATGGAAAATTTCATGTAAAGAATAGTACTGTATTTTTTGGTTTTTGACGGCATAGGTTCGTCTTCATTATGAAATAAACATTCGATCATTTATCTCAAACAATTACATTTTCCTTGGAATACCAAAATAGCACCCCTTATTGGAAAACCCTATATATCTGACAATGTGTCATCGTATTTGTACTTCCGCTTTGTCCGAAATGTGTGTATGCTCCAAAAGCCATGATTTTCCTATATTTTTTCCGAGTAGTCGGAACAGACACAGAAAGTCTAGATAATCCCGAACATCTGACAAGCCTAATTGTAACAACTATACATTAATAATTAAGAAAGCATGTAAAGGAATTTTCCAAGGCAGCTTTTAATCCATATTTTAATGAATGTCTGTTGAGAAAAATCGTTGCGTTGGTATTGAAGATATGATGCATTCTCCAATCTAAAATTGCTACTTAAACTGGATATGACTCTCTCTAATTATTCAAGATACTACTGTACGATATGAATCAGCAAACCCATCCAGGGTTCATATGAACATTACGCAAATACCAAAATTACACATAACAAATGAACAACAATAAAAAATCTATTATCGCATAACAATCCATATTTCTAAATGAGCCCATATTTCTATAAATATATGCACATGGTGGAACTTTTACGGACGAACTCGTGAAGGTTCATATTGATTTTGCGCTAATACCTTGGCCAACATAGAAGAAATGCCCTCACAACGTCGTCATCGGTAACACTGAGGGTTTCTTTGTTATGCATAATGATGACAAATAGCTGTTGGTCCGATTCGAATCTTCATCTTTAAGATTATAAGTGTTGCACCCATGCAAAGAGGTGCGGCTCTGATGGGGTCATAGGAAGGTAACAACTACGGGTTTCCCAATATTTTGTTTATTTATGTTTTCAGTTTTATGGTACGAGCATTTTTTGTCATGTTTCTCCAACAAAATATACATTATAAATGGAGCATGTGCTCGATATATCGACCAATTCTTCAGTGCTTGAGTACTGAATCCAACCTTTTATCCAATTCATTCAGCAACACTCAATCACCGACTGACAAGTTGCTTCCTCAGAGATGGCTGTCAATGGCTAAATGACGGAGTAGTTTTGGGGCTCTTGAAACTGATGATGGACGCCAATGACCTTCACGATTAATTTTCACCTTTGTGGTAACTAAAAGCATATAACGACGACCCTGACCCGATTTCAAAGAGAACTGAGAGCGTTCAATTATGAAACAAATAAAAACAAGTAAGAAGACGTTAAGTTCGGCCGGGCCGAACTTTGGATACCCACCACCTCGGGTATGAATGAAAACCACATTTCATCAAAATCCAGTGAAAAATGCATACCTTATACCCCATAGCAGCTCTATAGATATCATCCGATTTAGACCAAATGCTTATAAGTACAAGTCATTGTTCAACCGAGAGATCGGTCTATATGGCAGCTATATTCAAATCTGGACCGATGTGAGCCAAATTGAAGACAAATATCGAAGGGCCCAACACAAGTCATTGTCTCAAATTTCGGCGACATCGGACAATAAATGCGCTTTTTATGAGCCAAAAACCTTAAATCGAGAAATTCGGTCTATATGGCAGCTATATCCAAATCTGAACCGATCAGGGCCAAATAAAAGAAATATGTCGAAGGGCCTAAGGCAAATCACTGTCCCAAATTTCAGCAAAATCGGATAATAAATGTGGCTTTTATGGGCCTAAGACCATAAATCAGAGGATCGGTCTATATGGCAGCTATATCCAAATTTAGACCGATCTGGGCCAAATTTACGAAGGATATCGAAGGGCTCAACGCAACTCACTGTCCCAAATTTCAGCAAAATCGGATAATAAATGTGGCTTTTATAGGCCTAAGACCATAAATCGGAGGATCGGTCTATATGGCAGCTATATCCAAATTTAGACCGATTTGGGCCAAATTAACGAAGCATGTCGAAGGGCTCAATGCAACTCACTGTCCCAAATTTCAGCAAAATCGGATAATAAATGTGGCTTTTATGGGCCTAAGACCATAAATCGGAGGATCGGTCTATATGGCAGCTATATCCAAATCCGGACCGATCTGGGCCAAATTGACGAAGAATGTTGAAGGGCCTAACATAACTCACTGTGCTAAATTTCATCCAAATCGGATATAAAATGTGGCTTTTATGGGCCTAAGACCCTAAATCTGAGGATCGGTCTATATGACAGCTATATCCAAATTTGGACCGATCTGAGCCAAATTGACGAAGGATGTCGAAGGACCCAACACAACTCACTGCCCCAAATTTCAGCAAAATCGGATAATAAATGTGGCTTTTATGGGCCTAAGACCCTTAATCGGCGGATCGGTCTATATGGGGGCTATATCAAGATATAGTCCGATATAGCCCATCTTCGAACTTAACCTGCTTATGGACAAAAAAAGAATCTGTGCAAAATTTCAGCTCAATATCTCAATTTTTAAAGACTGTAGCGTGATTTCAACAGACAGACGGACGGACATGTCTAGATCGTCTTAGATTTTCACGCTGATCAAGAATATATATACTTTATAGGGTCGGAAATGGATATTTCGATGTGTTGCAAACGGAATGACAAAATGAATATACCCCCATCCTTCGGTGGTGGGTATAAAAACATGATCTTTAAAATGAAATTTACGATGGCTTACACGCTATTGTTCAACAACTCAGATCTTATGCAGTGACGCTAAGAGATTATCGTTTGGTGAAATTGCCAAACAAAACTCTCTTCCAAAAAATACTAAGAAACTTAACTTCTTTCAACGTAAGAAGTATTTGTACCCTACACCACTACTGTGGTACAGGGTATTATTAACTATTAACTAAAAGCATATAACGACGACCCTGACCCGATTTCAAAGAGAACTGAGAGCGTTCAATTATGAAACAAATAAAAACAAGTAAGAAGACGTTAAGTTCGGCCGGGCCGAACTTTGGATACCCACCACCTCGGGTATGAATGAAAACCACATTTCATCAAAATCCAGTGAAAAATGCATACCTTATACCCCATAGCAGCTCTATAGATATCATCCGATTTAGACCAAATGCTTATAAGTACAAGTCATTGTTCAACCGAGAGATCGGTCTATATGGCAGCTATATTCAAATCTGGACCGATGTGAGCCAAATTGAAGACAAATATCGAAGGGCCCAACACAAGTCATTGTCTCAAATTTCGGCGACATCGGACAATAAATGCGCTTTTTATGAGCCAAAAACCTTAAATCGAGAAATTCGGTCTATATGGCAGCTATATCCAAATCTGAACCGATCAGGGCCAAATAAAAGAAATATGTCGAAGGGCCTAAGGCAAATCACTGTCCCAAATTTCAGCAAAATCGGATAATAAATGTGGCTTTTATGGGCCTAAGACCATAAATCAGAGGATCGGTCTATATGGCAGCTATATCCAAATTTAGACCGATCTGGGCCAAATTTACGAAGGATATCGAAGGGCTCAACGCAACTCACTGTCCCAAATTTCAGCAAAATCGGATAATAAATGTGGCTTTTATAGGCCTAAGACCATAAATCGGAGGATCGGTCTATATGGCAGCTATATCCAAATTTAGACCGATTTGGGCCAAATTAACGAAGCATGTCGAAGGGCTCAATGCAACTCACTGTCCCAAATTTCAGCAAAATCGGATAATAAATGTGGCTTTTATGGGCCTAAGACCATAAATCGGAGGATCGGTCTATATGGCAGCTATATCCAAATCCGGACCGATCTGGGCCAAATTGACGAAGAATGTTGAAGGGCCTAACATAACTCACTGTGCTAAATTTCATCCAAATCGGATATAAAATGTGGCTTTTATGGGCCTAAGACCCTAAATCTGAGGATCGGTCTATATGACAGCTATATCCAAATTTGGACGAAGGATGTCGAAGGACCCAACACAACTCACTGCCCCAAATTTCAGCAAAATCGGATAATAAATGTGGCTTTTATGGGCCTAAGACCCTTAATCGGCGGATCGGTCTATATGGGGGCTATATCAAGATATAGTCCGATATAGCCCATCTTCGAACTTAACCTGCTTATGGACAAAAAAAGAATCTGTGCAAAATTTCAGCTCAATATCTCAATTTTTAAAGACTGTAGCGTGATTTCAACAGACAGACGGACGGACATGTCTAGATCGTCTTAGATTTTCACGCTGATCAAGAATATATATACTTTATAGGGTCGGAAATGGATATTTCGATGTGTTGCAAACGGAATGACAAAATGAATATACCCCCATCCTTCGGTGGTGGGTATAAAAACATGATCTTTAAAATGAAATTTACGATGGCTTACACGCTATTGTTCAACAACTCAGATCTTATGCAGTGACGCTAAGAGATTATCGTTTGGTGAAATTGCCAAACAAAACTCTCTTCCAAAAAATACTAAGAAACTTAACTTCTTTCAACGTAAGAAGTATTTGTACCCTACACCACTACTGTGGTACAGGGTATTATAACCTGTTTGTAACACCCAGAAGGAAGAGATATAGACCCATTGATAAGTATACCGATCGAATCAGAATCACTTTCTGATTGGATTTAGCTTTGTCCGTCTCTCTGTCCGCTGTCCATGTTAATTTGTGTACAAAGAACAGGTCGCAATGTTCATCCGATCGTCTTCAAATTTGGTACTAGCATTTTCTTGGGCCTAGAGACGAAGCCTATTGAAATTGGAACAAATCGGTTCAGATTTCGGTATAGCTCCCACATGCATGTTCATCCGATTTGGACAAAATTTGCAATTTTACCGTCATTTGTAAACTGATTCTCACGAAATTTTACACAAGGGGCTCTATTATAAGTTTCGACATTATTAGTGAATTTCATAGAAATCGGTTCAGATTTAGATATAGCTCCAATATATATGTTCTTCCTAATTTTCACTTTCAAGGCCCTTGCTAACCCATTTACCAATCTGTCTTCTCAAAAAATCAAATTTAAGCAAATTTTAAATTCTACCAATGTGGTGTAGGGTCTCAAAAGGTCGGCTTCGGCCGCCTTTAGCCCGTTCTTACTTTTTTAGAACTATTTTTGATAAGATTTTGAATTTTCTACTTGAAAGAATTTAAACTTTCTATTTTTAAAAACATATTTTTACTAGAGGCATTTTTAAATCATTAGAAATGTTAATTGAAATATGTGATCACCAATGGATCTATTCACGGTGACCGGTTTTTATACCCTCCACCATAGGATGGAGTTATACTAATTTCGTCATTCTGTTTGCGCGTCCGTCTGTCTGTCGAAATTTTGCACAATTACTTCCTATTAGTGTAGGTCGGTTGGGATTGTAAATGGGCTATATCGGTCCATGTTTTGATATAGCTGCCATATAAACCGATCTGTGATCTTAACTTCTTGAGCCTCTAGAGGGCGAAATTATTATCCAATTTGGCTAAAATCTTGTTCAACGCCTTCTCCCATGACCTTTAACATACGTGTCAAATATGGTCCGGCACAGTCTATGGCCTGATTCAGCTCCCATATAAAACAATCTAAGCCCCTCTAAAGGGCGCACTTCTTATTCGAATTGGCTGAAATGTTACACAATGACTTCTACTATGGTCTCCAAAATTCAATTGAATTATGGTCCGAATCGGACCATAACTTGATATATCTCCAGTGGCATAGTCATTATTTTCTTTTATCCTTTATTTGCCTAAAAAGAGATACCGGGAAAAGAACCCGGCAAATGCGATCCACAGTGGAGGGCATATAAGATTAGGCCCGGCCGAACTTAGCGCGCTTTTACTTGTTTAATTTAATTTTATTGTGAAGGCCAAAGAAAATGCTGCGTGTCAGTTGGCGATTTAAGGGACTCTTAAGGATTTAACAAAAGCTTTAATCTATCGATAATCATATTTATTGTACAATGTTAAACAGTATGGTATTTGATTATCAAATTGTTAAATAGGTTAGGTTAGGTTAAAAAGAGGGTGCGGATATTAATCTCCCCCATGGACATACACCTGTAGTCCGCTCTAAATACTAAAAAAAGGAACATCGAAAAATTTCACATCTTCTGAGTGCCGGGCCACAGAGATATCCCAGGGCTCGTACGCCCGCCTACTCCCTGCCTAAATGCCTCTAACGACATGTAAGCTAAGTTTCAGGATCAGACCCGAAGAGCAACGAATTGTAGATGGTCACAAAGAGGGGGCTGTGAGCATTCCAACCTATATGGCCTAATCTAGACTTGAAGAAGTCTGCCGCTTTGCTTTGTGGTATCACAATGGACAAAAATGTCTAAGTAAGTCTAATGGCAAACTGTCACTTAAATCAAACGTAACCTAACCTCGTAAAAGAAAATCTAAGTTTGGAATTCCGTGCTACTTACAAAATCCTTCATTATTTTCCATGCCACGCCCATACGTTGGTTCTAGTCCCCACCGAAGTACCGATGTCTTTTGGCTTCGAATGCCGCGCAATAACATAGGAAATGCTCCAACATCTCATCATATTCCCCTCATGCCCTATACATGATATCATTTGCCACACCGCTTTTGCATAAGTCAGCTCGCAGTCCTATGTGTCCTGTTATGATGCCGAAAGCGATACTGACCTCCTTCTAACTTCCTTTCAGTAATAGCCTCGTCTTCTCATGATCCGGATATCCCAGTAGGATTTTCGTTGTCCTACCGACCATAGCCAACGCCCTTAACCGGGACTGCGTCGACCCGAATGGCTTCGGGTTAATCAAGTTAATTGACGGCAGTCCTCTGGCCTTTTCTGCCAATGAGTCTGATCTTTTATTCCCCCTTACTCCGCTATGGCCCGGCATCCAAATAATACTGATCGTGCCATCCGCAGATAAGGCGTTAATCTCCTTCTTACATTCCAAGACTGTTCGTGACCTTACCGTCCTGGTTGTTGTTGCCATGATGGCTAGTTTACTGTCCGTAAAGATGTTCACACTCCTCGTCCTCGCGTTAACATCACACCACCTCACGCAGTTCGTAATCGCCCGAATCTCTGCCTGGAGGATTGTATTATGATGAGGCAGTCTAAACATTTAATCTCTTTGTCTATGGGTCGGATATCTAGAATAGTCTCCATTATTCCAGTGGGCGTTGCCCTCATCGTTTTTAAAAAATATATTAATGAAGAATGTTAAGAGAATGTTACCGATGAGCCATCTTTAACACTTTAACAATTTCTCTAACTTTTGAATTTATCTTAACCTAACAAAATTTTAAGTTCTTGAGCATTTTTACCCAAGTGTAAAAACTCGAATTTCCCTTAATGGTGATCGTCAAAACAAGATTTATTTTTGGGGAAAAGCAAACTCTTTGTAAAAAAGTCGAACGAACTAGTATCTACATAAATGCGGAAATCCACGTCTAGTAAATCTCAACTTCCGAAGACTTCATCTAAACAATGGAGACATTCACAAAAAATGAACTTCAGGCGTGGAATGCAAGTTGTGCCATTTGTCATGCTTGGGGAAAAAAAGCCGGTTTAATACCATCAACATGATTATGATGATAATCATGTCCTAATCATGAAAATACAATATGTTGTTGTTGGTGTTGTCTTCGAAAAGCTGCTACTGGAATTATTGCATAACTCGGGGATTAATGAAATTCAAAACATGCTTCCCCAGTGCCACCAACATTAACAACAACTGGAATTAGTTACATTAACTCAAGCGAATGCCAAGCCATTCCAGCTTGACTACATCGTCACCAGCCGTAACTGCGGCAATGCAACCAACCAACAGCTGTGTGCGACCCAAGTACTAATAACATAAAAATTTACCTCAGGTATGACTTTTGTATTTGTGGTAAAAGATCAGCTGATAGCGTTATAACGCATAGCTGGCAAGATATGTAAGTAAGAGCTGCAGAAGGCCTTTATTAAAACGATGCGGGCTTTGAAAAGCATTACTTTTCTCTTCAGTTCTTTCCTACATGTAAAAAAAAATAATTAATAATCCATAAACGAATCGACAACCAAACTTCTTTTGCAAAAACATTGCGACTTCGTTTATGATAAAAATGCAAGATCTTTTATGATCAATTCATGCTAGATTTATAGGTCTGTAGGCCTTTGGTGTCGTATAACATGCCTTACCGGGAATGTGTATAAATACTACTTCGAAGTATATGCAAGTCCAGTGCACGATGCGAAAATAGCGACCAAATGGGGCGCCAGATAGTACGTCTCCTTCTGTAATAACGCCGGCAATATTCCTTCAGATCCGGGAGACTTAAATTGTTGGAAGCTCCTCAAGGCTTCCTTTACAATAAATACTGTAATGATAAGCCTTCGATCAACGTCATTACTCCATGATGCCGGTGTAACCGTGAGTCCCGTCGTATCATGAGGAAAATGCGATTTTATCAAAAGCCACAACATGTCCTCCCTTGTCTCTGCTCTCACTTCCATGCCTTCTACTAAAGTTTCAGTTTGGACATGGGTTTTAGACAGAACCTTTTTATACCCACCACCGAAGGATGGGGGTATATTCATTTTGTCATTCCGTATGCTACACATCCAAATATCCATTTCCGACCCTATAAAGTATATATATTCTTGATCAACGTAAAACCTAAGACGATCTAGCCATGTCTGTCCGTCTGTCTTTTGAAATCACGCTACAGTCTTTAAAAATAGAGATATTGAGCTGAAACTTTGCACAGATTCTTTTTTTTTTCTCCATAAGCAGGTTATGTTCGAAGATAGGCTATATCGGACTATATCTTGATATAGCCCCCATATAGACCGATCCGCCGATTAAGGGTCATAGGCCCATAAAAGCCACATTCATTTTCCGATTTTGCTGAAATTTGGGACAGTGAGTTGCGTTAGGCTTCCCGACATCCCTCTTCAATATGGCACAGATCGGTCCAGATTTGGATATAGCTGCCATACAGACCGATCTCTCGATTTAAGGTTTTGGGCCCATTAAAGGCGCCTTTATTGTCCGATGTCGCCGAAATTTGGGACAGAGAGTTGTGCTAGGCCCTTCCACATTCTTCTTCAATTGGCGCAAATCGGTCCAGATTTGGATATAGTTGCCATATTGACCGATATCTCGATTTAAGGTTTTAGGGCCATAAAAGGTGCATTTATGGTCGATTTCACTGAAATTTGACAGAGTGGCTTCTGTTAGACTTTTCGACATCCGTGTCGTACATGGTTCAGATCGGTTTATTTTTAGATATAGCTACTAAAAAGAACAATATTTTGTTATACACAATTGAACAATGACTTGTACTTAATAGTATTTGGTCCAAATCGGAACATATTTTGATATAGCTGCTATGGGGCATAAGGTATGCATTTTTCACCGGATTTGGACGAAAGGTGGTTTACATATATACCCGAGGTGGTGGGTATCCAAAGTTCGGGCCAGCCGAACTTAACGCCTTTTTACTTGTTTTATATCTGCGGCGTCATTAAATGCATCGTCCTGTTCGTAAAAAAGCTTCATGGAGGCACGTTTTGCTGATCAACTATAAATATTTCAACTATTAATACTTCAATGTCGTCTTTAAATACTCTTTCCAACATTTCGGCCGGTATCTCACGAATAAATGCTTCAATGTTGTCTTCCTATGCGTCAATTGAAGCGGGCTTGTCTCTATAGACATGAGCTTTAACATAGCCCCACAAAAAATACTCTAAAGGCGTTAAATCGCACGGTGTAGCACGGTAGCTCTTGGAATGCTTCAGGCTGATCTTCACTCCAAAATCAGAAATTCTGGTTATTTACGTACCCATTGACCCAAAAATGAGATTCGTTGCTCAATGGAAGAAGCGCGCGATGAACTTTTTTCACAGAACACGCATTTTGAATAAAAATCAATAATTTGCAAGCATTGTTCGTTTGTAAGACGATTCATGGTTAAATTATAGACCAAACTGAAGATGTTTCGCAGTGAAACAAAACATCAGTGTTAAACCAATGTTGCCTAAAAGATAATAGCTAAAAAATCACCCTCTAATAAAACACTCTACGTGAAAATTTTCAGCCAATAACAATTGCTGTTTACAGGGGCTATGTTAAAGCTCATGTCTATACAGACAAGCCCGCTTCAACTGACCATACGAAGACAACATTGGAACAACATTTACGGCCGAAATGTTGGAAAGAGTATGACAAAATTGGACTAAGCGGATGAATGCAATTCATTCTAAGCCGTTACTTCTTCTGTATAATTGTTTAATTTGGTTGGCGGTACTTCCTTTACTAAAGAGGCCCCCCGCATGGCTGTAACAGTGAGTAGGTATATTTTTGCCATTATTGTCTTTATTTGCATATAAACTGTGGAACACGTAATAGCCATTGAATTTGAAAAAATGTTTTGAATTATTTTATTTGAATGCCTTTCATAGTTAGAGAAGCTGACACGCCGCTACCACTATTTGCCAACCATTGTTGAACAAAAATTATATTTCGACTGTAATGTCATGAATTATCGCCGGCGATTAGCCACAACAAAGGCATTCGCACAAAGATTCCGCACAAAGCGGCAAATCTGGCTACAAGAAATATTTCGAGCTTTTGCTGAGATGCTGGCAGCTCTCTGTGACGTCACCCTGTCTATTAGGAAGTTGAAATGGAGAGTGAATGGAGTGAACACGCATAAACGGAACTGTCATTCTCATCACCATCATCCATGGCATGATTGCGAGCATTCATGAGGTAATTTACATTTGTTTGCTGGAACTGTTAACGTCCGTCCTTCTTGTGTATGAAAAAAATATTTAATTGCATATTTATTTTAATGTTGTGTTGCTATCTTTTCTTTATGTTTTTTGTTAATATTTTTTGTCTTTGTATGCTCATAATTTGTTAGTCACTTGATTTGAATAGCATCACGAGAAAAAAAACGATGCAAAAATTGTCGCTTCAAATCTTTGGCTTGGGGATAGAGTCGATTGTGGTTGTGTTTTTGGTTTCACTTTCTTTTCCCCCATTTCATGTGCGGAACCAGTTTGAAAATTGTTGTGCCTCTTCTGAATATTGTTAAATGTTTTCTTTGTAAACAGTTCACTGATAATTGAGGTGAAAAAAGTCAACTTTTCCGCATGAATAAAAACTACTATTATGCATGCATAAGTAGATTACTACAGAACTAACATACATCCATATGTAAAAAAAAACAAGTAAAAGTGGCATAAAATTTGGCCGGGTCGAATTTTATTTATAATGACATTTAAAGGGGGCGATATATAACCCATCGAAAAAACTGAAAAATCAGACTTTCGTAGGAGCAAGAAGTCATCTCAAAGAAGGATATCGAAAAATTGACAAATATAACAAATGTCAATAGGACTCATACAATCCAACTTTCCAAATGTCGTTCAAGGTGTATAAAAATTAGGTACTCTGCGCTCTCAAGAAGTACATCGGGAAGATTGTACTAAATATGTGAGGGACATCCGCAATTTGGACTCATGTGTTCCGTTCTTAGCTTAAGGCCGATTTTTGTACCCATTACCACAGGATGGAGGTATATTCATTTTGTCATATTCATTTTGTCATATTCAGTTCCATTCCTATAAACTATTGGGTTGCCCAAAAAGTAATTGCGGATTTTTCATATAGTCGGCGTTGTCAAATTTTTTCACAACTTGTGACTCTGTAATTGCATTCTTTCTTCTGTCAGTTATCAGCTGTTACTTTTAGCTTGCTTTAGAAAAAAAGTGTAAAAAAAAGTATATTTGATTAAAGTTCATTCTAAGTTTTATTAAAAATGCATTTACTTTCTTTTAAAAAATCCGCAATTACTTTTTGGGCAACCCAATATATATATATATATTCCTGATTGTCGTTAAAATTTAAGACGATCTAGCCATGTCCGTCCCTATGTCTGTCTGTTGAAATTACGCTACATTCTTTAAAAATAGTGATATTCAGCTGAAGCTTAACATAGATACTTTTCTTGTGCATAGCCAAAATGAGTTCGAAGATGGCTATATTGGACTATATCAGGATATAGTCCTATATTGGACTATATACCGATCTGCCGATTTAATTTCTTAGGCGCATTAAAGCTACAATTATATCCAATTTCGCTGAAATTTGGGACAGTGAGTTGTATTAAGCCTGTCGACATCCTTGTTCGATACGGCCCAGATCGGTCCAGATTTGAATATAGCTGTCATATAGACCGATCTCTCGATTTTGGGTCTTGGGCCCCTAAAAGTCGCATTTATTGTCCGATTTCGAAATATTGTATGTAACAGTGCCATACATATGTTAATTAAGGTTAAGTTAAAGTGGCAGTCTGCCATCTGACTCAGTTATGTTAGACCTCTCGACATCCTTTGTTAATTTGACCCAGATCTGTCCAGATTTGGATATAGCTGTCATATAGACCCATCTCTCGATTTAAGGTTTTGGGCCCATTATAGGCGAATTTATTGTCCGATTTCGCAGAAATTTGACACAGCGATTTGTGTTAAGGTTCTCGACATCCTTGTTCAATACGCCACAGATCGGTCCAGATTTATATATAGTTGCCATAAAGACCGACCTCTCGATTTTGGGTCTTGGGCCCCTAAAAGTCGAATTTATTGTCCGATTTCGCTCAAATTTGAAACAGTAAGATTAAGGTTAGGTTAAAGTGGCAGTCTGCCATCTGACTCAGTTATACTGGCTCCTCGACATTCTTATTTAAGTTGGACTAGATCTGTCCAAATTTGGATATAGCTATCATATAGACCGATCTCTCGATTTAAGGTCTTGGGCCCATAATAGGCATCCTTATTCAATACGCCACAAATCGGTCCAGATTTAGATATAGTCGCCATATAGACCGATCTCTCGACTTTGGGTCTTGGCGCATTTATTATCCAATTTCGCTGAAATTTGGGACAGTGAGTTGTGTTAAGCCTTTCGACATCCTTGTTTGATACGGCCCAGATCGGTTCATATTTAGATATAGATGCCACATAGACCGATCACACGTTTTAGGGTCTTGGGCCCATAAAAAGCGCATTTATTATCCGATTTCGCTGAAATGTGAAACAGTAAGTTATGTTAGGCCTCTCGACATCCTTATTTAATGTGGCCCAGATGGGTTCAGATTTGGATATAGCTGTCTGGATATAGACCGATCAATACGGCCCAGATCGGTCCAGATTTAGATATAAATAGATGCCATGTGGACCGTTCTCCCTATTTAGGGCCTTGGGTCACATTTTTTGTCCGATTTCGCTGAAATTTAGTAGAGTAAGTTATGTAAGGCCTCCCGATATAGCTGCCACCGATCTCCCGATTTAAGATTTTAGACCCATAAAAGGTTAATTTATTAACCGATTTTGCTGAAATAGGCACAATGAGTTGCGTTAGGCCCCTCGACAATCGTACTGAGTATGGTCAAGATCGGGTCATATTTGGATATAGCTGCAATTTGTACCGATCTCCCGAATTAAGTTCTTGGGCCCATAGAAGTTACATTTTTGATCCGATGAATTTGGCACAATGAGTTGTGTTAGACCCTTACATAGCCTTCCTGATTACGTTGGAGATCGGACTATATTCAAATATAGCCGCTATAGTATAATAAATGATGCATTTTCTCTGTATTAGACGAAAGGTTTTTACATACAGACTGCATGCAAAAACGACTACGTTGGCACTACAGGATCCAACTTAAAAATTAAGATGTCGTAACAAAAATCGGATATTAAGGTAATTAACAAACACATGGAACAAAAAGCAGCATTCACGGTCCAGTGTGAACAAACTGGGCATAGCCCCAACTTTGATAAAGTAGAGGTACTGGCTGAAAGGAGAAACTTCTACCGACGCTTTACATTAGAAATGCTTCATATTATAGATGTCCTTGCAGGGAGTAAACTGAATAATAAATCGAAGACGGTGAAATGCTTTCAGATGTATAGACACACAATAAACAAAGAGAGACGAAGATAACACTATTGGACAAAAAGCCCACAAGAAGAAGGTCGTCTCATTTTCTCAAGTTCAACAATTTTAATGTAATTATAAAATAATTTAATATTTTTTGTGGTTTGTGTAAAAGCTTAATAATTGCTATGTATGTAAATAGATCTCCAAACGATGATGGATGACGTTAATCGAAATATCGAGAAATATTAAATAAAGGAGGCCACCGTAGTGCAAAGGTTAGCATTTCCGCCCATAACGCTGAACGCCTGGGTTCAAATCCTGGCGAGAACGTTTTAACGTTAGTTATCCCCTCCTAATGCTGGCGACATTTGTAAGATACTTTGCCATGTGAAGACTTCACCCCAAAGAGTTGTCGCACGCCGTTCGGACTATACTACAAAAAGAGGTCCCTTATCATAAATATAAAAATTATATAAATACAAAAATTAATGGACGTATTAGAAAACACAGACAAGAGGTACTAGATGTTACCTTTGTATCAGAGAATAGATGTGTGACTGTGAAGTGTTGGATGACCACAGCTTCTCCGATCATCATTATATTAGCTTCAGCCTTGGAGAAAATACCGCAGAAGTGGTCCCTCGGCAAAACAGATGGATTGGGATAAATTTTGGCACACATTCTGCACGACTATCCCCTCTAGACCTGAAAAGGAAGTTGAAACTGTGGAGGACACAGACAAGATGGTCAAGTGGATCTGGGTCCGGACTGGTTGGTATAAAGAAGGTTTGCAGAAGGCTCTTCAGCAGGGTAAAAGCCACAAGGGCACCACACGATTGGGACGTCTACAAGGCTGAGCTAAGAAAATACAAGGGTGAGCTTAAAGGGGCTCAGAACAAATCCTAGGTGGAACTCTGCAGCTCCGTGAAGGATACGTCTGAGGTCTCTAGGCTAAAAAAGATCCTATCCTTGAAACTTATTACGGTGGGACATATTCAGAAGTCTGAGTATGTATGGAAATTTACTAGAGAGGAAACATTAGAACTACTCATCGATAAACATTTCTCGGGAAAACCTCTAGCGGTCAACGTGGCGCCAGATGAGGTCGAACGGATGGGATTCGACGTCTGATCGAGAAGAATACAAGAGTCCCTCTCCATTTTTTTATACCCTCCACCATAGGATGTGTTTTGGTATCACTTCCAACAACTGTGTTAAGTATGATTCAAATCGGTTTATCTTGATTTATTGAGCCAATAGAACGCGCAGTTCTCATCCGATTTGCATAAGATGTTTTGCTAAGACTTCCAATAACTGTGTTAGGCATGGTGCAAATCGGTACATAATCTGATATAGCTGCCATATAAACCGATCTGGGATCTTGACTTCTGGAGCCGTGTCTAATATGGCTTGAATCAATCAATAGCTTGATACAGCACCCATATAAACCTATCTCCCAATTTCGCTTCTTGAGCCCCTACATGGCGCAATTCTTATCCGAATGAACTGAAATATTTCACAATGACTTCTACAATGTTCAGCATTCATTTATGATCCGAATCGGACTATAACTTGAAATAGCTCCAATAGCATAACAGTTTTTATTCATTGTTCTTTGTTTGCCTAAAAAGAGATACCGCGCATAGAATTCCACAAATGCGATCCATGGTGGAGGGTATATAAGATTCGGCCCGGCCGAACTCTTACTTGTTTTCATTACTTTTAGGATGACCAGAACCTTGGGGCTCTCCAGCGGCCCATTTATATTGTTGATGGAATAGAGTGTTGCAAATATGACCCTCAGAACAAATTTCGCTAGAACGAAGGATTTGTTATTGTTTACGGAAAATAATTTGCCAGCCACTTCGCTTTCAGACAACACACCATTAATAGATTCTCGTGTCTGGTTAGGGCATTTTTCAGAACCATCGTGTCCCCGTACTCCTGTCAGCTATGCTTACTGTTGGCGACTTATTTATTTAAAGAATATCAGAGGAAAATGCCTATTACAACTAATTAAATATAATTTTAGAATTTAATTTAGTAGAAATATAAAAAAAAAAAACATTAAAAATTGTTTGTGGCAAATTTTCCCACGAATTTCATTGAAGAACAAGGAAGACTTCTCTCATATTAATAATTGCAGTTATAATTGCATATTTATAATTGCAGTCCGATGGAGGCCACATGTTAGCATGTCTGCCTATGACGCTGAACGCCTGGGTTCGAATCCTGGCAGGAACATCAGAAAATTTTTCAGCGGTGCTGCTGGCGACATTTTAGAGGTACTTTGCTATGTAAAAACTTCTCCCCAAAGAGATGTCGCTCTGCGGCACACCGTTCGGACTCGGCTATAAAAAGGAGGTCCCTTATCATTGAGCTTAAAACTTAAATCGGACTGCTCTCATTGATATGTGAGAAGTATGCACCTGTTTCTTAGTGGCATATTCATGGGCAAGTTTGCAGTCCGATTCAATTTTGAAACGAAAATAATTTGCCGAATTACGATTTTTAAACATTTGTTTTTAATTTTTTTATAATTAAAGGCATCAAGTTGAATAGAGTAAACAATTTTTCAAAAACGATATAGAAACTAAACTATAGAACCATATAAAAACTGATAAGTTTGTTTTTCAACTATTGCAAATACATTGGAAGCTTCAAAGCAAGAAATGTCTTTTCGAAGAGAAAAAATATCAAAAAAAGTATTTTTGAAAGGAAAAATTCAATCTTATTTCGGACAGTATTTATCGTAAAATTATCATTAAGTAATACCTTTCAAAAATATTCGCCAGCTTTACATTTTAAAACATTAAAAGAAATTGTATAAACAGCTTTTTTTGTTTTCCCCATAGCCTTTGGATTCACTCACCTAAAACGGATTATGAATCACCACTAATAGAAACTAATGGCCACAACTTTGAACTCGATTTAATTAAAAATTCCCAACTATTCGATATCACAGTCATAAATGAATCACAATAATCGTAAAAGTTGTCTTGATGTCAAACTGTTTATTGTAAATTGACCCATTTTACCCCCAAACCAATGAGGTCGTGTATGTGTCTTAAGTCTTTCGTTTTCGAACAGACAGTACTCCATATATTTTACCCTATGACAACGATGACAGCTATAGTAAACTAGACACACACACACACGCACACAATAACATGATTAACAACAAAATAATTATTACACAATACTTATTATTGGGAGGTACAACAAAAAAGAAACATACAAAAAGTTGTAAAAATAAAAATAAGAAAAAACCGCAAATTAAATAAACCTTAATATGCGTATTAGGGTCAGACAAACTCATCGTGTACCCACCGTGTACATAGCGCACACAGCCAGCCACCAGACTCTTTGCAATCCCATGATGGCCCACTTAAACCACAAACAAATCCAAGAAATCAAAAATAAACGCGAGCGAGAGCATCGAAGGCGATGCATGAATGGAAACGAAGAAAAGAAGACTGCACGCCCATAAAATGCAAATTTCACAAGTGTTACGAAAAAGTCAATTCGATAATGAGTTTGTTGTAAATAAATAAATAAACACTCGAGACTGCAGAGAGATGCCACTTACCTATGCTTATAAAGAATGCAGTCAAACGCATATTGAGCAGAGAGCCTTCAGTCAGTAGGCACAGATGAAGAAATACGAATAAGAAAATAAAAGCTCAACCAGATCTCAAAACATTTGTCAGGAAACGGAAGTTGCAAAAAATGTGATTTTGAATCGTTTTATGCTTTTCAATTATTGCTGTTGCCGCTGTGTCGCTGTTGTTGTTGTTGTTTTCTTTACAGCCAACTATTATTTAACACCAAACAAACGAAACCGATCCGTAACAATTCCAAACGAAGAGGCGAAAAGAGCCGTTTAAAATGTTGAGAAAAAAAAACAACCTGGCTGGCTTTGGCTCCGTCGACTGGCGTTTAAACAATAAAACCCAAATGAAAATGAAAGTGTTGATTTTCGATGGGCTCTTTGCGAATTTATTTTAGTGCTTTTATCTCTTCGCTGTTCGTTGTAAGCGTAGCAGCTATGGCTATAATAAGTCCACTTCTTTGCAGATAGAGCGAGCAACAACACAATTTGTTAACAATAAATTTTACTTGGTTTCTTTTTGTAATTTTTTTACTAACACAAAAAATTTAATTATTTTTGTGGTCGTTGCTTGTTTTTATTGTTGTTTTCTCCTGCTACTTGTTCACTGTGCACACTTTTCAGTTAATGGCTCTGGACAACCGTTTCTTTTTTTTTTTGCTTGCTTTCTTAAATGGCTTTAATCTTCGAAAGTAAACATTAAACACATTTACACAATATTTTATTTTGCAATCAGATCTTAATTTGTTTATTTAATAATTTCACTTTCTGCAATCGCTCGTTTCTACGTAAAAATCATTGCTACGAACTATGTGTTATGCGTGGTGTTTAGGTAGATTGTTATTTAAAATACAAAAAAAAATCACTTTTGAGATTTGTGAACCTTTCCGCTATTCCTTCCGTAATCGTGCCAAGCACGTCTGCAACTGTTTCATAGTTTTACATTTCGGTTTTGGCATCAGCTGCGTTTTGCTGTAAAACTTTTGCGTGGTAAACAAAAGCCCAACTTGACAGAAGCCAAAGCTGAAGTCGAAGAAAGAAACAAAACGTTCCGAAAAACAGCTTTAACACAATATTAAGATGTATGTATACACTGAGAGAAACTGCATATCAGCATGCAATTAATACTTCATCACAAAGCTTTTGTTTGACATAAAGATAATTTTATGCATTTTTCGCTATAAAAAACATTTTTGTGTTAAGGACGGAACTTTGATCGTGTTTCACAGTTGAAAATACATGATTTTCCCGATTGCGTTTTTGAAACACTTTAAAAATCTCTATGATAACTAGACATTGGAAAAATATGCAAATGCATATATATATATATATATATATATATATTTTTTTTTTTTTGGAGCATGGGAAAAAATTTTGAAAACACAGAAATTCGTTTCATCGAATGTACGTTAAGAAAACGCTTAAAAATGTTTGCATATTTTGTATACCGTTTGCATATTTTGAATATTTTTATACCCTTCACCATAGGATGGGTGTTACTAATTTCGTCATTCTGTTTGTAACTCCTCGAAATATTCGTCCAATACCCCATAAAGTAAATATATTCTTGATCGTCATGTCATTTTAATTAGAACTAGCCATGTTCGTTCGTCTGTCTGTCGAAAGCACGCTTACTTTTGAAGGAGTAAAACTAGGCGCTTGAATTGGAATTGTAAATGGGCTATATCGGTCCATGTTTTGATATCTTCTTTTTTTAATTGGCTATGACAGAATATTTGTTCCAATAGCCGAACGTAGAATAGCGTTCCAAGCGCCTCGATCTTCTGCGCTCATTCTAAAATCTCTCACACCATGTTTCGAAGTGTCTCCCACAACCTAATCTTTCCATCGGGCTTTTGGTCTTCCCGGTTTGCGTGTACCACCGTGTTTGCCTTCAAATGACTTCTTTGCTGGTGCTTCATCATCCATTCTGACAACATAACCTAGCAAACGCAGCCGTTGTATTTTGATGCGTGTAACTGTGCTATCGTCGTCATATAGCTCAAACAGCTAGTGGTTCATATATCGCCTATATTCTCCATCAACGCAAACTGGTCCATATATTTTACGAAGAATCTTTCTCTCAAATACTCCAAGCACTGCCTCATCTGCTTTCACATGTACCCATGCTTCAAGACCATATAACAACACGGATAGTATCAGTGTCTTCTATAGTGTAATCTTCGTCTGTCGAGAGGTGGCCTTGTTTCTAAACTGCTTACTTCGCTTAATCTCAAAACTGGTGTCATTCGTGTCGGTTACGGCGGTGCCGAGGTAGATATAGTTACTGGCTATCTCAAAGTTGTGGTTCCCAACTTTCTCCATTTTCTTTATCTGCTCGGTTGTGCAAGAATTTTTGGGAGCTGAAACCATACATTTCGTCTTATCTCCGTTTACAGCCAGACCCATTTGCACTGACTCTCTTTCGATTCTTTCAAAGGCTGCAGTTACTACTTCCGGTGACCTATGATATCGATGTCATCAGCATAGGCGAGTAGCATGTGTTCTCTTGTGATTAGTGTGCCATATCTATTCACATCTGCATCTCGTACAATCTTCTCCAGCAGGATGTTAAAGAGATCACACGATAGGCTGTCTCCTTGTCTGAAACCTCGTTTGGTATTAAATGGTTCGGAGATATTTTTTTCAGCATGTAACCCGTCGGCTCCTGCTGCCTTGTTGTTCTTAAGTCGGGTCACTGCTACTTGGACCTCATTCTGACTAGGAGGTAAACATTCTATACTATCATCAGGGATTGGTTCTGCGTTATCCTCTTCGCCGCCAACGTCGGACACTAGCAGTTGGGTAAAATGCTCTTTCCATATCCTCTGCATGTTATCTGTCTTAGTTACCAGATTTCCTTCTTTATCTCTGCAGGAGGATGTGCCTGCACCAAAACCACCGGTTTGATGTTTAATTCTTTGGTAGAATTTCCGGACTTCATTCTGACTCCTGTACATCTCAATTCGCTCACACTCACGTCTTTCCATTTCCTTTTTCTTTCTACGGAATAGACGTTTCTTCTCTCTCCTTTTTTCCTGATACCTCTCCTTCATCTGGCGCGTTGCTACTGATTGCAGGGTTGCTCTATATCCCGCATTCTTGGCTTCAGTAGCATCTCGACACTCTTGGTCGTACTGTGGGTTTCTTGGAGGAGGCTTCCGGTACCCAAGTACGTATTTCGCGGCATTTTCCATGTAGTGGGCAATAGTTTGCCACTGCGCAATTATATCATCTGAACAAGGAGTGCTTTTATCAAGCAGTTGGGTCAGTCGAGTGGAGATTGCCGCTACCATTTGTTGTTTGCAGCTTTTCAATGTCCAGCTTCCGTGCAGTGTCAGATCGTACTTTCCTCGCCATGTTTTGCCATATAAACCGATCTTGGATCTGGACTTCTTAAGCTACTAGAGGGCGCAATTCTTATCCGATTTGGCTGAAATTTCGCATGACGTGTTCTGTTAAGAATTATAACAACTGTGCTAAATATGGTTGAGATCAATCTATAACCTGATAAAGCTGCCATTTAAATCGATGAGCCTCCAGAGGGCGTAAATGTTATCCAATTTGGCTGAAGTTTTGTACATGACCTCCAATATACGTGTCAAATATGGTCCGAATTGCTCTATAGCCTGATACAGCTCCCATATAAACCGATTTCTCTATTTTATTTCTTAAGCCCCTAAAGTGCCCAATTCTTACTCGAATTGGCTGAAATTTTACACAAAGACTTCTATTTTGGTCTCCAACATTCAATTCTATTATAGTCCGAAACCGACCATTACTTTTATCCTTTGTTTGCCTAAAAAGAGATTTTCGGAAAAGAACTCGACAAATGGGATCCATGGTGGAGATTCGGCCCTCCCGAACTTAGCGTGCTTTTACTTGTTTCACATAAAAATCGTCAGATATCGAAGATGGGTGAACTGATTTAAGAGATTTTTTTTGTGCCATGAATGTAACCCAAAAACTCGAATCTGGTTAGTAAATTTAAATAAATAAATTGGAGGAACGCCGCACCCTAAACTGACGCAGACAGAACGGGTCAATATGTGGCTCCAATAAAGGTATTTGTACAATACGAATATGGCAATCAGTTTGTGAGCCATTAGGACTATATGGTTATAGCTGCCATACAAGCCGATCTTTCGAAAAAAGGTCTTGGGCCCATAAATGGAACCTTTGTTAATCAATTTTGATGAAATTTTAAACAGTGAGTTTGCGCCCCTCATTCAAATTTGATACAGACCGGACTATGTCTGGGTATAGCTGACATATAGACCGATCTCACGATTTAAGGTTCTGGAACCACAAAGCCACATTTACTACGGTATTTCGCTGGAAATTGAAACAGTGAGTTACTCGTATATTAGATCTACCGACATTTTTGCCGAATTCGGTCTAAATCGGATCTTATTTGGAAGAGCTTCTGTATAGAAGATCTCCCGATTCAAAGTCTTTGGTCCAAAATGCTCATTAATTGATCGATTTGTGTGAAATTTGTATCGAAATTAAGCAATAAATGCGGTTCTTAAGAGCTTAACGTAAAACGGAAGATCGATCTATATCAGTAAGATATCGACCGATCCGGACTATATTCGTCATGGATGTTAAGGATCTTAACGCAACTCACTGTGCTAATTTTTAGCGAAATCGAGTGCTAAATGCGCCCTATAAAGACCCAAGATTTTAAATCGGTAGATCGCCACATATGGCAGCTGTATCGAAATATCCTTCGGTATGAACCATATTCGGTGCGTATATTGAAAAGCCTAGTACAACTCACTGTGCCAAATTTGGATAAAGAATTCGACTATACGAGGACTTTGTTAACTTAATAAAGCGGCTTTTATAGGTCAAAGACCTCAAATCGGGAGGTCAGTACAAATTAGAACGTTGAAGATCCTCAGAATATAATTAGAGGAAAACGGGGTTAAACTAATGATTAACTTCTTTACGATTCTAAACTTATCTATTTTGGCTCTTACAAATTTTGATCAAAATCGGCCCATAAACAACCAGTTAGGAAAGATAAAAATCGAGCGATGCCTACTTTTTAATACCCAACACCTACCCTATAAGTTGTTGTAGCCTCATTTTCATGTGCATGTGGCGATCTTCGTCAAGCTCCTTTAGATTAACAAAGAAACAAAGTGGCCATTGGATATTTAAAAGTCCCAATAACCCGCCTTGTCATATCGAGCATCGAGGCACTCAGTATTTGTGCAAAAGCCGGTGCCGCCCGGCCTCTCACTGAGACTCTCCGCTCGATACCTGACAGCCATGAACACCACACAGATCGGACCACAATGTTCCAGCCTGTGTAGTGCTCACAACTATCCCGTGCTGGGCCTACTCTGTAAGTACAAAGTGGGAGCTATATCTAATTCTGAACCAATTTTGATGGGCCTCGGCGGAAGTTTTATGATGGGTTATTAAACAATCTATATCAAATTTCGATAAAATATGTTCAATAACTACGGTTGATAAATGACAACAATATTGCAAATTACCCAAAATCAGACGAAAATATATATGGAAGGCAACCGTAGGCCAGAGGTTAGCATGTCCGCCTACGACGATGAACGCTTGGGTTCGAATCCTGGCGTGAACATCAGGAAAAATTTGTCAGCGGTGGCTATATCTCCTAATGCTGGCAACATTTGTGAGGTACTTTGCCATGAATAAACTTCTTCCCAAAGAGGTGTCACACTACAGCACGCCGTTCGGACTCGGCTATAAAAAGGAGGCATCTTATTATTGAGCTTAAAGTTGAATCGAACAGCACTCATTGATATGTGAGAAATTTGCCCCTGTTCCTAAATGGAATGTTCACGGGCAAATTTGTATTTTTGCATATCTAAATCGGAAGCGATTTCAACAAAATTTCTTAAATATTGTGGTAATCGTCGAGGAAAGCGTTGTACAAAATTTTGGCAAGTTTAATTAATAAATGCGCTTGCAGTGGTTTTAGAAGTGAAAATCGGGCGAAATACATATATGGCAGCTATATCTAAAGCTAAACCGATTTCTATGAAATTCACCACTTATACTAAGAGTCATTAGAAAATCCTTCCGGCCAAACTTCGAGAGAATTGAGCACTTTATTGCAGTTTTTCTCAAAATCGGCAATGATATATATTATGAAGCTATGTCTAAATCTGACCTGATTTCTATGAAATTCACCAGTAATGTCGAGAGAGAAAATCCTTCGTGTCAAATTTCAATAGAATCGGTTGAAAAGTGACCACATTAATGCAATATGAGTCCAACTCGGTCGAACTTGTATATGGGAGCTATATACAAATCAGGACCGATTTTTTTCCAATTTCAAGAGAATTCATCTCTATGCCAAAAAAATGTTTTCCGGCGTTAGGACCACGCTACTATGGCACTGGAGGCTATTCTAGATATCCGACCCAAAGACATGCAGATTACGTGTGAGGCAGCCACTGCGGCTATATAAAAATCAATTTGTGTTTGTTTGTAGGTTTGTTTGTTTGTATGTTTGTGTGTTCCTTATAGACTCAGAAACGGCTGCACCGATTTTCTTGAAATTTTCACAGATGGTGCATAATAACCCCGTGGTGAAAATAGGGTACTAAATTTTTTGATATCTGAAAATGGGGGCGGACTCTCCCCCTTACCCTAATTTTCAGAAACTCCAGATCTCGGAGATGGGTGGTGCGATTAAAGCGAAATTTTGTGTGATCTCATATAGTACCATAAAAATAAAAAATTCGTATCCAACTTTCGGATGGGGTACCTAGGGGGGCTGCCCCACCCTAAAACCTACCAAACATATATTTTAAACAATCACGACAATATGGGACTCAAATGAAAGGTATTAAGGATAAGAAAACGTGTCTGATATCCAATTGTTGGACCAAGTGCTCGGGGGACCACCCCAAGCCCCAAACCACCCCTAAATCGGACATATTTACCGACCGTGGCAATATGGGGCTCACATGAAGGGTATTTGCGATTAGAATACGAATCTGATATCCAAATGTGGGACCACGTTTCTGGGGGTCCACCCCTTTCCCAAAACACCCCCAAACAGGACTTATTTACTGACCATGGGAATATGGGGCTTAAATAAAAGGTAGTTGAGTGTAGAATTAGAATCTGATATCCAAATATGAGACCAAGTGTTTGGGGGCCGCCTCTCCCCGAAAACCTCCCCCAAAGGGGACACATTTACGACCATAGCCACATGGGACTCAAATGAAAGGTCTGAAATAAAGCGGGCTGAAATAAAGTATTATAAGAATGAAGTACACCTTACATCCAAACTTAAATTCGTAGACCAATAAAGATTATATGGGATTCGGACAAAGGCACTTATATTGTTAAACAATTAGTCAAGCGATATACTATTTTCGTAGCATGGTATTTCACTAAAAGCTCTTGAATTGTCTAAAATTAATATTCCAAGGAAACTTCTGTTCCATATAAAGTAAAAGAAGGCGCAGCGGAGCGGGCCCGGGTCAGCTAGTTATACATATAATTTGGTTATATGTATAATAATCAAATAAATGAATGAAATACAATATTCCTTGACAGAGAGAGAGAGAGAGACTTCTATAACACAGGTATAAGCGAAATGCTGATATAAACAGAGTTTATCTCCATAGCCAGGGGCCAGGCAATTGGTCACCCCTTGTAGTTCGAACGTATCACCGTTCAGGTTTTGCCAATTAAAAGTAGTCTAAAATTTTGCTGGCACAAAACAAAGCAAAATGATGCTTGGGTTAAACCATCAAATATGGAGGATGCCATGTTATTTGTTTGTTGTTATAGTACAGGATTAGGTCCTCTTCATCGATTACTTGATATAAGCGATACGTGGGTCAATAAAGTCATTCTTGAACGCATTTTGTTCCCATTCGCTGAATGGGAAATACCCCTTCGGTGGACCTTTCAACAGAATAACGAACCCAACCACTGATCAATTTGGTAAAAGCTTAGAGCCGTATTCACAAAATTTAAAGTAGTTTTAAAGTAGGCTTACTTGACAGATTTCCTTTATAGAACTGTCAAATAAACCTTCTATAAAGCTATCTTAATTTTTATACCCACCACCATAGGATGGGGGTATACTAGTCATTCCGTTTGTAACACCTCGAAATATTCATCAAAGACTCCATATAGTGCATACATATTCTTGATCGTCTCGACATTCTGAGTCGATCTAGCCATGTCCTTCCGTCTGTCGAAATCACGATAGAGGTCGAACGCGTAAAGCTAGCCGCTTAAAATTTTCTGCAGATACTTAATATTAATATTGTTGGGGATTGTAAATGGGCCATGGGTTCAGATTTAAATATAGCTCCCATATAAACCGATCGCCCGATTTGACTTCTTGAGCCCCTGGAAGCCGCAATTTTTGTCTGATTTGGCTGACATTTTGCATGTAGTGTTGTGCTAAGTACGGTCCGAATCGGTCTATGGCCTGATATAGCTCCCATTTAAACGGACCTCCCGATTTGGCTTCTTTAGCCCTTACTAGCCGCAATTTTTATCCAATTTGGTTGAAATTTTGCACGTAGTGTTCTATTAAGAGTTTTAACAACTGTGCCAAGTATGATCCAAATCGGTCTGTCACCTGAAATAGCTCCCATATAAACCAATCTCCCGATTAGTCTTCTTGAGTCCTTACAAGTCGCAATTTTTGTCCGATTTGGCTGAAATTTTACATGTAGTGTTCTGTTATGATTTCCAACAATTGTGCCATGTACGGTCCAAATCGATATATAACCTGGTATAACTACTATATAAACCGGTCTCTCAATTATCCGTGTTCGGTTTCTAGAAGCTTTAATTTTTGCTAGTTTGACAGAAGTATGGTATTTAGAATAAAATTATACCCTTCAACTAAATTTATTTTGTATAAATTTTCAGCAGAATCCATGGTGGTGGGTTTCCAAGACTCGGCCCGACCGAACTTAATTGGCTTTTACTTGTTGTGAATACCGGTGTTAGCTTAATGTCATGCAATGGCTACCTAATTCGCCGGACATTAATCCTGAAAACCATTAATCGCAAAAAAGGGCTGATTTTTTCAATTGGTTTGAATAGAAGCGATATTCCATACATCAGAACATAATTTATCATCTTTTCGAATCCATGCTAGACCGTTATTTTAAATAAAGGTTTCACTAAACTATATGCATTTATATATGACGCTCGTTTTAGTTGCAATTATATAAAAAATCAATTCAGTCCCCATTAAAGGAGTCTCTTCACTTTTCTCTTCCTTTTCTTGTTCCACCTGTTCTAGGGTTCTATGTTTTCGCCAGAAAAGTCGTTTGGCCTAAGTAAATGGTACGCATGCAAAGACAATATTGGACCGGTCTTGAGCTCAATACGAGAAACCAGGTATCTTCGTCAGAATCCTCTTCAAAGCAGTCACTAATGGAGCCTGGTGCAGTTACTACGAAAATGGTCCAGTCATTAAATCGTCGGAAGCATAGGAAGCATACTAAAGCATTCTTTATTAAGACCTCGAGATTAATTACTTATTATAAAGTTTATAAAACGCAAAATTTGTCTTAAAGTAGCAGGTCCCTAATACTTTCTTTCAAATTCCAATATCAAATCCATTTCGACTCCATTCCGTTCCTCTCGGAAAATTATTTCAGTTTAAGGTTTTTTTTGCGGAGAATTTGTATTCTACTCCAAAATACCTTTCATTTGAGTTCCATATTATTTCGATCGGTCCATAACTTTTTAATTTGGGTGGAGTAGAAGGGAGGTCACACCTCCTTTCCAATATCTAAATGTTATATAGACTATCCTACACAATCTGTGAAAATTCCAAGAAAATTATTGCTACCGCTTTCGACTTTTATACACAAGATTTATTTTTCAATTCAATGGAAGCTTTTATATTTTAACTAAATTTTATTTGTTGAATTAATATTTAATTAAAAAATTCGAACATTCTAACAAGTATTCGCACTGCAAATGCAAATTTGCCTATGGCCATTCCTTTGGGAAACAGGAGCAAACTTCTCACATATCAATGAGTGCTGTCCGTTTCAAGTTTTAAGCTTGATGACAAGGGATTTGCTTTTTATAGCCGATGCGAAAGGAGTGCCGCAGTGCGACACCTCTTTGGAGAGAATTTTTTAAATGGCTTAGTTCTTCACAAATGTCTCCAGCATTAGAAGGAGATAAACCAACACTAAAATTTTTTTCTGATGTTCATGCCAGGATTCGAACCCACGCGTCTAGTGTCATAGGCGGACATGCTAGGTTAGGTGAGGTGATGTTGAAAAGAGGGTGCAGATATTAATCCGCCCCATGCCACTATGGACATACACCTAAGCCAGTAATCGGTTTGTTGTGCGCTCTAAAAACTATAAAGTAACCTCTAAAAAGAAAATTTTAGGTTAGGAATTCCGTGCTCCACCATACGATGGGGGTATACTAATTTCGTCATTCTGTTTGTAACTTCTCGAAATATTCTACTAAGACCCCATAAAGTATATATATTCTTGTTGGTCGTGACATTTTAAGTCCATTTAGCCATGTACGTCCGTCCGTCTGTCTGTCGAAAGCACGCTAACTTTCGAAGGAGTAAAGCCAGCCGCTTGGAATTTTGCACAAATACTTCTTGTTTGTGTAGGTTGGTTGGGATTGTAAATGGGCTATATCGGCCTATGTTTTGGTATAGCTGTCATATAAACCGATCTCGGGTCTTGACTTCTTGAGCCACTAAAGGACACAATTTTCATCTGATATGGCTGAAATTTTGCACTAAGTGTTTTGTTTTGACTTCTAACAACTGTGCTGAGTATGGTTGAAATCGGTCCATAACCTGATGTAGCTGTCATATAAACCGAACTCGGGTCTTGACTTCTTGAACCACTAGAGGGCACAAATTTTTATCCGATTTGGCTGAAATTTTACATGAGGCGTTTTATTATGACTTCCAACAACTGTGCTGAGTATGGTTGAAATCGGTCCATAACCTGATATAGCTGTCATATAAACCGATCTCGGGTCTTGATTTCTTGAGCCACTAGAGGGCACAAAATTTTTATCCGATTTGGCTGAAATTTTACATGAGGCGTTTTATTATGACTTCCAACAACTGTGCCAAATGTGTTTCAAATCGATCCATAACCTGATATAGCTGCCATATAAACCGATCAGGGATCTTGACTTCTTGAGCCTTAAGAGGGCTTAATTCTTATCCGATTTGGCTGAAATTTTACATGAGGTGTTTTATTACGACTTCCAATAACTGTGCCAAATGTGTTCAAATCGATCCATAACCTGATATAGCTGCCATATAAACCGATCAGGGATCTTGACTTCTTGAACCTCAAGAGGTCGTAATTATTATCCGATTTGGCTGAAATTTTTAACAACCTCCTCCCACGACCTCCAACATAGGTGTCAAATATGGTCTGAATCGGTCTTTAGCCTGAAGCAGCTCCCTTACAAACCGATGTCCCTATTTTACTTCTAGAGTAAAAGCCAAAACTCTTATTCGATTTGGCTGAAATTTACACATAGACTTCTTCTGTGGTCTCCAACATTCAATACAATTAGCACAATTCTTTTCTTTTATCCTTCGTTTGTCTAAAAAGAGATACCGGGAAAGAAATCGACAAGAGCGATCCATGGTGGAGGGTATATCAGATTCGGCCCGGCCGAACTTAGCACGCTTTTTCTTGTGTTTCCACCTAAGTGCCGGTATCTGTTAGACGCGAAAGCCGGCCAATGACAAAGGTAATGCTCCAGCGTCTCATCATCTTCACCACTTGGTCTACACATGCTATCACTTGCCGCACCGATTTTACATAAGTAGTCCTATGGGTCCCGTTATGATACCAGTAGCTATACTGACCTCCTTCTTGCTTCCTTTCCATAATAGCCTCGACTTCTCACAATCTGGATCCCCCCATAGGATTTTCGCCGTCCTACCGATCATTTCGCTGTTCCACAATGTTGCATGCGCATTCATCGCCCACTCCCTTAACACGGACTGCGTCGACCCGAAAGGCTTCCAGTTAACCAAGTTTATTGACGGCAGTCCTCTTGCCTTCACCGCCAAACCGTCTGCCCTTTCATTTCCCCTTACTCCCTAATGGCCCGGCACTCAAACGATGCAGATTTTGCCATCCTCAAAGAAGGCGTTAATATCCTTCTTACACTGCAAGACTGTTCGTGACCTTATTTACTATTTAACTGTCGGTAAAGATGTTCACACTCGACGTCCTCGCATTCACCCATTCCGTGATCGCCCGGATCTCCGCCTGCAGGGCCGTATTATGGTCAGGCAGTCTAAAACAGACTTCAGTCCAGGGACTGAGAACCCAGGGGTTCTCAATGTAGACACCCACTCTGTCCTCTAGCTTTGATCCATCCGTGTAACATGATCTTCCAGATGCCAATACTATGGTTCCACCAATCCAAGACCGCACACGACTTCAAGGTTCATCTCAGGTATCCGAGTCTCATAGGCGCAGTGGCTGCGTTACACTTAATCTATATGTTAATGGGTCGGATATATAGAATAGTCTCCAGTGCCCTAGTGGGCATGGTTCCCATCGCTCCACCCATGCCAAGACAACATGTTCTTTGAACCTGTTGTATGGTCCTTATGTTGCACTTTTTCTCCATAGCCGTCCACCAAACTACTGAGGCGTATGTTAGAGCCAGTGGACTATACTCGGATTCAAGCCCCATTTTGACGGACATATTAACCTCTGGGATATTGGCCATCCATTCTCATTACAATGTATTTCAGCTACAAACTATGATATAGCTGCATACCAATCCATTTCTTAAGAAAATTCCACTGCATTCATTGTAAATTGAATGCTTCGCCTAAGATGCATGTCCACATTTATTTTGCAGTGTGCCGGAGTATGCAAACTTATTATAATTCAGAGACTTTATATAGTTTGTATGCTTAGGAGCAATACTCGTAAAAGACTGCGCTCACAGAAATGCACAGTGTTCGGGCATTTCATTAAAACTATGTATGTACGACACATTGAAATATAGGAAATGAATTGTTATGGGAAAAAAATAGATTTAAAGTTAATTTATTTGATTCTCTCTTGGGAGCATACATTGGCGTGCAGGAATGAGTACATGTTTCAATATCCGTGATTGTTTCGGTAATTAGAAATCAACCATTGGGCAAAATCTATTTCTGTTTTTATTATATTATTCCATTTAACAAGTTTCGAAAAAAATTAATAAATGATAAGAAAACCACCCGGAAAATTTCACATAATTAAAAATGCAAGATTCAGGAGCCATGGATGACCCGGAACAAAGTTTATGGACTGAACTATATTAATTACCAATTATTCTATGCTATCACTGATACTCGGCCCAGGGCCTGCGTTAGGTTAGGTTAGGTAAGAGTGGCAGTCCTTTACAGACTAATTTAGACAATTTTAAGTCCATTGTGATACCACAGTAGCGACAGACCAAGGCTTCTGGCGGGAATCGAACCCACGACTCATGCACTGGTAATCCAAGCACGTTACCAACTCGGCTATAGGGTCGCCTGGACCTGCGTTACTTGTCATAAAAATTTAAATTATGTATTTTCCCCAGAGTTGTCAACGTCGGATGCGACAGTGATGGAGCATACCTGGCAGAGAAGCGGTGGAGCATACCTGGCATCAATTTATCTGCCTTTCGACTCTCCCACACCGCAACCTACGTCGGGGCTGCAACGGTTCTTGAGGAAAGCAAAACAGACGGGAAATGAGGTACTAATAGGATGTGATGCCAACTCTCACCACATTTCGTGGGGTAGTACCAACATTAATAAGCGGGGCCAAGCCCTGGCAGAATTCGTGAATACTAACGACCTAATAACACTTAATATTGGTAACACCGCTACCTTTGTTAATAGGATTAGGGAGAAGCTTTTAGATGTGACAATATGTTCGGAATATCTAATTAAGCAGGTTTAGGATTGGAGGGTCTCCTTGGAGCTAGCCTTCTCAGACCATCGCTACATTAAATTTAGTATAGCACGGCCAGCGCCGAATCCGATAAGCTTCCGTTATAAGTTGAAAAAAAATTCGGAAGACTACTCAGAAAAAGTCTTGAGCCAGATAATTTAGATTGTCCAAGTATAGAAGACATTGACGACAATGTCAACAGGATTACGACTGCACTAGTGGAGTCTTTCGAAGATAGTTGTCATTTTCGAGAAAGGAAATCAGCCCAAGTAAACCCCTGGATGACCGGGAAGATTCGCAACATTGGGAAAGAGATCCGCAGACTTTTTAAAAGAACACGTCGTAAAAAAGCGTAAGCATATTGGGACGTGTATTACACACAGCTCAGGGAATACAATAAAATTACCAGAGCGACAAAACGTGCCTCCTGGAAGCTTTTCTGCGAACAGGTCGATAGCGCTAATGACGCCGCCAAGACGAAAAAGTTTTTCTTAAAAAGCCATGTCCAAACTGAAACGCAAGTAGACGACATGGAAGTGAGAGCAGAGACAATGGAGGACATGCTGAAGCTTTTGATGAAAACCCAGTTTTCACATGATACAACGAGACTCATGGTGACAGCGGAATCTTGGAATTATGAGGTTAATCGAAGGCTTATCATAACGGAATTTTCGGTCAAGGAAGCCTTAAAGAGCTTCAAACCATTTAAGTCACCCGGACCTGATGAATATTTCCGGTGTTACTACAAAAGGAATAGTCCCCCTCCTTTTGTAGTAACGCCGCCCCATCCGGTCGCTATTTTCGCGTACATAGGACTTGCATTTACTCCGAAATACAAGCAAGTTTTGCGACTCCACAGTCCTACAGACCTATAAGCCTTACGTCCTTTCTATTCAAAGCAATCCACAATACGTTCAGTGGATACCATGATAAAGAGTAGGACATCCAGTGAACTGCTCAAATACAAGCAGCACTGCCCTGCAGAAGGTTGTGCATAAAATAGAAGAATCGATGCCAAGACGTACACATCGGCGGTTTGCATTGACATCGAGACGGCGTTTAATAATGTGCGGACCGACACATTGATCCAATCCTTAGACCAGTACCGGGTGGACCGGTTCTTTAGAGATTGGATAAACCATATGCTAAGGAACAGGTGTATAAATTGCAGGTCCCTTGACGTAAATATATGGTATAAAGTGGCACAGGGCACGCAACAGGGGGGCATTTTATCGCCATTCCTACGGCTGACCATTATAAATAACCTATTACGGATGCTGACTGACGAGGGATTTGAACCCGTCAGCTATGCAGACGATGTTATAATACTTCTTGCGGGTAAGGATTCAAACCAGCAATGCAGAAGGGCCGAAGGGTCTTGCATATGGCATATGACTGGGCTAGACCCAATGGTCTCAACGTTAACCCAGAGAAGACAGGAAGAAGAAGAAGACCAAAGTGGGCCAATTTGATGCACCACGTTTTTCAATAAAACGACTTCGATATCTGACAAGGTAAAATACTTAGGAGTGATCTTGGATAGGAAACTGAATTGGAAATGTCCCATTCAGGAGCGTACTGAGACGGCTCACATATGTTGGGCACTATGTAGACAGGTCGTAGGCTCGAAATGTGGTCTGAATCCGAAGATAGTCCACTGGCTCTACAAGAGCACGATTAGACCAATACTTACTTACGCCTCAGTAGTTGGGTGGACTGCTATGAAGAATAAGTGCAACATAAGGACCATACAACAGGTTCAGAGAACATGTTGGAGCGGTGAAGACCACGCTCACTAGGTCACTGGAGACTATTCTAGATATCCGACATACAGATTAAGTGTGAAGCAGCCATTGCGGCTATGGGACATTAGGCGATGGTAGAATGGATTGAGGACGATCATACCATCGTGGTATAATTGAGGCGACAATAGCGGCACAGTCTTGGACTGACGGAACCCTAGTATTGCCATCTGGATGATCATGTTACACGGATGGATCAAAGCTAGAGGACAAAGTGGGCCTGGGGTCTACATTGAGAACCCAGGGACAGAGATCTGTTTTAGACTGCCTGGCCATAATACGGTCCTGCAGTCGCAGATCCGGGCGATCTCGGAATACGAGGACGTCGAGTGTGAACATCTTTACCGACAGTAAAATTGCCATAAGGGCAATAACAACCAGGACGGTAAGGTCACAAACAGACTTGCAGTGTAAGAAGGAGATTAACGCCTTCTCTGAGGATGGCAAAATCCGCATCGTTTGGGTGCCGGGCCATAACGGAGCAAGGGGAAATGGAAGGGCAGACAATTTGCGGTGAAGGCCAGAGGACTGCCATCAATAAACTTAACTTAACTTAACCCGAAGCCTTTCGGGTCGACGCAGTCCGTGTTATGCGAGTGGGCGACGAATGCAACATTGAGGAACAGCGAAATGGTCGGTAGGATGGCGAAAATCTTATGGGGGGATCCAGATCGTGAGAAGACGAGACTATTACTAAAAGGAAGCAAGAAGGTTAGTATAGCTATTGGTATCATAACGGGACATATCGGACTACGAGCTCACTTATGTAAAATCGGTGCGGCAAGTGATAGCATGTGTAGGGCATGCGGGGAAAATGATGAGACGTTGAACATTTCCTTTGTCATTGTCCGGCTTTCGAGTCTAAAAGATACCAGCACTTAGTTGGAGACACAATACCAGACATGAACCAACTTAGGGGAGTAGTATTGAAAACAATTAAGAATTTTGTAAGTAGCACGGAATTTCTAACTTAAAATTTTCTTTTTAGAGGTTACTCTATAATTTTTAGAGCGCACAACAAGCCGATTACTGGCTTAGGTGTATGTCCATAGTGGCATGGAGCGGATTAATATCTGCACCCTCTTTTCAACCCAACCTAAAGAAACATTTCCCTTTTTGAAAAATATTTTCCTTCGTATTAAGAATTTTTTATTTTAAATGGAAGTTTTAACTTAGCTTTGCGTCTTGTTATTAAAGACAAAAATCTAAAATGAAGGCCAAAATATCATTAAAAGTTAAGAAGTTGATTTTGGGACAAGACAACAGTGAACCGTAGTTAAAGACGCAAAATTGCCTTAGGAATAGGAGCGTCTTTGTGCGTTTCATTTTTTTAGGCGTGATTTTTCGAACATCTTCCAGCTCGAGATCATATTCAATGCATTCTAATCCAAGAATAGCATAGCAAAGAACTTATAAAATTTGAGCAAGTGTGTGTTATTATTCAAATCACTTTGACTGGTTAGTAATTCGCGATTTCTGTTTCGCACCTTTGTCAAATTAATTAAGATGCCCTACATAGCCAAATACTATTGAGTACGATGTAGAGCACACTTTTGTTTTAAAACAAGGCTCAATAAGTCCTATTTGATTTCCTTTATAGAACTGTCAAATAAACCTACTTTCAAGCTGCATTAAGTTTTGTGGATACCGGTGTACTACACTGGAAAATGAGTTTCTTATTTTTTAGTAAAAAGCTTACTCAAATATGGTATACAAATTTTATTTCACCCTATGCAAATTTTCTCTTATGTTATGAAAATTTAAACTATGAAAATCATATCCTTTTTCCAAAGATTCCGCATTTAGTTTATGTAATTGGATTAAGTATACATATTTCCTGAATTTTTTCCCTAATACCATTTAAAAAAACTATTGACTTAAGATTAAAAATATTACTAGCAAGAAGAATTATTGACTTTATTAAATATTACTAGCAAGAAGAATTATTGGTTAAGTTGTTTCCGAGAAAAACGAAAATTACCTATTTCATCTGCACCAGTCACTTCCTGAATGACCCAACATAAAATTATTCTATATCTCGGAAACTGTGAGCGCTATGTAGACAAAACCAGTATGGAATTGTAGATATTATAATGGGCTTTCAAATGAATCAATCCGATTGCGAATCGGTTAACTCGTTTTTGAGAAAAAAAGAAAATTACATATTCCATCCGCACAAGTCACTTCCAGAATGACCCAACCTAAAAATAATCTATATTTTGGAAACGGTAAGTGCTAGGTAGACAAAACCAGTATGGAATTGTAGATATTATTATTGGCTTTCAAACGAATCAATCCGATTGCGAATCGGTTAAGTCGTTTCCGAGAAAAACGAAAATTATATATTCCATCCGCACAAGTCACTTTCAGAATGACCCAACCTAAAAATAATCTATATCTCGGAAACGGTGAGTGCTAGGTAGACAAAATAAGTATGGAATTGTAGATATTACTATTGGCTTTCAAACGAATCAATCCGATTGCAAATTGGTTAAGTCGTTTCTGAGAAAAAAGAAAATTACATATTCCATCCGCACAAGTCACTTCCAGAATGACCCAACCTAAAAATAATCTATATCTCGGAAACGGCGAGTACTAGGTAGACAAAATAAGTATGGAATTGTAGATATTATTATTGGCTTTCAAAATAATCAATCCGATAGCAAATCGGTTAAGTCGTTTCCGAGAAAAACGAAAAATACCTATTTCATCTGCACCAGTCACTTCCAGAATGACCCAACATAAAATTATTCTATATCTCGGAAAATGCGAGTACTGGCAACAAAGTAACATCTGTTTGCCAGTGATTAGTGTGCCATATCTATTCACATCTGCATCTCGTATAATTTTCTCCAATAGGATATTAAAGAGATCACACGATAAGCTGTCTCCTTGTCTGAAACCTCGTTGGGTATTAAATGGTTCGGAGAGATTCTTCCTATTCTTACTTAATCTACACTTCTGCATGCTTTTGAACCAATTGTGGAAGCAATTTTGCTACTCTGATAGAGGTTTTTCCAAAACATGCATTCTGATAGCATCAACCGCTTCTTCAGGTGTCGAAAAACGTTGAGCTCTCATTTTATATTTTTGCGTACGGGAATAAAAAGAAGTCATTTGGTGCCAAATCAGGAATATACGGCGGATGATTCATCAAATCGATATTTTGAGTGCTCAAAAATGCAATTGTTTCTTATTTTTAGAGCATTTCTTTAGACCAATCAACAAGAGCCTTTTTTTGAGCGATTGACAAATTGATTTTGAACTATCTTCACGAAATTCCTCTTGGAGTGAACTACGACCTCGGTTGAATTCACTATACCATCGATAAACACTGGTCCTTGATGGAGCTTCATCGCCAAAATTTGAATTAAGTTAATCGATGCATTGTTGTTGAGTTCATGCACATCGAAAGTTGTAGAAAATAATCGCACGAAAATGTTCCCGAATGGAATCTTTTAAACTACTGTAAACAACACAAATAGCGCTCATATGTCAAAACGTTCTAAATTCGTATAATCTCGTATAATAATTTGCTCTATCGCAAACCTTGGCATATTGGCAGATTGCAACACAAAGGTTGTCAAATCCCGAAATATAAAAGGCAACCCTCGTACATGTTCCTTGTAAGTTCACTTTTAAGCGTTTTCTATGCAACAACATCCAACTTTTTCAAGATTCAATGTTTAACTCATCAATTTAATTTATTTACTGATTTATTTATTTATCTTTATCTATCTTTATATTTATTAATTAGTAAAATTATTTATTTACTTATTCATTTATTTATTTAGGTATTTATTTATTTATTAATATCTCTTATTTATTTTTTATGTATTTATTTATTTCAATTGAAGTTATTAGTTAATATTTCTAAAACAATTCTTACCAATTCAGAGATATTGTAAGAGCTTAAGGTTTAAACTTGTTCTAGTTTAATAACACAATTCGTTCTGAGTAGTTATTGGAGGAGTTTCATAAAGATATTAGTAGTTGGATGTCTTCATTTGGTAGAAATATATGAAGTGAAGTACTTTTTTTTCTTGCTGCACTACAAAAGAAAAAGAGCATAGTTTCAACCTAGAAGACGCATCTTTTTTGACAAATCCTATTGACGAGTTTGTTGGTATCAAACGAAATCGAGATATGGGAAACCAGTCAAATGCTAATACAAAGCAAAAACACATTTTCTGCTTAACTTAAAAAAAGGGGTTTTGGTACATTGATAGAAAAATGACTGTACTTTGCCAATACCGCCTAGTATTATTTTGTTTGCGTCATTGGAAAAATTTGTAATACCATTTGGTATCAATTCAATACCACACAAAGGAGGCTTTTAAGAATTGACGGCGTCACATTTACATTCTGTCATCGCGCCATAAGTGTTGTTGAGCTTTGTACTTAAGATATTGTCGCCATTATAAAATTTTTGTTAACAAATAAATAAATTGTATTAAACAAACCTGTTCAAATACTCGAAAGCGGTGAAAATCGAATTTTTTCAATTCTAAGGACATTCTACATCGAAAGCATGATAGTCTCTTGTGTGGAAAACGATGCTATGTTGGTGTATTCATATAAAAACCACTTCTGGGAATCAATAAATATGAATCAATTGATTAATACAAAGAATTGAGGTTGGTCACGGTGTACCATTACGTTTTGTAATAGTTAACATAAATAATCGAAATAAAATCAGATACAAATTATTTTCAAAGGGGTGGAATAATCAATAATGGTGGGAAGCAGCTGTTAAGTCAATGAAGCATCACCTGAAAAGAATTATTGGAGACACGAAGTTAACATATGAAGAAGTGAGCACAGTGCTGTCTCAGATTGAAGCGGTTCTAAATTCAAGGCCTTTACACGAACTCAGTAGCAGCACGGAAGATGTCGACACAATAACACCAGGCCACTTCTTAATTGGGCGACCATTGTTAGAAGCTCCGGCGAAAAGCGATGAAGGAGACTTGGGATGCGTTAACCGGTGGAAATTAATACAACGAATAAAAAATCATTTTTGGAGAAAGTGGAAGGAAGAATATTTAACATCCTTGCAAAATCGAACAAAATGGAGAAAGAAAGAGCGGAATTTAGAGGTTGGACAAATGGTGATACTACGAAATGAGGATACTCACCCAGCTCGGTGGCCACTAGCAAAAGTCACAGAAGTACATACGGGCAAAGATGGAGTGGTAAGAGTGGTGACGGTTAAGACACAAAGTGGGGAATTGAAGAGACCGGTCCATAAGTTATGCCCGCTAGAGCACGAAGATGAAAGATTGGAGGAGAAGAATATGGAAAACTTGCAGCGGAAAAATGCGCAGTTAAGCACGACTAGGCGATTACCAAGTATACTGGGAAATCCCACAATGATGATGATTATGTTGGTAAACATTTGTATGTTGATGCCGACTAAAGCTACGTTTGTGCACGAGCTGAACAGTTCCACGGCAATGTACTTGGATCCGATATCACAGACCCATATGTCATCATCTTCATGGAATATGGTCATATATTTCGAAATGCGAAGTTATTTGGATGCTTTGGAGCTTGCAGCAAGATTACTGGACAAATCAAAAGAAATATGTCCGAGACTCCAAACATTTTAAGATCATGCTGGTTCGCTAATAGGTTTCTCACGTTGTTTTCCATTGCCACGCGATCTTCGTCGTCCATCACTCCGAAAACCCAATGTTGAAAAGAGCCTACGAACTTCAATGGAGCTCCTCTTTTCTGGCGTCTATCTTCTTTCATGAATAAACGATTATTCGCCTTTATTTTACTTATTTTGTATTCCATGTTCCTTATAACTGACCAGCACTGATCTTGAAATGTTTGGAGTCTCGGACATATTTCTTTTGATTTGTCCAGTAATCTTGCTGCAAGCTCCAAAGCATCCAAATAACTTCGCATTTCGAAATATATGACCATATTCCATGAAGATGATGACATATGGGTCTGTGATATCGGATCCAAGTACATTGCCGTGGAACTGTTCAGCTCGTGCACAAACGTAGCTTTAGTCGGCATCAACATACAAATGTTTACCAACATAATCATCATCATTGTGGGATTTCCCAGTATACTTGGTAATCGCCTAGTCGTGCTTAACTGCGCATTTTTCCGCTGCAAGTTTTCCATATTCTTCTCCTCCAATCTTTCATCTTCGTGCTCTAGCGGGCATAACTTATGGACCGGTCTCTTCAATTCCCCACTTTGTGTCTTAACCGTCACCACTCTTACCACTCCATCTTTGCCCGTATGTACTTCTGTGACTTTTGCTAGTGGCCACCGAGCTGGGTGAGTATCCTCATTTCGTAGTATCACCATTTGTCCAACCTCTAAATTCCGCTCTTTCTTTCTCCATTTTGTTCGATTTTGCAAGGATGTTAAATATTCTTCCTTCCACTTTCTCCAAAAATGATTTTTTATTCGTTGTATTAATTTCCACCGGTTAACGCATCCCAAGTCTCCTTCATCGCTTTTCGCCGGAGCTTCTAACAATGGTCGCCCAATTAAGAAGTGGCCTGGTGTTATTGTGTCGACATCTTCCGTGCTGCTACTGAGTTCGTGTAAAGGCCTTGAATTTAGAACCGCTTCAATCTGAGACAGCACTGTGCTCACTTCTTCATATGTTAACTTCGTGTCTCCAATAATTCTTTTCAGGTGATGCTTCATTGACTTAACAGCTGCTTCCCATATTCCTCCGAAGTGAGGAGCTGCCGGGGGAATAAAATGCCCTTTTACTTGTTCATTTTCCAAGATCGGCGCTACTTTAAAGTTATTTTTTATGGCTTCTACATAATCTTTTTCAAGCTGTTTTGACGCCCCAACGAAATTCGTTCCGTTATCCGAATAGATGTCGCTTGATTTGCCTCTCCTAGCAAAGAATCGTCTAAGAGCTGCTAGAAATGCATCCGTAGTAAGCTCGCTCACTGCTTCCAAATGAATAGCTTTAGTCACCATACAAACAAAAACAGCAACATAGCCTTTCATGGCTTTCGTTCCCCTAGTTTTGGAGCATCTTAGTTGAATCGGACCCGCATAATCAATTCCACAATGTTGAAATGGCTGGCTTATATTGACTCTGCATGCTGGAAGGTCCCCCATCAGTTGATTTCTTACTTCACCTCGATAGCGTATACATGTTGGGCAGCATCTTATACATAACTTTATTCTGCTCTTTGCACCGATAATCCAGTACTTCCTTCGTATCATGTTTTCCATCACCCTATTTCCTCCATGCAGTGTTTCGAAATGGGTATGTCGGATGATGTTTCCAGCTAACCTTGACTTCTGGATAATAATCGGATGTTTTTGATTATACGGTAATGTTGAATAATGAAGTCTTCCTCCGACTCTCATCACTCCAAGACTGTCTAACTGCGGGTGTAATAACGCTAATTTGCTTCGGTGATCCACGGCTCCTGATACTTTTAATTGTTTTATTTCCGCTGGCCATTCTAATTCCTGGTGCAGTTTAATTATTCTCATTTCAGCCTCTTCTAGCTCGATCGCAGTTAAATGCTCTATTTCTGCTTTCGTTCCTCTCAATCCTTTAATAAACCGTAGTATGTATGCCATGACCCTTTGTTGTTTCTTGAATGACGAAAATTGCATAATTTTCTCATACACGCCATTCTCTTCCGCTGAAATTCTTGTCGCTGCTGACACTGCTAACTTCTCGTTTATTTTGGGCCATTCTTGCTCACCTTTCACTAGCCATTCAGGCCCATCCCACCATATCCTGGTGGTTATTAATGTCTCGGGGGGAACGCCTCTTGATCCCAAATCTGCTGGGTTCTCTTTTGATTTAACATATCCCCATTTCGCTTCAGGGATTCGTTCCAAAATATCAACGACTCTATTTCTTATAAATTTGTCTTTATTTTTTGAGTTGTTTATCCATGCTAACGTGATCATGGAATCACTCCATGCATACATTTTTGCGGTTGATGTCAAGACCCTTTTGATCTTCTGAAGTAGCTTCGCCAGGAGGTGTGCCGCACATAATTCCAATTTTGGGAGAGTCTTTGCATTTTTAATGGGATTTACCTTGCTTTTTGCGGCCACTATTATTATCTTAGACTCAACCTTCAGATACACTACTGCTGCGTATGCCTTTTCGGACGCGTCAGCAAATCCATGCAGCTCTGCTCCACTAGATGGTGTTATTTGAAACCATCTTGGTATCTGCAAACTTTTCAGCGAGTGAAGACTTTGCGCAAATCTCTTCCAATCAGCGCTCAATTTTTCCTCCAATGGTACGTCCCATTCTATTTGTTGCCTCCATAAATATTGAATGAATAGCTTGGCAGTTACCGTTACTGGGGTCAGCCAACCCAATGGATCAAAAATCTTTGCCAGACTCGACAACGCCAATCTCTTAGTTACTCTATCTTCACCGCCTATTTGCATGTTGAATGTGAAGCAATCCATGGTTGGGTTCCACTGTAACCCTAATGTTTTCAGACACTCATCTTCTCGTATCTGTAGTACTTCATTTTCTTCTCTTCTGCTTACGGCACACAAAACTTCAGGGGCATTTGCGATCCATTTTCTTAAATGTAAACCGTAAGTTTCTAGCTCTTTCGATATTAGTTTTTGAACATCCCGGCACTCTTCCTTTGAATTTGCTCCTGTTAGCAAATCGTCCATATAGAAATCGTCCTTTATTCTATTGCCAATGCCCTGATTTGTACATCTCTTACCAATTTCTATAAGCGTCCTTATGGCCAGAAACGGTGCTGACGCCGTGCCATATGTGACCGTAGTGAGCTTATATTGTTGCACCGGCTCGGACCTACTATTTCTCCAGAGTACATACTGATATTCCTGGTCTTCCTCTTCTACTTTAATTTGTCGGAACATTTTTTCCACATCGGCTGATATGACGAATCTCCACGATCTCCACTTAGTAATGATGTCGAATATGTCCTTTTGTAGTTTGGGACCTGTATGAAGGATATCGTTCAGCGACTTTCCATTCGATGTTTTTGATGACGCATCGAACACAACCCTTACTTTAGTGGTAAGACTGGTTTCTCGGACAACCGCTTGATGGGGCATATAATACTTCGCTAGTTTTTTCGTCTCTACCTTCACCATGTGCCCCATTGATATTAGCTCATCTATCGTCCTTACATATTCTTCTCTCAACTCCGTACATTCTTCCAGTCTTTTCTCCATATTTAAAAATCTTGCCATTGCTCTTTTATGTGATTCTCCCAATACCTTGTCTTCAGCAAACGGTAACCTGACGACGAATCTTCCTGATTGGTCTACTCGTGTTGTTTCTTCATAGAGTTTTAAGCAATAATCATCTTCCATGATCGTTTCTTCGTCTTCTATCTCCTCAATTTCCCAAAATCGCTCAATAGTTGTGGTAGCAACATACCTTCCGCTACCTTTTCCAGGCCTCATTAGTATTTTTCCAGACAGGATCCAGCCAAACTTCGTGTTTTGTGCCACAATCGCTTCATCATGACGAACTCCTCCCTCCAATATTTGTGGGAAAAGGTCGGCCCCAATTACCATATCGATTCTTTCAGATTTGTTGAAGTTTGGATCGGCCAGATTAATGTTCTTCCATCTTCCAATATTGTATTGGAAGCTATTATCTGGATGAGCTGATGCTAGTTTCGGCAGGACTAGTGCTTCCACTTTGATTTTAGTGTTGCTGACAAATCTAGGTCTTATTTCCATTAGTACTTTAGATTTTGCCATTCCCACCATGGTTTCTCCGAGACCTCGTAGTTTCACCTCCGTCTTCGTCTTTGGTAGTTGTAGTAGCTGCGCTGCGTCTTCCGATACCGATGTTATTTGGGATCCTTGGTCAATTAAAGCCCTTAATGTTACGTATTCTCCATGTAAAGACTTTACACGAACTTGGGCGGTAGCCAGAAGAACATTTGTTGCTGAGTTTGTTGTCATTGCCTTCGTGTTGCTGATTCTCTCCAAATGGATTAGTGTGTTATGACTCAATCCGCACTTCTGACATTTGCTATCACTCAAACACCGCTTATCTTTCCCGTGTTTGAGACATTTGAGGCATAACTGCGCTGTCTTTACCCAACTATATCTCTCGTTCGATGACTGTGCCGCAAATTTCCTACAAGCAACAATATAATGCCCATTAAACTTGCAGAATCGGCATTGCTTCTTTTCCGCCATTCCAGATCTATCCTGCGGCTTAAATAGTCCTGGTACGAATTGTTTTCTGCTTGTTGAAGCCTCCAGTGCTTGATACTGCTGTTCCAGAAAGTCCAACACATCTGCCAGTCTTTGAATCTCTTTAGATTTTTTTACATTTTGCTCATACTGAATAAGCCCCTCCTTATCGAGTTTACGTATGATAATTCGGGCTAAAATTGGATCCGCATGGTCTAAAGGAATATCCATTGCTTTTAAAGCATGAATACTCTCATTCACGCTGTCTAGCAATTTTCTTAGACCCACCGCCACTTGGCTGTTTATACTTGGGTGATCCAGAATCTTGTCCACTAGTTTCGTGAACAAAATTCTTTTATTATTATATCTCTTCTCCAGCAATTCCCATGCTGCTTTATAATTTGCGTCTGTGACTTGCAGATGCTGAATTAAACGGAAGGCATCTCCTCTTAAATTCGTTTTTAGGTAGTACAGTTTTTGAACTTCGGATAATTGAGAGTTTCCATCTACCATTTTCTTAAACAGGTCATGAAAGGAATTCCAATCCTCCACATTTCCATTGAAGCATGGAATCTCTATCCTTTTTAATTCCACAGTCTGTGATTCTTCTTTCAAGCCACTCATCTTTACAATTATATTTTGTATTTTTGTGTTCATTTTTTCTTCTATGTCTTCCAGTTCTTCATCCACTTCTTCCATTCCATGTTCTGTGGTTAATTCCAAATGAAGCCGCTTGATGTCGTCGAATTGTTTTTCCCACATAGACTTCATATTTTCTAGAGCATATATGGAGACCCCAGAAATATCTGCTTCCATGGCATCGGAAAACTTCATGATCCTTCTGCGGAATTGAGACAGCACTGCATTTTTTCTCTCACTATTGGTATGTGGGGTGGCTATGGTCAATTCCTTCAACGCTGCTCGCTCTTCTACTTGCTGGGTGACTTCTCTCTTCTTCTCATATAATTGCTCTTGTAGCATCTGCTCCATTTTCTTTTGAAATATCTCCTGCTGTCTCTTCAGTTGCTCCTGCTGTGTTTGAAATTGAAGTAGCATGTTTTCCTGTAATGCCCGAAATTGTTCCATTACTGCTCCTTGGTTCTCTTTTTTCCTTGCACCCTTTTCGTGCTCAGTTGTCGTTGTAGGATTTGTCAGTAGCGCAAGCTCCACTTTTTCGCTTCCGGTTTCCTCATTTTCGGGCTCCTCTCTAATTTGTTGCATGTGTTCCTTGCATTTTTCATAGGAACTCTCAATTCTCTCCCAGATGTTGTCCTTGAAGTAGACATCGCTATTCGGCCCAAGTTGCTCTAATTTATAATTATTTAGCTTTGCTTCCTCCATTTTATTCTCTAGCGACTTGGACGTACTTTCCAATGTAGCCTTTCTGAACTTCTCCGTCTTTAGTTTTCCAGAAATCTCAATGATTTCCTTAAGGATTTTATTTTGAATTTTGTAAAGAATATGTCTATCTGCCGACATTTTTATTATTTGTTTTTTTTTTTTTTTTTTTTTTTAGTATTTGCCTTTTAGCTGTTATTAATTGGTTTTGTTTTTTTTTTTTGATATATTTTTTTTTTTAATTTTTGTTTTTGCCTTCTTTTTTTTTGGCTATTTGTATTTTTTTTACATATATATTTTCTTAGCGCTGTTTTTTTTTTTTTTTTGTTTTGTAGTTGCCTTTATTCTTGGCTCTTATGATTCTTGGTTCAGCCCTTTTGGCTTTTTCTTTTCCTGTTTTATTTATAATATATTGTTTCTATATTTTTTACGGCCGCTGATCTCTTTCTCTCGAAGGACCAATGTTGAAGTAGGAGAAATGAAAACACCCGTACGGTTTGGTTGTATCTTCAAATCTGATTTATTATGCCATTCAATCCTGTTTATATACTATCTTACCAACTAATTCTTAAACTACACTAAGCGAACAATCTTATCTTCCTTATTAGACGAATAACAACAGTACCTAATTACAGCGTCCCTTTTAAGTGATAAGCCGGTCATAAACTACCTAAGCGTCTTCCATATGCGCGGCAGGAAAACCCTAAACAATTATCGCTTGTAAACTCATTTACTTTATGGCTACATTAGATATGCATTAAGAAACCATAAACTGTAAAGAGATAAACAATCTCTATTGAAAGAGTAGGGATAAATGATCCTAATGACCTGAACTATTTTGATAAGAAAAGTATGCTTAAGATATTTTATTACTCCACCTTAAGATTATTCTAATGTATAGATTGTGTTCATATTTTTATGAACAAATGGTTTGATACTAAAACCAATAACAGATTTGTATTAAAACCAATACCAGTTCCGTATTAAGGCAAGTACCAAACGGTACTAATCTTTTTATAGTCCACCCATACTATCCGGTATTGTTTTTGTACCATACGGTGTTGCTTTACTATCATTACCGTATGTTACTGCAATGTGCACGTTTGGTATCAACTTTCCTCTGGGTGTACATTTATTTGTAATAGAAACAGATAAAACTAACGCCGGAAAATATCCGATTGTATGACATATTTTTATACCCACCACCGAAGGATGGGGGTGTAATCATATTGTCATTCCGTTTGCAACACATTGAAATTTCCATTTCCGACCATATATAGTATATATTTTTGATCAGCGTAAAAATCTAGGACGATCTAGCCATGTCCGTCCGTCTGTCTGTTAAAATCACGCTACAGTCTTTAAAAATAGAGCTATTGAGCTAAAATTTTGTACAGATTCTTTTTTTTTGTCCATAAGCAGGTTAAGTTCGAAGATGGGCTATATCGGACTATATCTTGATATAGCCCCCATACATCCTTCTTCAATTTGGGCCAGAGCAGTCCAGATTTGGATATAGCTGCCATATAGACCGATCCACTGATTTAGGGTCTTGGGCCCATAAAAGCCACATTTATTATCCGATTTTGCAGAAATTTGGGACAGTGAGTTGTGTTAGGCCACTCGACATCCTTATTTAATTGGCCCAAATCGGTTCAGACTTGAATATAGCCGCCATATAGACCGATCTCTCGATTTAAGGCTTCGGGCCCATAAAAGGCGCATTTATTGTCCGATTTTGCCAAAATTTGGGACAGTGAGTTGTGTTGGGCCCTTCGACATTCTTTTTGCATTTAGCTTAGATCTGTCCGGTTTTGGATATAGTTGCCATATAGACAGATCTCTCGATTTAAGATTTTGGGGCCATAAAAGGCTCATTTTTAATCCGATTTCACGGAAATTTGGGACAGTGAGTTGTGTTAGGCTCTTCGACATTTTTCTGCAACTTGGCCCAAAGCGGTGCAGATTTGGATATAGCTGCCATATAGACTGATATCAAATTTGACACTATGACTTATGTTAGGCTTTTCGACATCCGCGTCGTATATGGTTCAGATTGGTTTATTGAACAATGACTTGTACTTGTTAGTATTTGGTCCTAATCGGAACATATTTCAATATAGCTGCTATGGGGCATAAGGTATGCATTTTTCACCTGATTTTGACTAAAGGTGGTTTTCATATTGTATATACCCAAGGTGGTGGGTATCCATAGTTCGGCTGGGCCGAACTTAACGCCTTTTTACTTGTTTTTCTTAAAAAGCATCAATGGTTATAACATACAAGGCTCTACACTGTAAACTCTAAAGCTGAGAGAGTCTGCAACATTAAAGATCTAGCTAGGTTAAGCCGTCATTATTATCGTTGGTGTAGTATCAAAAGCTTCGACGTCACTGCCTAAATATTGCTATGGCTATTGTTATTATAGATATGTATGTATTTTTTTTTTGTATTATTAACTATTGTTTTTGTTTCGGTTCGGTCTAAGTCTGTGGTATTTCCTCACCTTAACACATTCATGCTTCAGACAATATCAACGAGATCTCAGCTACACAGAAAAAATGTTCACGATATTAATGATTTTGTCATCACATTTATGAGAAAAATGTTTAAATACGTCCCAATGAAACTTTTCATAACATATAGGAAACACGTTTCATAAATCTCAATTCAATAAAACATGTCATCATATTGATGAGCATCAAACATATTGTTTATCAAAAGTTGTCATAGCATTTATGAAAAACTTTCGTAAAAATTAATGAGTATTTTTCATAACATTTAAGAAGAATTTCATAAAATTTATAATTATATTTATTTTATTCACGGAATCCAGTTATACTGTTTATAAAATGTTTTCATTACATTTAAAAACAAGTAAGAGCGTGCTTAGTTCGGCCTGGCCGAATCTTATATACCCTCCACCATGGATCGAATTTGTCAAGTTCTTTGCGCGGTATCTCTTTTTAGGCAAACAAAGAATAATGAATAAGAAGTGTTATGCTATTGGTGCTATATCAAGTTATATATATATACCATAAATGAATTGAATGCTGAATATTGTAGAAGTCATTGTGCAATATTTCAGTCCATTCCTCTAAGAATTGCGCCTTGTAGGGGCTTGTAGCTATATCAAGCTATAGATCGATTCAGACAATATGCGACACGTATGTTAAAGGTCATGGGAGAAGCCGTTGTACAAAATTTCTGCCAAATCGGATGAGAATTGCGCCCTCTAGAGGCTCAAGAAATCAAGATCCCAGATTGGCTTATATGGCAGCAGTATAAGGTTATGCACCGATTTGCGCCATACTTAGCACAGTTGTTGTAAGCCATAACAAAGCACGTCATGCAAATTTTCAGCCAAATAGGATATGAATTGGTCCCTCCAGCGGTTCAAGAAGTCAAGATCCAAGATCGGTTTATATGGCAGCTATGGCTTATGGTTATGAACCGATTTGAATCATACTAAACACAGTTGTTGAAAGTGATACCAAAACACCATGTGCAAAATTACAGCCAAATGGGATAAGAATTGCGCCCTCTAAAAGCTGAAGAAGTCAAGACCCCAGATTGGTTTATATGGCAGCTATATCAGGTTATGAATCGATTTCGATCGACATTCTTAGCACAGTTAATGGAAGTCGTAACAAAACACCTCATTAAAAATTACAGCCAAATCGGATGAGAATTGCGCCCTCTAGAGGCTCAAGAAGTCAAGACCCAAGATCGGTTTATTTAGCAGCTATATCGAAGCATGGACCGATAATAAATAATAAAATAATAATAAAAAGTATTTGTGAAAAATTTCAAGCGCATGCTGAAGTTAGCGTGCTTTCGCCAGACAAACGGACGGACGGACGGACATGGCTAGATCTACTTAAAATGACATGACGATCAAGAATATACATACGTTATGGAGACGCATAGTTCTAGATGTTGCAAACAGATCAAGTGAATGATAGTATAAAAAGGAAAAATAAAACCAAAAGGTTAGATAATTAGTTAAATTTATTGAGATAAAATTTGGACATAAACCTAGGTACTGTGTTATTGAGGATTGAGGGAGGGGATCGCGATTTTTTACCAGCCTCTGGGAAACCTGGATCGTTCCGATACATAAAGCCGACGCTATAAACGAACACAAGTGTTCCACAGTTAAAAAAAATATTGATTCACTGTTGCCTTTTTGCGAAAAATATTAATGGTCTGTCAATGACTTCACTTTGGAAACTATGTACCAAGTTCTTACGCTTCAATTCCTCGTAAGGGGCGATAGTCAATTTGAGATGCTCCTAAAAATGATAAGATGTGTTATTACATTTCGAAATTTGAATGAAATATCGCGTATCGTCAGAATTATTTCATATTGGAACATTTTCTTGGCACGAAAAACTCTACATTATTGGCAGTACTTACTTTTTACACTTGAACATGGATGTAGGTATGTGTGGGTGTGTTTTTTCATTCTTTCTTTTAAACACAACGAAAACATGTGAACAAAAATAGGCAACAAACAAACAAATGATAAATAGTTACAAAATCCTGAACCTCTTTCAATTATACGTTATATAGTTTACTTGAACTTGACTTGGTAAAATCCCCCATCAAATTTTCTTAAATGAAACAATTTTCATTGTATACCTACGTGGGCATATTTCAATAACATAATTTTTATATTTATGATAAAAATTATGAGTATTATGAATATTTTCTTTTCATGTATGAACAAAGTTTCATAAATTTGAGAACTTTTTTCATAAACAATCATATTCATACATTTTCTTTCATTAAGAATTTTCATAATACAATATATAGCATTATTTATTGATCTACGTTGGGAACCCAGGGACCAAGATCTGTTTTAGACTGCCTGACCATAATACGGTCATGCAGGCGGAGATTCGGGCCACTCCCCTAAGTTGGTTCATGTCTGATATTGTGTCTCCACCTAAGTACCGGTATCTGATGGACCCGAAAGCCGGGCCTTTCAGTAATAGCCTCGTTTTCTCACGATCTGGATCCCCCCCATAGGATTTTCGCCGTCCTTCCGACCATTTCGCTGTTCCACAATGTTGCATACGCATTCGTCGCCCACTCCCGCCCACTCTCTCGGACTGCGTCGACCCGAAAGGTTCGGGATAATCAAGTTTATGGACGGCAGTCCTCTAGCCTTCACCGCCAAACCGTCTGCCCTTTCATTTCCCCTTACTCCGTTATGGCCCGGCACCTAAACGATGCGAATTTTCCCATCCTCAGAGAAGGATGCAAGACTGTTCGTGACCTCACTGTCCTGGTTATTATTGACCTTATGGCAATTTTACTGTCAGTAAAGATGTTCACAATCGACGTCCTCGCGTTAGCACCACACCACTTCACGCATTCCGTGATCGCCCGAATCCCGCCTGCAGGACCGTATAATGATCGGGCAGTTTAAAACAGATCTCAGTCCCTGGGTTTTCAATGTAAACCCCAGGCCCACTCTGTCCTCTAGCTTTGATCCATCCGTGTAACATTATCTTCCAGATGGCAATACTAGGGTTCCGTCAAGCCAAGACTGTGCCGATGGCAGCAGTGCGTCGCACTCGACTTCAAGGATCATCTCAGGTATCCGATGGCAAACCCCTCCTCGATTATACCGCGATGGTATGAGCTGCTCCCATCCTCAATCCATTCTCCCATCACCTTAAGTCTCATAGCCGTAGTGGCTGCCCCACACTTTATCTGTATGTCAATGGGTCGTATATCTAGAATAGTCTCCAGTGCCCGTGGTCCTCATCGTTGGTCCTTATGTTGCACTTTTTCTCCATAGCAGTCCACCAAACTACTGAGGCGTAAGTAAGTATTGGTCTAATCACGCTCCTGTAGAGCCAGTGAACTGTCGTAGGATTCAGGCCCTATTTCGAGCGTACGGCCCGTCTACATAGTGCCCAACATCTGTGAACCTTCTCAGTACACTCCTGAATGTGACACTTCCAATTCAGTTTCCTGTCCAAGATCACACTTAAGTATTTGACCTTGTCAGATATCGAAATCGTCTTATTGAGAAAACGTAGTGCGTTAAATTCGCCCACCTTCATCTTTCTCGTGAACAGGCATATTTCATTTCTGGGTCTAGCCCAGTCATATGGCATTGGCAAGACCCTCTCGGCCCTTCTGCATAGCTCGTTCGGATCTTTACCTCTTAGAAGTATTATAACATCGTCTGCGTAGCAGACGGGTTCAAATCCCTCCTCAGTCCGCATCCATAATAGGTCATTTATGGTGGTCACCCATAGGAGTGGCGATAAAATGCCCCCTGTGGCGTGCTCTGTGCCACTTTCTCCCTTATATTTATGCCAATGGACACACAATTTATTCACCTGTTCCTTAGCATATGGTTTATCCAGTCCCTAAGGACTGGGTCAACCTGCTACTGGTCTAAGGATTGGATCAGTGTGTCGCTCCGCACATTGTTAATAGCCCCCTCGATGTCAATGCATACCGCCAGTATGTAAGTTTTGGCATCGAACGATTCTTCTATTTTATGCACAACCTCGTGCAGGGCAGTCTCCACCGACCTTCCCTTGACATAGGCATGCTGTTTGTATTTGAGCAGTTCGCTGGATATCATACTCTTTATCATGGTGTTCACAATACGTTCGATGGTTTAGAGTAGAAAGGACGTAAGGTTATAAACACCACCGGACTTGGGTATAAACACCACCCTTGCCTCCTGCCAGGTTTTCGGAGTATATGAAAGTTCTAGGCACGCTGTGAAAATTTTAGCCAGATAATCTGCCTCTTTCTGTAGTAACTACAAAAAGAATTTTCATTATATATATCATTATTTATCGATCATTACATTTATGAAGGAAAATTCTCTCTGTGTAGACACTCTCTGTTACACTACTCGAAAGTGAGAGTAAATCAGTGATATCAACGTCAGCAGAAGCGGAAAGCACAATGCTCGTGTCATGAAAAATGTTGCATTATTGTTTTTCTTTGAATTTGCATTGCATTGTTGGTCGCATTGTTTGTTTTGCAAATTCTGATGTTATGGCTGCAATCGTTATTGGAGGGTCTTAATGTTAATACACATTCATATGTATGTAAGTTTATACTTCATTTTGCCAATTAACCATTATTACCTTATTATCGTGTTTGCATTTTGTAAGACATTTAGTTTTTTTTTTCAATATTAGGGAGGGGGGCTTTTGGGACCATATAATCTGTCATTCTGTAGTTGTCTATTAGCTATGTTGGCGTTAGCTGACTTCATTCATGGAATGCTTTCATTCCATATTAATTTATGTTGGTCACACGCTATCAGCGTCTGTTGCTTTTGTTTAATGCATATTCACGGTCGCCAATGACGTATTTGCATATCCCCTCTGGAAATAAAAACAATAGGGCCAAGTGGATATTCAAAAAAAAAAAAATGTGTGAACAAGAAATGCATCATCAGGTTTTGCATAGATAACACGTTTTGTCCAATTTCATATCGACTCATGGTAGTTGTAACCCATATGAGTGTTTGTTTCTTAAGTCTTTTGTTATATGGGTCCAGAGAGATTGGTGCGCTATGTCTGAGACCTATATGAATGTTTTTGGCGGATTTGCTAGAAACGCTGTAGTATCCATACTAATTACGGCTGTTTTAGTTACCATTTGATGTTAAGAGATCTAAAAAAATAAAATTTAATTTTTTCGGCAGAGCTGCTTTCTTTGAAGAAAAATAAAATAATTACTGACACATATACGCTTGACATTTGCTCTCAAATTTTGAAAGTACTAAAATGTCTCTGTTATTTTAATCCTCTTTGTTTCTTATATTGATTTTTATTATACTAGCTGACCCGGGCCCGCTCCGCTGCGCCTTCTTTTACTTTATATGGAACAAAAGTTTCCTTGGAATATTTATTTTCGACAATTAAAGATCTTTTAGTGAAATACCATACTACGGTATTGCGATGGTCACTAAAAAATTGCTGTTTGTGGGGTATTTTGGGTATCAATTCTTGCGAAAATAGGTATCAATTCTTGCTCTACCCCCCAATACCTTTCATTTAAACTCCACATTGACATGGTGGGTAAATATGCCCGATTTAGGGGTGTTTTGGCATTGGGGTGGTCCCCCAAACACTAAGCCCGGAAAATATATCAGCAACGTACTCTATTCTCATATATCTATGTATATATCATTTATTTGAACCCCATATTGCCGTTGCCCTCAAAATTGGATATCAAATTCGTTTTCTAATCTCATTTAAACTCCTTATTGCAAAAGTCAGCAAATATGTCCGGTTTGGGGTACTGGCCCTTAAAACTATGAATATTTAGTTCCACTCTCTTTAAGACCCAAATTGTCTTGGTGAGCAAATACGTCCTATTTGGGGGTTGTTATGGTGGTGGGACGTCGGCTAGACAGTTGGTCCCTAATGTTGATATCAGATACGTGGTCTACTCCCACATACCTTTAATGTTGCATAGTCGGCAAACATGACCGGCTTGGGGGGTGTTTTGGGGGATGGGCGGCCAATGTGTGAGTTGGCCTTGAAAATATATATCGGATTCGTGTTCTACTCTAAAAACCCTCTTTTTTGAGCCTCATATTGCAATAGTAAGAAAATACTTACTATTTGGGTGGTGTTGTGGGGGTGTGGTGGCCCCATAGACACTCCTTCCGAATATTGATATCAAATTCGTGCTTTACTCCCAAAGACCTTTCATTTGAGCCCCATATTGCTGTGGTCGTAAATTTTTCCTCTTTGGGGGATGTTTTTGGGGATAGGCGCCCCCCCAAACACTTGGTCCCATATTTTGATATCAGATTCTAATTCTACACTCAAATACCTTTTATTTAAGTCCCATATTCCCATGGTCAGTAAATAAGTCCTGTTTGGGGGGTGTTTTGGGGAAGGGGTCCACCCTCCAGAAACGTGGTCCCACATTTGGATATCAGATTCGTATTCTACTCGCAAATACCTTTCATTTGAGTCCCATATTGCCATGATCGGTAAATATGTCCGATTTAGGGGTATTTTGGGGGTTGGGTGGTGTTGTGGTGGTGGGGTGGCCCCATAGACACTTTTCCCGAATATTGATTTGAGATTTGTGCTTTACTCACAAAGACCTTTCATTTGAGCCCCATGTGGCTATGGTCGTAAAGGTGTCCCCTTTAGGGGAGGTTTTTGGGGAGAGGCGGCCCCCAAACACTTGGTCCCATATTTGGATATCAAATTCGTATTCTACATTCATATACCTTTTATTTAAGCCCCATATTCCCATGGCCAGTAAATAAGTCATGTTTGGGGGTGTTTTGGGAAAGGGGTGGACCCCCAGAAACGTGGTCCCACATTTGGATATCAGATTCGTATTCTACTCGCAAATACCTTTCATTTGAGTCCCATATTGCCATCGTCGGTAAATATGTCCGATTTAGAGGTGTTTTGAGGCTATGGAGGTGTTTTGAGGCTAGCACTTGGTCCGACAATAGGATATCAGATACGTTTTCTTATCCTAAATACCTTTCATTTGAGTCCCATATTGTCATGATTGGTCTAAATATATGTTTGGTAGGTTTTAGGGTGGGGTTTTAGGTACCCCATCCCAAATTTGTATACCAAAATTTTGTTTTTAGGGTACTATATGAGAGCACACAAAATTTCGCTTAAATCGCACCACCCATCTCCGAGATCTGGCGTTTCTGAAAATTAGGGTAAGGGGGAGGGTCCGCCCCAACTTCAGATATCAAAAAATGTAGTACCCTATTTTCACCACGGGATCATTATGCACCATCTATGAAAATTTCAAGAAAATAGGTTCAGCCGTTTTTGAGTCTATAAGGAACACACAAACATACAAACAAACACAAATTGATTTTTATATATAAGATTTTACAAACAAATGAAGAAACCATGGTAGAATCCACTGTGATTCTACCTAAGCAGAAACCGTTTTTATTTCAGCTTACAATCATCATTTTGATGGCAAACATGTTTAACATATAGACACATTCAGCAGAAAACGCCTAGAAAAGTCAATGTATTCTGACTAACAAGGGATTTCCCAAAAAATTGCTAAACAAAAAGTCTGAAACTTGATGCTTTAAATCATGGCCTACATGCATAAAAAGTAAAAATAACGCTGAAACGCTTGGCGTTGTCTGACAGTTAGCATTGGGCTCATGTCAAGAAACCCCGAACGCTTTTGCAAAAAGTAAGACAATAGTTAACAAAGTGCACAGAAAAAAATATATTTAAGGCTTAAGAAGGTAAATATGCAAATACTCGTACATAAATATTTGAAAATATCATTCGTATAGTGCTGTCTGCGCTATAGGCGATGGACTTTTGCCAGAAAAAAAGAAACTGTTGAACTAAGCCAAACAACACTTATCACCATTGTCTCGTCGATTCGTCAGAAACGTCCTTGTGTTTTTTTTTTTTCTTCATTTATCGATGGGAATTTTCCCCAAATGTTTAGGCCGAATGACACATTAACCTTTTTGAGAGAAGTGCGTTTATCGCACAACCAGTACGGCCTCGGCAATTAATCGCTGATGTAGGGGTGGGGAAGTCCATAATGCTATGACTGTTTTGTTTGCATATGTGGGTATGAAGTGCATACGTTTACTTATGATGGATCTCATGGAACTTCCAAAGCCTTTATAAGTACTCATCAGTTCAGGCACATAAAACATATGAATTTATGCACAGGTATTTGCCATGAACTCGATAACAAAGAAAAACCAGTAAGGAGAGGCAAATGTCGGGCGGAGCCCTCTATATTATACCCTACACCACCAGGTGTACGCAGTACTTTTTATGTGTAGAACTTATCTGGAAATCTAGTCAGACTTTAATTTGCATACCTATTGAAATATCAAATAGACCCTTGTTAAATTTTCCTACGACAGGACAACAAATTTGAATTTCCACATCCTTAAAAGGCCATATCGGATAAAAGTTTATATGGGAGTTATATCGAAACCTGTGCTAATTCGTCAAATAGAACATCTCACGCCCTATATTGTAGAGATGTGACCAAAATTGTTACTTTTACTGCCTTAAAAGTCCATATCGGATAAAATATATACATTGAAGCTATATCTAAATCAGGACCGATTTTAATCAATTTTTGTGCAAGTATTAGAAAGTCAAATAAAACTTCTCATGAAAAATCGGACGAAAATTATTGTTGTTGTAGCAGTTGGTTGTGTTCTATCTTTCGTCTGCTTGATTCTGTTGAGTGTTGAGACCCAGGAACTCTGCGACTAAGATGGGGTGCGTCCACAGGGATCTCCGTCTGAGTCGAGTGGGTCTACCTGGGCAGTTAAAGAGGTAACGTGTATCGTGCGGTCCCTGGTTACAATCGGGACATACATCTTGCACGTCAACATCAATCCTTGCTCTGTAGGAGTTGAGGCGGCTGTATCTGCCGGAACGTAATTGAGCCAGAACTACTCTGGTTTGCGGGGGAGGTCAATTTCTTCAGGTGCAATGGGAGGCGGTCGTTCTCCAAGGACTACATTCACCCGGTAGCCATATACCGCATCTGCTACCGTGTCTGCATGAATGTTGTCTAGATCTGCTTGATATGCCGCTCGATCTAGAGGACCTCTCTTGTAGCGCTAAGCCTCACGCTCTAGATCTAGTAGATCTACCTTAAGGCTTCTGGGCGGTGGATATCTATCCACACGATGATGATTTGGATGATCTCTACGATAATAGCACAAACAGCTTAGACAGCATGTAGTTATGGCTTCACACTAGTAGGATCTTTGTCTCCCGATGGAGGTGGTCCACATGAGAACTGAGGAGACAGCCCGTCGCAATTCGAATTGTGGCATTCTGGCAGGTCTGAATATTATTCCACTACGTGTCACAAAGTTGACGAGACCACACTGGCGCTGCATTACTTACCACAGACCGACCAATTGCTTTGTACGTGGTCAACAAGATTTCTTTGTCTGCACCCCAAGTGCTGGCAGCAAGTGACTTGAGGACCTTGTTTCTTTGTTTTGACTTTATCGCAAATCGCTGTGGCATGTGGGAAGAATGTGTAAGAGATCTGGAGGGAGTGGAATGGAGGATAGGTAAAGGTTAAACAGTGCCGGAGATATCACCCCACCTTGGGGAACTCCATGTTTCACTCTACGGTGCTTCGACTTCTTATCCCTAAATTCCACAAATGACTGGCGACCACACAGATAATTCGTGACCCAGCGTTTCAGGCCTGGCTGAAGGGAAGTGTTGGCGATGTCCTCAAATAATTTGGCATGGCTGACCGTTTCGAATGCCTTCGATAGGTCCAGTGCCACGAGGACCGTCCTATCACATGGCCTGGGATTGAAGCCACGGCAAATGTGTGCGATGATGGCATGCAAAGCTGTTGTTGTGCTATGCAGTCTTCGAAATCCATGTTGACGCTCGTCGAATGGAAATTCTCCTACAAGGCTCGGAAGAAGTAATGCCTCAATCGTCTTTGCTACTGGTGAGAGAAAGGAGATCGGTCTGTACGATTCCCCCAAACTCGGGTCCTTTCCAAGCTTCAGTAGCGGCATCACTCTGCCCATTTTCCAGACATCGAAAGATATATCGGCGACCTATATCTAAATCTAAACCGAATTTTATGAAATTTTGCACACGTATTAAGACGTCAAATAAAACACCTCGTACTACATCTTGTTAAGATCGGATTAAAATAGTGGCTTCTACAGCCTTAAAAGACCATATCGGACAAAAAATATATATGCAGCTATGTCATAATCTAGACCGATTTATATGAAATGTTGCACTCGCATTGGGACTTTAAATAAAACAACTCACGCTAAATTGTGTTGAAATCGGCTCAAAATTGTGCCGTCTACAGCCTTTAAAGTCCAAATCGGATGGAAAATATATACGGGAGGTATATCTATGAATATGAAGACATCAAATAAAGCACCCCGTGCCAAATTTGGTAAAGATCGGACCAATATTGTGGCTGGTATAGACTTAAAACTCCATATCGGTTAAAAGATATATATGGGTGCTATATCTAAATTTGAACCGATTTTTATGAAATTTTGCAGTCGTATTAAAACGTCTGAGAAGACACTCGTGCAAAATTTTGTAAAGATCCGACCAAAATTGTGGCTGCTATAGCCATAAAATTTCATATCGGATGAAAGTTATATATGGGAGCTATATCTAAATCTGAACCTATTTCGTTCAAAACCTAAAGCGTTTGTCCTTGTGGCAAAAAAGAGACTTGTGCAAAATTTTATGATAATCGGACAATAAATGCGACCTTTAACTTGATCACAAGAATACATGGACAGACAGACGGACCGACGGACAGACGGACCGGTGGACAGGCGGACAGACGGACCGACGGACAGGCGGACACGGACAGACTGACATAGCTAAATCGAATCAGGAAGTGATTCTAAGCCGATTGGTATACTTATCAATAGGTCTAGCTCTTCTATTTCTAAGCGTTGCAAACAAATGCACAAAGTTATAATACCCTGTACACAGTGATGGTGTAGGGCAAACTAATATACACGCTTTTAGTTGTTGTAGCAATTCGTTGTGTTTCATCCATTCGTCTGCTTAGTTCTGTTAAAGTGGCTAGATCCAGGAACTCCGCGACTAAGGGGGGGTTCCTCCGGAGGAATCTGGTCCTAAATCGATTAGGATTGGTTTGACAGTTCAAAAGGTGGCGTGTGAGTATAAATTTTCTGTTGTTACAACAAAAATTTAGCAATTTTTATACCTTCCACCATAGGATAGGGGTATTCTAATTTCGTCATTCCGTTTGTAAAAATGCCATGAACATTCTATTAAGAACATGGGCGAACTTATATATATATATATATTCTTGATCGTCGTGAAATTTTATGTCGATCTAGCCATGTCCGTCCGTCTGTCCGTCCGTCCGTCTGTCTGTCGAAAGCACGCTAACTTCCGAAGTAGTAAAGCTAGCCTCTTGAAACTTTGCACAAATACTTCCTATTAGTGTAGGTCGATTGGTATTGTAAATGGGCCATATCGGTCCATGTTTTGATATAGCTGCCATATAAACCGATCTTGGGTCTTGACTTCTTGAGCCTCTAGAGTGCGCAATTCTTATCCGATTGGAATGAAATTTTACACGACGTGTTTTGTTATGATATCCAACAACGTTGTCGAGTATGGATCAAATCGGTCCAAAACCTGATATAGCTGCCATATAAACCGATCTTGGGTCTTGACTTCTTGAGACTCTAGAGTGCCCAATTCTTATCCGATTGGAATGAAATTTTGCACGACGTGTTTTGTTATGATATCCAACAACTGCGCCAAGTATGGTTCAAATCGGTTCATAACCTGATATAGCTGCCATATAAACCGATCTGGGGTCTTGACTTCTTGAGCCTCTAGAGTGCGCAATTCTTATCCGATTGGAATGAAATTTTGCAAGACTTTTTTTATTGTTACTTTCAATAACTATGTCAAATAAGGTTCAAATCGGTTCATAACCTGATATAGCTGCCATATAAACCGATCTGGGATCTTGACTTCTTAAGCCTCTAGAGGTCGCAATTATTATCCGATTTGCCTGAAATTTTGTACGACGAATTCTCTCATGACCATCAACAAACGTGTTTATTATGATCTGAATAGGTCTATAGCCCGATACAGCTCCCATATAAATCGATCTCCCTATTTTACTTCATGAGCCCCCAAAGGGCGCAATTCTTATTCGAATTGGCTGACATTTTACACAGGTCCCCAACATATAATTTACTTGTGGTCCAAACCGGACCATATCTTGATATCGCAAATCTTTTCTTATATCCTGTTTTGCCTAAGAAGAGATGGCGGGAAAAGAACTTGACAAATGCGATCCATGGTGGAGGGTATATAAGATTCGGCCCGGCCGAACTTAGCACGCTTTTACTTGTTTTATCCTTTGTTTACCTAAAAAGAGATACCGGGAAAAGAATTCGACAAATGCGATCCGTGGTGGAGGGTAGTTCGGAGGGCAGAATAGGTTAAGTTGAAAAGGGGGTGCGGATATTAATCCTCCCGTGCCACTATGGACATGCACCTAAGCCAGTAATCGGCTTGTTGTGCTCTCTAAGTAGTAGAAAGTAACCCCGAAAAGAAAGTCAGGAATTTCGTGCTACATACAAAATCCTTAATTGTCCTCCATACCATCTTAACATCCGTTAAAGGTAATGAGCTAAAATGAGTCAACGTGTTCACCTACAGAAAGATAAAAAGATAGGTTCGGGCGTGGGGTTTGTAGCCCATCACCCGGAAAACTTAAAGAAATTATTGTACTTTGAAAAAACGAAGATTAACAAGTAAAAGCGTGCTAAGTTCGGCCGGGCCGAATCTTATATACCCTCCACCATGGATCGCATTTGTCGAGTTCTTTTCCCGGCATCTCTTCTAAGGCAAAAAAAAGTAAAAGCGTGCTAAGTTCGGCCGGGCCGAATCTTATATACCCTCCACCATGGATCGCATTTGTCGATTTCTTTTCCCGGCATCTCTTCTTAGGCAAAAAAGGATATAAGAAAAGAGTTGCTCTGCTATTGAAACGATATCAAGGTATGGTCCGGTTCGGACCACAATTAAATTATATGTTGGAGGCCTGTGTAAAATTTCAGCCAATTCGTATAAGAATTGCGCCCATTGGGGCTCACGAAATAAAATAGAGAGAACGATTTATATGGGATCTGTATCGGGCTATAGACCGATTCTGACCATAATAAACACGTTTGTTGATGGTCATGAGTGGATCCGTCGTACAAAATTTCAGGCATACCGGATAATAATTGCGACTTCTAGGGGTCAAGAAGTCAAGATCCCAGATCGGTTTATATGGCAGCTATATCAGGTTATGAACCGATTTGAACCTTATTTAATACAGTTGTTGGAAGTAAAAATAAAATACGTCATGCAAAATTTCAGCCAAATCGGATAGGAATTGCGGCCTCTAGAAGCTCAAGAAGTCAAATCCCCAGATCCGATTTCAACCATACTTGGCACAGTTGTTGTTGTTGGATATCATAACGAAATACTTGGTGCAAAAATTCATTCAAATCGGATAAGAATTGTGCCCTCTAGAGGCTCAAGAAGTCAAGACCCAAGATCGGTTTATATTGCAGCTATATCAGGTTATGGACCGATTTAAACCATACTTGGCACAGTTGTTGGGTATCATAACAAAACACGTCGTGCGAAATTCCATTCCATTCGGATAAGAATTGCGCCCTTTAGAGGCTCAAGAAGTCAAGACCAAAGATCGGTTTATATGGCAGCTATATCAGGTTATGGACCGATTTGAACCATACTTGGCACAATTGTTGGATATAATAACAAAACACGTCGTGCAAAATTTCATTTCAATCGGATAAGAATTGCGCACTCTAGAGGCTCAAGAAGTCAAGACCCAAGATCGGTTTATATGGCAGCTATATCAAAACATGGACCGATATGGCCCATTTACAATACCAACTGATCTACACTAAAAAGAAGTATTTGTGCAAAATTTCAAGCGGCTAGCTTTACTCCTTCGGAAGTTATCGTGCTTTCGACAGACAGACGGACGGACGGACAGACGGACGGACAGACGGACGGACAGACGGACGGACAGACGGACGGACAGACGGACGGACATGGCTAGATCGACACAAAATTTCACGACGATCAAGAATATATATACTTTATGGGGTCTCAGACGAATATTTCGAGTAGTTACAAACAGAATGACGAAATTGCTATACCCCCCATCTTATGATGGAGGGTATAAAAACAGATTCACTCTATGGTGACAATCCTTGCAAACGCTTTAAAAATCATGATTTACGTATCTACACCTGGCATGTCCGCAATCTTTATAGAGAGGGGGTGCAGAGTAGCCACTGGCGGATGTATTGGAGAAGTAAAGTGAAGACATTACTGCCATGTAGGAAGTGCGATTGCTCGGGAAGAGCTCCACAACAACATCGAGTGGTGACGCTCTATATTATAGCTGCATGAATTTGGCTGTGGATTTGTGGCTAGTCGGTTACAGTCAGTAGCAATGCGCCATATGAAGGAGGATATCGGGAGCAAAGGAGAGAGGAGAAAGGACTCTTCCCCAAGAAGAAGAAGAAAATTGAAAGCCATGAGTGTGAGCGAATCGAGATGTTCAGGAGCCAGAATTTAGTCAGAAAAATCTACTAAAGAATTAAGGGCAAACCGATGGCTTTGTACAGGCACATCCTCCTACAGAGACAAAACAGGAAATTTGGTAACAGATACAGATAGTGTGCTGAGGATGTGGAAAAAACACTTTTCCCAGCTGCTGGTATTCGATGATGGTGCGTATGAGTATACCGTAGAACCAATCCTGGCACTTGGGTGGGGTCACTATACCAGACATGAACCAACTTAGAGGAGTGGCATAGAAAATAATTAAGGATTTTGAAAGTAGCACGGAATTCCTAACTTAGATTTTCTTTTTCGAGGTTACATTTTTTGTATTTAGAGCGCACAACAAGCCGATTACTGGCTAAGGTGTATGTCCGTGCTGGCATGAGACGGATTAATATCTGAAACCTCTTTTCAACCTAACCTAACCTAATCCCTGATAATGGTATAGAATGTGTACCACCTAATCAAAACGAAGTCCACGTAGCAGTAACCCGTCTGAAAAACAAAAAGGCAGCAGGAGCCGATGGGTTGCTGGCTGAACTGTTTAAAACCGGAGGCTATTTGACTATAAACAAGTAAGAAGACGTTAAGTTCGGCCGGGCCGAACTTTGGATACCCACCACCTCGGGTATGAATGAAAACCACATTTCATCAAAATCCAGTGAAAAATGCATACCTTATACCCCATAGCAGCTCTATAGATATCATCCGATTTAGACCAAATGCTTATAAGTACAAGTCATTGTTCAACCGAGAGATCGGTCTATATGGCAGCTATATTCAAATCTGGACCGATGTGAGCCAAATTGAAGACAAATATCGAAGGGCCCAACACAAGTCATTGTCTCAAATTTCGGCGACATCGGACAATAAATGCGCTTTTTATGAGCCAAAAACCTTAAATCGAGAAATTCGGTCTATATGGCAGCTATATCCAAATCTGAACCGATCAGGGCCAAATAAAAGAAATATGTCGAAGGGCCTAAGGCAAATCACTGTCCCAAATTTCAGCAAAATCGGATAATAAATGTGGCTTTTATGGGCCTAAGACCATAAATCAGAGGATCGGTCTATATGGCAGCTATATCCAAATTTAGACCGATCTGGGCCAAATTTACGAAGGATAATAAATGTGGCTTTTATAGGCCTAAGACCATAAATCGGAGGATCGGTCTATATGGCAGCTATATCCAAATTTAGACCGATTTGGGCCAAATTAACGAAGCATGTCGAAGGGCTCAATGCAACTCACTGTCCCAAATTTCAGCAAAATCGGATAATAAATGTGGCTTTTATGGGCCTAAGACCATAAATCGGAGGATCGGTCTATATGGCAGCTATATCCAAATCCGGACCGATCTGGGCCAAATTGACGAAGAATGTTGAAGGGCCTAACATAACTCACTGTGCTAAATTTCATCCAAATCGGATATAAAATGTGGCTTTTATGGGCCTAAGACCCTAAATCTGAGGATCGGTCTATATGGCAGCTATATCCAAATTTGGACCGATCTGAGCCAAATTGACGAAGGATGTCGAAGGACCCAACACAACTCACTGCCCCAAATTTCAGCAAAATCGGATAATAAATGTGGCTTTTATGGGCCTAAGACCCTTAATCGGCGGATCGGTCAATATGGGGGCTATATCAAGATATAGTCCGATATAGCCCATCTTCGAACTTAACCTGCTTATGGACAAAAAAAGAATCTGTGCAAAATTTCAGCTCAATATCTCAATTTTTAAAGACTGTAGCGTGATTTCAACAGACAGACGGACAGACGGACAGACGGACGGACATTCTAGATCGTCTTAGATTTTCACGCTGATCAAGAATATATATACTTTATAGGGTCGGAAATGGATATTTCGATGTGTTGCAAACGGAATGACAAAATGAATATACCCCCATCCTTCGGTGGTGGGTATAAAAAGCATATCTGATTATTGGAACCTGAGCATACATTGTCCCGTACACAAGAAAGGGGACAAGACGGTATGCGCCAACTTCGGAGGCATAAGTCCTCTCCTCATCACGTACAAGATACTATGGAGCGTACTGTGTGAAAGATTAAAACCTAAAGTCAATGACATAATTGGGCTCTATCAGTGTGGCTTTAGACCTGATTAATCCACCATATGCCAGATATTAACACTACGCCAAATCCCGGAAAGACCCTAGAAGGATAAATCAAAATCTACCATATTTTCGTTAACTACAAAGCCACCTTCGACAGCCCTACACATTCAAAGGTATTTCAGGTCATGTCTGAGTTTGGTATACATGCAAAACTGATACGACTTTGCAGGATGACGCTTGCTGATACACGCTCCTCAGTTAAAATAGGAAAGAACCTCTCGAACCGTTCAATACCAAATGAGGTTTCAAACAAGGAGACATATCAATTTTTGGAACGCCCCGTACACCCAGACAAAAAAACGATAGAAGTTGGAAACAATAACTTTGAGATAGTTAGAAATTCACCTACCTAACAGATGCTACTTTGGATTTAGCATGTAGTTCAGGAACTAAGGACCTCTCGATATACGAAAATTACACTTCACAAGACACTGCCACCGTTGTTGTTATGTGGGTCCGAAACATGGGCAATAGTGAAAGCAGTAGAGGTGGGGAAGTACTTGGAGTGTTTGAGAGAATTATTCTCCGTAAAATTTATGGACCAGTCTGCATTGATGGTGAATATCGTATCAAAATACAACAAATGCGAGAAGCTTCAGCGAAGAAATCTTTCGAATATTCTGTTCAACGAAAAAGTGGTAGACCAATATTCAATGAGACTATTCTATCCTCTAGAATTAAGGTCACCAAATGCTAGAAAAGGTAAAGGTCAAATCGAATATACGGTCTATATAGGAGGTATATGTATTTCCGCTGTTTTTTAATGGAATGGTTAAGCGCAAATTGTAAATTTCCAGTTGCTCATAGAAAGAGACAAAATTTCAGATGAAAGCTATATAAAAATGGGGACGCATATGCAATCTCAGGCGACCCATTTTGATAGGCGGATTTTGTTAAATATTTCAAGTGCCTCGTTTAAAACTTTAAGCGCTTTCGACAGATAAAGAAACGGATATGGCATATGGTGTTTTGTAGGTCTCACTTTCTTTTCACTCCTTGAAAATACTTGTTATTACGCGAATAGAGTGTTAATATTTCATAAATTTTTATCATAAGATTTCTCATATAAAACTTAAGAAGTTTACACTACATGTAATCAATGTTGGCTTTTTATACCCACCACCGAAGAATGGGGGTATATTCATTTTGTCATTCCGTTTTCAACACATCCAAAAATCCATTGCCGACCCTATAAAAAATATATATATCCTTGATCAGCGTAAAAATCTTACTATCGGATTTTGCCGACATTTTTGGCAGTGAATTGTGTTAGGACCTCCAACATCTTTCTTCAATTTGGCCCAGATCGGTCCAGATTTGGATATAGATGCCATATAGACCGATCTCCCGATTCAAATTTTTTTTTGGCCAAAAAAGGCGCATTTATTGTCCGATTTCGCCGAAATTTGGTACATTAAGTTGTGTCAGGCTCTTCGACATTTTTCTGTAACTTGGCTCAAATCGGTCCATATTTGGATATAGCTGCCATATAGGCCGATCTCTCGGTTTAAGGACTTGGGCCCATAAAAGGCGCATTTATTGTCCGATTTGGGACAGTGAGTTGGGTAAAGCCCTTCGACATCTTTCTTCAATTTGGCCCAGATCGGTCAAGATTTGGATATATCTGCCATATAGACCGATCTCCCAATTTGAGGTTTTGAGCCCATAAAAGGCGCATTTATTGTACGATGTCGCCGAAAATTGGGACAGTGAGTTAAGTTAAGCCCCTCGACATACTTCTGCATTATGGCATAGATCGGTCTAGATTTGGATATAGCTGCCATGTTGATCGATCTCTCGATTTAGGGTTTTGGGCCCATAAAAGGCGCATTTATTGTCTGATATCGCCGAAATTTGGGACAGTGAGTTGCGTTAGGCCCTTCGACTTCACTCTTCAATTTGGCCCAGATCGGTCCAGATTTGAATATAGCTGCCATATAGACCGATCTTTCGATTTAAGCTCTTGCGCCCATAAAAGGCGCATATATTGTCCGATGTCGCCGAAAATGGGGTCAGTGAGTTGTGTTAGCCCCTTCGTCATTCTTCCTCAATTTAGCTCAGATCGGTCCAGATTTAGATATAGATGCCATGTAGACCGATCTCTCGATTTAAGGTTTTGGGGCCAAAAAAGCCGCATTTATTGTCCGATTTCGCCGAAATTTGGAACAATAAGTTGTGTCAGGCTCTTCGACATTTTTCTGTAACTTGGCCCAAATCGGTCCGTATTTGAATATAGCTGCCATATAGAGCGATATCTCGATTTTAAGTTGTGGCTCCATAAAAGGCGCATTTATAATCCGATTTCACTGAAATTTGAAACAGTGACTTATGTTAGGCTTTTTCGGCATCAGTGTCGTATATTGTTCAGATCGGTTTATGTTTAGATATAGCTACTTAAAAGACCAATATTTGTTTATACACAATTGAATAATGACTTGTACTTATAAGTATTTAGTCCAAATCGGAACATATTTCGATATAGCTGCTATGGGGCATAAGGTATGCATTTTTCACCGGATTTTGACGAAAGGTGGTTAACATACATACACCCGAGGTGGTGGGAATCCAAAGTTCGGCCGAACTTAACGCCTTTTTACTTGTTTTAATTGATAACTGCAATTTGTATTTGATGGACGTTTGCCCCATGTTCCTTAATGGGATGTTCTATTCTGGTGAGTACAACAAAAATCTATCAAACCGATCTCTTGTTAAACTAAAATCTACAAAGCAAAATTTTGGCGTTAAAACTATAACCCTAAACAAAAGTTCATTAGAATTTTAGGGAAAAATAGAATTTATAAATACATTATGTCGGGCTAAAAAATTAGTTTCATGAGTGTTCAAAATTTGCTTTCTTTCGAATTCAAATTATCTTCCCAAACACATGTTAACAAATTATATCCCATTTTTTAGAAAAAGATTTTATTAATTTTTTGTTTTTATGTCGTTATGTTATAAAGTAAATTAAATGTTTAAAGCAATGTATCCATTTGCGTATATAAAAAAGAACTGCTTACAGTGGTTAAATACTGGTTTCGAGAGATATTCAAATGATTTGAGTATTACAAAATGTGTAAAAAATGTTTTATATTTTATTAATTGCATGTATTTATGTAGTATGTATGTATTTTTTGTATGTATGTATGTATGCCTGGTGATAATTATGGAAATATTTCGATACTTCTATATACGATCATAATTCGATTACTACGTATGATTTTATTCAGCTATTCGGCACTTAGGCATTATCTTCGTTAGCACCGCCGGCAGCTTCCAAGTCATTAGACACTGCCACACCATCCGCAGCAACTACCCCAGCATTTGCTTCATCTGCTGCGCCGCCTACGCCCCCGGCAGCGACATCAGCTACCTCGATGGCCGCATCAGCATCGGCTCTAAATGCGACATTATTCTCCGGCGGTGCTACTACATTGCCGCTGGCATCTAACTCCAGTGGGGGATCCGCAGTAGCTTCAGCCAAATTAGTGACAGATTTCGATTTTACACATTGGAAGTCAACATGACGACTCTTTGCTTCTTCCTTCTCCCACGACATATGAATGAAGGGTCGCTGCACATAACTATAGATGACTTCAGCCCGACCGCCTGGCCGCCGACGTATCTTTTCCTTGTGGGTTGGATAACCTTCGATGCCGCAGCGTATTTTTTTCAGACCACGATCTTTCATCACCTGTTTGGCCACATCTCGATTTTCAATGTACTTAAAGAAACGATGCATTGTGGTACTGTGTATGGTTTGGCAGTATTCCTCTCCCATTTGGGGCGGAAACTCTTCATCCCAATCGACTACATCGTCATCCAACAACACGACAACATGGCATTCGCGATCACCTCGTTGAGCTGCTGTCACCATAACCGGCAATATGAATTCCTCCAAAAACAATTCAAACTGCTGGCGTGCTCCTTCGTTGCTCAGCTCATGCAGAAGGCCACGCAGATTCTGACAACGCACTGTGGTGGCATCAAAGGGTATTAGTAGGTAATCACAAGCTTCTTTCAATTCCGGCACAGATATTGTGGGAGGGCATTTTATCAACCCCGTCTTATAGTAATCGAGAATTGCCCGAAACAGTGTATGCGATATACCATCAGCCACCTCATACTCTCCCCTTTCGTTGGGATGAACGAACTGGAAACCCGTGCTGAACATAGTTCCCAACATGGTATTCGGATGTGAGGTAACTAAATCTTTCTCAATCATGAATCGTACATTATCTACAAGCAACGTTATGCGTTCTCCAGGATTATGACGATTCATTAGAGCAGCGACAGCACCAACATTAGAATTGTTTTTTGTTTCTTTTGGAATTGCTCCGTTCATTGTTTATTGTGTTTACAGACGAGTGAGTACGTAGGTGAGTTTGGAATTAATTTAAAAGGCAGTATTTCTTACGACTTGTGCTTAAAAATGAATGCAAGTTTGCTGACACCAAAATCGTTTTCAATTTGGTATTATAATAAAAATTTAATTTCTAGTTTCTTTATTCTTTTCTGTTGTTGTGATTTATATTAAATATACCTGCGTGAAGTTAACGACGTCGCTAACTTTCGATAACAAAAAATTTTCTTACTTCACAGGGTGACACAAAATGACAAAAAAAAATAATTAAAAATACGGAAATTATTAAACATTTTCTACCGCTAGCGACGGGAAAAAATTATTGTACATCGATTTTAGCGAACGACTTCCATCCTGGTCACCATAAAAGTCTTCGTACACAATGGTATTAACATCATTTGACAGAGGAATATCATACCAACAATTTGATGCATAAGGGTTGGTACTATATTCAGGTTTCACGGTGAAACTCCATATAAAAAAATGAGCGGGAAATATTGATGAAAAGTGTTCGTTTCGCTTTAACTTGTTTTTTCATTTATGGGAAATTAACATTTCATGACGCCCAAAAAGAGCACAACCACTGTCCCTGAGCTTACATAAAATAAACGCGATCGCCTAATTATTGGGGCCTATCCACTTAATGTTTTCACAAGTGACCTAACCTTCTATTAGCGAATCCTGTGAGTAATTCTTAAGGTTTAGTTAAATCTAAAGCTGGGTATAATACAAGATAGCGCCAAACATCGATTTAAAAATTTGGCCGAATTTAAATCACTTTTTCTAATGAAGTACTGAGGTTCTGTACTTAATAGCTTTTATTTGAAAATAACTTTATTTCATGTTGCATGGAGCTTTTAAAACATATATTTTCATTCGTTGTTGCAAGAAAATATTCACCAATGCCTATCATATTACCCTGTTACGCAAAGAAAATTTCATTTGAGCTGCGTACTTGCAAACGAAATTATCGGTAATCATACCGAATATGTCAATGTAATTCTTAAACCCAGTTTACACTGCTCTTTATTCTGGCTCGATCATCTGCTTTTCACATTATAAAATCAGCTGGCGAGAGCCTTAAACGTTGTAAATGGGGTTTTAACGCTTAAATCTAAAACGTTGAGACATTTGAGTATCAGGATAAACTAATTGAAGGTTAGGTCACACGCGAAAGCATAAAGTGGATAGGGCCCATGAACATCATTAAGGATGTAAAATCTCCGCTTAAAAATGTCATCATATATGGGAAAACGTAAACAAAGATTGAATGTAAAAAGAGAACAAGTTGACAGCCATAAGCAACAAAACTATGTTATAATGATAAAAAATACAACTTTAAAACACATTTGAAGAAGATAAATTGTAAAAAAACGTTTATTTCTAAAACCACTTTGACATTTGCATTTACGACATTTGTCAATTAGTAATTTTCTTGGGTGTAGATTTTTGTTGTTGTGCTAATGATGCTACCTCTTAGGCTGTCTGCCGATGGATGGCAATGTTGTAGAGTTTGTAAAAATATGACGTTAAGTTTGGTGAATAATTTTTGAGTAGCTTAGGGGCTAGTAAAATTTTTGACAGAAGCAATGCAAATTTTGAGGTATATAAAGCAGAGTATTTCTTTGTTTGTGTATGTTATGGTTCTTAACTATGATGCACACACACAACCAAAACTCATTGACAGATAGTGCACTTTGCGACAAAAAATTCTACTCAGCTGTTTGTTGTACTGGCTGGCTCTAAGTTGGACCACATCCGTGTGCCCGTATTTGCCAGCCACGAAAGCCCGTCGCTGGCATAAGAAATGCTTCGGGGTCTTGTCGCCTTCTCCACTTACGCTTTCATTTGCAACACATACTGTGTATTAAAATGCCCGTAGTGGTATGTGTCTCATAGTTGTCCTGAAAGCTTTGTTCATCAGCTTTTACACTCCCTCGTTTTGTACGATCCGGTTCTTTCTAGGCGAGAGAACTGAATCACAGTGGTATATGTCAAGATAAATTCATAAACAGGTAGGAGCAGTTGGCCAACAACAAAAAACCGAGTACACTATCTGTCAAAATTAGTGTTTATTGCAACTCTGATTTTAAGTATGTTACTAGTTCGCGCCATTTTTCGTTGTTTGTATGTGTTATGGTTCTTAACTATAAGGCACACACCCAACCGAACGTAATGAAAACTCGTTGACAGTTGGTGTACTCCGCGAGAAAAAATTGTACTCAGCTGATTACGGTACACTACCTGTAGATGAATTTATCTTGTTGTATGCGTATTAGTGGCCTTCCCTCTTAAGGTGCCATAACTCTATATGTTCTTGTCTTAAGACATGCCAAATTTTGCTATTGTTAAAATTGCACACATGATACGAATGAATCCAATACATGAAAATCACTTTTCAAAACGGCTTCGCCGTTTTAAAAAAGTAATCGCAAAAAAAGGTGACGGTGAAAAACGAACATAGTACCAGCCATAGAGCGGTGCTCTTTTTCTTCTAACAAAAATATAAAGAAATCTGCTGTTTTTGTTGCGAGTTGAATGAAAACAAACCCAAATTAAATTGTTTTCACAACTTAATGATTTAAACAGCTTTCTCACAACTTAAACAATTTGTAGCCATAAACAATTAGCTTTTCCTCACGTTTTTGGGATAATGTCATACAAAAACAAAATACCATGGCGAAATAATAAAAGGTGGTCTCATTTGTACAACAACCGCAAATCGTATGGTGCAATCCGCCATCTTTCCATCAATCTGATTGACGTTGTGCCAACACACACAAAGAAATTTGTGTGCGTGTGTGTATACGTGTGCGTACATGAGCAGATAATATGCGAGAAAGAAGTTTATAACAAAGAGAATGCAAACATTAATCTGACTTCTTAATACCGTCAAACCAGGCCGGCTGTTAACAGCTGTTTGCGTGAGACCACCTTTTTAAATGAGACAACCTTTAAAATAATTCAGCCATGACGGGCATTTAATGAGCAGTGTAAACGGGGTTTAAAAATCTGAATTAAAGGCTCTCGTCAGCTGATTTTATAAAAGAAAAACATATGATCGAGTCATTAAATCCGGATTTAAAGAGCATTGTAAACGGAGTTTTACATTTGCAATTAATTGAAGCGAAATTTATATTGACGCAGCGACACGCCGCGCCAATATTAGTTATTAAGAGGCGGCACGAGCCGCCACCACTATTTATCTTTGTACTGCCGCCGTCAAATAATACTCGGCGCTGTGCTCCGTTGGCATGTCACAATTCTTGTTGAATTCGTGTTGAGAACTTTTCTTTGTCCTCGTTCAAATTAAAAAACCAAACAAACTGATTCTAATTGCAGAAGCATCCGGGTAAGTGCAGTTGCAATGAAAGGTGCATGAAACTTATGAAAATAGCCATAGTAGTTAAGAAATTAAGGCTAAATAAGGGCAAAAATAGTGAACAAAATCCAGAGTGGTGAATACGAGAAACAGCATGCGCATTCATTAAGACGTCATACAGAATACCTTCGTGTTGTGAATGGGAGAACGTCGCTACATATTTAGACATATATGTGTGACTGTATAAAACCATTATGTACATAAATATTTATTAATATCACACAAAGTTGCAATGTAATCTGATTATTTTTTAGTTTTCGAGAAATTTCCAATTGGAGAAATTTCTCTAAGCAGTTTTCCTTTCCTATAGATGTGGTATGTTTACAATTTCACCATTCATTCCTTTTACGTCATACTCACCAACCGTGCTGTGTTGCTGTTTTTTGTAGTTACTATGTGTTATTTGGTTAGGTTGTAAAAAGAGGTAGTATCAGCTTTAGATATTTATTTTATTTAATAGGTTAGATTGTTCAAATTGGGAAAAATACTAAACTTATTCAAAAGATTTGTGGCACATTGCCAATTATTATGAAATTCATACGAACGCCCTTTTGTCAAACACACCTTTATCGTAGTCAGTTGCCATGAATGCGTCTGTAAAAATTTTTTGAATGAACACTTGTGAAATATGCCCTATCGTACTCTGGACTCTGAATGTGTCAAGTTACTATATATTTTTAAAAACTTTCCACAGATTATGATTAATCAGCAAATTCTATCAGGAACATGGGCTGTGTACGTAGAATCTCCATGTCTGTTTGTCAGCTGCTAAGTATCGGAGTTCTTTGAATGATATCTGGGTTTCGTTAAAAAATGTACGTCTCTATGATGTCCATAGTCTTGCTCGTCTCCGCGTACCCTGTGAGTTCCATTCAAGTGCTGCATAACATCTCGCTGTATGGCTATCGTAGCGTTTGTCCAAGCCAATTATAATTCCTTCTTTTTATTTGGGTGTTAATGTTATCCTCGTCGGCTGTTTCAAGAAGTTGCTCGTTAGCTACTACTCTATCCTCCAGATCTTTAATATATTTCGCAAGCATCTGTTGTGAATGTCTGAATTTTGAGTTTAATGGCTGAATTTACGTGCTAAGATTAGCTGTATATTATTGCTTTGAATTTCTATATCCAGTCGCAGCTACGACAGTGGTCGTGTATTGAAAAAGGCCAATAAAACTATATTTAACAATAATAAGCCGAAATTCACATTGTATGTTCTTAGTCTGTTGTTGTTGTAGTCACATTTTCATTTGGAGGTGCCGATCCTCATCAAGCTCTGTAGGTGAGCAAGTTGGTTTCGGTCCAAAAGACCTATCGCCGCGGGAACAGGTTGGCCATTGCTTATTTAAAGCCACCAATAACCCACCTTGTATTTGTGCAAGAGCCGGTGCCGCCCGGCCTCTCACTGAGACTCTCCGCTTGATACCGCTGACTGTCCACGACTGCCGTTGCAGCTACTCCGTACGGACCATTCCACTATCTAAACCTCTCACAGATCGGACCTCAATGTTCCAGGCTGTGTGGCGGTCGCAGCTATCCCGTCTAGGTAATTCTGTACTGCTAGGGAATTTGTGATTGGTATCTATATATACTACTTTATCGTTTGATTTATTTTTCAGCTCATTCAAAATGCTGGTCGAACACCACAGAGTGAAAAAAATATGTTTTTAACAGCACCAACGTCTGACCGGCCTACAGGTCAGATATGATTCATGTTGGAGCTTTTCTGCTCCATCGATAAGGTTTTTTTTAACTCCAACTAGCAAAGACAGAACTAAAGTTTAAATCCGGTTTTACGTGCCGGATTGACACCGGATTGTATACTGAGGCGGCAGCAATACACTGCTACAACAGCAACATAAAGTTGAAATATTTTTCTTTTATTTGGATTGTGGCTAGCCTCACGACACGGGATGGATTACAACTCAACTATAGTTGGGGATGAATTCTAGAAATAAAAATTAGTATAAAAATTAAAATTGTTTGTCCGGTTTATTCATTATTAGTGCTTGAACTTTCAGCTATTATGCAAATTGTAAAAAAGTATGCAATTCAATACACAAGTGAAAAGTTCTATAACAAATTTGCATTGTGGCAATGCAACAGAAACTGAGTTGCAATCCATAATGGACCTATAAGCCTCCGGCTGACTGAGATTCCATAACCAAATACATATCTTCCTTTTTTATACTATTACCTGACGCCCTTCGCTTTTCATCCTAATTACCCTCTTCTATTCGTAAATCAAATTCGTTGGATAGATTCAGTTTATGATGTTTTTGCTTCTTATGTGGATGTCGGGCTTCTTACTCGACATCTAAATTTTAATATGGCTTGATTCCATTGGATACATGCAATTTGAAGCCGTTGCTTTATTTATTTACAAAAAAAGGATTATTATGACTGCTAAGGCTTCTCCATTAAAAAAAAGGACATTCAAAACTTTTCTTTTTTGTTCAGCTAGAGGTCATGAAAACAATTGTTAAAAAACTGTTGGCATTTTTTTTTGAAAATTGTTTTATTATTGAAAAATCCAATATTTTGAAAACCTCCGGTTTTCTTCCTTAGGGAATTTTAATTATTCTTAACAATTTCAAACCATTTTCTTCAAACAATGTAAAACCTATACATTGTTTTAATTAGACGCGATTTCAAACCTCTATAGGCCACTAGACCATATGGGAACACAAGAGGGAATATTCAACGACTAATATCCGCGTTTGTAATCATTCCAAATCGGTTTGAATAAAACGAGTTTAATCCCGGAGTACTTTTTTGATACTCATTTATTTCTTCAAAATCTCATCCTTATATATAAACTTAAAACTAACTACAAACTAAATATCCTAAGAAAGGCAGGCAAATCTAAAAATAATCACTTTGGGAAAATAAGATCATAAACAAAGACGATAAACATCCTATGCAGATACTAAATAAATTTGTCCAGCTGCAAGCCATATGCTTGCCATTCAGACCGCTGTGTTTTCTGATAATCCCTAACTATTTCCTTATCTACGCACATTAAAAACTATCTTCCACTTATCCCTGTGCGATGCGTTGGCTAGGTAAAAATATAAACTCTTATCACATTTATGCCTGCCCTTAAAACTATCCTTTAAAATAAACAAAAAATGGAAAGTATCTTATCTATTCGTTCTCAAGGCTAAAACATTTCCATGACACACATCAACTAATATCCCATGTTTAGAAATCTAAACATTCTGCGGGCGGCCAAAAATAATTATGAAATAGCTCTACTTATAAACTGTAAAAATTCAGCAAAATGGACTGTAATTCAAATATATATGTTAAAATCTAAACATCCCGAGGACGAACAACAACTATGTTACTTTCTCTTGTTAAATACTTATAGATTACATAACTTAAAAATAATATTATTAAAATAGAGGTAGAGATTAGTGAAATATGACCACTGATGTGATGCCATGATAGCTCCTTAAGGTGGATCGGATTCGCCTTCATCATTTTAATTTCTTCCTCCAATCCTTGAATCGTTGACGAATGATCGATTTTATTGTAGTTTAGCTCGTCCACCATCGCTATGTCCTTCACCTCTCTCAAGATATATGATGTGGAATTATAGGACATCTCAGTTTTTGCTTCTTGTGACGCAGTTAATACGGTTCGTCCAATCCTAGCAGTACACCCAGGCTGGAGAGTGATGATACCTAGGCCTGGTAATTCAAATACTCCTTTAGTGCGCTCAGCACATAGAATATGGGCCGAAACTTGATCTTTAGTTTTAAACAACCATGACCCTCTTGTCTTCAGCTCAATCCAAAAATTCCTGTTCTGAGTCTTCAAAAACTGGCAGCCATATTTACTTGTTGGCTTAAGCGCTGCTAGCTCACATGAATGATCGTTGGCGTCTTCCCAGGCCCAGTTGCCTCTGCAAAGAAATTCATCTTCACCAGTTAGCTGACATTGGTTCATCGATGACTGCGACAGTAGATGATAAGCATCCATTTCATAGTTGTAGGCCAGGAACTGCTGTCTTAAAGCTGCTACCATTGCGGTTCCGTTTCTCACCATCGGCAGTGGTACGACGCGGAATATTTCTGCTGATGATTTTTCTACCAAGGGAATCTGCACGTCAATCACTAATTTTTCTTCCACCAGCAGACCATGCGCCGTCATCACCTTGTATATTGCCTGCAAAACATCGTCCTTCTCACCAGGCAACCTTAGTCCTTTAGGTAGCTGATCCTTTATTTTCATCACCTCTGCCTGCAACTGGTTTGGCCGTACTAAATTTGGATTTACTTTTCCATGGTTGATGTCAATTAATAAGCCAATTACCCTGGCTTGAATATGTTCCACTTCAGTAAACAAGCTGCTAAGTTGATCGGCTACCGCGAAGAAGTCCATCGCCTTTTTGAAGAGGGAATAGTCAGTGTTCAGCATCTGACTTATGTTTTGCACCTTCTCATTCAGCTCTTTAAACTGTCCATTTATTTCATCCGTGGTCTTTTTCAGCACATTAAGCGTTGCTTCCACCACAGACGTTTGCTTCTCAGCCAAATATTTCAAGTTGTGCTGATTTTCAAGTACATTTTTCATATTTGCTTCCATACTCTCTCTGTCGTCCGCATCCATTACTCCGAAAAGAATGTGGAAAAGAGACCCAACAAACTCTAAAGGAGCCCTTTTATTTCGTTGGCGTTTTTTGTGTGAGAGTAACAAGTGCCAATTTTGACTACCCCTTCTTGAATGATTTCATGATATAAATCTGCACCAATTAATAAGTCAATTCTATCGGACTTATAGAACAGCGGATCAGCCAAACAGTAATTTCGCCAGCTCTCCACACTGACGTTCAAATTTCTATCAGGTTGCGCTGAAGATAATGTTGACAACACCATAGCATTTATAACATGAACCGCATCGCTCTCAAACCGTGGTTTGATTTCAATTTGCATGATGGCTTTTGATCTGCCGACTGTCGTGTTACCCAGACCCACTAAATCTGTAACTAACTTCTTTCTGGGTAACCTCAGTATTTGGGCTGCCTCTTCCGATATTGAAGTGCGTAGAGATCCTTGATCGATTAAGGCTCTCATTAAAATTTGCTCACCACTTGCAGCCTTTACTCGTATTTGTGCTGTTGCCAACAGAGTGACAGCATTGCCTTCCATAGTTAATTGAGCTTTGGAGTTTGATCTCTGAGTTTCCTGCGTTTTGTTTCCTTCGACGTGAAGCATAGTAATATGTTTTCCGCCGCACTTGTCGCACTTGGTGTTAAATTTGAAGCATTTCTTTTCCGACGGGTGACTCAAACAAATTTTGCACATTTTCATTTTTTGTGCCCACGCACCTTTTTCAGCTGGTTGCAGTTTCAAAAATTTGTAGCACTCTTTTAACCCATGTCCTGATGCTTGACAAAATGCGCACGATCGTTGAGTTGTTTGGTATGACTGTGTTGTTTTTGCTCTTTGATGCGTGTTTCCTTTTTTGCTGTATACCGCTTCCAAAGCCAAGTATTGCTGCTCCAGAAAAGACAGGACATCCTCTAGCCTTTGGACTTCTTTTGATTTCTGGACCCATTGCTCATATTTCAGCAATCCTTCCTTATCTAGCTTTCTAATAAGGATCCGAGCAATGAATGGATCTGCCTCGTCTACCTTCATTCCCATAGCTTTCAATGCATGTAATGATTCCGTAGCCGTATCCAATAGCTGCTTTATACTGTTGCTATACTGAATATTTATTATGCCGTGGTCGATGATCTTGTCAAACAATGTGCAGAATAACAGCCGCCGGTTATCGTATCTCTGCTCCAGTATCTTCCATGCCGCACTGTAGTTCTCCCCTGTCACTTGAAGATGTTGTATTAAGCGAGCAGCATCACCTTTCACCACACTTTTAAGTCGATAAAATTTTTCGACTTCCGATAGCCTTCTGTCCTCCTCTACTAACTTTGTAAATATTTCTTTGAAGGAATTCCAATCGTTGATATACCCACTGAATATGGGCACTTTTAACTCTTCCAATCTAATTAAACTTGTTGATCCTGTATTTTGCATTGTTTCCACACGTTCTTCAATTTCCACACAGACATCCACGTATCTTTCCCTGATACAGTCCCAAGCTTCAATCATGTCTAAATCATCTTCGTCATCATCATCAATAATTATTTCCACTATTGATTCCAGTTGTCCATACTCTGATTGCAACGCCAGCCATTGCATATTTAAATAACTTTTATTCGCAGTTGGCAATCTGCTTTCTATTACTTCCAGCTTTCTTGTAATAGTTCTATACTTCAATTCAAATTTTCTTCTTAGCTTCGACACAGGCTTTTCTTGCTCTCTGCTAATTGCCTGATCTCTCGGCTGGGTGTTACTCTCATTTGCCGTTTGTTCGCTAGGTGCCAATGCAGCTGCACCTTGCGTTACCATTAATTTTTTCTCCGCACTGCCTTGCGTTATCTCTGCGTCCTGATTAGCTGCCACTTTGGCTGAGGCTCCTTTTTCTTGCTGCTCAAACCCTTGCACAATTTTATCCATTTTGCTAATTGCTTCTTCTACTCGTCTTTGCAGCTCCTGGACCTCTTCTTCATGCCCACTGGACGACTTTCCGATATCCTTGTTTAACTTGTTGTAGCCTACAATGATTTCCTGCAGCCACTTTCTATTTTTCTTGACAACTGGCAGTAACATTTCCTCCACATCGAGGTCAACTGCTTTTACTGCCAACAAATGTTCAAGGTTTTTCAATTTCTCCAACAGAGAATCCGATTGACTCCTTGTGAACATTTTTCTTTCAATTTTAAATCACTTACACTGATTCGATACGTGTATTAAATCTTTGTTTATTCTTTACTACTTTGCAAGAATCACCAACTTTTACTTTAAACACACTTAACCGTACCGAAGGTTCGAAGGACCAATGAATAAAACGAGGTTAATCCCGGAGTACTTTTTTGATACTCATTTATTTCTTCAAAATCTCATCCTTATATATAAACTTAAAACTAACTACAAACTAAATATCCTAAGAAAGGCAGGCAAATCTAAAAATAATCACTTTGGGAAAATAAGATCATAAACAAAGACGATAAACATCCTATGCAGATACTAAATAAATTTGTCCAGCTGCAAGCCATATGCTTGCCATTCAGACCGCTGTGTTTTCTGATAATCCCTAACTATTTCCTTATCTACGCACATTAAAAACTATCTTCCACTTATCCCTGTGCGATGCGTTGGCTAGGTAAAAATATAAACTCTTATCACATTTATGCCTGCCCTTAAAACTATCCTTTAAAATAAACAAAAAATGGAAAGTATCTTATCTATTCGTTCTCAAGGCTAAAACATTTCCATGACACACATCAACTAATATCCCATGTTTAGAAATCTAAACAGGTTTGTTAAAGTTAAAATAAAAAAAAAGCTATTCCGCCACTAGAACGTATGAATGTTTTTCAAGTACTAAGACTCAACCGTAGTAAACGATAGCCAGCAAATAAAATGACGAGAATGAATGCCATAAGCTGATGTTCGATTGCGATCCGAAAAGCCTCCGGCTGACAGATTCCATAGCCAAACAGAAGTCTTCCTTTTTTCTGCATTTTGCCTTTATTCTACTTTCTCTATAAACAAACCAAATTCGGTGGAAATATTCAACTTGGAATGTTTCTGCTTCTTCATTGATTTTTTTTACAAGTGTTGTCTTACCCCACATCTCCATTTTGTATTTCTGCCGACAATAACTCCTCTTGTACAATATCTCGTATGAACACGATTTTTTCATGCATGATCTAAGGCTATTCCGGCATTTGTCGGTAATTATGTCCGTAGCAGGTAAAGCGTAGCTCGGAGAACAACTAGATTTATAAGTTCGCTTCACTTTATCCCATTAGTCCTTCGTCGAAATGTCAAACTGATTACATATGGGATTTCAATTTCAATTACCATCGTATTAAGTGGTGACAAAAGCAAATATTGTGAAGAAAATAAATGCATTATTTTGTATATACGGTGCTTTCGCATTAAATAAACTTTGTTCCACGATTAAATTGACACAAAGCCAAATTTTCTACAATAGTGGATATGCAACAATTTTCCCATCGATTTCTTGAAAACAAAGATATACGAATTTTCTTAACATTTTGAGAGACCGTAACTTGAAATCTTAGTAGCTGATACTCGAATAAAAAGAACGAAAGCAGAAAAATACCACTAAGTCAGTCCCTGCTGCACCCTATGAGTGCATCCTGGGGTTTGACTTAGGCACGCAATGGTCAGAATTGCGTTATATAGCAGATAATTGACTATGCATATTAAAGTCTGCTTATAACAGGTGTAAGTCTATAAAGAAATGGGAACAAAACCCAGGGAATTAATCTCCCTCGAATAAAATCCTCCTATTCTGATTGATTGGGAAGAAAAAAAAATTGGGAGAAGTAATTTCGAATATTCGAAAACAGCTATTTAGCTTCAGCTGTTTTATTTTGGCTAAACATTTGGCAATTATTTTTTGGAAAAAAGGACACAAAATCAAAAAATAAGCAAAAAAGAAGTCATAAAGGTTGTTAAAAAGCTTACAAACACGTTTAGTGCTGCTTTTATAATGTTTGTTTTAGTTTTTTGTATTTTAATAGTGCACAATTATGGCCTACAGTTGTCACGATATTTCTGCTTTGTGATAACAACTTTCCGTTTTCATCCAACAAACGTTGGCTAAAATGAGATGCTTCCAGAGTGGTCTGGTTGACAGATAAATGGATAAATTGCGTCGTGTTGTCCCAGGTTGCATGAGGGGCACACATCGTGCACGTTGACATTTTTCCTTGTCAATGAGAGTTTAGATTGCGGAATCTGCCGGATCCTTCTTGGGCAGAACTACTTTAATGAGTAGTATAGAGGTTTGCTTCTACTTGGTAGTCATGAATGCCGTGGTGGTGTGCCTGATACACTGCTTTATCTAAATGCCTACTTTTATGAAGCTATTTGAAGATCTTATAAACATATACGGGAGGCGGCCGCCGCGATATTAAACAAAAAGTCAAGAAGGGTACCAGAACTCGCTGTGCCAAACTTCATTGAAATCGGGTGATAAATGCTCCTTTTATAGGCTCATTATACTATATGGCAGATATATACAAATATGGTCCGATCTGGACCACATTTAACATGGGTAGGGGTCTACCAGAAAACACTGTGCCGAATTTCATCGAATTTAGATAATAAATGGATCCTTTATGGACTCAACAACACTTTGCAGAAATAGATAGGGGTCTACCAGAACTCACTTTGCCAAATTTTATCGAAATCGGATGAAAAATGGCCAATTTATTGCCTCAAGACTTTAAGTCTGGAGATCTGTCTATATAGCGGCTATATATGACTCAAATCCTATTTTAAGAGATCAGAAGATCAGGTTTATATACAAAGAATACGAAAACATCAAAAATTGTTTGGAAAATATTTTTATGTCGAAGATATCGGCAAAATAATAAAAACGTAAATAAATACCCAAAGAAGGTATTTATTGTGTATTTACCCAATAAATACCCAAGCGATGGGTATTTACCCGGTAGAAACCCATCTATAGCCATTCAGAATATGGGAAAAGGGAGCAGGAAAAAAATTCCTAGGGAACTGTTATTCAGAATCGGGCTGAACAGCGTCTTAGGCTACGGGAAACCATCTAATTTCATTGACGATAAAATCGTGTCAATGTTTTTGTGTGCACCTTATTCATCGCTGTCGCTGAACTGAACTTCATATCATCGGGATATAACAAAAGCGAATCCAGACTAATTTTCAATTATAATTCTAGCAATTGCCATACTGATTAAGACTGATGTCACGTGTAGTGAAATGTATACTTACAGTTGCAACGACGCTCCTTACTCTGGGGTCTGATTAAAGGTTAATGTAATTTTAAAATCAATTTATATCTCTAGGCACATATTTTCATTCTCTTTTTCAATGATCGATTTATGACTTACAGCCAGTTTGGCGTCGGTTATAAAATGAAGCCCCAATAACTGTTGTATTTATGGTGGGGTATGTGTGTGTGTGTTATTTTTCAATTGTGTTCATTAATGTAGGTTGCAAAAGCGAGACAGATAATGATTTCTCACTACTATTACTTAATTGTTTATTTGGTGGCTTTATACTTTTTGTTTATTGGATTATCCACTATAGTTCTTGCATTCCGTGTTCTCTCATCTTTCGGTGGGTATCTCGCCATATTGCTAACGAATGACAAAGTTAGCTATTTTTTAATTTGTTTTGTTGTTGATTTTCTCACTGTTTTCTTTTTGCTTGCGCTTTACAGTTTTTATTTTATGTCGCTGCATATTCAGATTCGATGCAGAACGAAAAGTTTTTAGATACAATACATTTTTTTGTTAGAACCGCACAGCCAACTGTTCTGGATTAAGCAACAGCTGTACATACATAAATGTGTTCGTTCATACATACAAATGTACATACAGGCGTATGTCCATATTGGTTATACGGTGTATGTGCGTTTTTTTTGTGAAGGTCAATGTAAAATGATTTTCTTCGACTTTTGAATTTATTATTTATTTTTAATGTTGAATTGCTTTTTGTGGAGCATCTTCATCACGTCTACTTGATTTAGTATCTACATCTTGTGTTTTGATTTTTGTTTTCTTTTCTTGTTTCCTCTGCTGATGTTTAAAGCAAGTCTATCTGTAGATTTTGTTTTGGCTTCTGTCGATTGTTGTGTTATTTTGTTTACAAATCGACGAGAGTAAATACTAAGAATATTAATAATTTTGTTCGCGCTGACTGAATATACATATATACGACGTGTGTAGTGTCCAAATTGCTTAGGTAATCTTTTTATTTTTGTATTGATGGTGGTCTTAGATAATACCGGTCGAAGAAAATTTTCTTCTTAAACTTGAACTTGACAAGAAATCTATGTTTTTACTTGGCCATTTGTGGGGGATTGCTTTTTCCAAGGCCGCATTATAATGCACATTTGCTTTGAAATAAATAAAAATTGTATATTTATGTACCTACCTACTAGGAAAAGAACACTTGTTTCTTTTAAGTTACAGTTTACTAAAGGGTTGTCGAAATTGGTTAATGTGGTAATTGTATCATAGATGCGTTTTTGCAATTAATACGATATAAATACAACATACCAACGCATGGCCCTTGAAGCCATCACACCTAATATGATTGAAAAGTCTTCTAACCAAAGACGAATCGCGTCCCATAGTGGTTGGTGTGTGTTGCTACCGTTGGCTTTCCTTTTCCATTTGCATCTTCGATCATTCAGCTCGTCTCGAAAGAGAAACAAACAAAAATTAATAAATATAAATGTTATAACGTTTCTATCGGTCCCAGCGCCTTAAAAGAATTCCGCGTGGAGTCTATTTGCACAATACCAGGTGTTTTTTAAGAAATGGTTCTAGGTGATCTTTGTTCATTATTGCTAAAACCCTTTCAATAGTGAATAGGTGTTGTTTTTAAAAATAGTTCCAGGTGATATTATTTTTCGCTATTAAGGCTGGTACAAGGCAGCCGGTTGTACGTACCGGATTGACCCGATGAAATTCTTCATCGGCAAGGGCTGCCGTCTCAGTGTACAACACACTGCTACAACAACAACAACAACTATATTCGTTTTTTTTACAGATGAAAACACTTGTTTTTCACGGTTACTTTTTGAAACACTACAAAAATCTCAATGATAACATCATATTTTAATGAAAACTTTTTCATAAGTAATGAGCATAGAGCGGATATATATGTACTTTTTTATATATGGACCGATTTTGACTAAAATTTGTATTTCGGCATTATTTGGTGTAAGAAAACGAATTTTGACGTCATGTTGTTGTTGTTGTAGTAGCAGTGTGTGGTACACTGAGGCGGCAGCCCTTGCCGATGAAGGAATTCATCGGGTCAATCCGGTACGTACAACCGGCTGCCATGGGATTGAATTTTGACGTCATATCTGATATATGCAAAAAATATGCAAAATGTACGAGCCAAAATAGATGAGTTTAGAACCTTAAATGAATTAATGGTTTGAGTTCTAAGTACTTTTGTGGGTATAAATGTCCTCTTTAAGCTCATTTTTCTCCAACTGTATCATAAGAACCTACTATGTCCAAATTTGTACCGGTCTCCCGATTTAGAGTCTTAGGCCTATAAAAGCCACATTTATTATTCAATTTTGCTTAAATTTGGCACAACGAATTGTGTCTGTGCGGATAAGGCTCAGATCGATCTATATCTCAATATAGCTTCCATATAGGCCGATTTCCCGATTTAAGGTTTTAAGCCCCTAAAAGCCCTATTTATTACCCAATTTGGCTGGCATTTGGCACAATCAGTTGTGTTTAGATGTTTGATATCTGTGCCGAATATGGTTCAGATCGGTCTATATCTTTGCATAGCTCCCATGTAGAACCATCTTCCGATTTAAGGTCTTAAGCCCTTAAAAGCCGTATTTATTTCCCGATTTCGCTGAAAATCGGCACAGCGAGTTATGTTTAGACTTTTGAGAAATGTGCCGAATATGGTTCAGATCGGTCTATATCCTAGCATAGCTCCGATATAGACCGATCTCCCGATTTAAGGTCTTAGGCCCTTAAAAGCCGTATTTATTTCCCGATTTCGCCGAAAATTGGCACAATTAGATTTTTGATATCTTTGCCAAATATGGTTGAGAACGTTCTATATCTTAGCATAGCTCGCATATAGACCGATGTCCCGATGTAAGGTTTTAAGCCCATAAAAGCCGTATTTATTACCCGATTTGGCTGAAATTTGGTACAATAAGTTGTATTTAGATCTTTGATATTTGTGCGGGTATGGTTCAGATCGGGTATATCTTAGCATAATTCCCATATAGACTCATCTCCCGATTTAAGGTCTCAGGCCGTTAAAAGCCGTATTTTTTTCTCCGATTTCGCTGAAAATTGGTACAATGAGTTGTGTTTAGATTTTTGATATCTGTGCCAAATATATAGTTTAGATCGGTCTATATCTTAGCATAACTCCCATATAGAAAGATCTCCCGATTTAAGATTTTAAGCCCATTAAAGTACTTATTACACGATTTGGCTGAAATTTGGCACAACCAGTTGTGTTTAGATCTTTGATATTGTGCCGAATATGGTTCAGATCGATAACTGGCGTTTTTTAGCCAACAAATATGCAAAAGATGTGCAAAATAAGCAAAATATATGCAAAATATGCGAAATATATGCAAAAAATATGCAAACAAATGCAATATATGCAGTTTGCATAAAATATGCAAAAATTTCTTAGCGTTTTCTAAACCTATTGGTTTGTCCAAAAAGTAATTGCGGATTTTTTAAGAGAAAGTAAATGCATTTTTAATAAAACTTAGAATGAACTTTAATCAAATATACTTTTTTACACTTTTTCTAAAGCAAGCTAAAAGTAACAGCTGATAATTGACAGAAAAAAGAATGCAATTACAGAGTCACAAGCTGTGAAAAAATTTGTCAACGCCGACTATATGAAAAATCCGCAATTTCTTTTTGGGCAACCCAATACATTCGATGAAACGAATTTCTGTGTTTCCGATGCTCCAAAAATATAAGCATTTCCATATGAATTCGCTCTCTATTAATGAGGGTATGAAATCAGCAAATTTGTCAAAATTTTGCTTCAAAATATATTATCTAAAAAAAGTAATCATGAACAAATTTCATGAAAAAGTGAATATAGCACCACCCTTTAAATTTTAAATCCTTTCATTAGTGAACAGACACTTTCAATTTGCCTTGTAATATTGTGCACTGAAATAAAATTGCTACCGTCAGCTATGGTAAACATTTCTAATTATAGTCTGTACTAAATAAGTCTTTCGTTGCAGTTCCATTGCTAGAACTAAACAAAAAAAAACTTACTGTACGGCAAGACATAAACGATTGAGTATTTGTAATTACTTGTTTAGTGCTGTTAAAACGTCTATTTAAATACAAAATATATTTATATTTTTGCCAAGAACTTACCATTGCTTACCATCTAAACAATGAGGCATTGGTTGCATTTTACAATCTAATTTGCAGGTATAAACTTTTTATTTATAATCTGAGTCATATAATGAAGGTTAATTGTGTCAATTTCCATGGTTAAATGGCCGAAAATTAAATGCCAGCTTGCATTTTTAAAGGGAGTCGTAATAAACATATTCTTAGACTTTTCAGACTGAATGGGTAAACACAAGTAAATGAATTTTTGAAAGCAAAAACACTTCCTAAAATTGTCATTGTTATGAAGCAAACAATGGGAACATAAATGATTTACCTGCATTTATGCGCAAGAAATAATTCAAGCTTGTATTTTTTTTTTGTGAGTTCGTTAATATTGAAAAAATTATGTGTTATCACTAAACTTGGGTTTCGCTCTAGATGTTGTTGTTGATGTTACCACATTTTCATGTGGAGGTGGCGATCCTCGTCAAGCTCCTGTAGTTGAGCAAGCTTTTTCCGGTCCAAAGGGCCGATTGCCACAGGAACATGGAGGCCATAGTTAATTTAAGGGCGCCAATAACTCGCCTTGTCATATCGAGCATCATAGGCATAACTCGCCTTGTCATATCGAGCATCATAGGCACTCAGTATTTGTGCAAGAGCCAGTGCCACCCGACCTCTCACTAAGACTCCACTCGATACCGTTGATTGTCTGCGACTGCCGTTGCAACTACTTCGTATGGAGCATTCCACTATCCGCAACCTGTGGACGCATCCGGTAGCTCGCATAGGGCGGATTCATATCCGCACCCTTTTCCAACCTAACTTAACTTATGTGTGTTTCCCTTTATAAGTTTGGTTCCACATGTTTTCGTTGTGCAACTTAAATGCATATCGTTGAATCCTTTTTATGGGCCGACATATTTTTGATTTCGAATTCACAATAGTCTGAAATTCTTCGACTGACAATACCAATGGTTGTATATAAATTATTCCCTAATCCCTTTTGCCTTATTCTAAACAAACTTCGCAAAAAGGGAAATATCGCCCAGGGAATAAAGTAGCTATTCAGAATCGATATAAAAATGAGAATGAGACGGTAAAACTTGGGCAAAATTCCCACAAACAAATGAAAGGGAGCTAGGATAAAAAATTATGAATTTTATTATTGTGGAAATTATTTTTCACTTTTCATCAAAATCCTAGTTTATGTGACATGAAATTTGCTTAATCTTTTCAATTTAATTGGCACTCCGTTCCGAGTCGGGTTCTTAAAGGAGGTTCCTTACCATTGAGTTTAAAGTAGAATCGGGCGGCACTAAATGATGTGCAAGAAGTCTTCTGCCTGTTCCTTAATGGAATGTTTGTGGGCAATTATTCAAAGATAATTGGCGCCACATTTGGCAGCATTTACTCCACAGGAGAAAGAATAAATCCATACGTCGCTTTTCGGCAACAATATGTCCAGCAGCTGTCCCAACCACCAATAAAAGCGGCCGCCGCCCAGAAATGTCAATTAGATCTTCAAGTTCTAGCTCCATAAAAGTAGGCCTTTAGATAAAACGGCGTATCAGGCAGACCACCAGAGCATTTATGACGGCGAAGGAAAAACAAATCTCTATATTACGATTCAGCCACCTTAATTCCGTTTGGCAAGGGAAAACGCCAACATGCAGGATGTGTACCCCGCATGCAACCAGGGACAACACCACACAATTAATCTGCTATTTTCGCTATTTTCAAACATTCGAAATTCCCTCTCCCAAAAATTTCCTCTACCCATTCAATCAGAATAGGAGGAATTTATTCGAGGGAGCTTACATTTATAATTTTGCTCCTTACATACTCCGTTTGGCAAGGGAAAACGCCAACATGCAGGATGTGTACCCCGCATGCAACCAGGGACAACACGACCCAATTAATCTGCTATTTTCGCTATTTTCAAACATTCGAAATTCCCTCTCCCAAAAATTTCCTCTACCCATTCAATCAGAATAGGAGGAATTTATTCGAGGGAGCTTGCATTTATAATTTTGCCTTAAAATAGGTATATTTGACAGTTCTATAAAGGAAATATGTTAAATAAACCTATTTCGAATCTCCATTAAGTTTTGTGAATAAGGCCGTTAGAATATCACCTAATTTGGATGTTGATATACCACAAAATTTAACTTGTGAAAATATGAGTTGGTAGCACTCCTATTATTTTGTTTATATAAACATTTCGCCAAAATCCGGTGAAAAATGCAAGATTCTGAACGTATAGCAGCTATACCGAGATATGGTCCGATCTGTAGTAAACTCGCCACAATTCATTGTTCAAAATTTTGCCAAAATCTGGTTATACGAGTTTTAATGGGAACAAGACCATAACTCCGGAGATTGTTAAAATTTGCATATCCAAATGTGATCCGGTCTGCACAATATTCAGGGAGGAAGTGTATGGGGTTTAACATAGTTCACTCTATTTAATTTCAACAAAATCGGAGAATAAATGTGCTATTTATGGGTGAAAGACCTTCAATGGGAAGATCTGTTGTCTATATGGGGACTATACCCAAAAATGATTCCTTCTGACATAAACATAAAGAAATTAGTTGTTGTCCGTCGAATGAAAGCAACACCAAATTATATTGTTTTCATAACTTTATGATTTTCAATTTCACTTGTGTACACTTTAACAATTTGTACGCGTAAAAAAATCAGAGTTTGCTCACAAAAATGATAAATGGTGTGACAATTTTGACATACATGATGAATTGCAAAAGTGACATGTCATAAGACAAGCACATATAGTGTAATGGCAGCTTTAAGCAACTATTGTATGCGAATTCACTTATTGTTCATAAAATGGACTATATAGAAATTCGCTTTTAGTCCAATTTGCGATATAAGCCACTAATTTCGCAACGAGTGGACTTTGAACCAATTATACTGTAATAATTAAATTTGATATTATTAACTGATTGTCAAACAAAGCAGAATTCCCTTTCTTTGTTGCTTAGAGTTTGACTTCTTTATCGAGATTTGCGCCTGATATGAAATTGGCTGTGTTTATCGCCGAAATAGGTATAGAAAAAGGTGTTTTTTTTTTCGTTTTTTAGAAAATGATTTTTGCTATTGTACTGGATTCTTTTGTTCTCCCAAGCAGAGACTTTGCGCTTATAACTTTTTGTCAACATTATTTTATTTAATTTTAACATGGCTTTTATTTTTCTGAATTGAAATCATGTATCAGGATGCATTTATAATGTGAGGTCATGCGAACAGCTGAGTATAATTTTTTTATATATGTTTTGATTTTGCAGTAAATCTGTCAAAAATGTCAAAGGCTCGATAACACAGCTGCAAAAAAGAAATTCTATTTGATCCAATAATATACACATAAGCAACAAAACAGTGTTATAAAGATGAAAATACAAATATAAAACACATTTGAAGAATATAAGTTGTAAAACAAAGTTTATTTCTTAAACCACTTTGACATTTCAATTTACGGCATTTACCACTCAAGGTCTATACGACCGATCGCCGCGGGAACATGATGGCCATTGGTTATTTAAAGGCGCCAACAACTCGCCTTGTCGTATCGAGCATCGCACTGAGAATCTCTACTCAATACTGCCGATTGTCCGCGATTGCAGTTGCAGCTACCCCGTATGGAGCATTCCACTATCCGCAACCTGTGGACATGCCCGGTAGCTCCCATCTAAGTTTCTCGTGATAACGATAAACACCACACAGATTCCAGCCTGTGTGATGCTCATAATTATCCACGGCCGTTAAAAACCGAAAGTTCGATTTTGGGCATGCTCTCTTGAGCAAATTTTATTCGAATTCTTTGTAGATTTTGTTAACCGTTTGGTAGATTTCAATAACTAGTATCTAAATCTGCACCCATCTCGATCAAATCAAATAGTTTGGATCGACTTAGTGATTCAGAGCCTTTAAGTATGGTATAAAGAAATTGGTACCACTGTCAGAAAAAAATAAATAATTAAAAGAAAAACTAAAGAATTACCAAATTATTATTTTTTATCAGCTTAAACTATATATTGAACGAATGAAATAAAACTCATTAAAATCATACGAGTTTGTATACATATCTGAATTTACGAATACCCCTAATAAATGATGGAAGCCTCAATGGACATGAAAACACCAACAAAATCCAGCTGTACATAAATTTATATATTTGCGAACAATATGGCAAATGGGACACGAGTGCTTATTGCCAGAGACGACTATAGGAAGCCATATTTGTTTCAATCCCATTTCATACCGCACAAGTAGAAGATTTTCACTTTTTTACATTGCTCAGCTGCTTTTGCTGACATCCATTCGCACACACCAGTGGCTAATGTTTTCGTTTCAATTTACCACAACATTCCCTCACGGTCAAATCCAATCGTAGAGTGTGTGTGGAAGAACTCGAAACACATACAAGCTGAAATAAAAACACATACTCATCACCATCATCTGACTTCGGAATACAGTTCAGCAGTTTAGTTTCTGTTTAACAACAATTGAGAAAGCAACACTACAGAAGAAGAAAACAAAAATTCAGAAATATTTCATCCAATCAACCAACCACCCAAACCAATTAATTGAAAGATATATAAGAAAATTGAAAAATATAAATTTTTCGTGTGTCCAAATCAATGTATAAAAAGTTGTGTTAAAAATTTCATGTGAATGAATTCGAAATGTTTGTCGTTTCGTAAGCCCGTAGCAACAAACACTAAACAAATGTTATATTAACTCAAGCCTCCCAGAAAAATCGATTCGCTTTGCCAGAGAGAACACAAAAGCAGAAAACATGAATTGTTGAAACAAATTTTTGTAAAAAAAATTTTGTTTCAAGTACCTTAAAAGATCGATTGAAAGCTGCAAAAACAATAATCACCATCATCATTGTATAATTTCGAAAGAAGTTGCATTTTTGCGTAACATTTGTGATAAATACAAATTAATTTAATAATTTGTTAATTTAAATAAAATATTTAAAATAAGTTTTTTACACAACAAACAAACAAGTACAAATTAGTTAAAAGCCTACTAGACTAATAAGACACTTTTGTACTGATTATCATCCTTCGTATCCACACAACGGCAAAACAATAAAAAAGAACTCTGCACCAATGGCACAGATTTGATAAAAAAAACTTCACAACTCAACGACCTAAAAGTGCAATAAATATTAACCAAGTGACATTCCCACCCGCGTATCAAAATGGCTGTCAAAATGTAAGATATCTACTTTGCATAATATTACTACTATTTGTTTTATTTTTATTCTACAATGAAAAAAGTTTTCAAAGGCGAAATTTCGTTAAAAAAAATACATATATACATCAGAAAATTCAAACAAAGGCTTTTGTATGTATTTGAAAAATTTAACGTCTGTGTGTGTTTATTGAGATTGTTTTAGCTCTCGCAGTTTCTTTTTATTATTTTGACATTTCTGGTAATGGGAGAGTTTCAAAGTTAAATGTTTCATTCCGAATTGGTTCGCAAAGCAATTTTTTCCAATTGCAATTATTATTGTATCTTTTGTTTTGTAATCTTTTGTTTCAAGTCAAAAAAACAAAACAAATCTTATATCAAAGCCAATATCTATATTATTTTATTAAAGCACCAGCAATTCTTACAGTTCTCTTGAAAACAACGATTTCTTTAGATCATATGATTAGGTTTGTGTCAAAACCTTCAAAGCTTCTACGTTGCCAGATGCGTTGTTTTGTGTTAGGGATTTTATAAAGCTTAATAAATCTAGTGTATAAAAAGTTACTTCAACAAAGTCATTAATATGTTGCCTTTTGTATCATAGAAAATGATTATTTTATAAATGAATGTACCAAATATATTATTAAATTCATATGCAATGCAAGTTTGCCCATATACATTTCATTAAGGGACATATCCATGATAAGAGGCCTGCTTTTCAAAGACGAGTCCGAACAGCTTGCCGCAGTGCGACACTTCTTTATAAAGAAGTTGTTACAAGCTGTCATACCAAATGGTACAGTATCTATCAAATGACGCCAGCGTAAGGAGGGGTTAACCTCCGCTGAAATTTTTTTCTGGTTCTAGCCAGGATTTGAACCCTGCCGTCATAGGCGGACATGCTAACCTCTGCGCTCAGGTGGCCTCCTATGTTGTATGTATGCAAATGCCAATTTTCCCTTGTATATTCCGTTATGGAACAGGTTAGTATGTAGTTTTACTTTATTTCTTTGCTAAATTCTTGAGCCAGACTATTATTAATTTTCTTTGCCTATAGTTGTTTCCATTCAGTTAAACATGGTTTAGCCGAAAAAATGTCGATGATGTATGTTGCCAAAGCTATCAATATAAAGCGAATTAAAACCATATTTCGTTTGCAATTCTTTCAGTCGGATAAATATATATATGTATAATATATATGTATTATATATACATACCTATAGCTGTATGTTTTGTTGACCTAATTGGCAGAAAAATGTTTATGGTTTCTAACCAATAAGTGCAAAGGATTCTGTTTCAAATGGTTCATAACAATTTGTTCATAGGTATATTTCACAATATGATGACAAAAACTTTCTATTTTGTAGAATGACTCAATACAGTTAATCCATAAAAACAATACATTTCTTATGAAATGTGGCAACACTTGCCTCAAATTCATAGCCTTTGTTTATGTTTCATTGCCATAACATGAAGTGTTTCATTTCTGTTAGGTTTCTCGGGGTATAGCGAAAATTTTGTTAAAATGATTTCACATAAACAATATATGAAAAAACTGAATATTTACAGTTTTTTCTTTGTTGTTAATTTAAACGTTCGTTCCTATGATGGCTAGCAAAGCTAATTGTAGGCCCAAAAGCAAACGTGTAAAAATACAGATTTTTTTTCGTTTTGAACGAAGAAACCTCCCCGCCCTCTATGCGCCTTGTAGTACAACAAAAGCTCTTATATGTATGTACTTTACTACTACCACCACAATTTCTGCTTCTCCTCATAGCAACAACAACACTACTCAACATCTTCAAACACCATAAGCAGGTTTTCTAGAATTGCGTCAGACAATTTGTTTTGTAGTTTTGATTTCTTTTTAGCAAAATAAAATAAATATTCTGGAAACAATTTTAGAGCTGCACATTTTATAAAATAACAATTTAATTATGGAAATCATATTTATCGAGCATTTTGAACTACAGCATAAATATGTATGTGTTTAGGTAGTCCCTGGTTTGTCCAAGTACCTACTTGGTGTTTGTAAATTTCTAGGTCATTGTTTAATGACCATTTTCATTTCATGGCTTATACTTTTCGTAGGTATCTATTGTAAGTTGCTTGAAGGTATTATCAATTGCGGCGTACATGTTGTTTGTGCTTGTTGAGTACATACATACCTAATTTGAATTTTTGTTCAAGTAGAATGTACAGACAGAGAGATAAACCTAAGCTAGGCTTTTAAACGCAATGCTGGGGTTAACAATACTAATGTGTAACCTTCAAACGCAACAGTAGCATCAAAAGTTGCACTGATTAACTCTATGTAGATAAACACACATGTTTGTAAGAAACAATAGCATACTGGTTTTCTTAGCGCCTAAGTCTTCCCACTTCCTCAAATTGACCAAAAGTAAGTATGTATATATGTGAACCATTTGTGGGCGTTGGAATCAATCCAACAAAAACCTTCAACGCATGGGTAGTTAGTATACATACTACTAGGCCTTTCCTGCAAACATTTTTGATCGTCGAACAATCTTCAGCGAAGGTCGTCTAAGAGTCGCGGACGATTCCTTAGTCGTGAGGAGTTGTGTCCTCAAGACGTTTCTTCTGGAAGATTGTTCCGCGCATCCTTCACATGAGTTATTATAGAGTAAGTAAGAAGAGTCTTGAAATCGCGCAAGAATCGTGTGCAAGTTTCGGAAGATTTATAAAATACTCTTCTGGACGAGTTGCGCATTATTCTCCTGGATGAGTAGCAAATAAGTGTTTTGGGATATTTATTATTGGTTCTAAAAGAGTTGCGCGTTATTCGGTTGGAAGATCTAAAAATGCGTAATGCGCACGAAAAAACTTAAAAAAATGTTTTTGTATTAGTCGTTATACTAAGTACATATACAAGCCCTTAACGCACCAAGAATAACAATTAAAATAAAAGTTAACTCAGGCGATTTACAAACAAATCTTCTGGGCGATTATTACGCAATGGTTTGCGCAACAATTGTCGCGAAGAGTTGCTAAAACTTCCGCACATGCAATCGATTGTCCAATGATAACCCATAAGTTTTTCACGGCTCATGGAAGAATAATTGCGTAAAAATCTTAGAAGATTTTTTTTCATCGCGGGGACGAACGCTCTTCCAAAATTATGAAAAATGTTTGCAGGGTTTAATCTTATAGTCGTTTCCAGTGGATTCCATTTATGTAAATTTAACACATTTAAGCTTTTTAGAGACGAACATTATATTATTCGGTTTATACCGTTATTTCTATGTATCTCAGTCTCTGCCATGGAAATCCTACAATCTATCCGCTCTAAAGAAAATGATAAATTACATTTGTTTCGCGCCTTCCGTTTATTCCCTTCAAATGTTCAGTCGAATTGTTTTTTTTTTGTTCCCTCATTGTTTTTTTTTTTCTTCTTTCTGTTTTGATGTAGTTTTTCTTCTGCCCACGACCATACATACTTTTGTACATGTTATGTTTGCAGGTGGTGTGAGTAATGTTTGGCGTTGTAAAAAGGCGCACATCAAGGTGGTTTTTCTTAATTTCTATTCCAACTGCCGCCCGCCAACCAGCCATCATCTCACAATTGGTGGTCACCAACACCCCAAGCATCAGCTGTGTACAGTTTGCTTTTGTTTTTGTATGCGCTTACATTGCCCTATTGGCTTTGTGTTTCACACATAAGTATCTCTGATGATTTTGAATTGCGTTTCAATCATGATGTTCATTCTTATATTCCATTTACATTTTTTTCTATTGCGTCAATAGATATATTGTACTTTATAAAAAAATATGAATGCATTCATTCTATCCCTCTTTTGTATGCCATTGCTTTTGTTTGTCTGTTTTTCTTTTCTTTTTTTTTTTTTGTACAGCTACCTTATTCTCACTCGATAATGCTGAAGCATTAAGTCATATTTTTTTATATTGTATAATTTGCATTCAAAAGCAAATTATCTTTGAGGAAGTATATTGAACCCGTCTTCTGCTAAAAGTGTACAATTGTTTGTAATAGAATCTTAGATTCTACATGAGAGAACTTTTCCTTCTCTAGATGTATGTCTTTTTTTTTTTTTAGTACAGTGTTTGACAATTTATTGGAGCTTTAAAGCCTACTTTGTAAAGAGGACATTATGGCAGAAGAATGAAGTAAATAAGTAAACACAACTAGGCGATTATTATCAACACAATTTTATTTAATAAATATTTAAATATTGTAACAATTTTATTATTACAACAAAATTCACATACTATAATTATAAGATTTAAAATCTTGTTGTATGTGAAACCTAAAATCAAATAAACAAATAACAGGGTGTCGTTCTGGAAAATGCAAGTTCTGATGAACTAAAAAATATATTTACATTCTCTTGTTGTTGTTGTAACCACATTTTCATGTGGAGGTGGCGATCCTCGTCAAGCTCATGTAGTGGAGCAAGCTCGTTCCGATCCAAAGGACCGATCGCCGCGGGAACATGGTGGCCATAGGTTATTTAAAGGCGCCAATAACTCGCCCTGTCATATCGAGCATCACAGGCACTCAGTATTTGTGCAGGAGCCAGTGCCACCTGCAGCTACTCCGTATGGAGCATTCCACTATCCGTATTTTGTGATGTGGTTCTCACAGAATAGTGTTGATAGGTCTGGATACTATCTATTTTTTAATTACCAATCCGTTTAATACATAAAAGCGAAAAGAAAATATTAAGTCTTATGGAAATAGTCAAAGCTTTCAAAACCCCTGAAGACATGAGAGTGCTTAGAAGTAAGGTAGAAGAGAGAAGAAATACAAGGAAGACAGTGTTGGTTAAACCACCACATTTGCAGAAGATTGAATATGATATTGTCAATATAATAGATAAGCCTTATGAAGCCCATAGATTAGACTTCTCGGGCTTATCTATTAAACTTTATATGCTAATGTCTAATGTTTAGTTCGCCTTTTGTTTTTTTTTTTTTTGTTTACGTAAACCAACACCTACGTACGTACTTGTCTGTTAAAGCTGGAGATATTTGTTACTTAAAAAAACAACACCTATTGTATATCTGAACCTATTAGCGACTGCGGTTTATTTTTTTTTTTTTGTAAATATATTTTTAAATCAACCCCCTTTGTTGTGTAGCTTGTGCAATATTGGTTGGACATGATATAATGTCACTCAACGATCCATGACAGGACACACGAATGAATCTGTGTAGCTCATAATGTGACAACACCGCAATTTATAAATATCTATAGGTATGGCCATGAAGTGTAGTATGCAACCCCAGTTTGTGAAGCTTGCATTGCAGCCCTTCCATATACAGCGATACTTTTAAATCAATTTTAATTTTTTCGCTCATAGCATTGGACGTTGGTGTGTAACCAGTTTTTGTAATGTAAAAAATGCCTGCCCAGTCTAATCCCCAGAAATACACAATGGTACTCGTGCCAGAATAGCACACCACCAACCAATTAACTATTCAAGTGGCAAACAAATTTATTCAGTATGATTGTTTGTATCCAGTAGGGAAACGAATTGGAAAACCTTTGCAGATTCTGTAAATGTATACATAGCTATGTATGAGCATAAGAATTTAATTTGAAACTGGAAAAATATAAATGAACCCAACACCTGGCTCTGATATCATATGAGAAGCTTTATTAGGGCCCTCAGCAACAAACAGCTGTTATACAATGCCATATGCTTGATAAGGCATGTTCATCATTTCGCCTTTCCATGTAATTTAAAACTTTTTCCTTATTCTGCTTCTAATCAGCTGAGGGTTTTACTCAAGTTTCAATTGCTTCTTAGGTCAGCAACAAAAGGCCAACAATTTTATATGGCTTAAACGAAATATTAGTGGTTTAAATTGCTTCAATGTCCTCTTTGTTCTCTAAGTTTTTACCTGATACAATCTACAATTTGATAATTTGCTTTGTCCGTCTACCTGTAGGCTTGCAGCTTTTCCTATCTATATGCGCCCCTCCTGCTGATGAATTATTATAATAACAATGATCATTGGTTGGTGAGTCAATGAATTATTAATTTTTGCCAAGTCACTTGGCTTTATTAAATTGATAAGAATAGGCGATTATTGAGAAGGCGAAAAATGGTGCACTACGCATACATATATCATGTACCATGTGTTTGCAGTATTTATGCCAATGAACTTATACTAGAAAGATTATAATCCCCTGGAAAAACAATGCATATGTATATAGTAAATTATTTTGTGTCCTTTACAAATGTTTCCTCTAATTGACAGCCTGCTGTTCTCTTAGACATGTGACCTCAATTTTAAATGTATGTCTGTATAGCCGTTATGCGAGTGTTTAGTTTTCAAGCCCGAGTTAGAAAGAAGATTCTGTTTATATTTTTATCATCATCTTTGTACATTTGAAAGAACTTTGAAATATATCCCATTCATTATGTCTAGACGACCTGGGTCAGCTGCTGCTTACATTTCCTTGTATTTTTTTTTTCCAATTCATTCTGTGTGCCATAAATTGTTTTGTTTTTATTTTTTTCTTTCGTTATCTTGTTAATTGTCACCACCATTGCCTATAAGAGGAGTTTTACTTGGCATGCGCTTGTTTTGCGGCCGTCATATTCTTCTCGGGTGTCGTTTTAATTTTCGTCAATTTTCTTTTACTCCTCGGTTTCTTATTATACGTATGCCTTTACGTTTTCGTCATGCTCAAAAGCCTTTGATTTGTCCCTGTATTAACTGCAAGGGGTGTTTTACTTGGCATTTCCTGGGGCACCTAGTTCCTTGAACATGACTTTAGACACCCTCTTGAATATTGTGCAAGATTGTTGTATGTCCTTGTGTTCCATGCATTTCTTATGCATCCCCCATACCAAAACAAGTCAGAAGCAACTGTTTACTTTTCAAGGGTGGGCCTTTGTTCTTTCTTAACTTCTTGGCAGGCTGTCAGGCTTTAATTTACCGCTGTTGACATATTGATTCTTATTATGGGATTTCTTAGAATCTAAATGGAAAGAAAAAAGGTATTTTTTTGTTTTTTTCAAAATAGGTGCTGTAATTTTTCAACCCTGTTCGGAAAGGGAGTGAATGTCGTAACTTGATTATGTGTAGAATATGTTTTATAAAGTATCGATTTACATTAAAAAACCAATGCTACCAAAATTCTCTCTAAAACTGAGTATTCTGTTCAGTATTTCGAGTGGAATGCTGTCAAACTGCATATAAAAAACGTCGGCGAAACATTGGCTGAAACACGGCGGAAAAGTAGTACTCTGTTTAAAGTGAGGAAAATGGCAAAAAGCTATTATAGTGGCAACACTTGAAACTATTGTCGGCATCATTTTAGTTTGTTTTATTGGTTACAATGGTTCCTTTTTCTTTATATATTTGAGAAAAAATATATAAAATAGAGAAAACAATAAGTACAGATAAAAAAAGGTATTTTTATTACGCTCGCGAAATAATTGAAAATTTCAGGGGCTATTCCGAAAGCAGAATAGAATACCAACCCTAAGAGAATTTACTCTTAGGCGGACTTATTGTTTTGGAAATTGAGATTACTTTTATTTTAGCTGAAATAGAGAAAAGATGCAGCACGCAGAACTTCACTTCTGACCAAGGACTGCTTCCCCTGCACAAATGATATTCGCATGAAGTGTATGTGCTGAAAACGTCTCTCAGATATCGGCAAAGAAACGTGTCGTTTATTTTGTTTCTGTAGTGTCAAAGAGGAAAAAGTATACTAAAGCATAATATGACATTTGTATGTAAAATTTCTTTTAAGCGCATATAAACTTGTGTAAATTTGACTGTCATAGACTTTGAGGTTTAACTTATGAATCTAGATACATGCATTTGTTTAAATTGAGCCGCGATATCTCGTTGGCCCTGTGTAGCGCAGAGAGACAAATTTACTACATATGAATGTAGATACACAGAAAATTCGATCTTTGCACTTCATGACATGGTGTCAATAAACTGCACCACCGCATAAATTTGAATTCATTGCAGCCCTCACTTTTCAAGCTTCCGGCATATCTGCCTTACATTGAGGCAAGCGCGTGGTTGTAGCTTTATATTTAAATATTACATTTTTGGATTGAAACATTTCGGGAAAAGGGTTTATATTTTTATACGTCGTGAATCATATAAGAATCAAAAGTTAAAATTATGTATTTTAACAAAACCACCAATGACGCAATAAGTTATCGATATGATAAGTCAACTACGCAATTGATAAGTTTCATATTGTCATCTTTGATGAGGCGTTAAAAAATTCATTATTAACTTAACTAAATATAAATATGATTTCAAAACAAAACATGGTTAACCTTCAGAAAAATAAAAAAAAAAACCCAAAATTATAAACATCAACGTCAATGTACTTTTAGCCATAATCAGAATCGTTTTTTAGCTTATATGGGCCTTAAACTTTAAACCAACTCTCCATGCAAAGCTTATCACAAGATAAGTTTTTGTTGTTAAAGAGAAACCAACTTAGCAAGCACAAGTGCATTTGTTGCTATATACCACATACATGCTTTAATTTCAGGTTTTCGTTTACAAGTAATCTCCTCATTTTCTGTTTTTTTTTTTTTTTGTTTTGGCAATATGCTTGTAAGATACGGCAATAAAAGTTTACATAAAAGATTTTCAATCTTTGGCATATAAATCGTATGTACTATAGTCATTCCTACACTTGACGAGGCAACAACATCGTTCAACTGAGTCATAATCGTAAATAAACTCAATATCAAGTCACTTTCAGTTTTAATTTTGCTTCAGACTGCTCTTTGTTTTTTCTTTACCAACAACTTTATTTTGTTGGGACATCGAGTGATGAGTCTTAAGAGTTTCATCAAGACATGCCCAACCCCATTTGGCTTGCGTTTATATACCACACACACACACACACCACACATAGCTTTTCACTTTTGTTGTGTAAACCTCTATAAATCTCCAGTGTTTAGATTTTCTTCGGTTAATTACTATGATAATTATGGCGTTTTATTTTTGGTTTGTAATTTTTTTTTTTGAGATTTTTCTACTTGTTTTGATCGTTAATAACGCACTTAAGTGGCAATGCATATGGCTCCCTTCTTTCAAAATGCCATTGTTTGAGTCTGTAATAGTTTTTACAGACTTTTTGATCCGAAAAAAATAAAACACAACAACAAACTTTCAAACTAATTTAAGTTCCGAATTGAACCACTTTATTGACTTGCTTGTTGCTAACGAGAAAGACTAGTAATTATATGCAAAGCTAAAAATGCAATTGCAACCAAAAATGCAACTGCTTTTATGTATAAAAAAAGGCTTCATGTACAAAAAAGGTTTATGTACACACACGCACACATACATTAACGTGCATCCCCAATCTAATGGAACAGACAGCGGCTAGACAGCGACCAGACAGACATGCGTAGGCGTGTGTGTGAAAGTGCATGCGAACTTAGATTCTTAGGCAGGTAGTAAAATTGAGATGATGCACAAAACAGCAACAATAACTTGCAAACAATTTTTGGGCATGAGCAACAGCCAAACTAACAGGGCCGGACTTGCAGTTAACATCCTCCCCCCGTTGAAGGTCTTGGGGCTTCAACTGATTCACTTATCGGCAGTACGGCTAGTTTGGTTATGGCTCGCTTAAAGATTCCGCTACTTGTTCGAACATTCACCACTCGAACTATTCCGTCTTCGCCCTTTATAGTTTCCTCCACTCGTCCCATTTGCCACTTTAGTGGGGGCAAATTTTCATCTTTTATTACGACCATGGCACCAACAGATATATTGTCACTTTGAGCCTGCCATTTGGATCTCTCTTGTAGCAGCGTTAGGTAGGACGTACTCCACTTTCTCCAAAAAATCTGTTGCAATTCCGATACCTTTTGCCAACTGTTGAGACGACCGAAATTTATCCATGACATATTCGGCTCGGGTATTGAAATAAGTGGACCACCCACTAAAAAATGGCCAGGCGTCAATACATCTAGGTCCTCAGGGTCCTCGGAGAGCGGGCACAATGGACGAGAGTTTAAGATTGCAGAAATTTGGCAGACTAGTGTGCGTAGCTCGTCGAAAGTAAGTTTGTTTAGGCCAACTGCTCGATAAAAATGGAATTTAGCAGACTTTACAGCCGCTTCCCAGAGGCCACCAAAATGTGGGGATCTGGGTGGAATAAATTTCCAATCAATGCCATCATCAAGACATTGATCATGAATGGCATTTAGATGTGATTGCCTCGAAAACATCTGCTTTAATTCATCCAACTCATTTTTTGCGCCCACAAAATTTGATGCATTGTCTGACCAAATCGTTTTGGGTTTGCCTCTCGTGGCAACGAAGCGTCGAAGCGAGCACAAAAATGAAGGTGTTGATAAATCCTGGACAACCTCGAGATGGGTTGCCTTTGTTGAAAAGCAAATAAATATGCAAATATAGCATTTCACAGGAGGGCGGCTCTTCACCTCCGACTTGTAAAAGAATGGCCCACAAAAATCGATTCCAGTTGTATGAAAGGCTCTATTTGGCCTTACTCGGTCTGAAGGCAAATTTCCCATGACGTTTTGGAGCAATTTCGGCTTCATTCTAAAACATCGGACACACTTCGAAATAATGGAAGCTATCAGCTTTCGTCCTCCAATTGGCCAAAATTGCTGTCGAATTGCAGCCAGCAAACACTGAGCTCCGGCATGAAGTAGCTTGTGATGAAAATGCATCACCATTGATGCAGTAAACGGATGCTTTTTGGGCAGAATAATGGGGTGACGAGCATCAAAGTCCAGGGTTGAGTTTTGGAGACGCCCACCAACTCGAATTAACCCAAACTCATCAATAATAGGTGCCAACGAATACAACTTGCTAGACGATGCAATTTCCTTATCTGATTTCAACGCCTTGTATTCCTCAGAAAAATGTACAAGCTGAATGTTTTTAACCAGGAGGCGAGTACCAGCTCTAATGTCGTCAGGGGTTAATACTTCGGTATGGGCACTCAATTTGGAATATACAAATTTAGAAACATACGCAAAAATTCGTTGCATTTTCAAAAAAGAATTGCGATACTTACACTGTATCGACAAATCAGTAAGAGAGGTCGTCAACAATACATGTCTTCTACGCTCAGGTAAGTCATCCACATAACTTGCAGTATCAGGCCAGTTTGATGCTTCATTCAGCAGGAAGTTTGGACCACCTTTCCACAGTGATGAATGGAGTAGCTCCCCAGGTGTCGCACCTCTCGACAAGATGTCTGCTGGATTGAGTTTTGTTGGAACGTAGTGCCAGGTAATTCGAGTCCCATATGACTGAATTCGAGAAATTCGATTGGCAACGAAAACGTCGAAGTTGGATGGCAGCTCTCGAAGCCAGGACAACACCACCATCGAATCGGACCAACAATGGATTTCACAGTGAAAATCTAGAGATTTCACCACAGTATCAATCAGCTCAGCTAGAAGGCATGCAGCTGAAAGTTCGAGTTTTGGTACAGTGAGCGTCTTCAATGGGGCAACTCTCGATTTAGAGCACAGAAGTTCAGATTTAATGACGCTGTTGAATTGGGACCTCACATAGACACATGCGCCGTAAGCAGCCAAGCTGGCATCGCAGAAACCATGAATCTGCAATGATGCCGACGCCATTGAAACATGCCGTGGAAATGTGAAACGGTGCATCAGATCGAATTTCGAAATATATTCAATCCACAATGAATGTAGTGATTGAGGCAAGCTTTCATCCCATTGAAGATTGAGTTTCCACAGATGCTGCATAAACATTTTTGCCTTTGTAATGACTGGACCAATCAAACCCAATGGATCGTAAAGGCGGGCAATCGAAGATAAAATGGACCGCTTTGTCACCACCTTCCAGTCATCAATGGGGGTAAAAGAGAAAATGAAATTATCACTCTGGGGATCCCAAGTGAGCCCAAGAGTTTTGGTGACATCTGTACCGTCATGAAATTTTAACAATGTTTCACAGTCTTCTGCAGGAACATCCCGTAGGGCATCTGGATCATTGGAGCACCACTTGCGAATCAAGAATTCGCCCTTTTTAAGCAAAGCTGTTACTTGATGCCTTATCTCTTCGACCTCTGCTATGGTATTGCCACCAGAAAGCATGTCATCTACGTAGAAGTCACGTCGAACCACTTTGGAACCCAGTGGAAAGTTCTCTTCTTCATCGATTGCAAGTTGATGCATTGCACGGATAGCCAGGAATGCAGCGGGTTTTGTACCATAGGTGACTGTGTTCAGTTTATAGGTTTTGATATCATCCGCCTCGTTCTCTCGCCACAGAATGCATTGGAGGTAATCGTCAGGGTGTGACACTCGAACGCACCTGTACATTTTACAAATGTCTCCACTAAGGGCCACCTTAAAGAACCTGTACCTCACCAAGGTATTGAACAGCTTTGGTTGTATGGTAGGGCCGGAATGCAAAATATCGTTTAATGATAGCCCAGTTGCGGTTTTTGCCGATCCATCAAAAACCACTCTAAGTTTGGTCGATGTGCTGTCCAACTTGTGGACACAGTGGTGTGGCAAGTAGTACTTCGATTCGGGTACCTGTGGCGAGATTAACGACATATGGCTTAATGTGGCATACTCACGCATAAAAGTTGTATATTGAGCCTTTATTTCTGGACTCCGACGAAACTTTCTTTCCAAAGACATTAGACGTTGTAATGCACGCTGATATGAACCACCAAGTGATGAGACACCCCTGCCTTCGATTTGCGGCAGCCGAACAGAATATGACCCAGAAGGCAAACGAACGAAGTTGGTTAGAAAATGATTTTCGCAGTAGAGTTCATTGTCAGATCTGGATTCATCATAAACAAAGTTGGTCTCGATTTCCCAAAAGGATTTGACGACGGTTGAAAGCTTCTCTTCTTCTTCCTCAAGCTCGGAATACGACACAGCAAGTGACCAGGATTTACATGGCTGAAAACTACCACCTGCTACGACCCAGCCGAATAATGTTTTTTGTAAAACAGGGAGGTTGACACCAATTTTTATTTGCCCCACTGACATCAGATTGAAAAACAATTCGGCACCAATTAACATGTCGATATGATCCGGCTTGTTAAATGCAGGGTCTGCTAATTGAATGTTCTTGGGCATATTCCAGTTGGAGGCATCGAGATTTATTTTTGGCTTGTAGTCAGTGATGCTTGGTACCACCATGGCAGCGAACGAAGTGGTGAAATCACTATGGCATGATTTCACAACCAAATCAACAGATTTTTCAACCAGCATACTTCCATCACCTATGCCGTAAACTGTGGCTGAGACTCGATTACAATTTAAGCCAAGAGTCTTTGCAAAACGATTTGCAATCATGTTCAACTGGGATGCAGAATCCAAAATTGCTCGACACGGCACAAAATTCCCAAACTTGTTTTTGGCGAGGACAATAGCTGTTGCCAACAGGACGGTTCCACCCGTGGTTGCTGACCTTCCAGATGAATCAGCTGACGAAACAAGAACTGATTGGGATATAGATGGTTCCACTACAACAGATGGCTGGGCTGACGGCGTTTGGTCCATATGCAACATTGTGTGGTGTTTTGAAGAGCATTGCCTGCAAGAGCCCGAATTGCACTTTTTTAACACATGGCCCTTCCGAAGACAATTGAGGCACAATTTCAAACGCTTTGCCTCTTTGAAACGAAGAGATGGGGAGAGATTGCTGAAAGGTGGACAATTGACAATGTAGTGGTCCATTGAATCACAAAAAGCACACAAAGGAGAAGAGCTTCCAGAGGCCACATGTACGTGGCGATTTTTAAATGATTGCTTTTTGTTGTTTTGCTGAATAGAGCCGGCACAAACCACGGAATTCTCCAAGTTCTCCAGCATACGACATCTTTGCTCTAAAAAACTTGACATGGACTGCCACGACGGCAATTCATTCACAGCCAGACTCTCCTCCCACTTAATTTGGGAATCTCTATTCATTTTAGTGGCAGCTAAATATACTAAGAGCCCATCTGCAATTTGGTCTCTACTGGCAATCGTCTGCATGGCTCGCAGGTGCGAATTAAATTTGTCACTAAGCTGGCGCAAACCAATGGCTGGGGAAACTTCCACAGCTTTCAGCGAAAAAATGGCCTTTATATGGGTCTGAAAATTTAACAATTTATTATCAAAACGATTCTTCAACAATTTTACCGCTTCCATATAATTTCTTTCGTTTAGCTCCAACGATGAAATTGTGTCCAAGGCGGCACCTGTTAAGCTTGAGCGCAGATGATGGAATTTTTCCAGGTCACTTAGTTCTGCGCTGCTGTCGACAATTGTTGAGAACAGTGAAAAGAAATTCGGCCAATCAGCATAAGCTCCACCAAACTTTGGCAACTGGATCTCTGGTAAGCGTGTTTTGCGTGTCGAGGATGAATTTTCAGAAAATGGACCTCCATCAACAGAAAATTGGCGCACAGTCGAAGACCGGGGATTTGATTCCAATCTACGGATGGAATTCATCTGTCGAGTCAATTTGGCCTTGACATCCAAATACAAGGCGGTAAATTTCATCCTTTCTTCACTTTCCATTTCGGCCGTTACCATCTCTTCCAATGCTGACTGAGCCTCTTCGAATGAGGCGCCTATCTGCTCTACATAGTCAAGACGGACGGACAAATCTGCCTCATCATATTCACTAAGCTGCGCCGTTGTAAGGGATTTTTCAACATTCCCAACTGTTTCAGCATTGATGCAATTTTTGTCATGTAGGGCAATAAATTTTTTGAATTTCCGCCATCACTTGTATTGTTGGTAGGCTCTGTGTCTGGCATATTTTTTCGTGGCAATTTAAACTTTTTCACAAACAACTTTTGAATATAAAACAAATATTATCCGAGTTGATAATATTTTTCTAGTGATCACCAAGTAGATCACGTCGGGGTCACCAATGTTTGAGTCTGTAATAGTTTTTACAGACTTTTTGATCCGAAAAAAATAAAACACAACAACAAACTTTCAAACTAATTTAAGTTCCGAATTGAACCACTTTATTGACTTGCTTGTTGCTAACGAGAAAGACTAGTAATTATATGCAAAGCTAAAAATGCAATTGCAACCAAAAATGCAACTGCTTTTATGTATAAAAAAAGGCTTCATGTACAAAAAAGGTTTATGTACACACACGCACACATACATTAACGTGCATCCCCAATCTAATGGAACAGACAGCGGCTAGACAGCGACCAGACAGACATGCGTAGGCGTGTGTGTGAAAGTGCATGCGAACTTAGATTCTTAGGCAGGTAGTAAAATTGAGATGATGCACAAAACAGCAACAATAACTTGCAAACAATTTTTGGGCATGAGCAACAGCCAAACTAACAGGGCCGGATTTGCAGTTAACAGCCATAACCTCATTTAGGTTAAAAAATTTAATTTTTTCGCACTTAACATAAGTAAACATTCATATAGTTATCTGAATATATGTACAAATGTATGTACCTTCATACTTAGGCTTTTTAAAATATTATTTATTTACATTTTTGGTTTGCATGTTTAAACAACACCGCCAAAAAAAAGGAAATATATACGCTTTGCGTAATGAAACCATGGAGGGGGGTTTGGTTAAGTTGTTGTCAAGTTATACAAACTTGGCTAAAAGAGAAATTTGTTTATTGGCCAACAAAAATTGTTACCAGCCATTTAAATACTGTTTGTTGTGTAGATGAAAACGACAGTTTTGTTTATTTTTAAAGATGGTGACAAAGGGTAAGTGTACCAGTATTCGGGCAGTTTAAGGATTTTGATTTTTTCAATCCATACTCCTTCCTGGTACAAATGTTCAATTCAATTGAAAATTGGTTTTTATAATTCGAAATCTTGTTTTCTTTAGATGTTTTTTTTTTTTTTTTAATTTCTTTTATGAATTTTAGCAAATTGTCAATTTTTTTTTAGTGATTTTTCACCAGGAGTCGGCACTTTTTCCAATTTTGGGCATTGGAAGTCGGCATATAGTATTTTCGTAAAGAAAATATAATTTATTTATGGAAAGCTCGGCCAAGCCAAAAATTAGATACCCAAACCATAGCACGATCTAGACCATTTTCGAATAAAAGGAGACGTTTTAAGTCTGTCGAAATCATGCTAAATTTCGAAGGAATAAAGCTAGCCGCTTGAAATACAAATACTTCTTATTCCATGACTTCCAACAACTGTACTGAGTATGGTTGAAATTGGTCCATAACCAGATATAGCTGTCATATTAACCTATCTTGGTCCGATTTGACAGAAATTTTGCACAACGTGTTTCGATATGACTTGCTACAACTCTCTAAATCGGTTCATAACCTGATATAGCTGCCATATAAAATTATCTTGAATCTTGAGGTACTAGAGGGCGCAATTCTTATCCGATTTGGGTGAAATTTTGCATGTAGTGTTTTGTTATGACTTCTACCAAATATGTCAAATATGGTTCAAATCAATCCATAACCTGATATAGCTGCCATATAAACCGATCTGGGATCTTGATTTATTGAGCCTCCAAAGGGCGTAATTATCATCCGATTTGGCTGAAATTTTGTACAACGGCTTCTCCCATGACCTTCAACATACTTGTCAAATATGGTCGGTCTATAGCCTGATACATCTCCCATATAAACCAATCTCTCCATTTTACTTCTTGAGCCGCTAGAGGGTGCAATTTTTACTCGAATTTGCTGAAATTTTACACAATAGCTTGATATAGCTCCAGTATTAAATCAATTATTTTCTTTTATCCTTTGTTTGTCTAAAAGGAGATATCGGGAAAAGAACTCTACAAATGATACATTTTTCACCGGATTATGACAAAAGGTGGTTTACATATATACCCGAGGTGGTGGGTATCCAAAGTTCGGAACTTAACGCCTTTTTACTTGTTTTTATATAAAGTTTTTCATATTCTAAGTTAGTTGAGTTTAAAACTGCCGACTACTGGTACATGCCGAACTATGAGCACTTATCCTACACACAATTGTCTTGTTTTTTTATTAGATGCTTTGTTTCTATTTTTTATTTATTTTTTTTTTTTTGATTGCAAATGCTTTTTGGAATTTTGTACCAACCAATTATCTGTGGCAATAGCAATGTTAGTAGAGATGTATTTATCCAAAGCCATTTTTTATTGGGCATGAATGTGGTACTTGAGAGCTCTGAATTTTGTATATCCATATATTGCAAACAGTTGATTTTCATCACATTCGTCACGTTTAAATTGGCAGATGGTGTTGGGGGGCCATCACTGAAAACACTTGACTGTGTTTGTAAAACAAAAGCCTAACTCTTGCTATTTTTGATTGGCATTGTTTTTCGATAATTACAGTAGCCGCCAGCTTGCCTGTATGGTCTATACCCCATGAATATCTTCGTAAAAGACTGTTGCCCTTTCGACCTTGCCATTAAAAAAATATAAAGAATATTTACATACATATAGCTATTTTTGTCTTAATCACACCAATCAGTCTACAAATCCGTTTTGTTTGTTTGTTTTTAAATGGTGTATCGTAATTTAATATTCAAGCGGTATACCAACTTCCTTGATATAATTAAATAAAGACGTAAAAAACAACACGAGCTTAGGTTTCTGCTTCTTGTTTTCTTTAACCATTTAAGCATCACACATACTAGCTTCAAGGTCAAAAGAGAACCGAGCTAACTCACACTTATTCCGCAGGTCTCGGTGAAAAAGTAATCAGTTAAACGCATATCTTATGCTTCACCACATATCCATGTGCGTAAGTGTTGTTTGTATATACTCATATATTTCAGAATATTAAACAATTATCTGTACGAACAAAAGCGACAAGTAAACAACAAAAAATTCAATAACAACAAATGTTATTATTATATGAATATCGATAATGACAATTTGCTTAATGCATTATTTATTTGTTTGAAATTCACGAAGATAATATAAAGGTTAAAATTTATTATAATGAAGAAAAGGGAAGTCAAGAAACTTTGCAACACCCCTTCACAATAATGAAGGTTATTTCTCGATGGCTCCATATAAAAAGGACGTAACACAATTTTTCGTTACTTTACAGAAGAAAAAAAAATTGAACATGGTAATTTTTTTTAATCGTTAACTCACTTTTTTTTGAAATTTTCAAGGAAGTGTCATCTGACATTTGTCTTCCAGAATGAATAAAAACGCTAACTACATTTATAGTTTCTCTTTACAGGAGAAGGAAAAAACTTGACTTATGACTATTTTTGATACCGTAATAAATCCATAATTTACAATTGCATCCACCTGAAAATTTGAGGGATATTGCATCCAACATTTGTTCCCAGAAGAAACAAAAACTCCACTTTGAAAAAAATTAAGTTAGGTCTTTTGTATATTAAGCTATCAGTATATTGACAACGTATTTGGTCAAGATTTTTTTTCCAATTATGAGGATTAATTTTTTTGTTTTAATGCGAATTATTATCTTTAGAATGGTTTATAAATTCCAACTTATATTTACTTGGGTTTTAATTAAGAACTAATTAATTTTTTTATTCGTTCAATTTCTAATTTGTTAACGTTGATTATCCTTCTCCAATTTTGGCGATTTTTGTGAAACATTACAATGCAAAACTTTTCTACTAGATATATCTCTCAGCGAAATTTTATCATTTAGCTAAGAAAAGTATCCCCTGTTTCTATCCCATTTTCTTTGGTGCAATGTTCGTACTTGCATTTACTTGCTAAAATGCTTTGCTCAAATTAATCAAGCAAGACAAGTATCACCATAAATAGGATGATTTTAAAATTTGGATATATTTTTGGCTCGAAACTTCGTTTATATAGCTGCTCCCATATGCATTATTCATCATATTTAAATGTTGAATTACACTCTAAAGATATTCAAGAAATGTGGTTCAGCTCATTTAATTTTTTTTGTATCCAACACCCATACGTATATTATCGTCCCATTTTGCTGCTGTATTAATTTCCGACCTAATCATGAAAACTCAAATTTTTATCATCAAAAACGGTTTTATTGGGTTTCAAAGCATCCTCCCACTTGATTTATACACTTTTGAATGCGCTCAAACCAACTGTTAAAACACTTTTTTCCAATTCGATTAAGACACCTCCAAAACATGGTTATTGAACGCTACAACAGCATTTTCATTAATTAATTTTTTATTAATCAAACATCGCCCACCCGGGCTGTTTCGAGCTCATAAACAAGGATCCACGATTCGCAATCTGTTACTTTCTTAAAAAAGTGTTTTGAAGCACCGCGATCGTATTTTTTTAAAATTTCATCGCACTAATTGACACGAACCTTTTTTTGAGCGATTGGCAAATTATGCGGAATCCATCGAGAATAAACCTTTTTTTCGTCAAGGTGTTTATACAATATAGAATGTATGGTGTCAAAAGAAATGTCCAACGATGCCTCTATCTCTTGGGTATGTCACATGACGATCTTGTAGTTCACGTTCGGCATTAGCGTTTTCGGGTACAACGGCCGTTTTTGGACGACCTTTACGGAATTCCCCTTGAGCGAGCGTCGGCCACGACTGAATTCAATAAACCAGTTTTTCACAGTTCTTCAGGATGGTGCTTTATTGCCATACCGAGATTGAAGTTCATCAATGGACTTTTGTCGTGATAATCCACGCCGAAAATTATGAAAAATGGTCCCACGAAAATGTTCACATGTTAATGCATTTATTTATCTACATCAATGCAAAGGAAACTTACAAAAGCCTATTTTACATGTATTGCAAGTAATAACAATGTTTACAACTTAGAACTAGTCTATAACTTATTTTCCATTCCATTTTTTTGTTCGAATTATTTTTTCAAGTCACTGTAATAACATAAATGATGGTCGTACGTTAAAACGTTCTGAGTACGATAATGCTATACGATGCCAAAATTTCAATGGAAATGCCAGATTGCAACTGGCAACATTTAGTGTTGCATAGGCTCCAAATTGAAGGTAGACAAAAAATAATTTAAATAATAATTTATTAAGAATAAGATAGGTTAGAGTGAAAAGGTGTGGTGAGGTGTGTTAAACGCACTCAATTATATAATTCTAGTTCATTGTAACACATTCTAGTTCATTGTAACACAAAGTGATGGAACTCCTTCTGCCTGCCAGTGCGGTACATACATACAGCTGATGTTCTATAGTCTTCTCCTCCGCAACGTCCTCACGGCTTTTGCAGAAGTCAGTCTTCAGATTTCAGTCTGTCATCATGTTTTCCGATCAGACTGACCTGTCATGACTGAAACGCAAAGTCATTGTTGAAAAATTTTAGATTCAATATTGCAAATATTTTTCCAAAAATTTTTGGTGTTTAACCTTAACATTTTTATGGTTGTTGCAGCTGCATGATATCAATTCGCTTAAAATAATCTTCCGGATATGTATGTCTGTGTTGCTGCTTCATTTGCATAATCAAAGTAACTCATATATCAGTATTAAAATAAATTGATTAAAACATGTGATGTTTAAGCAATGATTAATGCGTATTTCAAGATGATTTCTTAAAGATACATTTATTAAAAAAATATAAGTCTTATCACCTAATGTAATTTTGAATGAGGATTTTGACATTGGAGACTCGTTTCATGTATTATGCCTATTTTAAGAATGCCAAAGATTTCAACAAAATTTAAAATTCATTACAATTTTACACAACAAATACTTGTTTGTTTTTGGATTGTAAAAATTGTTCATGCCATGATAATGTATAGAACCGTTTTTTTTTAGTCACACCGATTCATTAAAGTTGAGACAGGGATTCATTCAATTGATAATACAGACAAATTTATTCATAACGATTCATAATCTATTTCCGTTTATGGAAGAAATTAACATTGAAGATGAGAGCGAGAGTTGATTCACAGCTAGGAAAAAACGATTTATTTTTTTTTATTAAGGTTATGGTTGCCCCACCCACCCTAACCAGTTTGTTATATTTTCGTTTCGTTTTATTTCTTAAATAGTAGATTAAATTCGCATTTTACATGCTGTCGAGATCTCTTAGACTTCCTTTTTCAAATGTCGACATTGTTTCGATACTTTGACCTCTAAATTGTTGGTAAAAAAAAGGTTTCATTACATAAAATTAAAATATCATTAGGTTTAGAAAAATTTGGTACAAACAAATATTAGCTTATAATTACAGTAGCGTAATTACAGAAAGAAGTCTGAAAGTTAAAAAAAAAACTGTACCAAAGTATTACGCCTTGGCTTTTTTTTGTGTGTTATTTATCTAACTGAAAACATTGGAATAAAACACTAACCCTTGATGAGAAAAGAAACTTCAAAATAAAAAAAACGTCTGAATAAATAACGGCCCCAAAAACAATATACAAAGGCGTTTCAAAGTACACATTGTCCGTCTTTATAGAAAGACGCATACCAACATATTCACTTACTTACTTGAGTGTGGTGGAGTATCCCACTTATATATTGTATGTGTAAAACACAATACATATGAATATGGGAAACCAGTGATGACTACTTCTATTCACAAGTCAGCCGTTTCTTTGGTTCTTCTTAGCACAAACAGCAACAGTTTTTTTGTAGGGATCTTTACACAAAACGCCATGAAAATCGAACACTCCAGACCATTGGCTGATTTTAGCTCTCTTTTAGTGTCCACAGCAATAAAAAAAGAGCTTATGTCCGCCCCCTTTTCGCCCTTCTGCTTGCTCTATTCCCCATCTTTAAATATTTTTTTATTATGTTGTGGCAACACTATTAAAAATGGTGGGGGGAGCGGGGCTATGTTTATTTGTCGTTGATTTTGATAACAACAGCCCACTTTGCTGCTGAACATAATTACACAATTTCCCTTTGTTACTAAAAATCGATTTTTAGTTAAATTTTGATAGAACATACAAGAGGTTTAGGCAATCTAAGAGGTAATACAATATTGAGTTGTAACTTTAATTTGTTTTTATTTCAAATTAAAACATAAGCAAACTATATTTTCCCCTCCTTCAATACTACTTTGGACAAGTGTTAGTGTAACGGTGTGTCTAAGCTATGTGTGAGTTTATTTGCTTGTTATTTTGAAATTATGATCTTCGCATTAATGTAGACTTGACTCTTATGGTTAGCAGACTCAAAAAGACGATGACGACATTTGCGCTTTAAATAAATGATTGTGCAAAAATGTTGTTGTATGGCTGGAGATTTCGTTTTTGTTTTCTTTTTATTATTAATATTATTTTGTTTCTTCTCTGTTGTTTATTTTAACTACTCGGCTATTCATAAGAAATTATGAAAGGCATATAGCGTTGTAGAACAATGAAAAGTAATAGAAAAATTTCAAATGTGGCTAGTTTTAGTTTGGCTGGCTACTGTTGCTGCTTTATAAACTTATTGCCCTATAAACTTACTACCCACCCCATGCTCCTCAAAATTCTTTTTAGTGTAAATAACTTTCTGCCTAGCATTAAGTTAAAAAAAAACTAATATTTAACGAAACTCCCCACAAACTTTTGCACAAAACTAGTTTTCCTCTGACTTGGGCGAATAAATGAGGAGCAATGCATGCAAAGTGCATTTGGGATGTAGGTACATGTATGCCAATATTTAAATTGGCATAAATATCCATAATATGGCTCTAATATCTAATTGTTTATTCGCTTTGCTTTATTTTATGGCTCTTTCATTCGTTTTATGCCAACTCTAGGCTCTAGGAGGCTATTTTTTTTGCCTAAAGTGCTATCAATAACACTTTAAAGTGGCTTGTGTACGTAGATGGATGCAGTTTTTGGGAGCAACATCTCAACAGCAACTGTGTTGGCAGCAATGCCTCCACCAGCAGTGATACAGCTTGGTGTACGTACGTACGTATGCCTTCATTGCATTCATGCCAAATGTTGGTGTTTTTCAGTGCAGTCTGTTGTTGTTCCATTTATTGTTTCTTTTGTTCTCTTTGCTGCTTTTGGTTTTGTTATGTTATGGGATACAATTGTTGGCTGTTACTGCTGGCTGCTGCCTGCATCTACAACGACGGCGTACGTGCTGAAAATCTCGTTGGTTGGTTTTATTATCGTATGGTATTCCAAATGTTTTGTTTCTGTTACTTAGGCTTATGAGTTTGAGTTTGTTTATGAGTTTCCTCATTTCGCTGTACATTTGTGTTTTGTTGTTTCTTGGGAAATCTTTAAAGTTTGTTACCATTCCCATTGCTGTTTAGGAGTGAGGCTGGCAACAAGGTATCTCTTTCTCTCTCATTAATCCAAACACTTTTGGTTCGTACGTACTAGGTACCTATTTAGTTTGCATAGATTTCCAAATGTGTCTTTGTTTATGGCTTTACTTAGTTGTTGTTTGTTTATCATTTTGTTGGGTGTTTAGATAACAAAATTCTGTAATTGGACAAACTATAGTCAGGCAATAAAAAGCGCTCTTCTCATGCACCCACAATTCTAGTGATTCACATTAGAAGAATAAACATGACATATGTCTGTATGTACTTCCTCCATCCATAAACGGACCAAGTTAGGTAATTGTATTTCTACACGTGTTAGCATATCTGGCAACCTCGGCGGCCCTTTCATTCATCACTTGTGGCTGTCTGTTTAGTAATTAATGAAACACCATTTGTTTGACTTGCTGATTGTTGTTATGTTATCAATATCCGTCAACTTGGCTGTTAATTATGAACTTACCTATTGGTTTGGAGTTTTTGCCTAACATGCTACTGTTTACACAATGATACTATTCTCACATTGCAGAACACGGAATGTTTTCTTGGTATTACATCAGTCGAATAATTCCATAGTATCTCATACCGCTTTCCTCGATCACCATGTCTGGATTTTGAAAAGTTTAAGAAAATGTATATTTTATTCATTTTATGTACCTAGTTAATAATATTTTCGAAAACTTATCAACGCACTTAGCTAAGGTAAGAGTTGGTGATCGCTTATGGAGGGTTGCGAAAATATAGTAAAAATTTTGACATTTTTCTCAGTTTCATTTAATATCAGTGTTTTGAGCATTCAGCTACTCAATAAATTGTAAAAGAATATGCAATTTAATACAGAGATGGAAATTTGTACGTTAGCAATTCAACAGATGGGTCAGTTCATTCTCGACCCATTAGTATTAATGTTTAAATTTTTAATTCTAAAGTTTTGTAAGGCTTAAAAATAGGTCAGGATACATGGATATGTATCTTGAACGAGGAAGACGAAGGTGGGCCAATGTAACGCACCACGTTTCCTCAATAAGACAAGACGATTTCTGACAAGTTCAAATACTTAGATGTGATCTTGGACAGGAAACTGAATTGGAAGTGTCACATTCAGGAGCTTACTGAGAAGGCTCACAGATGTTTGGCACTAAGTAGACGGGCCATAGGCTCGAAATGGGGGGATCCAGATCGTGAGAAGGCTAATACTGAAAGGAAGCAAGAAGGAGGTCATTATAGCTATTGATATCATAACCTTACCTAACCTAACCTATATGAATATGGGGAAGTCAATTTTTATCTGATTCAAAATTTAATCGCATAATGAAATTCCCTCCTCATTCTGTTGTAGGCTCATAAACACGACTGCCCATTTAACCCACACATACTATGTACATACATATGTATGTACATCCGATGTTTTTTGACTTTGTATACTCTTTTTTTTTTAATGACATCTGTTGGTGGCCAAACCATTTGTTTACAATTTTATTTTTTTTTATGACAACAATGTTTTTTGCATTATAGTAAATTGTGTATTTAATCCAATTGTTATCAAATTGTAGACATTTATGAAATAACACTTAACATTGACAACAATCCAAATGGAACTTGGCAGACATGTGTTTGTATGATTTGTTGGGTTACTTAAAATAACATCGTTAATGCAACCTAATTTGATGATACTATAAATTAGCAACACAAATATAGATAGCAATATAACAGAGGTGAGAACAGTTGTTGCATATGTATGCGTTTTTATCTTTACTGCCAACCAGTTGAGGACCATATGACCTCCTTTTGAGGAGGGGGACTTTAAGTGGGATTTTGGTGAAACGAATTTATCAATATGTGTAAAGTCATATTTCCTCCTAGTATTAAATATATAGTTTTAGGAAATCGAAGCACCACCGCAAAAATTCTTACATTGATTGGCTGAATGCCATATTTCTACACCGAAATAGATTTTTTTCATGTATGAATATCATATCTGTCATTTTACTACTTTGGTAAATTTCAATGACGCAAAGAGGTTAATGATCCGCACTGTTGTAGTCACCTTGAAGTTGGATGTATAAATTGCAAAATATACAAATGGAGGCGAATTTGTATAGTCTTGTTAAATTTTTGCCCTTAACAGCCATCTCAGAAATATTTACGCATCATTGTGATAAACAAAATACGTTTCAGGTGTTAATTATGTCCACATTTAGAAAATGTGTATTTTAAGTATTTTATTTATATAAAAATATATGACACTTTCAACACAATACTTGTTGGTTGTCACTCATACATTGATAATTAGGATAGAGAAACTAAAAATTATGTAACTTTGGAAAAACTTATCGAAATTCGTAAATCTCACAGGTTACTCCTACCACTTCTACACATTTTGTGTTGTTGTAGTTGGTCTTTTTCATAGTTCTTCCTGTCATTTCAAATAAAATTTCTGACATAATCCACAATTTAATCAAAAATGAATTAATAAAAATTAAAATTTAGAAATAATGTTGCAAATTCGACTCTTGTTTTTAACGGCATTAAAAATTTCCTTACAATCATCATACATAAAATAAGCTCATCTATATACTATACCACCCCCATAACAAACAGGAAACATTTGTATTTATTTATTAACGTTTAATATTTTTTTATTTGTTTATTTTGAGATTTTTTCTTTTTTACAGCACACATTAGCCTACCTAGCTCCATTCCTCATATCCCTTGTCCCCTTTCTACACAATTATTATTTCACATTATGGATATTTTATTGAAATTCCTGTTCAAAACTAATCTTTTATTTTATTCCTTCCACATTCTTCCTCTACAGACCGTAAGTTATAGAAGGAAAAAGTTAAAAAACACATCACCAATTCATTGAGAATTATTGAAAGCAATCAATAGCTTTGCGTTAACAGATTGCTGAGTACATCATACGCATTTGTACCAAATCAAATCATATCAAGCACAAGAGTTTATTATCGTTTCCACAAAAAAAAACATAATAAACCATAAATTGTGCTTTTGATAGAAAGAAATTTTGAATTTTTTTGAAAATTCATTTTAAAAAAGCGTACCTTTTTTGTCTACAAAAAGTTTCTTTTGGGACATACATACACACAAAGCGAGTGTGGTACATTTTTGTACAAAGAAAACATTAAAGCGTTTGAGGGTTAATTGTTTGTTGTTTGCAAATTGTTGAATAAATTTTTGGTTTTCCTTCCCAAAAGAAGCCAAAAAATATAAAGAATAGTACTAAGGTTTTTGGAAACTTAGAAGCCTGCTGTCATTTCAGTGGTTTCTTCCATTTAACCAGTGTGTACAACACAAGTAGCAAACAATAAATTTTATTTTCGGTAAATTTGGGTAATATATTTTTATTTTTTCATTACCAATAAAAAAAAGTAAGAGCTTTTCAGAAAAGAAAAAGCCTTGAATTAACAAAGATAATAAGATTGAGAGTTTTATTGAGAAAGAAAAGTAAAACTCGTTGATATCCACCACAATAAACAAGGTTCCATCTTTATTCAAACACACAAAAGCTGAAAATAAAATCAAACAATTTTTAACGAAATTTTGATAAAGAAAAAACCAATTATCAAACGGCCTAGAAAACTTTTTTTTCATTCATTCCTCTTGTGTTTTCCTCTTCTTGAGTGAGTTGTCGATCTCTGAAGAGAAAGCATATTTGCATTTGAAATCAAACAAAAGAAAATTATTCCTATTGTAAAATTTGCAAAAATAGGTACTAGGCCAGCCCTCACAATGTCTGTCCCTGTACGCTACTCTGCTGCCGCCAATTACGCCGTCGCTGATAGTGGTCTAAACAATCAAGAAGAGCAATATCATCAATACTCTGAAGAGGATTTGTATAACCACCATTTCAATAGCCAATTGAATAACAACATCATCTACGGCTATAACAGCGTTTTGGAGGAGCAGCAGCAGTTGATGCAGCAGAACACATCAATGTCTGTGACGGTGAAGCCTCAAGACCTGGTTGTAGTAGGAGCAGCCAATTCAGCAGCAGCAATGGCTACAAATGCCTATCGCATGGATCAAGAGCAGGCCACAACATCTGCCAAGGCACGAGAGTTGTTGATGGTCGGCTCCGGAGGGTCTATGGATCTGATGCCCTCCACATCGGCGATGGCGGCGGCGGCAGCAGCTGAATCTGCAAATACTGCAGCCAATGATGGCAGCAGCCACACTGCAGAGATGCGAACTGAGTGGATGAGGATGTCTGACGAGGGCCGGTATGGAACACCGGGTGCTGCTGGCTTGGATTATCAGAAATTTGAGCTGGATCAACAAACACCTACCGCCAACAATCATATGGACCAAACCATGGAGCCTTCGTTAACGGACAATGAGAAGAAGAATTTGAATAATAACAATTTGGAAGACGAATTAATATCTCTAACATCTGAGGAGCTTTACAATACTCTCAAAGAATATGATGCATTACAAGATAAATATCACACAGTTCTACTGTTGCCGAAAGAGTCAAGGGTAAGTTAAAAAAGACTCGTTCTATATATAGTTTTTATAAACACATCAAAAAGATTCGTCAAAGCTTAAAAAAAGGTTTGGATAGATTTCCTGTGGCATCAGGTTGGTAGCCTACATACTTTTGTTTAAATAACACATACCATTCCATCCTCATTAATCAGTATGTCAAGATAGATATGGTGTAATTGAAATTCTGCCTTCCTATCTTTATAAGAGTTTCGAATTATTTTGATCTGTGTTTGTTTTCTCTAGAATGATAATATCAAATCTTGCCAGGTTTTGTTTTTACAAAGAAATTTTTATTGTTCTTCTATTTTCTCCTTAGCGTGAAGTTACAGCCGGTGGTCGTGATGGCTCCGCTTATGTTTTACGTTGCCTTAAAATTTGGTATGAGCTCCCCTCCGATGTTTTATTCTCAGCCATGAGCTTGGTGGATCGTTTCTTGGATCGCATGGCTGTCAAGCCAAAACATATGGCCTGTATGAGTGTTGCCTCATTCCATTTGGCCATTAAACAATTGAATTTAAAGCCTATACCCGCCGAAGATTTGGTTACAATATCACAGGTAAGATACAAATTCAATCCATTCATAATTTCCTGTGTTAATTTAATTCGTTTCCAATTAATCTCTGTAGTGTGGCTGTACCGCTGGAGATTTGGAACGCATGGCTGGCGTAATTGGCAATAAACTGGGCGTACAAATGGGTCATGCACCCATTACATCGGTCAGCTATTTGCGCATTTACTATGCTTTGTTCCGTAATCTGGCCAAGGAAATTGGCGGACAATTCTTTGAATTCTATCAGCAATTGATTAAGTTGGAAGAATTGGAGAATCGCTTGGAAATTCTATTGTGTGATGTGAAGACAACCGTGATAACACCATCCACATTAGCTCTGGTATTGATATGCCTGCATTTAGATTTCCACATTAAGGAATCATATACTCGTGGCAGCCCCGAATTAAAGCTTGTCTTTGAATATATACTCTTCTTGCAACAATATATGAGGGTAAGTTTATTTTTGATCGAAAAAAACTAGACAATTTTGATGTCATCGTGAAACTGATGTAAAAAATTAATTTAATATTTTTGCAGATTCCCGATCGTGTTTTCTCCTGCGGCTTTAGTATTGTTTCGGGCATTTTGTCCCATTATAATGGACAAAATAAGCAGCCCTACAAGCAACGTTTGGTTTGGAGACTGTCCAGCCGTACGTTGCGTGTTTTGCGCCCAACTAATCGATTTTCAACAGACCTGCCCACCATTGATGAAGGCATTTCTAATGTCGTAGACGATGGATGCCGATCGAGGTAAGTTTTGACTATCGTTTGCTGTATATAATTATTTTACAAACTTTGGAGAATCTTAAAAGGATATACCAAATATAAAACGAAAAAGTACGAATAATTTTTTGAAGGAAATAGTTTAAATGTGCAAAGTTTCATGTTGGGTAGGCTTCAATTATATCACTATATAAGAACCAGAAAGCCCTCAATTTTCATTTAATTTTAAGCCTGGAAAAGCAGCCTTCGACAAAACGATGACTTGCTATTTTATTTTCAACCAAAATTTGTTTTTTTACTTGGTTCTCATATTTGCCCACGATTCAAATTATAGCGCCTAGAAATGGACGTAGTCTTAATGACAAGGGATGAAATTAGTGCACAAAATATTAAAGATTACTTTCCAGAGTTAAGGTTTTTACCCCTTATAAAGTTTTGCGAGCACTTTATACAAAGGTTCCTCAATCCCATGGCAGCCGGTTAGATTGACCCGATGGAGTTCTTCATCGGCAAGGGCTGTCGCCTCAGTGTACAGCACACTGTAAGAAAACCACAACTAATGTTCTTTTCTATGTTCAAAACGTGATTTGAATCCAGGCGAACGTTCGATGCGGCGGGTGGATATGGAAATCTAGGCCCTATGGTGATAACCCCCTCCAATATTCAAACATCGAAGAAAAAATCCATGTAAAATATTTTTCCTAATTGGAGGGCCTTAGTTTTCATAGACCAATGAAGAATCAAAGGTTATTTAATTGAAGATTAAGTTTGTTTAACCCGTGAATGTCTGTCTAGTATGTGTTTCATATGGAGCTTTTGTACCGCTAACCCTGAAAATGTTTTTAAGTCGTAATACACCAAATGTGTATGATTTTGGATGAAGATTGTCAAAAGGAAACCCAAAGTTTTGTTACAGAGCTCCACCAGTTTTGTTTTTATCCTAAATGCGTTGCAGTTTTTGCAAGGCTAGGCAACGGCCTTAAAGAGGTTAACCAAAGTGTCTTCAACAATAATAATCTAAACGCACATTTTCATTGTTGTATGTGTTTGGTTCTTCGTGTTTTTAAATCTATTTTCTTAACAGTAATATAAATTGTTGTTGCACTTTGGCACACATCGTTCAAAACACTACACACAAACAATAAAAAAAACATCATACATAGATACGCATAAACTTTAGGCGTAAACAAGTTTCTAAATTAAAAAAAAAAAATAATAACAACAATAACAGAATATGTAGTTTTTGTTTTTTACGTTTTCGACTATTTTGTTTTTCGTTTTCTACATCACGAGTGCAAAGAGAGAGACACACGCGTTTATGTGAATTTTATTTCTATAGTTGTTGGATTTTTAGCTGTATGTGTGACTTTGTTTATACGTACAAAACGTATGTACTTGTTTTCGTGGGTCTCCCGTATCAGAGAACTACACAGACACACACCATTCATTGTGTTTGTTGTTCGTTCAAGTAGTAGACAAATTTTATGCTGATTGATATAAACTGCGTGAATGGGCAAATGTGTCGGTCTAACTATACCATGAATTTCTACAAGTTTTCATATGTTTATACTTGGTGATTATGATGATGATGTATAAGCGATTTACGCAAATAAAAGTAAAGGAAATTATTTAAATCAATTTATAAAATTATTATGTAGGACAATTTTTAAAACATTTTGCTTGAATCATCTCCAATTTAGTTATGGGTTTAACCTAACTTTTCATTCGAAAAATTTCAAAATTCATCAGCACATCTTCAGTTTTCTAGAATTGCCAAGAAAGATTTGAAAAACATATTTCATACCATACTCAATAGAGGATCATTATGATTAGTGAAAAGGTAATAGGCAAAACAAAATTTGAATTTAATCAAATGTTAACCCTTGGAATGACGAAATTCGTAAAACCACCCCCCCTCGACCGGAGGCCACCGTAGCGCAGAGGTTAACATGTCCGCCTATGACGCTGAACGGCTGGGTACGAATCCTGCCGAGACCATCAGAGAAATTTTCAGCGGTACTTTTCCCCTCCTAATGCTGGCAACACTTGTGAGGTACTATGCCATGTAAAACTTCTCTCCAAATAGGTGTCGCACTGCGACACGCCGTTCGGACTCGGCTATAAAAAGGAGGCCCCTTATCATTGAGCTTAAACTTAAATCTGACGGCACTCATTGATATGCAGGAAGTTTGCCCCTGTTCCTTAGTGGTATATTCATGGGCGAAAAAAAATGTAGATGCTTTAATCCAAACAAATGAACAATTTCAAGACAAAACCAATTATTAAGCAATCTGTATCAAATTTCGAGCAAATATGTTTAAACTGTAATAACTACGGTTGACAAATTACAACATTATTGAAAAATACTCAAAATCGGACGAACATATATATGGAAACTATATCTATTTCTGAATCGATTTCGAACAAAATTCTCAGATAATGTGGTAGGTGCCGAGGAAAGCGTTGTACAAAATTTTGGCAATATTGGTCAATAACTGAGCTTGCAGTGATCCTAGAAATGAAAATCGGGCGATATATATATATATATATATATATATATATATATATATATATATATATATATATATATATAAATATATATATATATATATATATATATAAATATATATAATAAAAACAACAGAGCAACTACCAAAAAGAGGTTGCCAAAAAATCTCACTTTTGGCAACTGACATTGCCAACTTCAGTTGAAAGTTCCCTTCTGTAATGTAAATTTTTCAACTGACAACGCAATTGAACTAAGGTTGCTATCCACAATTGACCCCTAATTCTTCTTGTGTTAGCTATAGAAAGTTTTTAAAAGCTACTAAGACACATGTATGTCACCTTTTGCGAAAAGGGTTATAAATGTCAATGACCAATGCGAAACTACAGACGTTGTGATTTAAACAGTGCTTGTTTATTTGACAATCTTACAAGATCGAAAATCATTTCAAATTTGTTTGTCATACAAGTTTATCTAAACTTGACAGCAAAATAATGTTTTCCAATTATGCAAAAGTACTCGTTGTATTTTCTTAAAGTTATTATTAGCATAAAATTAAAGAATCTTTCAGAGTGTAAAACATAACAAACCCCAGGAAAGTGTCATTCTCCTCTCTAGTTCTGAAACGAAAACAACATTATTAATATTTTCAATAAGACGTAAGTATATATGTCTATATAGTATATGTACTCGTTTATTTTAAAATATTCCTAAACAAAAGCGAAAAAGTTATACAAGTTCATTGCTCTTGACAAAGAAAACAACATGTTTGAAAAATATTGTTTTGATACCACAGCCACAATCGTTCATAATGGAGGTGCGTTGCAGCTATCCCTTAAGTGCATTTATAATATGATTTATAATGCAGACAATCATATCAAATACGTATATTCCAATAAAAGCAGGTTTTTGTTTTTGCAAAATTGTTAAAAAAAAAACAAAAAACAAAGAAATTGTTTTCTAAATCCATATGTTTATGACATTGTTGATCTATTTTTCGTTTCTTTTTCTCAAATCTTCTCCTGTTTACGAAAAATATACATATCGTATGTATGAATGTATAATCCCTCTCCCACCTCTCCGACTGACTGACTGACTGGCTGGGCTTGGATGCCGCTGTCCCCATTTGCTTATTTTGTTATTGACGCAAAATTAACAACAGCAAAACACATGATGTCTGTCATCGCTTATGTAGTTAGTAGATGTTTGTTTCTATTTGATATCAACATTTTTGTAGTTGTATCTACATATTTATTGATTTTGTACTTCCCTAAATGGGGTGGGGGCCTACACGACGAGTATAGGGATGACAATTTTCACCTATGCTGCTTTGTTTTCTATTATCATAAACGCCTTATACTGTTGTTTTCAGCTATTGCCTATTACCATTACCATGATAATGATAACCTAATTTTACTAATCGCTATGTGTTTTGCAAAATTTTAAGTGTATCAAAAGAAAATATTTTTTTTCGCAACTTCAAATGACCTGAAATTGAGGAGATACAGATTTTTTTCGTATACGTTCATTATTATTGTTTTTGTCACAAATACCACCAACATGTATATGAAATTTTGTTATCGCGAGTTTTTGACATACGTATGTGTCCATTGCATGTATGTATTGAGTTGATATACCAGTATTTAAGAATTTATGTTAGATCGCCTCCGATACCGATTAAATTGAGAACCAAAATAATATGCAAAACAAAAACGCCGTTCAAATCTACATACAAACTGACATAAGTGAATTCTTATACCTCTTCCTATACCTGGTAAAGAGTATTGTAATTTGGTATATTTCTTTCTAAGGCCACCCTGAAGCCCGTATGTCTGTTGGGATAAATTAGATGAAGGTGTATTTGCTCCCATATATATATTTATATATATAGTCCCATTTTGACAAAAAGGAAATACTTCAATGTGTATAAGGATTCGTCAAGGGATGTCAAAAGAGCTTACAACGCATTAGAAGTAAATACCAAAATTCGTTTATATGGATGAACCGGGATCAAAATGATTGTCTTTCGTTCGTCTAGGCTTTTTTTACAATATCGATGAACAGGCGAGTAAATGTAGGTGACAAATATTGGGTTTAAAAGATAAAAATATGGATTTGCACAAAATACTGTTTAACGAACACATATATTTGCTTGAGTCCCTATCTTATAGCATGTCACTTTTTATACCCTCCACCATAGGATGGGGGTATACTAATTTGTTTGTAACTCCTCCAAATATTCGTCTAAGACACCATAAAGTTTATATATTCTTGATCGTCATGACATTTTAAGTCGATGTAGCCATATCCGTCCGTCTGTCTGTCAAAAGCGCGCTAACCTTCGAAGAAGTAAAGCTGGCCGCTTGAAATTTCGCACAAATATTTCTTATTAGTGTAGGTCGGTTGGTATTGTAAATGGATCATATCGGTCCGTGTTTTGATATAGCTGCCATATAAACCGATATTGGATCTTGACTTCTTGAGCCACTAGAGGGCGAAATTCTTATCCGTCGCGGGAACAGGGTGGCCATTGGTTATTTAAAGGCGCCAATAACTCGCCTTGTCATATCGAGCATCGTAGGCACTCAGTATTTGTACAAGAGCCGGTGCCACACGACCTCACACTGAGACTCTCCGCTCGATACCGCTGATTGTCCGCGACTGCAGTTACAGCTACTCTGGATGGAGCATTCCACTATCCGCAAACTGTGGACGCGCCCGGTAGCTAGCAGCTTAGCTTATCGTGACAGCAATGAACACCACACAGATCGGACCTCAATGTTCCAGCTTGTGTGGTGCTCACAGCTATTCCGTGCCGGGATCACGGGTGACTTCAGTGTCTTGTAAAGTGGGATTTTCGTCTATCGAGAGCTGGCTTTGCTCCCGAACTGCTTGTATAATCTAAAGAAGAACCTATTAGCCAATTATTCACCCTTATTCCCGTTGTTGAAGATGAAAATCGACAGCAGCCGTAGTCGAATTTCTCATTTCGTGGTATTCGATAACTTATTCGCCTTTGACAGTTTGATAAAAAAAATATTGTGGTAAATAAAAGAAGATAATATAATAGAATGTTCCATACTCTTGCGAAAAACAGGCGCGATGTAGTTAAGAATGCAATTAACTTATATGTCGATCGTTTTCGTCAAATTTGACAGTCGAACTTATGTGATACCAAAAATGTATACGAATTTTCGTCTTCGACAATCATAACCATTTTATACAAATTTCGACATTCGAATACGCCATCACCAACCGGAATAAAGGGGATTATTTCAAAACTTGAGTCATTTGTTTCGATGCCGGTGGTACCGAGATACTTAGGTAAAATTGCTGACTATACTTTTGGTATGTGTCAATTATATACTCGCATATAAACATATGTATGTCATAATTCAGTATTTGATAGAACCAAAATGAAAACGCAATTTTTTTCTGATTGCTATAATAATGTAAAATGCTGTGCCTTAAAAACGGTGGTTGCGGTAATCTTTCATTTGAAGAAAATGGATATAAAAGTTACCTATCAGGTCAACTCCCACCCGTTACCGTTGTGCCACTTTGGTATCAAATTTGACACTTTTTTTTTTTGGACGATGCCACATTTTTATTAACATTTTTGCACCACTTTTCCCATCTACTTGTGCCTCTTGTTCAAAAATACAACTATGTAGCGATTATCTATTGTTTGTCGTTCAACAAATCGTATATAAATGTTCAATTTTTCGAAAAATTGAAATTTTTTGAGCTGAACGAAAGTAACTGGACAAAACAAAAATAGTTTGTTTATCTTTGTGAAATATATCAATCAAGTATTTAAATACCCACCACCTCGACTTGTCTAAACATTTATATTAAATCCTTCAAATGTAAGTAATGTAAGAAGGGCTAAATTTTAATTTATTTGCATTTATAGTTGTAGTTTGACTATAAACATGTGTATTAATTGTATTATTATTCTTCTTTTTTTCTATTGCAGAACCGAAAGTGTTAGTTCTGAGGAAGAGGAGGACTGGCCAACTTCACCCATAATTCCAATATTCGAGCAATGTTAGTACGATACAAGAAGCCGGATCAATTAAATTAACATAGCATAACAGTATCGAATGCTAGGCTACAAACATATTTTTTAATTTTCTTAAATTATGCCCAAATCAACCGTAATTTAGTGCTAAACAAACACAAAAAGTATGGTGAAATTCAAAATTCGTCAACACTGAAGAAAGTATCAATATTATCGAGCGAGGAAGAAGATGTATAACAAAGCCGTCGCCATCAATGAGAAACAAAAATTTTGATACGATAATTGTGTTGGTGGTGGTGTTAGAGAAGCAAGTGACTGCACCCCAACTCGAAGCACTAAATGCGGGTGTTCTTTTTGGATGAACAACTGTTAAAGAAACAACAAAAACATATCCTGCTAAAAGAAAAACCATTCGTAATGTGATGATGATTTTGTTTTTATTTCGTACTGAAGCAAGAATACTATGGAAAACTATACCTACTATATACTGCAGCAATCAACAGCTAGCTAGCAGCGGCAGCATATGAACAGGAGATGAGTGTATATTTTTGTGTAGCAACCTTAAGAAATGCATCATAATTTAAACATATTTTCCGTTTCTGTTCCACAAAAGAAGAAGAAGGAAAAAAAAAAACAAAAACTTTTTTTGTATGTAAAGAATCCTCCTAAAAAACAACTATAAATTTGAAAGGAAATCGCGCAAGAAAAGCTGAAAACATCAACAACAAAACCATGATATACATATTAAGATGAATAGAAGATACCATAAATAAGTTTAAATATCCAAATTTTATTACTTACAATAGCAACAAGATGGAAAAAAAAGAAAAAATCACAAAAGAAAAGAAAATCTACAAAAAAAACTATAAAACAAATCTAAAAAAGAAAAATGAAAGCGGACCATCATTACCAGGATTGATGTAGTTCCGGACCTTTTTGAATCAGTTGTTTAACAATAACAATAACAACATCAAACAAAAAAATCTAAACTGATAACAGCTCAAAGCCAAGAGTTTGTATGAGGTTCCTGTAGGCCATCGCCACGGTTCCAGTGCCAGATGAAAAGCATGAAAAATGACGCGCGCCAAGGGCGAGAACAAACTCTTGTGCATTGAATCAACAAATGCTGGGCGTTTTTGTTATTCCATTAAGGTCGTGTCTCTGTTGTGTTGGATGGATGGATAGAATATTGAGAATAAGTATCCCCCACCTCATTCCAACGTTCAAACAAAAAACACTCTCTTCTTGAATAATTTGGGTTCGCGCTCAACATAAAATATTATACTATATTAATTTAACATATACAAAAGAAGGAAAAAACCAAACAAAAAAAATCAATTAAATTTCTTAGCCTACAATTAAGTGGATAAAAGTATAGTATGGAAATCCTCCCCCTATATATATACATATGTGTGAAAGAACAAAAAAAAGTAAACCCAAAAACAAACAAAAAAACTATAAAAAATGAAAGAAAAAAACATAAAAACTCAATTTTAAACTACAACTATCCATTAAAAAAAAAAACAACAAACAAACAAAAAAAAAAGAACGAAAATAACATAACTTTATTAATTGAACAACAACAACAACAATAAGTTACTCTGCGTGTTTCAATGTTAATTTCCAAAACCCCAACTTAAAACAAAACAAAATATTTCAAATTACGTCCTCTTTTTGTTATAAAAAAAAACTCCATAGAAATATATGTATTTGACTTAGCAGTTATCTCTCTACTCTTTCCCATTCAGTATAAATGTTTTAGAAAATACCGTAATTACCCTTAATTGACCTTATCTTTTTCTTTTTTGTTGTCTCCAAATATATTTTGAAAATGTTAAAAAAATATCTACCAAACTAAACCCACATGTTTTCTTTCCAATACATGGGATTAACAACAGCAACATGTAGAAAAACAAAAGTACAAACTGTAATCCTCCTTCTATGGGGAACGGGAAATGGGAGAAAAGATAAAGACAATGTTGCTGAATTACTTTATTTGAGTTAAAGGAAGGAACTCTTCATCGATTTTTGCCTTTGCATACCTTTGCCAAGCTAAGCGCACCTTGCCTCTATCGTTTCTTCCATATCCTTTTTGAATATATTTTTATTTTTTGTGGTCACATTCGACCAAACCCAACAAACATCAATTTCCAAACTCAATACTGTATGTAACGAGCTAATTTTCAAATAAAACTTTTTAAATCTCTGGAAAATACACCACAACCTTGAAGAAATGGACCATTTATAAATTTAATTTGAACTACCTAAAGTTTATAGTGAATCTCTTTTCTTTTTTAAAAAGAGGTGAAAACTTTTCCAGAGTAAAAAGTTTTATTTTTATTTGTGTTTTAATTTTAGGTTAAACAAATAACCATTACAAAGAATCAAATGTATTTCAAGGCTGCTGTTGTTGTCTTTGTTAAGATAATGATGGTAAAGTCTTAAAAATCCTTAAATGCCTTTTGTAAACAATAATTCATAATTCAGGCAATTGTGTTTGTAAAACTTGTTAACAAATTTTGCAAGTGAAGCCAGCCAGCCAGCCAGCCAGCTCTTGCTAGCAGTGATTAAACTGAAAATCAGATTCTGATGGAGGTTACTTTGTAACATCCCCAGCATGCCTTTTACTACAACGGCTATAGCTGCTACTACTGCAATTAGATCTCAACAAAAATATCAGTTTGGTATTTTCCTAAATATTGTAGATTTATTGTAAAGTACATACTACTACCTACTATATATACAATTCTTTTTTGTGTTTTCAACGAACAATCGAAATTTTTCATTATCCAACCTCTTAAAATAATTTGCCAAAGGCATATGTTTGTCCTTTTACAACAAAAAGCCCCTAGAGATTGTTTTGGTAAAGGAATACTCTTTTTTACTGTGATAGTGAGCAACATCTCTTATTTTTTTTTAAACGAAAAACGTTTCGGTTTACTTGCAAAGTTTGTTAGTTAAGTTGGTCTTACTTACTAATTGATAATTACTATTGGTAACATAAAAATAGAAACAAAATGCAATTTAAATTTAGTCTTTGTGTGGCCTAGTCCAGGCAAAACAAACTCTAAGCCAAGCTAATTAATGCCCAACCACCCGCCCCCAAGTTATAAAAGTGATTTTTTCACAACCTCTCCCCTTTATATCCCCCTTGACCCCCTCCCAGAAACAAAGAATTTTTGTAGCGGTATTTTTTTTATATATATTATTTTTTTTTTGCTTTTTTGTTATTTTAATTTTATTTGTAATCTTAGTTATATTATATTTACTCTACATACACACTATGTTTTTTTTTTGTATTTGTAAAAAATAGTGATTTTTTCTCTCATAGCATACAAAAAAAAATTGTTTTTTTTTTAATTATACACACACTTATCATTAATATTTTGTACAAATTTCAATTTATTATGAAAGAAAAGAAAACAACCACTATATATATATATTTAAATATACAAACAAAAACAACCAAAACAAAATCAAAAACTGAAGTTTTATCAATTTATTTTCAATTAATTAACAATTTTTTGGAATCTGAAAACAAAATAACAAAAAAACTTGAAAAAGTTCAACACCACTAAAATCATTGACATTGAATCGGAATTATGATGCATATATATTATAAATAATTAAATATGGATTTTTTCTCTTTAAGTTTTCTTTTCAAATTCTGTAAATTTTTTTTTATATACACCCATCTTCTTTAGAAAATGCATTATGAAGAAAGAACAAAGAAAAAACAAACACTGAAAATTAAACATCATGGAAACGCAAGTCTTGTAAAAACTACAACAGAAAGAACAAATAAAGTTGGCTATTATTCGAAAAAAAAAATAAAAAGGAATTTATTTAAAAATTCCTCTTTTAACTTAAAAAAAAGTTTTTTTTATTATTTGCAATAATTGCGGTTCATTGGTTGATTGGTAAGAATGCGTACGGCCATTTCAAAAATTTGTTTTTTTTTTCAGTTTTGATACGTTTGACATTTTCATCACAAGTGGTGTGTGGAGCATAGCAGATTTATTGCAAATTCACTTGACTTGTGAATGCTATCAGCAAGGTTGATGAAATTTAAGAGATACTGATGAGAACAACAGTTTTAGTCTCCCTTAAAAAGTTAAGCGAGTGTGTCTCAACATTATAGGTTAGGATGAAAAGAGGGTGTGAATATTTATCTGCCCCATGTCACTATGGACATACACCTAAGCCAGTAATCGGCTTGTTGTGTGCTCTAAAAACTAAAAAGTAAATTTTAAGTTAGGAACTCCGTGCTACTTACAAAATCCTTAATTGTTTTCCATACCACTCCCCTAAGTTGGTTCATATCTGGTATTGTGTCCTCACCTAAGTACCGATGTCTTTTACCCGCGAAAGTCGGGAAATGATATAGGAAATGCTTCAACGTCTCATCATCTTCCCTACATGCTATCACTTGCCGAACCGATTTTGCATAAGTGAGCTCGTAGTCTAGTTATGAAACCAATAGCTATACTGACCTCCTTCTTACTTTCTTTCAGTCCTCTCATGATCCGGTTTTGCTGTTCTTCGTTCACGCCCTTAAATCGGACTGCATCAACCCGAAAGGCTTCGGGTTAACCAAGTTTATTGACGGCAGTTCTCTGGCCTTCAGTGCCAAATCGTCCTGGTTGTTATTGCCCTTATGGCCATTTTAAATAAAAAATGCTGGCGATACTTGTGAGGTACTTTCCTTAGATAAATGTCAATTTATTGGCCCGAGATTGACAAGGTAAGAAGGGGAGCCATTCGTAGTATCTGTGCCGCCGGACAGCCATCACAATTTACAGTGCAGGAAGCTGCGAATTTCATCCGTGGCGTTAAGTCGCACAAGGTGCTGGTCCCAGACGTAATCCCCGGGGACGAAAGGTCCCCGCTCTACACTGATGCTGAAGAATATGCATCTGCCTGGAGTCGAGTACCTTACAACTGTCCTCAGCCTGTCTGAACACTATTATAGTACCCGATGTTTGGAAGACGAGCAGTGTGATCCTGCTACTGAAACCTGGAAAGTCGTATAGACTGATCTGTCTTCTTTCATCAGTAGCCAAGATGCACGAGGGACTTCTTCAGATGCTCCCGTTGGACAATTTTCATTCGCCGAGCATCAGCATGCATTTCGAAGGCTGCATAGGACTAATACTGCTTTACATGCCATCACCGTACACAAAAGTAGAAACAACATTCTCAAGTCCCTTGTCGGCAGCACTTGGTGTGCTGACAAAGGAACCTTGGACTAACCGCTTAATGCTTCTGGATATTGTGGCTAGACAAATTGCTGCGACTATGACGTGAGGCTAAGGGACCTTTCTATTTGGTCATGTGGTGGCTACGGACACTGTGTTTTCATTGAAGATGTCTGTATCCGTTCACAATTGGCGGACTAATTTGCACTAATTTTTCCAATCCCACTATGCGTAACTTTTAACTGTCCAGCTAGACCCACTTAATACCATCGCAGCATCTTCCCGCCTTAACAAATTCAAAGGAGCGGAGTTCGTTTCATTGTAGCTCTTTGATAAGGATGATTGCATCAAAATACTTATCATTGCTCTTTTCTTGGTGTCTAGAAATATACAATGTTTTAAATTTTTAAGATTTTCCAAATAATACCGCACATTTTGCACTTACCTTCTAATGTAGAACAACCAACTTGAGGTAAAATTACAACTCCTTTTGCCGAGTTTTCTTTACCTGAACACTAGCTGCCTTGAATCTTCATTTAAAGTAAATAAAAATAAAACAAACTTAAAAATTATCAATAAACAATATTTCTTTTTTTAGATACCTCTGCCTTTAAGATCCATTTTGGTGTTAGCTTTTGTATTTTCATGTAACGGCTGCTTTTCATAAAACAGCTGACCTTTACAAAACATCTGCTATCAAAAAAGTCCCAGTAGAAATTTGCAGGTTCTCTATTTTCGAACTGTCAAAATTTGCTCTCTCGCGTACGCGAACGACTTCAAGTAAAAATTTGTGCAAATTTGCACAAATTTTTGAGTTCTCAAACACAGCTATTGTAAATTTACATACGATTCATCATTTTTCCTATCACACCTGTATGTTATTTTCATGTGACATAACCTAAAAATTTGAGCAAAAGCTGATTTTTTTATGCGTAAAAATTGGTTTTGTTGATTTTTTATGCGTAAAAAAGTTGTGAGAAAACTGGTTAAATCATAAATTTGTGAAAACAATTTAATTTGGTTTTTCTTTCATTCGACTGACAACAAAAACAGCTGACTTCTTTATGTGTTTATCAGAAGGAATAGAGCACGATGCAATCGAAAAAATTACATATGCTATATTGAAAGGCGATTTTCATATGATAGTTTCGTTGGTATCACACGACATGTACATGCTAAATTTGACATGTTATAAGACAACTACATGCCGTGTACTTGATCTGAGACCTTTCATTGATGGCGACCTGGAGGTTGTCTACCCCGAGAGGAAGCATTGGGCTGCCCTTTTGGCTCCCTCTTTTCACACGGATGGATCCAAGCTCGATGATAGCACCGGGGCAGGGGTTTTTGTTGAATTCCTAGGAATTAGGGAATCACATTGGATTGCTGGTGGGAGTCCTGACCGACCACTTCTTGAACAGTTCGCTGACCCCGCGATGGTCTTGAGACGAGGAGGATTTAGGCAGGGTCTGTGGAAATGGGGAGGAGTTGGAGACGGTCGAGCATCTGCCTTGCCAATGCTCTGCGATGGCGGATAGAAGGCGTAGAATTATGGGTGAACACCTCTTCTCTTGTTGTTGTTGTTGTAGCAGTTTGTTGTGTTCTATCTTTCGTTTGCTTGATTCTGTTAAGTGCCTCTCGATTTTCGAGAGGAGAGTCTCAGTGAGGTGTCAGTTGGCACTAGCCGTTAATTAAATACTGAGTGCCAATGATACTCGAGATGACAAGGCGAGTTATTGGCGCCTTCAAATAACCAATGGCCAACATCAGCGTCGGAACTTGGAGCAAGCAGTGCGCCACAACGCAATCCCACAAAACCCATGCGGTTGGGGCGCTGGGCCAGTAACCCGCCTCCGGAAAACTATGAGAAATAAAGGAATAGCACAAACGGACCCCCCAGCGTTGACGACCCACGCAAACGAAAAAAGGACCATGATTTGCGGATCTGCACCTGTAATGTCCGCACTCTTTATAGAGAAGGTGCAGTTTGCGCGCTGGCGGATGTATTAGAGAAGTACAAGGCAGATATTTCCGCCTTACAGGAAGTGCGATGGACTGGAAATGGCGTCACTACAACACCAAATGGTGACGAACTATACTTTAGCTGCCATAACACGAGGCATGAATTTGGCTGTGGATTTGTGGTTAATCAGAGACTGAAACACCTAGTCTCAAGCTTTACTTCGGTGGATGAGAGGCTACCCACAATCCGCATAAAGCCCAAGTTCTTCAACATCAGCTTTATACGTGCCCGCGCCCCGACGGATGAAAAGTAGGAGCAGACCAAGGATATTTTTTACATGGTAGTTACTAGCAATAGATTTCAACATAAAAATATTCACAAAGCCACCGTAGCGCAGAGGTTAGCATGTCCGCCTATGACGCTGAACGCCTGGATTCGAATCCTGGCGAGACCATCAGAAAAAATTTTCAACGGTGGTTTTCCCCTCCTAATGCTGGCAACATTTGTGAGGTACTATGCCGTGTAAAACTTCTCTCCAAAGAGGTGTCGCACTGCGGCACGCGGCACATGCTGCTCACCAATGCCGATGACATCGATATCATAGGTCGGACACCGGAAGTAGTAACTGCAGCCTTTGAAAGAACCGAGGGACTGGCAGATGAAATGGATGGTTTCAACTCCTAACGAGCACAAACGAGCAGATAACGAAAATGGAGAAAATGGGGAACCACAACTTTGAGATAGTCAGTAACTTTGTCTACCTCGGCACCGCCATAATCGAAACGAATGAGAAAAAGCGAAGAATAATACTGGCAAACAGATGCTATTTTGGACTAAGTAAGCAGTTTAGAAACAAGGCCACCTCTCGACAGACGAAGCTGTTATATGGTTCTGAAGCATGGGTACTTGTTAAAGCAGATGAAGCAGTGCTTGGAGTATATGAGAGAAAGATTCTTCGTAAAATATATGGACCAGTCTGCGATAATGGAGAATATTAGGCGACGTATGAACCACGAGCTGTATGATGACGATAGAATAGTTACACGCATCAAAATACAACGGCTGCGTTGGTTAAAAATTTGGACCAGTTTGCGTTAATGGAGAATATAGGCGACGAATGAACCACGAGCTGTATGAGCTGTATGACGATAGCATAGTTACACACATCAAAATACAACGGCTGCGTTGGCTAGGTCATGTTGTCAGAATGGATGAAGAAGCCACAGCAAAGAAGTCTTTTGAAGGCAAACACGGTGGTACACGAAAATCGGGAAGATCAAAAGCCCGATGGAAAGATCAAGTGGTGGGAGACAACTCGAAACTTGGTGTCAGAGATTTTAGAATGAGCGCAGAAGATCGAGGCGCTTAGAATGCTATTCTATGTTCGGCTAGTGGAACAAATATTCTGTCATAGCCAATTAAAGTAAGTAAGTAAAGTAAGCCAAGACCCAGGAAACTCTGCGATTAAGATGGGATGCGTCACAGGGATCTGGGTCCGAGTCGAGTGGGTCTGGCTAAGAAGTTAAGCAGGTGGTCCCTGGCTACAACCAGGACATACATCTTGCACGTCGGCATCAATCCTTGCTCTGTAGGAGTTGAGGTGTTTGCATCTGCCGAAACATAATCGAGCCAGATCTACTCTGGTTTGTCGGGGGAGGTCAATTTCTTCAGGTGCAATGGGAGGAGGTCGTTCTCCAAGGACTAAATTTACCCGGAAGCTATTTACCGCATCTGGTACCGTGTCTGCATGAATGTTGTCTAGACCTGCTTGATTTGCCGCTTGATCTAGAGGTTCTCTCTTGTAGCGCTGAACCTCACGCTCTAGATAATGTGGATCTTCTCTAATATGTGTCGGATTAGTCTCACCCCCCACTCTGTTATTTCTTTCTTTCTAGGATGAACACAAAGGACCAAACGTCTCTGAATGAAGCTGTTGGCAACTGCGGTTGACAGTCGCGTGTCGTTCTTTTACATTTTTTTGAATCCTTGTATAGTTGGCACCTTGAACATTGACTGTAATAACTTTTCCAAAGGCTGCAGTAACTGATGGGCGGCATAGCAGATGTTGGATACCCAGCAATGGTTGTAATTTACTTTAAAATATAGAAGTTCCGGCCAATCTTGGCCCTTCAACTGTGGGCACGACCTGCTTGACAAGGCAAGGGGGAGCGCCTCGTTGTATTATTCGCGGTCTCCGAGCCGATGAACTACCATCAAATTTGTCGTGTACGATGTTTCAAATGTCATTCATAGCGACGAAATTTGCTAATTTAATTCTATTCAAAGCCTTTTAGAAATTTCATGGTGTCCACAGTCTTGGATGATGTTTATAGCTCTGTCCATGGTAAATTGTGATGGCCTATCATCGGCTTGGAGACCACTAGTGCGATGAACGGCTTGCAATCCCATGGTAGCCGGTTGTACGTACCGGATTGACCCGATGTAGTCCTTCATCTGCAAGGGCTGCCGTCTCAGTGTACAACACACTGCTACAACGAAAACGGCTCTCCTCCCTCTCTCACCTACTTATAATTGCCGAGTTCGAACGGTGTGCCACATAGCGACACCACTTAGTATCTCTGCACGGGATAACTATGAGCACCACATAGGCTGGTATTAAAGCTCCGAGCTGTGTGAAGTTCACCGTTTTTAATACAAGCTTAGTGGAAGCTACTGGGCGTATCCACAGTTAACGGATACTGGCATGCTGCGTAGGGAGAAGCTACAATTGTAGTCGCGGACAGTCAACGGTATCGAGTTGTTTTTGTCATAGCCACATTTTCATGTGAAGGAGGCGATCCTCGTCAAGCTCCTGTAGGTGAGCAAGCTCGTTCCGGTCCAAATGACCGATCGCAGCGGCAACTGGGTGGTCATTGGTTATTTAAAGTGCCTGTGTTGCTCGAAATGATTATGTTATTTTAAATTACCAATTGTCATCATGTTACCATATCTGAGGTCGCCATATAAAGCTCAGCGGTAGAGTATGCCAAAATATAGGTTTTTTTTCAAAAGTTTTATTTTGATCATAAAAAATTATTTTCATGCCTTAAAATATACTACAATACTAAAATGTTTTTATGTATGATATGAGGAACATACATCACTTTCTCGTATACAAGACTATATATACTACTTGTTTTTAATGGATTCTTTCCATTTTTAGTACAAAAGAAAAATAAAAAAAGTGGGATACCAACAAGTACATACGAAAAATTCAATTTACAAAATGAAATATGAATGTATCCTTAAAATTGTTAAAACGAAAAATGGAGGTATTCAATAAAAAAAAACTTAACACAATCAACTAATAATTACTCAGATACAGATACGTAGTCATAAAAAACAAAGCTATCATTCTTATGGCGGACAATTAGACGACAACGAACCCCCAGTGTATCTAATGCTGCTAACCTTGCACGGACACATTGTTGGAATTTGTCGCATCGCTATTCGTAGATGTTGTCGAAGTTGCTGCGGCAGTGCTTGCTGGATCAGGTAGATCTGTGCGTGGACGCCTGAAAAGTATAACATGGGGCTCGGGAGCATGCATCATATAATGTACCCAACCCGGACTTTGTTGAACACCCAAATTTCGCCATTCAGTTTCGGTCATCAGATGAGATTTGGGAACAAGCTTTGTTAGGTCGGAGGGTAAAATAACATGACTGCAAGAATGGACGTGTATGAGTATGTTAATGAAAATATGACAGAAATTATTACATACCGATACTCATAGACAGCATCGAAATATTTCTCCGAATATTGTATTTGATCGGCAGGCATGATGCTCAAAAATTACAGATATTTCAGATTTTTGTTTCGGTTATTCGTTTGTTTATTGTGTGATATAGGAATCTAAAAGTCGATTTTCGTCGAATCGATTATTTGACTGGATCCAAATCGAATAATCGATTGTAAACTATAGCATCGAATTCGTGATTTAATTTTAGCCGTGTGTCAATCGATATAAAAATTTAACAATTAGCAAAAAGTGATGTATTCGACCCTGAACAACTGTTACAACGCATTATAATAAAATTGTGACGAGGAACATGCGAATACATTCCGTAGACGTGCGAATGAACTTAAAGGTTCGTGTTTCACAGTGAACATTTATATATTTGCACGATTACTTTTTGAAGATAATGGATTGTCATAAAATCCGATATTGTCCGGCTGCAGATGATAGGGTAATCTGTTTCTATTAAAAATAGAAAACAAAAACATTTTTTTTTAAGTTAGGTCTGTTAATCTTTTCAGGCGGAATGCTGTCAAACTCCATATAAAAAAACGTTGGCAAAACGCAGGAAAGTAGGCGAAAAGGAATATGAGGAATATGGCCAGAGAAATTTTAGTGGCAACGCTTAAACCATTGTCGGCATCATTTGTTTTATTGGTTTCAATAGTTCGTTTTATTTTGTTATTTTTGGTGGTAAATGACGTTAATTGAAATGTCAAAGTGGTTTTACAAATAAACTTTGTTTTACAACTTATGTTCTTCAAATGTGTTTTATATCTATGGTCATCATTATAACACTGTTTTGTTGCTTATGTGTGCAATATCGGATCAAATAGAACATCTTTTTAAGTTTTTAGAAAAAAATCACAGCTACGTTATCAACATTGACATTTCGATTTACTGCAAAATCAAAACATATATAAAAAATTGTTTCCAGCGGTTCGCATGTCCTCACCTTAAAAGTGCATTCTGAGTGCAAGTACAAACCGTATTTTAGTATGAAAATAAGAACAAATGATAACTGTCAAATTTCGTTCGCAAAACAATTAAACATTTCAGCGACTACTCCGAAAACAAAATAGAATACCAACCCTTAAATCATGTTCACACTAGATTCCAAATGCACTTGATTTGGATAATCTCCTAAACACGATTACACTACGATTGAAGTGATTTGCATTTGTCAACAGGGATGTTTTTGACAGCGTTTTTATTTGTCGTCAACAATTGAATTGGTGAAGCAATCTTATTAAATTTAATTACAAAATTTTATAATTTCAACAAGAAATTGACAGATGTGCTACCCAAAACTACGGATAATAACCGTTATTCAATACAAACGCAGTGTTGTATTAGAATTTCGAAGGAGATTTGCCGCAAATCTCCTCAAATAAGTAGATTTGTTCACACTTAAAGTGTATGGGAATCCTCGTTGCAAACACGAGATTTTCGAAATCTCTTCGCAAATCTAGATTTGCTCCAAGTGTAAACATGGTTTTATCGTCCCAATAAATACAGCATTTTTTATCAATTGCTGCGTAATATTAAGTGCGTTCGTGTACTTATCCAGTAATAATTTTTCAGAAAAAGTTTGCAGTAGTGGAATTCAGTAATGTGTTTTAACGAAAGCGATAACAGAATTTGGTATTCAGTAGCTATTTTTAACGATAATCGTCATCGTTAAAATCATCTGTCGCTTATGAATAGAAATTCGGACGGACATTTATTTGGCCTTTTCCTAAATAATGTTGTACATTTTATTTAGATTAGTTATGTTTTCATATTTGTAAAAATAAATTTCAGAATTATTTATTACGATTTCTGTTAACGAGGAGTTAGAGAATAACATAATCGTTCGTGCAAACAATTTTTTTGTCGACACATTTAACTAAACGATGTTTGTTTTAAGTTACAGAATTGTGGTACAGGAAAGTAAGAAACTTCTGCTGGGGAAAAAACAGAATCAGCAGAAATTTGCAACCTCTTATATACAAAACTCTCCAAATGTTTTTATTGGGTTGCCCAAAAAGTAATTGCGGATTTTTCATATAGTCGGCGTTGACAAATTTTTTCACAGCTTGTGACTCTGTAATTGCATTCTTTCTTCTGTCAGTTATCAGCTGTTACTTTTAGCTTGCTTTAGAAAAAAAGTGTAAAAAAAGTATATTTGATTAAAGTTCATTCTAAGTTTTATTAAAAATGCATTTACTTTCTTTTAAAAAATCCGCAATTACTTTTTGGGCAACCCAATAACTCTCACACTCTTACGCTGAGTATTCTGTTCCGTTTTTCGAGCGAAATGCTGTCAAACCCGATATAAAAAACGTCGGCGAAACGTTGGCTGAAAATCGGTGGAAAAGTAGTACTCTGTTTATACTGAGGAAAATGGCAAAAATCGATTAAAGTGGCAACACTTGAAACTATTGCCGGCATCATTTTAGTTTGTTTCATTGGTTTCAATGGTTTGTATTTCTTAATTTAATTGAGAAAGAATATAGAAAATGGAGAAAACAATAAGTGTAGATAAGGAAATGTGTTTTAATATGGAAACAAAAATATTTGATTGATGTCAAAATTCGCTTGCGAAACAATTACAAATAGCCGCGGATATTCCGAAAGCAGAATAGAATACCAACCCTTATATTGGAAAAAGAAACCATTTCCGTAAACGTTTGTGCAAGATTTTGAGTACGCGAATTTCCTTACTGCTGATTGCTGCGTAACGTTGCCATATCTTCTAAATAAACTTAAAAGTGAACGAGAAAAGCAAATTTGTTAACAGGTTTATCCCCACGATAACTTAATGTTCCGGTTAACTAACACGAATTATTTTTTTCTACGAGAAACCTGCTCTAAAGCTGAGTATTCTGTTCAGGTTTTTAAGCGGAATGCTGTCAATCTCCATATAAAAAAAGTCGGCGAAACGTTGTCTGAAAATGGGCGGAAAAGTAGTACTCTGTTTATGGTGAGGAAAATGGCAAACAACTATTATAGTGGCAACACTTGAATCTATTACCGGCATCATTTTGGTTTGTTTTATTGGTTTCAATGGTTCGTTTTTTATTTATTTGAGAAAAAATATATAAAATAGAGAAAACACTTAGTTCAGATAAAAAACGACATTTAGATGTACTGCAAATAAAAACAAAAATAAAAAATTGTATTCAGCTGCTGGCATGACTTCACCTTATTAATGCATCCTGACTTAATACAAGTTAAGGTTTCAATCATTTGTTCCATAGCTAAATGCATTTTTTGAAAAAACAACTAAGTTCAAAAATGTATATTTTATCTACAAAAAAGTGTAAAAGTTGGTATTGACTGTCTTAGCACACAATAAATTGGCAATATGCACTTACTCAATCTCAGGATGCACTAATAAGGTGAGGACATGCGAACAGCTGAGTACAACTTTTTATTTTTGTTTTGAATTTGCGGTAAATCTAAATGTCTTGATAATACATCTGTGATATTTTTCTAAAATCTTAAAAATATCTTCTATTTGATCCAATTTTCCACACATAAGCAACAAAACAACGTTATAATGATGAAAATATAAATATAAAACACATTTGCAAAAGATAAGTTGTAAAACAAAGATTATTTCTAATTTAAATTTACGGCATTTGCCACTTAAGGTAGTTTCGTTGGGGCTAGATTTTTGTTGTTGTGCTAATGACGCTACCTCTTAGCTGTACCATGACTCAATATGTATTAAAAGGGGCGCTAAATTATCAGCAAATTAAATTTTTATACCCACCACCACAGGATGAGGGTATACGAATCTAGTCACTCCGTTTGTAACACCTCGAAATATTCATCTAAGACCCCATTAAGTATATATATATATGTATTCATTATTGTATCGATGTTCTGAGTCGATCTTGCCATGTCCGCCCGCGTGACGAAATCACAATAGCGGTCGAACGCGTAATGCTAGCCGCTTGAAATTTTGCAGATATTTAATATTGATGTAGGTCATTAGGGTTTCCAAATGGGCCATATATAAACCTATGACCCGATTTGACTTCTTGAGCCCTTACAAGCCGCAATTTTTGTCCGATTTGGCTGAAATTTTGCATGTAGTGTTCTGGTTAGTCTTCCAACAACTGTGCCAAGTACATACGGATCGGCTTATAAGCTGATTTAGCTCACATATGAACCGATCTCACGATTTGACTTCTTAAGCCCTTAGAAGCCGCAAGTTTTGCCCGATTTGGCTGAAATTTTGCATTTAGTGTTCTGTTATGCTCTTCAACAAAATTTATTTTGTATACATTTTTAACCAGAATCCATGGTGGGGGGTTCCCAACATTCGGTCCGGCCAAACTTAGAACGCTTTTACTTGTTTTTCATAATTTTTTCGATTCTCCTTTTTGTCGTCATTCTACGCAGCGTTGATAATTGTACTTTAGTCGACATTTGCAGCAATAAAGCTCGAATACATAAAATCGTTGTCATGGTGATACATTCCACAGTTTCAAAACTGAAAACTTGTAACGGATTATTTTGTTGTCATAATTATATAGAAACAACATAAACAATGACTATCTGCAATAGATATTCTGCGCACAGCAACTTGTGTGGACGAACACTGGAACTAGGCAAATCTGAAATGGAAAAGAAAACAAATATAAATGTCAAAGTGAAAGAAAATGAAATACACAATTGACTCCTATATACGTACATGTATGTATGAGGAGATATGTATGTCTGTTTGCATTTAAGAAAAGGTAGCATTGATTCATAGCAATCATATGGTATACCCTACAACACTCAATGAATACCACAGCAAAAGATGAATTCATTCAGGTGAAAAGGAATTAAGGGTGTGAGATGGAGAACGTTTGATAAAAGGCATACAGCTGGACGCGCATACTTCATTGGAAACCAAATGAACCTAAGGAAATTTTAAACGAACCTCGACTTCACCATTAGAATAGCTGAATGTGTTAAATTGCGTTTAAAGCCTGTTACTAAATTCGTTTGTCACAGGTGAAAACACATACTTTTCACGGTTACTTTTTTGAAACCCTCCAAAATATCAATGATAACATAATACTTTAATGAAAAAATTTTCATAAGTAATGATGGGATAAAAAGAGAACAAGTTGACATCCTCAATGCCAAGTGCTGCCTAAAACTATAAAAAATTTATGTCGGCTGATCGCTTTCTGGTACCTTACTTTTTCATTCAATATTACTTAAATATATAGAGAAAAATAAGCATGAACCATTTCTTTTTCGAAATGAAGCCCTTAACCGAAAATCAAAAAGATATGTTGGTACAAGATCGCGAAAATGGGATGAAATTGAAAGCTTTGAGTTCCAAGTATAAAATAGCAGAACCTGGGGTTAGAAAAATTATTGCTTTGTATAAAATAAGGAAGTCAAATAAAAGATTGAAAAAATTATGTGGCAGAAAATGTAAGACGACGAATGATCATATTACAATTCTAGCAAAGAGCAATTTTTTTACGACAGCCAGAGATATAAAGGAGAATATAGAATTAAATATTTCGACTCTAACTGCCCAAAGAAGACTTAATGAAAGGGGTTTAAAAAGTACCGTCGCTAAGAAAAAAACCCCTCCTACGAGCCGCCAATAGAAAAAACTATTGGCTTTTGCAAAAAAAGTATATAAATATGCTTGAATCATTTTGGAATAAAGTTATTTGGACGAACGAGTCAAAATATGAACTAAAAAATTGCAAAAAAATTGCATGAACACTAAGGAACAGGGGCAAACTTCTCACATATCAATGAGTGCAGTCCGATTTAAGTTTAAGCTCAGTGTTAAGGGGCCCCCTTTTTATAGCCGAGTCCGATGGGCATGCCGCAGTGTGACACCTCTTTGGAGAGAAGTTTTACATGGCATAGTACCTCACAAATGTTGCCAGCATTAGGAAGGGAAAATCACCACTGAAAATTTTTCTGATGGTCTCGCCAGGATTCGAACCCAGGCGTTTAGCGTCATAGGTGGACATGCTAACCTCTGCACTACGGTGGCCTCCAACACAAAGGCTAACCAACACAGAGGCTAAAATCGAAAAACCTTATACATACATACTGTAAAACATGGTGGAGTAAGCCTCATGGTGTGGGGATGATTTTTCTCTTCAGGAGTTGTTAGGCTCGAAAAAATTTACTATAAAATGACTGGAGAGTCATTTGGCTGAAATTTAGCATGACGTATTTTAATATGACTTTCAATAACTGTGCTATGTACGGTTCAAATCAATCCATAACCTGATACAGCTGATATATGAATCGCTATTGATTCTTGACTTCTTGAGCCATTAGAGGGCGCAATTCTTATCCGATTTGGCTGAAATTTTGCATGACGTGTTTTGTTATGACTTTAAAGAAGTGTATGGTTCAAATCGGCTCATGACCTGATATAGCTGCCACATAAACCGATCTGGGGTCTTGACTTCTTGAGCCTTTAGAGGGCACAATTATCGTCCGATTTGGATGAAATTTTGTACAACAGCCATGACGATCAACATACGTGTCAAATATGGTCTGAATCGGTTTATAGCCTGATACAGCTCCCATATAAACCGATCTCCCTATTTTGCTTCTTGAACTCCTAAAGGGCGCAATTTTTATTCGAGTTGGCTGAAATTTTACACAATAACTTCCACTATGGTCTCCAACGTTCAAATCAATTATGGTCCGAAACGGACCATAACTTGATATAGCTCAAATAGCATTGCAATTCTTTTATCCTTTGTTCGCCAAAAAAGAGATACCGGGAAAAGAACTCGACAAATGCGGTCCATGGTGGAGGGTATATAAGATTCGACCGGTCGAATTTAGCACGCTTTTACTTGTTTTTCATTACTAAACTTAATTTCCCATGAACATTCCATAAAGGAACAGGAGATACTTCTCTCATATTAATGAGTGCAGTCCGATTAAATTTTAAGCTCAATGATAATGCGAGACCATAGCGACACAACTTGGCAGAGAAGTTGTAACATGGCAGGATACCTTACAAATAAAGCCAGCATTGGTAAAGGGATAACCACCGCTGAAATTTTTTTTGATGCTCACGCCGGGATTTGAGCCTGGGCGTTCATCTTCATAGGCAGACATGCTAACGTATGTGCCAAGGCGAATTTAAAAAGGTGCTCTCGTGCGATCCGCTGTTAACAGTCGGCCAGATTTGACGGTATTAAGATGTCAGATTTTTGTTTGCATTCTCTTTGTTGTTATATTCTTTCTTGCATATTCTCTGCTCATGTACGGAAACGTATGCACACACGCTCGCAAATTTCTTTGTGTGTGTTGGTAAAACGTCGATCAGTGTGATGGCAAGATGGCGGGTTGCACCATATGATTTGTAGTTGTTGTACAAATGAGACCAACTTTGATTGTTTCGCCATGTCTATGCGCCAAGGTGGCCTCCGTGAATTAGGTGTGTTTTATTTACTCATTAAGTGGATTTTCTCGCTTAGTGTGTGTGGAGAAAATTGTTATCTCCATACGATTTATCCTTTTTCTTATCACACATGTATGTTATTTTCGTATGACATAACCTAAAAATGTTAGGAAAATCTAATTTTTTCATGCGTAATAATTGTTAAATTTCTGAGAAAGCTGGTTCAATCATAAATTTGTGAAAACAATTTAATTTGGGGTTGCTTTCATTCGACTGACAACAAAAACAGCTGATTTCTTTATGTTTTTATCAAAAGGAATAGAGCTCTAATCGAAAAAATGGCATGTGCTATTTTGAAAAGTGATTTTCGTATGTCAGTTTCGTTTGTATCACACGACATGTACAACTCAAAATGTGCTAAATTTGACATGTCATAAGACAACTACATGTCGTGTAATAGAGCCTTCACCACCGCCGTTTATTAAAACTTATGATGCCATCATTCAATTTGAATGACAAAACTAAAAGAGGAAAAACGCAATATATTTACTCAATGACAAAAGTTCTGGAATGGCAAAATTACTTAGGATTGTAATAACTTAAAATGACTTATTTTGTTTGTTTTTTCGATGTTTCATTATTTCGGATGTGTGTCAGTGCTGCCAACAAAGCATTTAGCGGGAAGAGCGTTTTATTTATCCATAAGTTAGCAAATCCGCTAGACTGGTAAAGAAAACAACCCAATTATCAAACAGAATCGGATAATAAGTACAATAAGTACAATCGGGAGATCGGTTTATACGAAGCTATATCAGGTTTTGGACCGACTCAGACTATATTTGGCACAGTCGTTGGAGATTATAGGAAAAGTCTTTGTGCAAAATTTTAGATAAACCGGATAATAATTGGGGCTATATCCAAATCTAAATCGATATGGTCCCATTGCAATCTCCAATAACCTACATCAATAAGAAGTATCTTTGAAAGTTTCAGGTGGCTAGCTTTATTCGTATGACCTCAATCTTGATTTCGGCAGACAGGCGAAAAAATATGGCTAGATCGATTTAAAACAACAAAAGGATTACAGCAGAACTACTGCTGTAATTCAAATTTGCCCATGAACATTCCATTAAGGAACAGGGACAAACTTCTCACATATCACTGATTGCTGTCTGATTCAAGTTTAAGCCCAATGATAGGAGCCTCCTTTTTATAGTCGAGTCCTAACGGCGTACGACACCTCTTTGTTTGAAGTTTTTACCGCTGAAATAGCAACAAAAATATCTATTAACAGGCAACAGACAGTGTTTATTTATTATTAGCAGACTATTTTTTGTGAGTGATAAGCATTAATAGCTTCGAAGTAAAACCAGTTACAGAAATAATACATTTTTGAAAACGAAGGTCCACAACCTTAGAATGCTGGGTTATGGCTCTTTTAGTTGTGAGACAAATTAAAATAAAAAACTATGCTATTATTTTAAACACCGCTGTGTACGAAGGACGTAGTAGATGCTCGATAAAAAAAGATTTAACAAATTCATAGCCAATATTCACAAAATGGCACTTAAATTCTAAAAGAACGTAAACAACAAATTTACCAAAAAAAAAAAAAAAGAATATCCAGTAATGGATATTATATGTTATGTTTCATTTTTTTTTTCGTTTAAATTAATTTTCTTGTAGTATATTCTGTCGGTTGGCTAGGTTCTAGCTTTGAACATATCTGGACAACACCCAGAGAAAATTTGATAAAAAGTGCATATTTCAGTACCATACGGTATTGTTAGTAAAGCAACGACGTATGGTAACAAAGCAATACCCCATGGTATGGATGAAATATAAAATGATAACTACCGTTTGATATTAGCTTTATTACCGAACTGGTATTGGTTTAAATACCAATTTCTAAGGGTTTTTGTACCAAACCGTTATTGAATATTCTACCCTCTAATGAGCCAATATTGATTATTTATATTATAAACAATTATATAATAACAAATATAATGTTACTTCGTGGCCAACCACGATTCTTTGTATTCTGAAATTGATTTGATATCCATTGATTCCCATATGTGGTTTTTATATGAGTACACCAACACAACATTGTTTACCATGGAATAGGCTTTTGATAATGATAACTTCCTTAGAGTTTGTGCTACTTACATTTGCAGCGCTTTCGAGTATTTGAACGTGTCTTTACGCACACCAATCGTGTTAAAACATTTGATTAAATTAAAACAAATATTTTACAATGTCGTAAAAATTTTAAGTACAAAGCTAAACAACAATTTTGACGCGGTTGCAAGAATACAAATGTAACGCCGTCAATTCTTAGTAGCCTCTTCGTCTGGTATTAAAGTGAAAGCAAATGGTATTAAAAATATTTGCCTATAATGCGAATAAAATAATTCCAGCCGGTATTGGCAAAGTACTGTCCATTTTCCACCAGTATCTCGACATAAAAGTACTTTTAGTTCTTAACTTCAGCCAAATCATTTATCATATCTAGGTATCGGCTTATATGGCAGTTAGAAGGTCGAAAAGTTGCCGGACGGTTTATATGACAATTTTATCATCTTTTAAATACCCCAGTAGTTGATTTGGTAGCGGGCTCGGCATGCCAGTGCCGCTAAATATCATTTACTTTAAATTAAATCGGGCAACAATTTTTGATATAATAGATTTTTACTTTTATTCCTAAAGGAGTTATATCCTGTGTAATTTTTATATTATTTACTAGGTTAGGTTGAAAAGAGGGTAAGCCAGTAATCGGCTTGTTTTGCGCTCTAAAAACTATAAAGTAATCTCGAAAAAGAAAATTTTAAGTTAGGAATTCCGTGCTACTTACAAAATCCTTTATTTTTTTTAATACCACTCCCCTAAATTGGTTCATGTCTGATATTGTGTCTCCACCTAAGTGCCGGTATCTGTTAGACGCGAAAGCCGGCCAATGGCAAAGGAAATGCTCCAACGTCTCATCTTCCCCGCATGTCCTACACATGCTATCACTTGCCTTGTTTTCGCCGTCCTACCGACCGTTTCGCTGTTCCACAATGTTGCATGCGCATTCGTCGCCTATTCCCTTAACTCGGGCTGCGTCGACCCGAAATGCTTTGGGTTAACCAAGTTAATTGACGGCAGTCTGGCCTTCACCGTCAAATCGTCTGCCCTTTCATTTCCCCTTATTCCGTTATGGCCCGGCACCCAAACGATGCGGATTTGCCATCCTCAGAGAAGACGTTAATATCCTTCATACACTGCAAGACTATTCGTGATCTTACCGTCCTGGTTGTTGTTGCCCTTATGGCAATTTTACTGTCGGTAAAGATGTTCACACTCGACGTCTTCGCGTTAGCACCACAACATTTCACGCATTCCGTGATCGCCGGAATCTCCGCCTGCAGGACCGTATAATGGTCAGGTAGTCTAAAACAGATCTTAGTCCTGGGTTCTCAATGTAAACCCCCAGACGCACTTTGTCCCCTAGCTTTGATCCATCCGTGTAACATGATCTTCCAGATGGCAATACTAGGGTTCCGTCAATCCAAGACTGTGCCGATGGCAGCAGTGCCTCGCACTCGATTTCAAGGTTCATCTCAGGTATTCGATCGGAAACCTTTTCCCTTCCTTCCAGGTTTCCTATCGTCGCCTCGATTTTACCGCGATGGTATGAGCTGCTCACATCCTCAATCCCTTCTTCCATCGCCTTAAGTCTCATAGCCGCAGTGGCTGCCTCAAACTTAATCTGTATGTCAATGGGTCGGATATCTAGAATAGTCTCCAGTGCCCTAGTGGGCGTGATCCTCATCGCTCCGCCTATACCAATACAACATGTTTTATGAACCTGTTGTATGGTCCTTATGTTGCACTTTTTCTCCATAGCAATCCACCAAACTACTGAGGCGTAAGTAATTATTGGTCTAATCACGCTCCTGTAATGCCAGTGGACTATCCTCGGATTCAGGCCCCATTTCGAGCCTACGGCCCGTTTACTCAGTGCTCAACATCTGTGAGCCTTCTCAGTACGCTTTTGAATGTGACACTTCCAATTCAGTTTCCTGTCCAAGATCACACTTATTGAGGAAACGCGGTGCGTTTAATTGGCCCACCTTCGTCTTCCTTGTGAACAGGCAAATTTCAGTCTTCTATGGGTTAACATTGAGACCTCTGGGTCTAGCCCAGTCATATGCCATATGCAAGACCCTTTCGACCCATCTGCATACCTAGTTCGGATCCTTAGCCCTAAGAAGTATTATAACATCGTCTGCATAGCAAAATTTGCAAATTTTGTCCATGAACATTCCACTAAGGAACAGGGGCAAACTCTCACATATCAATGAGTGCAGTCCGATTCAAGTATAAGCTCAATAATAAGGGGCCTCCTTCTAATAGCCGAGTCCGAACGGCGTGCCACAGTGCGACACCTCTTTGGAGAGAAGTTTTACATGGCATAATACCTCACAAATGGTACCAGCATTAGGAGGAGAAAAACACCGCTGAACATTCTTTCTGATGGTCTCGCCAGGATTCGAACCCAGGCGTTCAGCGTCATAGGCGGACATGCTAACCTTTGCGCTACGGTGGCCTCCACAACTATGAACCACATTCATAAATTTCAGGAAACTCTAAATTGGATCAGAATTATGTTTTCTATAGTTTCAAATTCCTTAGTCAGTCGATATGTAATAATATGTTATATATTAGCTATATGTGTAAAGCTGTATCAGATAATGAGTATGTAGCAGCTGTATCAGGTGTGGGTTCGATCTCAACCAGAGGCTTCAGTCTTTCGTTACAAATAATATAATGGCGATCTAAATTTTGTTTAAGTAATTTTGATTACAGGCAGCCAGTGTTTCTTAAACTTTCTTGTTTACTAAAAGGTTTCTATATCAATTCTGACCCAGCCTTTCTTTTCCTTTATAGTACATCATCTTTAGTTTGTTTTCAATTCCCAATTTGCCATATTGAAGCTAAGATATCTGATAAAGCATATGGTCATTTTGGGATTTGCCTAATAGGAAATAATTGATAAGTGTAGTGGGATACCAAAAAAGATTAATTAAAAGATTGGAAATTAAATCTAATTAAATGTAGTTTTTGTAACCTGTAACCAAAAACTACATTTAATTGGATTTAATTTGCGATCTTTCGATTTATCTTTTTTGGATCCCACATTACCTATCAATTATTGCCTGTTAGGCAAATCCCAAAATGATCATGTGCTTTATCAGATATCTTAGCTTCAATATGGTAAATTGCGAATTGGTATCCATTTTGATTTATCGCAATATAAAAACGAGTAAAAGCGTGCTAAGTTCGGCCGGGCCGAATCTTATATACCCTCCACCATGGATCGCATTTATGAAGTTTTTTGAATGACTTTTTCAAATATATGTATATGAGCTATATCAAGTTATTGTCCGATGTGGACCGAACTTCTCATGCCGTACAAATCATATAAAAATATTACCTCCAAAACTACAGGCAAATCGAATAATAATTGCGCCATCAAGAGGCTCAGAAAGTCAAATTGGGAGATCAGTTTATGTGGCAGCTAAGTCAGGTTACGAACCGATTTAGACCATATTTGGCACTGTTGTTGGAAGTCATACCAAAATATACATATCCAAAATTTCAGCCAAATTGGACAAGAATTGCGCCGGACTAGGACTCAATAAGTCAAATCAGGTGAACGACGGCGGTTATATAAGGCTATAGACTGATTTAGATGCTACTTCGCACAGTTGTTGGAAGTCATACTAAAACGACATGTGCAAATTCGATAACAATCGCACTTTCTAGAGGCTCAGAAGTCTAATCGGAACATTGGTTTATATGGACTTATTTAGAACATAGTTGGCACAGTTGTTGGAAGTCATACCAAAACAATATGCGCAAAATTTCAGCCCAATCGGATAATAATTGCACCCTCTAGAAGCTCAAGAAGTTATTGTCGTATTACATAACCTACAAATTTCAGCAAAAGGTGATTTTTTTATCCGTAAAAATTAATAAAGTTGTGAGAAAGCTGGTTAAATCATAAATTTGTGAAAACATTTTAATTTGGGGTTATTTTCATTAGACTGACAACAAAAACAGGCGATTTCTTTATGTTTTTGTCAGAAGGAATAGAGTACCCTCTAATCGAAAAAATTTACATGTGCTATTTTTGAAAAGTGATTTTCATATGTTAGTTTCGTTTGTATCACACGATATGTACAACTCAATATGTGCTAAATTTGCTATTTATAGTACGTATTTCTTTATAGGTCCGATATCTGCAACATTTTTCTGTGTGCAGACAAACTTATTGCCGACGTCTGTATAATCCATGCTGAAGTAAGGGATACACCAATTGATTTTTAGAATGGTCAAGGATTTTCATAAATGTGACTTAGCATTTTTTGTTTTGAAAAGGCGGTGTGTTGATAGAAAGTCATTGCATTTGCAAGAAACATGTGTACATTCCCACATACACATATGCAAGTATTTACAAATATACATACATATATACTACCATAGAACTTGCTATGCGCCTTGGTGAACTGAAAGCCAAATGCCACAAAGGGTGTTGTTGGTGACAGTTAAGTCGGTATTTAGTTTGTGTTGCTGTAGTTTGAGTGGTGATGGCGACGATGACACAGAAAACCGTTATTAATTAAAAGATACAAAAGGAAACGGACAACGACACTACAACTCAATAGAGGTGACAATACATATACACATGTATGTATGTACATCCAATACACGTGGAATCCTTTACATTTGCATACACATGATTGTATTTGTAGGTTAAATTAAAATCAATTAAATTGTGTGTAAATGCTAGAACGTGAATGTAGCGCGATTAATGTTTGACAGCATTTCCGTCCTCCTGTTTATCAGTCGTTTTTCAGAATATCACCGCAAAAAGGAAAGGCAAAAAAACAATGAATAGCTTTGCTCCACCATAAGACAACACAAACCTTATGGCGAACAAGTTTCGTTTTCATTTCGTTTTGTTTTCGTTTTTCTTTTTCGGTATGGAAAATGAAAAGGCGAAGGTGTTCACCCAGAGAACCGACAAGGCAAGGAAGAATAGGAACAAAATATGAAAATAACAAAAGCGGACAGACCGACGGACCAATACTATTTTTTACGAGGCAACGCCAGCATAGAACACAACAGCATTTTCCAAAAACAACAATAAAACAAAAAAAAAATTCACTGAACACAAATTCGTTGCAGAGTATAGTTATTTTTGTACTTCAACAAATATCGAGCAAAAAACGAACACCATCCATTCTATGGATGGGATAGACACATCATATGTGTAGTGAAAATAAAAAAAAATCTAAAAATTGAAATATTCCAAACGACACAGGTCACACATAACATTGCAGCAGCAATTATCTAGTGGGAGTTAAGAATTTTTGTGTTTTACTAAACGGAAAAATATGTGAAACAAGTGAAATTACTACGAAAAACAATTGTTTTAATTATTCTGCAAGAAAATCATCACACAACACAAATAACCAGGGTAAACTATGAAATGAAACAAAAAATTTTGTGAATAAAAAAAAGTAAGAAAGAAAACACACTACTAAAATAAAGCAAGAAGCAGCACAGAATCTCTTAAAAAATATGCAAATATTCAAAAGTGAATCATTGTTTAAATGTGTTGTTTTAAAGCGGTAGTTCTTCTCTAGAAAATTTAGAAAATCCAAAAGCAAAATCCCCTGGTCTAAAGAAATCCCTTGGCAACCTTTAGCTGACACCCGCACGCACGCAATCACACACACACACACAAACACACGCAGGGGCACCCTCAAGTGAATGAGAAAAAACAAATGCTTTTGTCAGAGATGAACCAAAAATACACCCCCTGCTCACCAACCATACACTGGAACGCTTTCATCTCCCACTGAAGAAGTGTCTGAATGAACTATCAACACTATACAGCAATGCCATAAACAACTGGTTTCAATCAGACACCAACAACAAAGCCATAACGAAAATGTCGAATAACTAGCAATGCTAATAACATGTCCTCACTCTTGCTCTTTCACCATTCTTTACCTTCTTATTTCTTTAAACAAACCCTCTTCTGCCTCTACTGATATTAAAATTAAGGAACAATAACAAATAAAAAACCAGACCTAATCGCTATAATAGATTTTAAGGATAACATCCTAAGAATAAAAGGAAACCGTCTAACCACAACAAAAACCTATTAACAAATTGCAGCAACTAAAGGCCGTCATTGTTGTTTTACCATCACCGTCAACACCACATACACAACAACCACCACAAAACAATAAGGTCGTTGTCACACTCCCGTCCACTTGTTATCTATGACGGCTATTGGGCCATCATCATCATCATCATCGCCAGTACTCAACAGTTCGTTCTTAACACGGAGCCCCCTAAGAAGGTCCCTAAGGATGCCGTCATTAACGCTGTAATTTTGTCATCAAAAAAACGACGCACACACCGCACACATATACAAATAGCGCGATAAACAACAATAAGAAACTATATTTAAGTATCACCAATGGACCTTTAATCGCAACCGACCTCACAAGCCCAACTGTCATTTAAAAAAAAAAAAACATTCACTCGCCACCCAATTCTTCTGTTGTAGCACGCACAAGTGATAGACTTCCTAAATTTGTCAACATTCATTGGTGTTGTTGTTACACATAACCTTGAAAATAAAGTCTCAACTATATCGGTGACAGCACACCCAGCCCTTAAACTAAAGAAACATGGAAGCCAGCCTTATGTATGAGATACTCATGTATCTAAACTCCTTTTATTTTGGTTTGTACGCTGCCTTTAAGGTGTGCGTCAGTATTTTAAAGTTCATCCTGCTGACGTATCCGGGAAATGCCGCAGTGCGTGAGATGATATTATTGTTACTGATGTGTGTTCTGGAGACGGTACGCATTGTTTTGGGCCGTCGCAGTAGTTTAAGTGCTCGTGGTAAGTAATTGGTTTTATAGGGTAACAAACAAATCATTACACGAAAACTCACGAAGTGCAGTGTGAAGGTCTGCAAATAAAACAAGTAAAAATGTGCTAAGTTCGGCCGGGCTGAATCTTGAAAAAGAAAAGAATTTAGTTAATATTTGGCTATATCAAGTTATGGTCCGACTAGGACCATAATTGACCATGGACCATGGTAGAAGTCATTATGTAAAATTTCAGCCTATTCGAGTAAGAATTGGGCCCTTTAAGGGCTCAAGAAGTAAAATAGAGAGATCGGTTTATATGGGAGCTGTATCAGGCTATAGACCGATTCGGACTATATATGGCACGTATGTTAGTGGTCATTGGAGAAGCCGTTGTACAAAATTTCAGCCAAATCGGGTAATAATTACGCCCTCTGGAGGCTCCAGAAGTCAAGATCCCAGATCAGTTTATATGAAAGCTATATCAGGTTATCTTTCGTTTTAACCCTATTTGACATAGTTGTTAGAAGTCATAACAAAATACCTCATGCTAAATTTCAGCCAAATCGGATAAGAATTACGCCCTCTAGTGGCTCAAGAAGTCAAGATTCAAAGTCGGTTTATATGGCAGCTATAGCAGGTTATGGCCCGATTTAAAGCATACTTATCACATTTATTGGATGTGATAACCTAACACGTCGTGCAAAATTTCAGCCAAATCGGATAGGAAATGCTCCCTCAAGAAGTCAAGACCCATGATAGGTTTATATGACAGCTATATAAGGTTATGAACCGATTTGAACCATATGTTAGGTTAGGTGGCAGTCTACCATCAGACTCACTTAGATGTTTTCGTCCATTGTCATACCACAGGAACAGAAGAAGGAAGATGCCTTCTAGTTCCTACCGTTGAACCATCCACTTCGCTTTAAAAAGCCCAACAACTTGCGAAAGTTCACATCTGCTAAATCAGACAGGTGTTCTATAGTCTCTTCTTCTTCGATGCCCCTACAGCTTCTGCAAAAGTCGTTGCTGGCAACCTTCAGTCTGTCAGCATGTTTTTCGATTAGACAGTGAATTGTCATGACGGACACAATGACTAAGACGTCTGTTCTAACCAATGACAGCAAAGCAGTAGACCTCTTCAAGTCTAGATAAGGCCACATAGTTTTGGAATGCTCCCAGCCCCCTCTTTGTGACCATCTATTATTCGTTGTCCTTCGGGCCTGGTCCTGAAAATTTAGTTTACATGTCGCTTGAGGCATACCCACAGATTCCAGTGTCCCTGGAATGTGTAGGGTAGTTCCTAGTCTCCCAAGCTCATGCGCTTTGCAATTCCCTGGGATATCCCTGTGGCCCAGCACCCAGAACAGGTGAATTTTGAACTGTTCAGCCATCTCGTTGAGAGATCTGCGACAGTCGAGGGCGGTTTTTGTGTTCAGAAATACGTTCTCCAAGAATTTAATGACTGCCTGGTTGTCTGAGAAGATATTTATGCCAATCGTCGTAATGATATTATATCTTAGCTATTCCACCACATCCTTAATTGCAAGGATCTCTGCTTGATACATACTGCAGTGGTCTGGTAATCTTTTCGATATGACCAGTTATAGATCTTTGGAGTACACCCCAAAGCCCACCTGGTCGTTTAGTTTGGAACCATCCGTATAGAAGTTTATGTAACCTCTGTTACCTGGAATATTTTATCAAAAAACGGCTCAGGTAGGGTGTAATCCACACTGCCTAGAACATCGGATATTGTATTAAGTATAACACAGTGTTCGTAGCCTCCACATGACCAATGAGAAAGCTCCCTTAACCTCACGGCAGTGGTCGCTGCAATTTGCCACAATGTCCAGAGGCATTTAATTCAGTGCATCAGATGGTGTCGTCCTCAGTGCGGCTGTGATGCATAAACAAGCCCTCCGGTTCCTATTAACTATTTCTTGCCCTTTCCAAAATGTTGGATTTGAAGTTCAATTTCCTGATTTGAACCATATTCAGCACAGTTGTTGAAAATCATAATAAAACACCTCATGCAAAATTTCAGCCATATCGGATAAGAATTGTACCCTCTAGTGGTTCAAGAAGTCAAGATCCCAGATCGGTTAATATGGCAGCTATATCAAAACTTGTACCGATAAAGCCCATTTACAATCCCAATCGACCTACACTAATAAGAAGTATTTGAGCAAAATTTCAAGCGGCCAGCTTTGCTCCTTCGAAAGTTAGCGTGCTTTTGACAGACAGACGGACGGACGGACAGACGGGCGGACTTGGCTAGATCGACTTAAAATGTCATGACGATCAAGAATATATATACTTTATGGGGGTTTAGACGAATATTTCGAGGAGTTACAAACAGAATTAGTATACCCCCCATCCAATGGTGGAGCGTATACAAATTGAAGGTCTGCACATGACTTATAAACGGGATTAACAAGGCCCCTTGCGCAGACCTCTGCATAACCTGGAGTAAAACAATTTAAAGAGTTAAAATTAGATTTTTTAAGAGTTATAGGAAAGTTTTTCAAAAAAATAAAAATACATAAAATTCAGAAAAATTTATGAAATCTTTATTTGAATAGATAGTACGATTTAATGTTTGTAGATTTAATGCGAATGGTGACCGTGCCTGCGGCTCAAATGGTCTATCCACAAAGTCCAATTTCGGCGTACCCTTAACAACATTTCGCCCGGTATCTTACGAATAAATGCTTCAATGTTGCCTTCCAATACGTCAATTGAAGCGGGCTTGTCTGTATAGACATGAGCCCTAACATAGCCCCACAAAAAATAGTCTAAAGGTGTTAAATCGCAAGATCTAGGCGGCCAATTAAACGGTCCCGAACATGAACTAAAACGTTCGTCGAATTCGAATTCGTCTGTAAATAAGTCCATTGTTAGGAGTGGTGTGGGGCATGTGGTACCGTCTTGTTCAACCCACATGTTATGCAAGTCAAGCTCTTGCATTTTGGGTAAAAAAAAGTTGGATATCATCGCACGGTAGCGCTCACCTTCTCAGTTACGTTATGATTCGCATCATTGTTGAAGAAGTACGGTCCAATGATGCCACAAGCTCATAAGCCGCACCAAAGTGTGGCTTTTTCTTGATGCATTGGTAGCTCTTGCAATGCTTCTGGCTGATCTTCAATCCAAAATCGACAATTCTGCCTATTTACGTACCCATTGGGCCATAAATGAGCTTCGTCGTAAAATGGAAGAAGCGCGCGATGAACTTTTTAGCAGATCATTAATTAAATACAATAATTTGCAAGCGTTGTTCGTTTGTAAGACGATTCATGGTTAAATTGTAGACCAAACTAAAGATGTTTGACAGTGAAACATAACACGAAATGTGTATGAGCTATTTAAAGCAGTGTTGTCAAAAAGATAATAGCTACAAAATCACCCTTTATATCGATGGCTTAATATTAGTATGTCGGAGGCCACAGTGGCGCAGAAGTTGATATGTCCGCCTATGACGCGGAACGTCTGGGTTCAAATCTCGGCGTAAACATCAGAAAAATTTTCAGCGGTGGTTATCCCCTTACTAATGAAGTTGAAGCTTACTAAATTTGTGAGGTATCCGGCATGTTAAAACTTGTCTACTAAGTAGTGTCACATGCGTCACACCGTTTCGACTTGACATAAAACAGGAGGCCACTTTTCATTGAGCTTAAACTTTAATCGGACTGCACTCATTGATATGAGAGAAGTGTCCCCTGTGTTTTACTTTACAGGTGAAGGAAAAAACTTGACATAGGAATTTTTTGTAATAGCTACAACTCTGTTATTTGTAATTGTATCCGCTTGAAATTTTGAGGCAAGGTTCGTCTGGCATTTGTTTTCCAGAATAAATAAAAAATGCTCCAAATTGCCTACAATAATTCTCGATAGAATTGTACATGACCATTGATGGTAAAAAAGTTACTAGCAATTCTTCAACAATTTCTGAGCCTGAATGTCGAAAACTGTCTTCTAAGAAGGAGCGAAGATTACTGAAAACGCGAAATACATGCGATCGGTGATGGTGTTTTGACTGAACATGAACTTCAAATCCAAAATTTTGAATTTAGTCTAAAAAATCAACTCTTGCCAAAACTCCATTCTTAAAATACTTTATTTCAGCCCGAAGGGAAGGTGTGATGCCCTAAATACATGGTCCTACATTTGGATATCAAATTCGTATTCTACTCCCAAATACCTTTTTTTGAGCCCCATATTGCGATGGTCACTAAAAAATTGCTGTGTGTGGGGTATTTTGGGAAAGGGGTAGACCCCCAGAAAATTGGTTCCGTAAATTGGTATCAATTCTTACTCTAGCCCCCAATACTTTTCATTTAGGCCCACATTGTCATGGTCGGTAAATATGCCCGATTTAGGGGTGTTTTGGGGATTGGGGTGGTCCCCCAAACACTAAGCCCGGAAAATATATCAGCAACGTGCCCTATTCTCATATATCTATATATCATTTATTTGAACCTCATATTGCCATTGTCCTCAAAATTGGATATCAAATTCGTTTTCTGATCTCATTTAAACTCCTTATTGCAAAAGTCAGCAAATACTTCCTATTTGGGTGGTGTTGTGGCCCCATAGACACTTTTCCCAAATATTGATATCAGATTCGTGCTTTACTTCCAAAGACCTTTCATTTGAGCCCCATATGGCTATGGTCGTAAATTTGTCCCCTTTGGGGGAGGTTTTTGGGGAGAGGCTGCCCCAAACACTTGGTCCCATATTTGGATATCAGATTCTAATTCTACAATCAAATACCTTTTATTTAAGACCCATATTCCCATGGTCAGAAAATAAGTCCAGTTTGGGGGGTGTTTTGGGGAAGGGATCCACCCCTCAGAAACGTGTTCCCACATTTGGATATTAGATTCGTATTCTACTCGCAAATACCTTCCATTTGAGTCCAATATTGCCATGATCGGTATATGTCCGATTTAGGGGTGTTTTGGGGGTTGGGTGGTGTTGTGGGGGTGGTGTGGCCCCATAGACACTTTTCCCAAAAATTGATATCAGATTTTTGCTTTACTCCCAAATACCTTTCATTGGAGCCCCATGTGGCTATGGTCGTAAATGTGTCCCCATTGGGGGAGGTATTTGGGGTGAGGCGGCCCCCCAATCACTTGGTCTCATATTTGGATATCAGATTCTAATTCTGCACTCAAATACTTTTTATTTAAACCCCATATTCCCATGGTCAGTAAATAAGTCCTGTTTGGGGGGTGTTTTGGAGAAGGGATGGACCCTCAGGAACGTGGTCCAACATTTGGATATCAGATTCGTATTGTACTCCCACAAACCTTTTATTTGAGTCCCATATTGCCATGGTCGGTAAATATGTCCGATTTAAGGGTGTTTTGGGGGTTGGGTTGGTCCCTCTAACACTTGGTCCGACAATTGGATATAAAATACGTTTTCTTATCCTAAATACCTTTCATTTGAGTCCTATATTGTCGTGATTGGTGTAAATATATGTTTGGTAGGTTTTAGGGTGGGGCGGCTACCCCATCCGAAATTTGGATACCAAAATATTATTTTTAGGGTACTATATGAGAGCACACAAAATTTCGCTTAAATCGCACCACCCATCTCTGAGATCTGGCGTTCTGAAAATTAGGGTAAGGGGGAGGGTCCGCCCCACCTTCATTATGCACCATCTGTGAAAATTTCAAGAAAATCGGTTCAGCCGTTTCTGAGTCCATAAGGAACACACAAACATACAAACAAACAAACAAACCTACAAACAAACACAAAATGGTTTTTATATATAAGATTTGAACCACGTGGCAAGCACTGTCTGTATATTGCCATAGATGAATTGTATATAGATAGAGATTTTGAGAGGCTTGGTGCGAATGATCCTAAGACTCTCACCGATAATCCTCCTTTAGTTGAACTCGGAGATTCGCTGAACGGCTTACACCAAAAGGCTACATTCCTAGATTCTGAAACAATGAGTCTAATTGAGTTGTGTCCTACGGATTTAACAAGTTGAAGCTGAAGGTCTATAGAAGCGGTGGGGTTGGGGAATCGGAAGATGATTTTGCAGTTGTTGCTGAACACTTGTGTGAGGAACTATCGACCATCTCTAAAGTCTGGAGGAGTGCAGGAGACTGGAAGTCCCCCTACCTCGATCGGAACAGGATAGGAAGGCGTCGAAACGGGAACAGATAAGCCCTGTGTGGGTGGGTCATTTGGTTGAATTGGGCTCAAGGTGTGCACAGGGGGGATAGAGAGAACTCAAAAGGTCCTTTGGCAGCAGCAGCTTGTGAAGCATCTAAGGAGCAATCGACGGCACCGCAAGTGTCCGGTGTCCTGAGGAAGAGTGGTTCCACTGCTATCTTAACTGCACTGGATACCTAAGGAAACTCACAGTGACAAGATTGAACGAATCTTGTGAGGATGAACTCCTGGCGGACTCAGAAGACGAGGCTAACGCAACAGTGGTGAAAATTCTGAATCCTGACTATGGTCTGGTTTCTGCAGATAAATCTCCACCATTGTAAGGTCGTGGCACTAAAGGCCGTACTGATGGAAGGAGGATTTGATGTGGTTCTTACCCAGAAACCAAGGGTGTGTGTAGAAATGGTTCGTGGACTAAGAATTCCTGATTTAAACTACTCAAAGGTACGGGGAATGGCATATACAGAGCCTATATTCTTGCTAAGAGTAGTTTAAATGTTTTTTTTTTTCTTCCGTCGCTAAGCACTGAAGATTCAGTAGTAGCCAGCCTTGAAGTAATAAGTCTCATTAATGGCTGGCTTTCCTTTAGATATGGCACACGATTGAGAGATGACGCCTTCAAGCCTTAAGTTGCTGGTTGAAGCCGTTTCTGCAGGGAAAAAGAGTCTCATTCTAGGAAGTCATGCTAATGCACATCACCAGATATGGAGAAGTTCGCATATAAACGAAAGGGGTGAGCTGCTTATCGAATATATTATAAGTTGCAATTTCGCGATTTGGAATAAACCGACCTTTATTACCAGGATACTAGGTACAGGATGTACTAGCTGTTAACTTTTTATCAGAATATCTAAGCGGAAGGATATTGGACTGGGATATGTTGGATGACAAGAGCTTCTCTGATAACCGTTATATTAGTTTCAGCCTTGAAGAAAATACTGAAGATGTGGTCCCTCGGCTAAAAAGAAGAAAGGCGGATTGGGATAAATTTCGGAACACATTCTGCACTAGACCAGAAGAAGAAGTGAAGGCCCTGAATGACTCGCTTGTGTCAGCATATCCTAGTAACAAGCCAAGGCCGAAACAGCGACCACCATGGTGGACTCTGGAACTGGTTGGTCCAGGGAAGGACTGCAGAAAATTTTTCAGCAGAGCGAAAGCCACAAGGTTGCGACGCACAGTGGGCCAAATGGCAAAAAAATTGGAAATAAGTCTACAACTTTTTATCTGTTGATTTTAGCCATACAAAATGTTCTAGACATTTGTAGAGGAGGACATAGGCTTTCAGAAAAGTGCTGTTGTTGGTCCATATCTTTAATACAGGGTGAGCTACAGGGTGTCAAAGTTGACCACTTTTGACTTCTCCAAGCTTCTGGGGGCCATAACTTTTGATCTACTCAACCGATTTACATGATTTAGGACTCTAGAGAAAGAGCTTGACAAGATCTAAAAAACTTATGCATAAAGTACCATGCCATCGTGTACTGTTAAGGAGTTATGAATTGTTTAATTTTAAAATATGAAAATTTGGCCTTGGTTTTTTTCAGTGTTTTTTAAATAACTCCGTCAATTTTAAAGCTATAAACTTCATACTTCACACAAATTATGCCAGCATATGTGTGCATAAAATACAAAAGGAATCACGTGAATATCTTTGGCGGTTTAAAAATGGCATCGTTTTCAATATGAAAAATATTTTTTTTGTCAAAAAATTGCAAAATTTTTCAAAAAAGATACTCCCATTTCCTTTAAGTTTTCGCAAACTTTGGCCGTCAAAGCATTATCATTTCTTTCCATTTTCACAAAGTCGAGGTATTAAGAAAAGTTTTAAGTGCTAATTTGGCTAATTTCGATATCAAACAACACCGTTATCTTAAGACCAAAATGGCCAATTTTTTTACTAAACTTCAAAAGTTTCTCACTGGAAAAAAAGTTCCACGGGGATTTTTTCGCTTTTTTTGAACTTAAATGAAAGCTTAAAATGTTCCCAACATTTTAAGGTATGTCTCGCCATATCCTAGCCATAAATGAGATCGTAGCGATCAAAATACTGAAAAAAGTCAATTTTCAAGTAGTGCTATATTCATTGCTAAAAAACAAGTATTACGTCACATTTTATTGCAAAGATGTTAAATAAACTTTTATTTGGTAACACTTCTTCTACAAAACACAAAAAGAATCATGGAAATATCTCTATTCTATTCCATTTTATGGAACCGGCAATAAAAAAGTCAATTTTTCAAAAAAGTCGAATTTCCCAAATTTTGTTTTTGTTGTCCTAATTGCACATGACACACTATAGCCATATTTACGCAACATACCTTATCGTAAAGGAAATTTTCATACCTTTCCAACGATGTATAAAACATTTCTCAACTCGGATTCTATCTACTCTAAAATTCATTTACACTTCATTAAACTCTATATAAAAATGTCTATTTGTGAAATGGAACCTTATATGGGGCCTACACTAAAACATTGATAGATTTGCCCAGGGTTTACAATACAAATGTGTTAGAATAAAAAAAGGTCTCCTGCCAAAGTTTAAAAAAATTGGAATAAAAATATGTGTTTTAGAGCGAAAACACTTCGCATCGGCGTGCGTTTGTATAGTACCTACATCTATTTTTAATGTAAGCTGATGATTTTTGAATAAAAAGTAACCTAGAAATATACCTGCATATATATATATATTTGTGTTAAGATTTGATGCAGACAAATGTTACCTGTTTCGCTATGTCGAATTCCCAGGAAATCCACCGTATCAATGAATGTGAAAAAACCTACCCATAAAAAATTCATTGTCATTTTTTTTTACCAAATTCGAGTCCAGGTAAATAATTATAGAAGAGTAAGTAAAAAGAGGCACTTTGGACCCCTTTTTACGATTGCGTCTGATACCTGAAATGGGTCATTAATTGTGAATATATTGCATAAATATTTGAACAAAATCCAAATTTTCTTCATTATATTTTGTAGAGGCGTAAAGGACATTTATAAGTTATGGAAGTCATACTGAAGTATTCCACTCTTTCGAAAATTGTATGGGACATCAAAAATGATTCCAAATCATACACGGAGTCATTTAAGGAACTTGTTTACACTTTGGACCACATATATGGAATAAGGCTAAATAAAGACGCTTTAGACAAACTTGAAAAATTCTACAAATCATTTGAGAGAAGGTTGCCAGAATGTTCATTCGCAAAAATCAAGTTTTTCAAAATGTATGAGAAGTGGCTGAAATCGGATCTACTTATTGAAATTAAACCGCTGATTCCCGGCCGGCCTAGCAAAGCATACGACGAAGTTACGGAGAAAACCAAAAAGAAAAAACAAGAGGAACTATTGGCGGCACATCCGCCAAATTTAATAAAAGATACGTTCAAAACAGCATTGTTAAAAACACAACCAAAAAATGTTGGACGAATTGTCGATGTTTTACCATTAGCATCTCCGAAAAGGGTAAAGAGAATGGTAGAAAGTATTCCAACTCCAAAATCGACTACAGAATTCACGGAGGAAGATGCACTGGCCCTGATTTTGAACCTAGGCCTCTCAAGAAACAAATACTCAACAATGAGGAAGGCTCTTCGTGAAAAAGGATGGGGTTGTTTACCCTCAAAACATAAATTGTACAACACCAGGACGAAAATGGTGCCATCAAATATATACGTGGACGAATTAAAAGCAAGAGTGAAACTTGCTGATCTTGTTGAAAATACAGCTGTTAGAATTATTTCTAATTTTACTGAAGAACAGTTGAACACATGTAATAATTCCGAAGTGGTTTTGATCAGCAAATGGGGTTGTGATGGATCATCTGGATTTTCCGAATATAAGCAACAAACAGAAATAGATACCAACTTCGCATCAATTTTCATGGCATCATTAGTACCATTGAGAATGAGATTGTACAAGGACCAATCTTCATCATCGAAAGAAAATGCATTTCAAGATATATGGATAAATAGAACACCTGGGTCAAAATATTTATGTCGCCCAATTCGGTTTGAGTATACAAAGGAAGACCGGAACAAAACACGATCTTTGGTGAACGAAATAAAGGAAGAAATTGCTGCATTACCCATGATTGTTATAAACCAATTGGGAAGAAATATAAAAGTTTCGTTTCAACTACAACTCACTATGATCGATGGAAAGGTGGCAAACGCATTAACTGGCGTTATGTCCAATTGGAGATGCAATATTTGTGGCAAGAAGAATGGGCAATTCGAGGACAAGTCTGATGAAAATTTAGTAAACGAAAATGCGCTCAATTTCGGTATTTCGCCCCTGCACTGTAGAATTCGATTCATGGAGTATTGTTTGCATTTATCGTATGACCTTAAATATCGGACTAGCCCTGGAAACCGCGATGTCTCTGCTAGAAACAACCAAGATCTTCACAAAATGAGGCAGGAAGAGAAGAATCGAATCCAGTTGGAGTTTAAACAAAAGGGACTTATAATAGATAAACCTCTTTACGGATACGGAAGCACAAATGATGGCAACTCGGCAAGGCGGTTTTTTGAGGACCCCGTATCGACATCTAAAATAACCGGTCTTGATGAACACTTGCTAAGACGATTCAAAGTGATTTTGGCTGTAATCAATAGCAAAAAGATGATAAATTCAACCAAATTTGAAGCTTATAGTAATGACACAAAAAACATTTTATCTGATTTATATTCGTGGAAAGCTTTAACACCGACAGTACATAAAGTCTTACATCATGGCAAGGAAATTGTGGAATACAACATACTTCCGTTAGGAGAACTTACAGAAGAAGCTCAGGAATCCCGTAATAGAGATGTTAAACAGTTCCGGCTTTTCAATACCCGAAAGAGCACCAAATTTAACCAAAATTATGATTTACTTCAATATTTATTGTTATCGTCTGATCCGGTACTATACAGCATCAGAACTAAATGGCTACCAAAAATATGTGACGATATAGATAAGGACGATCCCGATGCCATTCAAATTAAAGAGCTTTTAAATTTTGATACCTTAGATTATTTGGTAGAGAATAAAATCAAATAATACAAAACTAAAATGCTTTTTTATTTTGGGAGTAGCTAATATACATATAAACGCACGCCGATGCGAAGTGTTTTCGCTCTAAAACACATATTTTTATTCCAATTTTTTTAAACTTTGGCAGGAGACCTTTTTTTATTCTAACACATTTGTATTGTAAACCCTGGGCAAATCTATCAATGTTTTAGTGTAGGCCCCATATAAGGTTCCATTTCACAAATAGACATTTTTATATAGAGTTTAATGAAGTGTAAATGAATTTTAGAGTAGATAGAATCCGAGTTGAGAAATGTTTTATACATCGTTGGAAAGGTATGAAAATTTCCTTTACGATAAGGTATGTTGCGTAAATATGGCTATAGTGTGTCATGTGCAATTAGGACAACAAAAACAAAATTTGGGAAATTCGACTTTTTTGAAAAATTGACTTTTTTATTGCCGGTTCCATAAAATGGAATAGAATAGAGATATTTCCATGATTCTTTTTGTGTTTTGTAGAAGAAGTGTTACCAAATAAAAGTTTATTTAACATCTTTGCAATAAAATGTGACGTAATACTTGTTTTTTAGCAATGAATATAGCACTACTTGAAAATTGACTTTTTTCAGTATTTTGATCGCTACGATCTCATTTATGGCTAGGATATGGCGAGACATACCTTAAAATGTTGGGAACATTTTAAGCTTTCATTTAAGTTCAAAAAAAGCGAAAAATTCCCCGTGGAACTTTTTTTCCAGTGAGAAACTTTTGAAGTTTAGTAAAAAAATTGGCCATTTTGGTCTTAAGATAACGGTGTTGTTTGATATCGAAATTAGCCAAATTAGCACTTAAAACTTTTCTTAATACCTCGACTTTGTGAAAATGGAAAGAAATGATAATGCTTTGATGGCCAAAGTTTGCGAAAACTTAAAGGAAATGGGAGTATCTTTTTTGAAAAATTTTGCAATTTTTTGACAAAAAAAATATTTTTCATATTGAAAACGATGCCATTTTTAAACCGCCAAAGATATTCACGTGATTCCTTTTGTATTTTATGCACACATATGCTGGCATAATTTGTGTGAAGTATGAAGTTTATAGCTTTAAAATTGACGGAGTTATTTAAAAAACACTGAAAAAAACCAAGGCCAAATTTTCATATTTTAAAATTAAACAATTCATAACTCCTTAACAGTACACGATGGCATGGTACTTTATGCATAAGTTTTTTAGATCTTGTCAAGCTCTTTCTCTAGAGTCCTAAATCATGTAAATCGGTTGAGTAGATCAAAAGTTATGGCCCCCAGAAGCTTGGAGAAGTCAAAAGTGGTCAACTTTCACACCCTGTAGCTCACCCTGTATTAAAGATATGGACCAACAACAGCACTTTTCTGAAAGCCTCTGAAAGTCCTCCTCTACAAATGTCTAGAACATTTTGTATGGCTAAAATCAACAGATAAAAAGTTGTAGACTTATTTCCAATTTTTTTGCCATTTGGCCCACTGTGCGACGTCTATAAGGCAGAGCTAAGAAAATACAAGGGAGAGCTGAGAGAGACTCAGAACAATTCCTGGGTTGAATTCTGCAGGTCAGTGGAGGATACATATGAGGCCTCTAGGCTAAGGAAGATCCTATCCTCGAAACCTATTACAGAAGTCAGAGAATGGATGGACAATGTCTAGTGAGGAAATACTAGAACTACTCGTTGACACACAATTCCCGAGAAACTCTCCAACGAACAACGTGGCTCTAGAAGAGGTTGTCACTGGAATGCATTCTTCGGAGGTTATTGGGGAAATTGTGCCTGAGCCGAAAATCCTTTGGGTGATAAAAAGTTTCAACCCCTTTTAGTCGCCAGGCCCTGATGATGTTTCACCGGTTGAATTACAAGTTGTGTCCGACAGACTGGCTCCTTGGCTTAGGAAGATATACTTTGCTTGTATCAGCATATCGTATGGACATGGAGGGATGTGGGATGGAGGGACACGAAGGTCATTTTCATTCCGAAAGCAGGAAACCCCTACCACAAGAATGCGAAAAATTTTCATCCTATTAGTCTGTCATCCTTTATGCTGAAGACTCTTGAGAGGTTGATAGAAACATTGCTTAGGTCAAAGATCCCTGGAGATCGCCTGTCCTCTTAAACAGCCCTTCACAACCTAGTGGGCCACATTGAGGGTTCTCTCGCTGTCAAAGAATATACAATGGTAGTATTTCTTGACATTGAAGGAGCTTTCAATAATGTAAAACCGACGTCGATCATAAAGGAGCTGGGGTTTCTAGGCATCAACAAAACCGTAAGAAAGTTTATTAACAACTTATTTACTGAAAGATGCATTACGGCAGACCTGGGATCTGCAGCAGAGGAACACCTCAAGGAGGTTTACTATCTTCTCTTCTTTGAAACATAGCCATTAACAATATATTATTGATTGTGGAAGAAAAAGGTGTAACAGTGGTCGCATATGCTGATGATGTGGCTATTCCGGTTAGGGGAAAGTTTTCCAGCACTCTTAGAGATATACTTCAGGAAGCTCTGCGTGCCTCAGTAAAGTGGGCTACCGAAAGTGGTCTAGGCGTATATCCGTGCAAGACAGAAGTATTGGGTTGCCCAAAAAGTAATTGCGGATTTTTTAAAAGAAAGTAAATGCATTTTTTATAAAACTTAGAATGAACTTTAATCAAATATACTTTTTTTACACTTTTTTTCTAAAGCAAGCTAAAAGTAACAGCTGATAACTGACAGAAGAAAGAATCCAATTACAGAGTCATCCGCAATTACTTTTTGGGCAACCCAATAGTTATTTTCAGCAGGAGATACAAGTTACCTATAGCGGCACCAGTCTCTTTGGGAGAAGAGAATGTTCCATTTACTGAATGCGCAAAATATCTGGGGGTTTTGCTGGACAGGAAATTGAACTTTAAATCCAATTTTTTGGAAAGGCCAAGAAAGGCAACTCTTGCCCTATACACGTGTAAGAGAGCTATTGGCAAAAGTTGGGGTTATAAACCTCGTGTCATGCACTGGGTATATACTGCAGTTGTAAAATTTATAATGCTATATGGTATTGTGGTCTGGTGGACGACGCTTTGAAAGTCAACCTACTGTTCAATACTCAAGCGAATCCAAAGAATGGCTTGTTTGTGCGCCACAGCCGCACTGAGGACGACACCATCTGATGCACTGAATTTAATGCTACACCTTATGCTTTGGACATTGTGGCAAGACTAATTGCTGTGAGGCTAAGGAAGATGTCATCCTTGATACAAAGTCCGATATTCCATGCCGTAGCCGCTTTTTGATTAAAAGTATTGTACCACTTTTCCTGATAAAACAGATTGGAATTACGATATCCCTGGTAATAGAAGTTACATAGACTTCTATACGAATGGTTCCAAACTAGACGATCAGGTGGGCTTTGGGGTGTAGCCGGAAAAACTAGAACTGGTTAAAACAGAAGGTTACCCGACCACTGCAGTGTGTATCAAGTGGAGATCCTCGCAATTAAGGAAGTGGTGGAACGATTAAGATATAATGTCATAGCGTCAACTGACATATCTCCGTATACGTATCTCCTCAGACGCCTGGCTGTCTGAACCATTAAATCACTGGAGAACGGATTTCTGAATTCAAAAACCGCCCTCGATTGTCGCAAATCTCTCAACGAGATGGCTGAACAGTTCAGTTTTCACCTGTTCTGGGTGCCTGTCCGGGCCACAGAGATATCCCAGGGAATTGTAAAGCGGACGAGCTTGCGAGACTTACTATTCTAGGAGAACTGGAATCTGTGGGTATGCCTCTAGCGTCATGTAAGCTAAGTCTTCAAGATCAGGCTCGTAGGGCAGCGAGTGATAGATGATCACAAAGGGGGGCTGTGAGCATTCCGAAATTATGTGGCCTATTCTAGACTGAAGAGGTCTACTGGCTAGAACTGATGTCTCGGTTATTAGGTACGTCATGACAGGTCACTGTCTGAAACATGGCTGAAAGTTGCCAGTAACGACTTTTGCCGAAGCTGTGAAGACGTCGAGGAAGAGGAGACTATAGAACATCTGCTGTGTAATTTCCATCCCTGCAAAGTATATGTATTGGGCTGCCCAAAAAGTAATTGCGGATTTTTTAAAAGAAAGTAAATGCATTTTTAATAAAACTTAGAATGAACTTTAATCAAATATACTTTTTTTACACTTTTTTTCTAAAGCAAGCTAAAAGTAACAGCTGAAAACGGACAGAAGAAAGAATGCAATTACAGAGTCACAAGCTGTGAAAAAATTTTTCAACGCCGACTATATGAAAAATCCGCAATTACTTTTTGGGCAACCCAATATTTCGGATCGTGGTAAAATTCTAAGACGATTTAAAGATGTCCGCGTGTCTGTCCGTCTGTCTGTTGTAATCACTCTACAGCCTTCAAAAATTGAGATATTGAGCTGAAATTCGGCACAGATACGTCTATTTGATGCACCATATTTGAATATAGCTGCTATATAGACCGATAATGCCCATAAATGCTTTATTTTTTATCCGATTTTGCTGAAAGTTAGTTGTTTAAGGCTTCCCGACATCTGACCCAAATATGGTTCAGATCGGACTATATTTAGATATAGCTGCCATATATACCGATAAAGGGTCTGAAGGCCATAAAAGATTTATTTCTTAACCGATTTCGCTGAAATTTGAAACAGTGGGTTATTTAAAGCCTCCCGATATCTATCGTAAATATGGTTCAGATCGGACTATATTTAGATATAGCTGTCATATACGCCCGATCTGCCGATAAGGGTTCTAAAGCCCATAAAGCTTTATTTTTTAACCGATTTCGCTAAAATTTGAAACAGTGAGTAGTATTACGCTTCCCAACATCCGACTCAACTATGGTTCAGATCGGACTGTATAAATCTATATATTTTGCGAATTGTCCATGCAACAGTTTCTCTGCAGGGTTCCCTCGCATATGAAATTCGGCATGTTTGTTACTAATATGTCTATGTTCATTTAAATCATGGCACTATTGAACGTCGTGCTTTGTCTTGTGATTTTTGCTAAGCTTGTACATCAAGCCGTAGTGCCACACTGAATCGAATGCCTTTCGATGTCTAATAATATAATTCCTGTAGATCTCTTACATCTTTTATTAGAAAGAATGTTCATCAATTCTTCATTGTATACACTTTTCATATAGTTTTCTAAGGTTACATAAAAGGCTTATTGGTCTGTAACTGGTTGGATTTTATGTTGGTCAGGACTCACTGAATAAGGTTAAGCCAAGGTATGGCAGTACTTGGCGCTGAGGATGACAACTTGTTTTCTTTAAACATTCATTCTTTGTTTGCGTTTTCTCTTATATGATGACATTTTCAATCGGCAGATTTGACATCCTTTATGATGTTTATGGCGCCTATTCACTTTATGTTTTCGCAAGTGACCTAACCTTCTATTAGTGAATCCTGTATGTTGGTTTAGAAGGCTTATGAAGGGCTACGACTTTAGATTTTTTAAACAGCACGATTGTTTGTTGTTGTCCTTTGTTTAGAGATGTGTGTTGGAGTGATTTTTCATTAACCCTCACACACGTTCGCTTATGAAAATTACACCTTACGAAACACTTGCTACTCACGAGAAAATCACAATTCACGTGACACTCACGACTTACGAAACACTCACGAGACACTCACGACTCAAGAGTAACTGTTAAACGAAGATTTTTTCATAAATCGAAAAAAATTTTTTTCCATGTATTTGAACGTACAAACATTAATGTATAAAATGTATCAGACCTGCATAACCGTTCATTTGCTCTTGAGCATATTGAGCTAATCGAATGCGAATTTTCTTTTTGATTCGAATAAATTTAAAACAAGTAAAAAGGCGTTAAGTTCGGCCGGCCCGAGCTTTGGATACCCAGCACGTCGGGTATATATGTAAACCACCTTTGTTCAAAATCCGGTGAATATGCATACCTTATGCCCCATAGCAGCTATATCGAAATATGTTCTGATTTGGAACAATTACTTATAAGTACAAGTCATTGTTCAATTTTGTATAACAAACTATTGGCCTTTTTAGTATCTATATCTAAATATAAATCATTCTGAACCATATTCGACACTGATGTCGAAAATGCTAACATAAGTCACTGTTTCAAATTTCAGTGAAATCGGATTATAAATGCGCCTTTTATCGGGCCAAGACTTTAAATCGAGATATCGGTGTATATTGCAGCTGTATCCAAATCTGTACCGATCTGGGCAAAATTGAAGAAAGATGACGAAGTGCCTAACACAACTCACTGTTCAAAATTTTGGCGACATCGGACAATAAATGCGCCTTTTTTGGGCGCAAGACCTTAAATTGAGAGGTCGGTCTATATGGCAGCTATATTCAAATCTGGACCGATCTGGACGAAATTGCAGAAAGATGTCGACTGGCCTAACACAACTCACTGTCCCAAATTTCAGCGAAATGTGATAATAAATGTTCTGGGCCAAGTTTCAGAAAAATGTCGAAGAGCCTAACGCAACTCACTGTTCCAAATTTCTGAGACATCCGACAATAAATGGCCTTTTATGAGCTCAAACCCTTAAATCGAGAGATCGGTTTATATGGCAGCTATATTCAAATTTGGACCGATCTGAGCCAAGTTGAATAAGAATATCGAAGGGCCTAACACAACGCACTGTCCCAAATTTCGGCGACATCGGACGATAAATGCGCTTTTTATGGGCCCAAAACCTTAAATCGAGAGATTGGTCTATATGGCAGCTATATCCAAATCTTGATCGATCTAGGCCAAAAGGCAGAAAAATATGGCAGCTATATCCAAATCTGGACCAATCTGGACGAAATTGCAGAAAGATGTCGAAGGACCTAACTCACTGTCCCAAATTTCAGCAAAATCTGATAGTAAATGTGGCTTTTATGGGCCTTTAACCCTAAATCGGCGGATCGGTTTATATAGGAGCTATATTAAGATATAGTCCGATATAGCCCATCTTCGAACTTAACCAGCTTATGGACAAAAAAAACAATCTGTTCAAAGTTTCAGCTCAATATCTGGGCCAAATTGAAGAAAGATGTCGAATGGCCCAAATTTCAGCAAAATCGGATAATAAATGTGGCTTTTATGGGCCTTTAACCCTAAATCGGCGGATCGGTTTATATGGGAGCTATATTAAGATATAGTCCGATATAGCCCATCTTCGAACTTAACCAGCTTATGGACAAAAAAAAACAATTTGTGCAAAGTTTCTCTGTTTTTAAAGACTGTAGCGAACGGACATGGATAGATCGTCTTCGATTTTTACGCTGATCAAGAATATATATACTTTATAGGGTCGGAAATGGATATTTCGATGTCTTGCAAATGGAATGACAAAATTAATATAAATAACTCCATCCTTCGGCGGTGGGTATAATGACAGGTTCTATAAGCTCCTCTTTCTTAAGTGCCAAGTTCGTGATATGAAAACAAAGATTGCGAATATATTTAAAAGGATGCGTAATAGTGCATATAACTAAATAGTTCACTTTTCAATATATACCCCTAGAGACGGATTTTTCAATTTGACCTCTCTATTTCACGGAAGTTTTCTTATACCCTCCAATATAGGTGGGGGTATACTAATTTCACCATTCCGTCTTAACATTCCAAGTCGATTTGGGCATGTCCATCCGTCTTGAAAGCACGCTAACTTTCGAAGGAGTAAAGCTAGGCACTTGAAATTTTGCACAAATACTACACTGAAAACATTTTTGTCCTAATTGCAAAGATTAAAACAAGCAAACTTATTTTGAAGATGATAAATTTTTCAACGTTTGGTGAAAAATATTTTCCTTCTTATTAAGGATTTTTTTTCTAAATTGTAATTTAATAAATCCTATACTTTGCGTCTTGTTATTCAAGACAAAAATCTAAAATAAAGGTCGAAATATGTTTGAAAGTTGGGAAATTGATCTTGGAACAATTCAACAGTAAACCGCAGTTAAAGGCGCAAAATAGTCTTAGAAAAGGATGGGAGGATTTTTTATTGGTTAAGATGCTAAGTTTAAGAAAAGAATTTTTCAAAAAAATTATCTATAAAGTAAAATAATAATCAATCAGCTATCAAAATTTGAAACGGATGGTCATGTCCGTTAGTAAATAAGAAATTTAATTTAAAGATAGCATCTTTATTTTAAAGTTTTGGTTTGGTTTTCGTTTTTATTGCTAAAATCTTACGGAAAAATCTTACATTTTGGGTAAACATTTGTTTAGTGTAGCTATGAGTGTATGGTTTAATACACATAGCTGCTTGAAAAACCGATCATGATCCTCTTAAGGACGCAATTCTTATCCGATTTGGCTGAAATTTTGCTTGACTTTCAATAACTGTTGCAACCGACCACAGATCTTGACTTCTTGATCCCGATAGCAATTTTGCATGAGGTTTTTTTTTGACTTTCAACAAGTGTGTTAAGTATGGTCCAAATTGGTTCATAACCTGATATAGCTATATGCTAGCTTCGATCTTCAAATGAGACTTCTTGAGCCTCTTGAAGGTTCAATACCCCCCGATTTGAAATTTTGCACGTAAAGTGTTGCCATACTCAGTACGGACAAAATATTAAACGTGATATTTTTTTACGACTTCTCAAAGTAATAACAAGTACGGTCCATCTGTATCCGTAAAGTATCGCAGTATGGAAAAGCTAAAGTCGGGCGTGACTGGCTATATCATACCCTACACCACCGAGAATACGTACTTCTTTCAATACATAGAACCTTTGTTGAAATCTATTCAGACTTTAATTTTGTATACCTTTTGAAATATTAAATAGACCCTGTAAGATTTTCTTACGATAGGGCCTGAATTGTGGCTACTACAGCCTTAAAGGGCCATAACGGATGAAAGATATATATCGGAGCTATGTCATCATCTGGACCGACTGACGAAATTTTGCACACGTATTGGGAAAATGCTTCCTGCTAAATTTTGTAAAGATCGGGCAATACTGTGGCTTCTACAGCCTTAAATGGCCATTTCGGATGAAAGATATATATGGAAGCTATATCTAAATTTGGACCGATTTTGACAAAATTTTGCACACACATAAAGACGTCGAATCGGATCGGGCCAAAACTGTGGCTTCTACAAGCTCAAAAGGCCATATCGGATAAAATATGGGAGCTATATCTAAATCTGAACCGATTTTTTCCAAAATCAATAGCGTTCGTCCTTGGACCAAAAAGGGACTTGTGCATAATTTCATGACAATCGTACAACAAATGCGACCTGTACCTTGATCACAAGAACACATGGACAGACAGACGGACATAGCTAAATCGAATCAGAAAGTGATTCTAAGCCGATCGGTATAATTATCAATGGGTCTAACTCTTCTCCTTCTCACAGTGGTGGTGTAGGGTATAAAAAGTCTTCCAAGAATGTGTCAAATGCGATCCATGGTAGGGGGTATGTTAGCTTCGGCCCAGCCGAACTTAGCACGCTTTTATTTGTTTTCATCTGATGTTAGTTAGATTCGGGGCGCTGAGATCTATTCTATTAAGTCGCCCAATGTCAAACATAACACTATGTTTACTTGTGCAAAATAATAATATGTATTGTACACAAGTCCATGCAATTAAACATGTTTTAATATGTAAAAGTAAATTGAGTCACGAACATTCTATTTAGGAAAAGCGAGGATAACTTATATCTTAGTGAGTGCTGTCCAATTCATGTTTTATTAGCTCAATGATATAGACCAAGCTTTCTATAGTTACGTTCGAAGGGCGCCGCTTAGCTATACCCCTTGTAGTATAGCTTTATATTTTCAAAATACCTTACTAGGATAAGTGAGTGAATAACCACCACTGAAATTTTGTTGTCGATGAATTTGAGTTGAGTCTGAGCTGAATGCTAACTTCTGCGCGACGGTATCCTACGTTGATATGTTACTTATTATTTGCACATTTTTTTTATTTATTACTGTTCAAATTCTTCTCTCTTTTTTTCTTTTCAGCCTGGCAAGCGATAGCATCCGTAGTATTAACACTGCCCAGCCTTATTCTTGTTATTTATTTGTGTTTTTTCCAAACGTCAGTTCTCAAACTTGAAGTAATTATGAGTGCCTTAATGATAACCCTCCATGTTGCCGAACTGGTGTTTGCTGGCATGTTCATTTGCACAATGTGTCGGCCGGTGACATATACCTAGCAGTTGATGGATGTGCCAACATTTGCATCTGCATCTGCATCCCAATATCACAACATAACAATGTCGCCATCACCCATTGCAATATTTTTGTCAGCAACATTTGTGACCGTTTTTCGAAATCTATTCGCATCGAGGTCGTCAACACCAGCTATATTCTTAAGATTAATGCATATGTACATCCTGAAACATCCTACCAAGAGACTTCTATGTAAACGTCGACAATTCATTAGCCTCACTTGTAATATAGTAAAAAACAACAACAACACCAAGACCAATAACAACAAACACCACAATCGCCGTACCACACCAATCAATTACGAAAGACGGCTCCAAGAACCCGGAGCAAAGGATGTACAGAACACAAGTTGAAATTTCACAGAATGGACAACCGAATCTTCGAGTGTGTATGTGATGAAATAAGCCTTGATTATCAAACGTTGACTACTTAAAATTCGTTTGAGACAGACGTGTGATCTTTTTTGCCGAGCAACTTGTACAGTAGTAGATAAATACAATTTATTTTATTTGGATATCGTCGGATAGTTAATATTAAGGTAAGATACTTTTTTGCATACTTGTTGTGCCCTTTTTGTTAACATTTGAATTTTCGCTTTCATCAAACCACGGATGGAGGTTAAATTTAAAAATTATTTTTAGTTGTTTTTTGCGACATCTTTGCCCGACACCGATCTTGTGTAGACTGATATTGAGATCAACGATTCCTTAGTTCTCAAAATCATTCGAAGATGAAATGCAGTGAGTGGAGGCACAGCAAGATAGCCAATTTACATCTTTAGCTACTTAAGTGTAATATTTTAATTTTGTAAAACACATAAACGTACAAACGCACATAAGTACCATGTTTATGTACATTCGAACGTATGTGAATGCAGTCGGCCGCGGTGCCATTTGCTTTGCCTTTTCAAAAATAGAAATTCTTAAATTAACATTTTTCGCTGTGCAGAGGCCGACCAAAAATTGCCAAACTTTTCACTCTGAAGGTAGACCAAAAGGTGCTGTAGATGCACTTAATTAAAAAACGAAAGCTAACAAACAAAAGTAAATCAAAGTAATAAATAATCAAATATTTAGGATAAGTCCGAATTTGTTATATGCTACGGTTAAATCAACGGTCTGAGCAAATCCACTACCCGTACATAGAAGGGGAGTAGTTCTAAATACTGGATATCTATCTAAAAGAGATTTGCTTGAAACTTCTTACGTATTGAGGTTTTGTACAGTATATACTGTTTTGTCAAGTATGGTATACAGGGACGTAGCCAGGATTTTATTTGGGGGGGGATGCACCCCACATTTTTTCAAATCGAAAATTGCCAAAATTCTTGTTACCGTGAAATTGGTAAAGATACCTAAATTTTTTTTAATTATAGTAGCTATTGGGTGTAGGAGCTGACACATCGGCGGCGACATTTGGTCATGAAGTCAGAGCTGAATTCAACACTGATTGCCAACACAGTGCAAATATATTTTGGAAGTTGCATTAATGGCTTCGAACACTAGACAACGGCAACGGCTCTTGCTGCTGCTCTGTGTGCCCAGGTTCGCATTAACGACGAAAAATACCCATGAACAGCCGCCATAGAAAAATTCTAGCTAGAGTTAGGAAAGAAATATCGTAATGAAATTTGGATTGGTGTAAAGTAGACGACTGAAACCAGTTACAACAACTTTTCCCATCATCTTTTGGGGGAAAATTAGTCTGTCAAAAGTCAAAAAATTTTTATATCCCAAAAATCAAACGAACAAATTTCTCAAAATTTTAGGAATGAGATTTCTGGAATCCGTTTTAATGTCTTGTTGCATATGATGGTTTCTATAAAAAAAAAACAAATTTATGGCAATAATCCTACTTCTTTTGACAGCAGGTTCCATTTTATGCCCAAATCATTAAATCCAGCTTTTTTCGCTAACTGGTCATAAAATATGATTTTATCTTGTAGGGGCACTAGAAATAAAAAGTTTTTTTTTTCAAAAATTCCAAATATTTGAAAAAAAAATTGCTATGTCAATATAAATTCTCTAAATTATGAATATAATAGCATATGCCCGTTCGTTTCGCTGCCAACAATGGTACACCCAATATCAAGGTGTAACTGTATCGCAATTTTAATAACTTTAGCCATATACATAAAGAAATAACATTTTGAAAGTTTTAGTGTCAAAATGTACGAATTAAAAAAACCTCTAGTCGGCCGATGAATACTGTCAAGGTGTAACAATATCGCAATTTTGAGATATTTAGCTCAATCCGTAAATAAAGAACCATTTTGTACGTTTTATTACCTCAATGTACAAATTTCCGAATAATCTTCTAGACATCCGTTACATACTGATAAGATGTACCTCTATCCCTAATTTCACAGATGTAGCTCAGTCTGTAAATAGTGTACCACATTGTACGTTTAAGTACCAAAATGAACGAATATCAAAAAATTCTTCTAGTTTTAGTCGTCCGAAACATACTGCCAATATGTGCCTGTATCCCAAATTTCAGATCTGTAGCTCAATCTAGAAAGGTAAAAGTAATATATAGTACAATATAATTACAGCACTTAAGTACTTTTTATTCCACTCCTGGTACGATTTCAACATTTCATATTTGGTACAACTTATCGTATATTTGTCAAGACATCGAAAATTTTTAACATTTTTTTTTTTAATTTTACCCTTCTCCGGTCACTGTAAAAGTAAGTAAGCTATTTCGTACTTACATACTTTCGTACATACATACTTTTTGGTACCAAAATTTGATTTCTTAAAAATTATTTAGTCAGCCGACATATATTCATAGTAGAATCTAATACATGTTAAATTTCAGAGCTCTAGTTCAATCCATAAAGAAAGTATGAAATTGTACCAAATACGGTACTAAACGTACGTTTCTTCCGATTCCTTTACTATTTTTCATATTTTTTCTATATAGATCAATTTTTTTTTGCAACAACAATCATTTAAGCCAAATTTCGAAGTTCTAGCTCTACCCGTTCGCCTTATCCAAATTTACCTATTTCTTACCTTTACAGTACTTTTTTGTTTCTAAATGTCCAAAAACTCTTTTGGCATCCCAATTTAGGTTGCCATAATGTACCCAAAATTCCAAAATTCAAAGCTCTAGCTCATTTAATAAACAAGGTACCAAAAAGTACCAACTGCGGTACTAAACGTATAATTTTTCCCATTTCCGGTACTATTTTGAGCCCCATCCGTTCGCGCTGGGTAAAAAGTCACCATTTTGTCCTTTTTAGTACCTAAATCAGAAAACTCCATATTATCGCGTGCCTCGACCCTAGACCCACATTTGTACCAAGTTTCATAATCTCGCTTTAGCCGTTGGAGCTGGGCGTTGATCAGTCAGTCAGACAATCACGTGTCTTTTTTATATATAGAGATAAAATTGCATCAAAATCGGGAAACGGAATCGAGGATCAGGCGTAATGGGTTAACATTTTGTCTTAAACAATATTTATTGAAATTTGTCTATAGAAAAATTTTTAGGAAAATGTTGTTTGGAACAGATAAGCAGAATGAAAAAGACTTTAAAGTGTTCATGCAAAATTTAAATTTTGGTTTTAAAAAATAATCTCGCGGTTAGATTGTCTTTAGAGAGATTTTCGCTGAAAGTTAGTCCTTAAAAAATATTTATTAAAATGTAGTCTTTAGTCATTTTTTTTTTATAAAAATATTGTCTTTAGCAAAAATTTTTAAAAAATTTTCTCTTCAAAAAATAATTTCGAGGGGGTCCGGCCGGTGCTGCAGTTTTGTCATAAGGGAATATTACGCTGAAATTTTGTCTCTAAAAAAATATCATTAATATTATTGCTCTGGCCCCCCCTTTGGCTACGTTTCTGATGGTATAGATAAGTTAATTTTTCTAATTAGCCCCCATATTCCAGATTTGGCTTCTTGAGGTTAAGGAGACACATATATAATGAAGGAAACTTTAAAATTAAGTTTCTTGTTCATAGCTACAATCAATATATATTAAGCACTCATTTCAACCAATCAGCCATTTTGACTGTTTTTAGAGCACAACAAGCGTATTCGTTGTTGTACTATGATGCATTTTGCAATATCTGATTATACTATCCCCTCTTGCACGTGTGCCAAGTTTAGTACAGAAAAGTCCACTTCTCGACAAATTCTTCCTTTATTTACATTCGATATCGGTGAAATTGAAAATGGTGAGCGGTCTAAGTGGATTTCCTTTTGAGGCAAAAATTTTACAGCTAAATTTTAAACCGCATAGTCCTGACTTAGCACCGATATCTCAATCAGAGTGGCAAAAGTGCTTCGACAATTGGACCGAACGCATACAAAAGTGTATAAATCGTAATGGGAAATATTTTGAAAAGCTATAAAGCGATTTTCGATGATTAATATTTGTCATAGCGGAATAGTGCAAAACATCAGTTAAATTAGGCGGTAATTGCGCCTTCTAGACGCTCAAGAAGTCAAATGTGAAGATAAGTTTATATGGCAGCTATGTCAGGTAATGCATCGATTTGGACCATACTTGGCACAGTTGTTTTGCAACGTGCAAAATTTCAGTCCAATCGGATTAGAATTGGGTCCTCTAAAGGATCAAGAAGTCAAATCGAGAGATCGGTTCATATGGCTGCTATATCAGGTTTTGGACCAATTTTAAGCATATATGGTACAGTTGTTGGAAGTCACAACAAAACACTACGTGCAAAATTACAATCCAATCGGAGATGGGTTAGTGTGGCCGTTATAGCAGGTTATGGACCGATTAGAACAATACTTGGCATAGTGGTTGAAAATCATAACAAAACACCATGTGTCAAGTTTCAGGAAATCGAAGTCAAATCGGTAGGTCGGTTTATATGGCATTCCAACTGACCTAGTAATAAGAAGTATGTGTGCTAAATTTCATGCGCCTCACTTTACTCCTTCGAAAGATAGCGTGCTTTCGACAGACAGATGGAGGGATGGACATCTCTAGATCGACTTAGAATGTCCAGACGATCAAAAAAATATATTCTTTGGATCTCAGATCAATATTTCGATGAGTTAGAATCCTATGATGGAGGGTATGAAAATAGCATACATCTTGCAGTGGAAAACTCAAAATTCAAGTTTACCAGACCTCAACACAGCACACATGAACTGGTTCGAGGGTTGCTATATAAGTTTTTGGCCAAATAATGAAAATGCAAATTTGATTCATCAAAATTGGTTTGATTGCCTTTCGAAGTATTCTTCGGCATGATTTATTGTCGAAGCACTTTTCCACTCCGATTGAGACACCTATGAAACATGGTTATTAAACGCTTCAACAGTAATTTTTGACGATGAAAATTGTTCACTACGCCTTTTTTTCATTAATATACGGGAACAAAAACAAGTCCTTGGACGCCAGGTTCGGATAGACTCACAATTACTTTCGGATTCGATTTAGCTCTGTATGTCTGTCTGTATGTTCCTCCGTCTGTCCGTCTCTCTGCCCGTCTGTCTGTTCGTCCGTTTGTCTGTAAATGTTAATTTGTGTAAAAAGTACAGGTCGCAATTAGCATCCGATTAAAATTTGCCACAGGCAATATTTTGGCCTAGAGACCTTCGCGCGATTGGGACTAAAATTGCAATTATATCTTCATTTGTTTACCGATTCTCACAAAGTTTGGCACGAACATTTCTTTTATATCTCTTGAGACCACTGGTGAATTTTTGGATAAGGCTCCGTTTTGGATAAGGCTCCCATATAAATATATCTGCTGGTCTTCACTTCTAGAGTCTTTGCGAGCGCATATCTCAACCGATCTTCTCAAAAACTCTCCGAAGATATTTTCAATAAGAGCGCTACAAAAGTTTTTTTTAATCAAACAAAAGCGGTTGTTGATACCAATGAAATTTTTTACTTCTGTGAAAATACGTTCGATGTCATTATTCGACTTGCAGAAGTCGAAACGCTGAACCAAATTTTCAACGGTTTTCATGCATAAATCGGCCGATACTGCTGCCGTTTCAATTCATCAATCGTCGCTGGCTTGTTGGCATAGTCCATAGACTTGACGTAGCCCCACAGGAAATAGTCTAGCAGCGTCAAATCGCACGACCGAGGAGGCCAATCGTTTGAACCATTTCGTGAGATAACATGTTCTCCAAATTTGGTTTCCAACTAATTAATTGTGACATTCGCTGTGTGGCTTGTGTGGCCTTCCTGTTCGTACCATATGTCCTCCAAGTCCATATCATCCAATTTGGGGCCAAAATATTGTGTTATAATTGAACGTTAGCGATTCCTTTTCACAGTAACCTGCTGGTCTTGATCATCACGAAAGAAGTACGGCCCAATAACGCCGCCGGGTCATAAACAGCACCAAACCGTAATTTTTTCGGGATGTAATGATGACTCATGGAGTACGTGTGGATTGCTGTCTGACCTACTTACTTTACTTTAAATGGCTATGACAGAACATTTGTTCCACTAGCCAAACGTAGAATAGCGTTCCAACCGCCTCGATCTTCAGCGTTCATTCTAAAATCTCTGAAACCAAGTTTCGAGGTGTCTCCCATCACTTGATCTTTCCATCGGGCTTTTGGTCTTCTCGAATTGCGTGTACCACCGTGTTTGCCTTCAAAAGACTTCTTTGCTGGAGCTTCTTTATCCATTCTGATAACATGACCTAGCCAAAGCAGCCGTTGTATTTTGATGCGTGTAACTATGCTATCGTCGTCATACAGCTCGTGGTTCATACATCGCCTATATTCTCCATTAACGCAAACTGGTCCATATATTTTACGAAGAATCTTTCTCTCAAATACTCCAAGCACTGCCTCATCTGCTTTCACAAGTATCCATGCCTCAGAACCATATAACAACACGGGTAGTATCAGTGTCTTGAATAGTGTAATCTTCGTCTGTGGAGAGTTGGCCTTGTTTCTAAACTGCTTAATCAGTCCAAAGTAGCATCTGTTTGCCAGTATTATTCTTCGCTTAATCTCAAACTGGAGTCATTCGTTTCGGTTACGGCGGTGCCGAGGTAGATAAAGTTACTGACTATCTCAAAGTTGTGGATTCCAACTTTCTCCATTTTCTTTATCTGCTCGATTGTACAAGGCGTAATGGGATTTGAAACCATCCATTTCTTCTTATCCCCATTTACAGCTAAACCCATTTTCACTGACTCTCTTTCGATTCTTTCAAAGGCAGCAGGTACTACTTACGGTGACCGACCTATGATGTCGATGTCGTCGGCATAGGCGAGTTGCATGTGTTCTCTTGTGATTAGTGTGCCATATCTATTCACATCTGCATCTCGTATAATCTTTTCCAGCAGTATATTTAAGAGATCACACGATAGGCTGTCTCCATGCCTGAAATCTCGTTTGGTTTTAAATGGTTCGGTTCCTATTATTAATGAGGAACGCGTATCAGCAACCGTCATCCTGCAGAGTCTTATAAATTTTGCGGGGATTCCAAACTCAGACATGGCTTGAAATACCTTTGAACGTAAAGGAGTATCGAAGGCGGCTTTGTAGTAAACAATGAGATGGTTGCTCTGTCTGACCTATAGTGTATATTTTGCTTATTGACGAAGCCATTCGGCTAGAAATGCGCCTCATCGCTGAAGATGATTTTTCGATGAGAACAATGAGTCCACTGACTCCGAATTTCGGTAGTAAATTTAAACAATTTCGGCTCGTTGTTGGCTTGTACATCTTTGCATCATGACATGGCTATCCTTACTAAAGAGAAATATGAAAGGAGCGGCAAAAAATATGGCGTCTTTTTCTGTCCCTATCGTTCTACTTTTGTAGCGTCCCTGAAAAAAACCCTGTATATAACAGATTTTCATCAGAATCGGTTTGGACTCCCAAATGTTCGTCTGATTTTGGTTAATACTGCATTATTTTGATTTTTTTAACCGAAATTAGGTACGAAGGTTTCTCTTATAACTCTTCAGATCACTGGTGAAGTTCATAGATATTGGTTCAGATTTAGATATGGGGCCCATATATATGTATCTCCCGATATTCACTTTTCGGGCCTTTGCAAACGCGTTTCTTATCAAATCTTCTCAAAATTTCACATTTCGAAAATTTTAATTAGGTTGACTTCGAAGACACTCAAATTGGTGTTGGGTATCAAAACGTCGGCTTTGCCGACTTTAGCCCACCCTTTGGTTAGGTTAGATTAGGTTAAAAAGAGGATGAGGATATTAATCCGCCTCATGCCACATGGGCATACACATACGCCAGTAATCGGCTTGTTGTGCGCTCTAAATACTTAAAAGTAACCTCGATAAAGAAAATCTTAGTCACGAATTCCGTCCTTACTTGCTTTAATTGCTGTTGTGTTTTTTATACCCACCACCGAAGGATGGGGGTATATTCATTTTGTCATTCCGTTTGCAACACATCGAAATATCCATTTCCGACCCTATAAAGTATATATATTCTTGATCAGCGTAAAAATCTAAGACGATCTAGACGTGTCCGTCCGTCTGTCTGTTGAAATCACACTACAGTCTTTAAAAATAGAGATATTGAGCTGAAACTTTGCACAGATTCTTTTTTTGTCCATAAGCATGTTAAGTTCGAAGATGGGCTATATCGGACTATATCTTGATATAGCCCCCATATAGACCAATCCGCCGATTTAGGGTCTTAGGTCCATACAAGTCACATTTATTATCCGATTTTGCTGAAGTTTGGGACAGTGAGTTGTCTTAGGCCCTTCGACATCCTTCTTCAATTTGGCCCAGATCGGTCCATGGCTGCCGGTGATATGGCTGCCATATAGACTGATATCTCGGTTTTAGGTTTGGGGCCATAAAAGACCCATTTATTGCCCGATGTCGCTGAAATTTGAGACAGTGAGTTTAGTAAGGCTCTTCGACGTTCTTCTTCAATTTGGCCCAGATCTGCCCAGATTTGAATATAGCTGCCATATAGACCGATCTCTCGATTTAAGGTTTGGGGCCCATAAAAGGCGAATTTATTGTCCGATATCGCCGGAATTTGGTACAGAGCTTTGTGTTAGGCTCTTCGACATTTTTCTGCACCTTGGCCCAAATCGGTTCAAATTTGGATATAGCTGCCATGTAGACCGATATCTCAATTCAAAGTCTTGAAGGCGTATTTATAATCCGATTTCACTGAAATTTGCCACAATGACTCATGTTAGGCTTTTAGACATCCGTGTCGTATACGGTTCACATCGGTTTATTTTTAGATATAGCTACTATACTTATTAGTATTTGGTCCAAATCGGAAAATATTTTGATATAACTGCTATGGGACATAAGGTATGAAATTTTCACCGAATTTTGATGAAAGGTGGTTTACATATATAACCGAGGTGGTGGGTATCCAAAGTTTGGCCCGGCCGAACTTAACGCCTTTTTACTTGTTTGATTTTTTGTAAGGTAAAATTAAAAAAAAAAAATTGTCATTGGGATTGAATTAACACAATTTTTTAAGCATTGGGAAGTTTACTGTTGAGCGAGGGTAGTTGCAAATGTTTTATCCGATACAGTACCCTATACCCAACAAACAAAAAACTTTAATTTAGCCGTTAGACTATCATGGAACATTTTGAAATTATATTTTTAACCGAAGCTTACACAGATGTGTTCATATTTCGGTCTGAATCAATACAATTTTCCAGATTAAAGCCTTGACGTGGTGATATGGTTGCCCAAAAAGTAATTGCGGATTTTTCATATAGTCGGCGTTGACAAATTTTTTCACAGCTTGTGACTATGTAATTGCATTCTTTCTTCTGTCAGTTATCAGCTGTTACTTTTAGCTTGCTTTAGAAAAAAAGTGTAAAAAAAGTATATTTGATTAAAGTTCATTCTAAGTTTTATTAAAAATGCATTTACTTTCTTTTAAAAAATCCGCAATTACTTTTTGTGCAACCCAATATATCATCTGTTCTGTACGATATCTAATAGTCGATTATTACTTCGCCACCGATTTCCTATGTGTCCCGTGATAATACCAATAGCTATACTGACCTCCTTCTTGCTTCCTTTCAGTAATAGCCTCGTCTTCTCACGCTCTGAATCCCCCGTAGGATTTTCGACGTCCTACCGACCATTTCGCTGTTCCACAGTGATGCATGCGCATTCGTCGCCCACGCCCATAACTCAGACTGCGTCGAGCAGCTAACTCCTTTTATTACTTGGACTTCTGTGTTGGTCATATGCCATCTTTTGTGAAATATGCACAAACCATTGTTTTGTAGTTCTATTTACAGCATTCCAAATTTGTTGTTAGTTAAAAATGCATAACATTTTATTTAGACCATAATCAGGTGCATAGTACTCTGCGGTTGTACTACATTTTGCGCGTGAGTTTTCGTGACGCATTTCACAGTTCATAAATTTTATTTTTTATTGGTATTGTCTGGATATGATATTCTGCTTGCGAATCAAAATTTTATGATCTCGAACAGAAGTAACATTTACTAATTAATAAGTCAGCCTGCAGCGAACTATATGCATTCATATCAGTGCAAAGTCTATTGATGCTTATGGAATTGTGTTTTTGTTTTTTGCTAAAAGGAAATCTTAGATTGTTGGCGGAGTATTTTAAGTTTTCTAAAGTAAAAACTGAAAATGAAAAACTTTAAACGATGTTTTTTACCATAAACTAGAGGTCTGAAAAAATCAAACACATTGATTCAAAATTTCTTTTCGATTTGAATTAGACATGTCCGCCAGACTGTTCATATATTTTCGTTTACAATACATGTGCCAAATTCTTGATCAGATTTTCCTGAAATTTGGCAGTGAAATTTGGAGGAATTGGTTCAGATTATGGATAGTTCTCAAGTATATGTCCGTTATATTCCGGTCTTATGTAACATTTCTTCTGCAAGTTTTATCGCTACCGGGTGATAAAAATTTCCCATGAACATTTCATTTAGGAACATGGGATATTTCTGTCTTATCAATGAGTGCAGCCCGATTAATGTTTAAGCTCAATGATAGTGGGACTCCTTTTTTATGCCGAAACCGAACGGCGTGCCAGTTTGCGACACCACTTAGTAGAGAAGTTTTAGGATATCTCACAAATGTAGCCAGCCCTAGTAATAGGAAAACCACAGCTGAAAAATTTTTCTGACGTTCATACCGGGATTTGAATCCCGAAGTACGGTGGACCCCATACGATCAATCCTACTTATTTAAAATTTGGGTCAGACTCAGTTTTTATGTCTTGTTTATGTATGTACCATCAGAATTGTATTTTTGATGCCTACCACCACTAGCGAAGCCAGCTAAAACTTTCTGAGGGGGCTAAACCCCTTTGAATAGCAATAAATTTTGCACTATTTGCCTACACAATGAAATTTTGGAAATTCGGGGGGAGCTAAAACTTTTATGGGGGTGTTAATCCACCTCTCAACTTCCAATGCTTATGCATACCACTCACATTTCTTAAACGATCTTTACAAAATTTGGCTCAGATACATTTGTTTATGTCTCTTACAACATTTATAAAATTTCTCGTTATACTCCGTGCAGACAAACAAAACCTCTATGAAGAGAAATTTCATGTCACTGAGGACCTCAAAAATGCAGCCAACATTTTTGAAGGGACAGTTAGGATAGGTTGAAAGATTAATCCGCCCCATGCCAATGCAGACATGCACCTAAACCAGTAATCGAGTTGTTTTGTGCTCTAAATACTAAAAAGCAACATCGAAAAAGAAAATCTTAATCAGGAATTCCGTGCTAGTTACAAAACTCCTAATTGTTTTCCATACCACACCTCACCTAAGTGCCGGTGTCTTTTAGACATGAAAGCCGGGCAGTGACAAATAAAATGCTCTACACATGCTATCACTTGCCACACCAATTTTGTATAAGTGAGCTCGTAGCCCACTGTATTCCGTTATGATACCGAAAGCCATATTGACCTCTCTCTCTATTTTCCCTCATTCCGTAATAGCCTGGTCATCTCGCGATCCGAATCTCCCCATAGCATTTTTGTCGTCCTACCGATATTTTCACCCTTTCATATTGTAACATGTGAGCTATTTGACCACGTTCTTCACTCGGACTACGTCGACCCGACGGCAGTTCTCTGGGCCTCACTGCAAAATCGTCTGCTCTTTCATTCCCCCTTACTCCGATATGGCTCTGCAACCAAACGATGTGGATTGTGCCATCCTCAGAAAAGGCGTTAGTCTCTTTCTTGCAAACGAAAACTGTTCGTGACCTTACCGTCTAGGTTGTTTTTGCCCTGATGGCTAGTTTACTGTCCGTAAAGATGTTCACACTCGACGTCCTCGCGTTAGCACCACACCACCTCACGCATTCCGTGATACCCTGATCTCCGCCTGCAGGACCGTATTATGGTCAAATGCAAATTTTGCTCATGAACATTCCACTAAGGAACAGGGCAAACTTCTCACAAATCAATGAGTGCAGTCCGATTCAAGTTTAAGCTCAATGATAAGGGGCCTCCTTTTTATAGCCGAGTCCGAACGGGGTGCCACAATGCGACACCTCTTTGGAGAGAAGTTTTACATGGCATAGTACCTTACAAATGTTGCCAGCATTAGGAAGGAAAAACCACCGCTGAAAAGTTTTCTGATGGTCTCGCCAGGATTTGAACCCAGGTGTTTAGCGTCATATGCGGACATCCTAACCTCTGCGCTACGGTCAGGCAGTCTAAAACAGATCTCAGTACCTGAGTTCTCAATGTAGACCCCCAGGCCCACTCTGTCCTCCAGCTTTGATCCATCCGTGCAACATGATCTTCCAAATGGCAATACTAGGATCCCGTCAATCCAAGACTGTGCCGCTGGCAGCAGTGCCTTGCACTCGACTTCAAGGTTCATCTCAAGTATTCGATCAGAAACCTCTTCCCTTCCTTCCAGGTTTCCTACCGTCGCATCAATTATACCGCGATGGTATAAGCTGCTCCCATCCTCAATCCATTCTCCCAACACCCTAAGTCTCATAGCCGCAGTAGCTGCCTCGCACTTAATCAGTATGTCAATGGGTCGGATATCTAGAATAGTCTCCAGTTCGCTAGTGGGGTGAAAAAGTGCAACGTCCTTATATTACATACAACAGGTTCAGAGAACATGTTGTGTTGGCATAGGCGGAGCGATATCCTCATCCTGTTGTATGCAACACAAGGAAGTTGCACTTTTTCTTTATAGAATTCCACCAAACTACTGAGGCGTAAGTAAGTATTGGTCTAATCACGCTCCTGTATAGCCAGTGTACTATCCTCGGATTCAGGCCCCATTTCAAGCCTACGGCACATCTATATAATGCCCAATTTCTGTGAGCTTTCTCAGTACACTCCTGAATGTGACACTTCCAATTCAGTTTCCTGTGTTAGATCACTCCTCAGTATTTGACCTTGTCAGATATCGAAATCGTTCTATTTAGGAAACGTGTTACGTCAAATTGGTCCACCTGCGTCTTCCTCTTGAACAAAACAGGCAAATTTCAATATTCTCTGGGTTAACATTGAGACCCCTAGGTCTAGACCAGTCGTATACAATATCCAAAATCCGTTTGACACTTCAACACAGTTGATTCGGATCCCTACCCTTTCGAAGTATTATAACATCGTCTGTGTAGCAGACGGGTTCAAATCCCTCTGCAGTCAGCATCCGTTTTAATAACCTTATTTAAGGTGGTAGTTGTTGTAACAGTGTGTGGTACGCCGAGGCGACAGCCCTTGCCAATGAAGCATTCCATCGGGTCCATCCGGTACGTACAACCGGCTGCCATGGGATTTAAGGTGGTCACCCATAGGGGTGGCTATAAAATCCCCCCCGCGGCATGCCTTGTGCCACCTTCTCTCTTATATTTATGTCATGGGACCCACAATTCATCCACCTGTTCCTTAGCATATTGTTTATCCAAACTCTAAGAAACCGGCCCATCCTGTCTAAGGATCGAATCCTTAGGATGGACCAATGCTAGTCTTGGAAAGCGATAGTAACCATTGTTAATTTATTCTAATGTTCTCGATAGAATTCGAACACAGGTCTTCAGCATAACAGCAGTAGGCTAATATATCTGCTCGCGATGACCCTGACTTCTTGTTATGCATACAATTTTCAGGAAGTTGGTTCAGATTCACTGACTTCTTTTAACTGCTTTGGACTTTAATCTAGTATGGCCAGTGTTACCGTTGGGCGAATAAAGTTTGAATTCCCTACCTTTTTGGAGTCAAATGGCTAGATGTGCGACCTTTTGAAATTTACACCTTCTACTTAGATGTACGACTTTTTCTATAAAATCGCAGAAAATTATATTTCATTAATCAAAAAATATTCCCAAAGCTGTCAGTCGCTCGTGAATACTTTCAAAAAGCTTTTCAAGATATCTGCCTCCGCTCTATATTTCGATATTTCCTGTTTTGTGAACCTCGAGGTATTTATTCACATGACTTTCTGGCTGTCACAATTCTTATAAAGCCAAGTTGACGTAGTCAGATTTTCTCAATAGTTCTAAGGGCAAAGAGGACAAAGTAAACAGATTATTTGGTCGTTGTTTTAAAACTCTTTCGGTACTGAATATTCTTTCCCATTTTTGCCGATGGTGAATTATTGTTTTTTGGTTTTGGAAGGTTCTCATGCAATATGTAATAAAAATACATATAGCAATTTCCATTGCATTATCATGAAATTTGAAACCAGAATTTTGTTTCATCTATGGACTATTATAACTCCCTTATATATTTTCTTCGAAATTGGACACTAATTATAATAATTTGAATGAATGAATGGAATCTCACTGTACCAGTAAAATCTTAGGGAAATCAGCCCAGTTATACATGGACCCTTTTAAATTGTTTTGTACTCATTTCTTTCAAACTAAATTGGATTTTTCTTTGCTTTGGTATAGGAGTTCAAAAAGTCGTTCTTTTTACATAGCTGTTTTTATTCTATTAAAAAATAATCAGTATGCGACTACTTTTGGAGAAAGCAACATTTTTGTAACCCTGACTATAGTATAATTAATCCATATAAATGTAACTCTTCCTAGATAAACTCGATAAACTTGGTGGCGTATGGGTAACGATAAGTGATTTCAATACTCATACAACATGAAGTACAACCTCATGCAACAAATTTTAAATTATTAAGCCTAGTACTTACTGACCTCATTAGTAGCGAGAATGCCTAAATTATTGAGAAATCCGGTGAACCCTATTCTTGGCCAGAACACTAACAAAAGTCACACAGCAAAGACGAAAACATTGAAGCAGAGGTGATTGGTGTCCATTTTATGAACATTTAATTACAATTGCAATTATTCGAACCGAAATTTCTACTAACGCAACGACGTGTCGCTGCTATTTTGATCATTACTTCTACGTAATTTGTTCGCCTTTTCTTCGAAACCATTTTTTTTAAATGCGTTTTTATAGTTGTTCGGACAAAAATTCGAAGTCAGTATTGGGCTATAGGCAGGCAATAATAGAGTAGAGATTGACAAAGAGTCCAGCCATAGACTATTCGTTTTTCGTTTCATTATCAAACATCATATAAAAGTTTAAATGGTTCGTCTAAAGTGTGCTGTGCTGTACTGGTTGTACTTCGCAATTTCGGAGTTGCTAATCGATACGTACACCTCGTCAAATGGATTAGCATATCCAACATACATCCCAATATTGAGTAGTGCAATGGCAAAAGAAACATGTTCCTGTCGAAATCACGGACTACTTAAGAACTACCAAAATGATCTTTGTTTATATCTGGATTATTTTGAAGTAAAAAAATTGGCTTCAAATTGGTGAAAGCAGATGAAGCAGTGCTTGGAGTGTTTGAGAGAAAGATTCTTCGTAAAATGTATGTACCAGTTTGCATTAATGGAGAGTATGGGCGTCGTATGAACGACGAACTGTATAAGCTGACGACGATAGCATTAGCATATTCAAACGTATCAGAAAACAATGGTTGCATGGCTAGGTCATGTTTTTAGAATGAATGAAGAAGCTCCAGCAAAGAAGTCTTTTGAAAGCGATCAGGGTGGTACACGCAAACCGGGACGAACAACAGCCCGATGGAAAGAAACTTGGTGTCATAGATTTTAGAAGTTCGGCTAATGGGACAAAGGTTCTGTCATAGCCAATTAAAGTAATGTAATGCGACAAATCGGCCCAAAGAAGTCTAATTAGACGATTAGATTAGACGGTGGAACGTAGCCTGGGGAGATAACTTTTCGTAATTGTTATTGTTTTTCAGTTCCAATATGTGCCCCACGCCAAAATTAAACCATAGCTACGTCCCTGGTGGTTATATCTATTTATAGAATCATCTTAGTTTATTTTTCGATTATTTTGCAGTAAACAAATCGGGCTCAAGAAGTCATATTAGACGATTGGATTAGATGGTAGAACGTAGCCTGGGGGATAACTTTTCGAATGTTAGCGCGTATACGTAATTATTATGGTTTTGCAGTTCAAATATGTGCCCCAACCCCGAAATAAAATCCGCTCTACGTCCTTGGTGATTATATCTATCTTTTAAAAAAAATCTTAGTTTATTTTTCGATTATTTTGAAGTAAACAAATCGGGCTCAAGAAGTCAAATTAGAAGATTGGATTAGATGGAGGCTATCAGAAACGTAGTTAGGGAGGGGTGCTAGCGGGCCTGAGCCCCTCCCCCAAAGTTTCTATTTTCGAATGTTAGCGTGTATACGTACTTGTTATTGTTTTGTAGTTAAAATATGTGCCCCCACCCCAAAATAGAACCATAGCTACCTCTCTGGTGGATATATCTATGGGAGAAAATCCAAAAAAAAAAAAAAATAGTAAAAAACATGTCGTGTGAAAATATCTCTTTGAAATGGTTAGAGCTGAGGTATTGGCGAGATCGTCTGTAAAATTTCAAGGCCCTAGGTGGTCCGGGCGCCTTTTTGCAGGCCCCTAAAATTGGTCACCTCGGTACTTCGAAACATTGTTCGGGCTGACAAATCTTCATTTGTGGTCCGATTTTCAAAATTGTTTTTTTGCTGGATAGTGTTAAAAATCCTCACTTGAGGTGTACAATATCTTCGTTCTCACAAGGCATATTTTTTACTAGTTTTTTTTTTCGATTTTCTCCCACTGTGCGACAGTTCGTGTAGTTGTTAGAGAGAGTATGTGTACTTCTTTTGTTCGTAATGAGCGTTTAGAAGCTCGAGAAGTCAACGCAGGTTATCTATTTAAAAACCTAGCTGCGAGATATTTAATATGGGGTTTGGGACACAAATGAACTTAACATATAATTTTTAAGGAATATCCGATAAAACCCAGCATTTTTTTTAAATTTATTTCAAAAGCTACATTAAATGTCACAAATGTCTTAACGTCATAAATAACTTAACGTAGGGCTGTCGCTCGGAAAATTCTATTTTATTCTTCAGGCATTTCAGTGAATTATATGCTGCTTTTTTCAAAATTTTTTCTAAAAAAAGTAGAATATAATTCAATGAAAAAGCTGAAGAAAAAAGGTAATATTTTTCGTGCGACGGCCCTATGTTAAAATTATGACATTCAATGTAGTTTTTGATGTAAAAGTTTAAAAATATGTTTTTTCTGGGAAGTTGAGTAATGTGGTGGCTCTACAAGTCAAATCTGGGGATTACTTTATATGGGGAGCATTTAGTGTGAGTGTTGGTTGGCATAAGTGTACTATACGAATTAGATTTTAGCTAAATCTAGCAGTAATTTAAGATTCGACGGGCTTAAGACGTCAAATCAGGCGAATGGTTTATATGAAGGCTATATATAATTATTGACCTGTACATGTTTTAGAATTTTTAAGTTAAATCTGTGAAAAAATTTATTTTTTTAGCTTCTTTAAATAAACCAGAGTAAACCAAAACCCAAGCGTTAACACATAGAGTATCAACTTAGATTAAGAGTCTCTTTTGAAGTAAAAACAACATTTATATGCAGTCATGTGGATGCAACCACAATCATTAACAAACAGAACGATATGAACTAAGCTAATTTGCAGTGCTGTGCAGTTTAATGTAATACATAGCCAGCAAGATACGTAACGAGAGTACGTTATGATCAGTCTAAAAATACAAGTCCGGCCAACAAGACAGCTCTTCTCGACCAAAATGTACGGGCTATTTTTAACGGAAAAATACTAGAGAGAACAGAATGTAGTTTGCAAACATTAAATGTCATTTAAATGAGAAAATATGTAAAAGTTATTAATTGCGAAAGAAAGTAAATAGGAAAATTTTCGGAAAAACTAACATTGAATGTCCATTGATGACGACTAAGTAAAGTGAATTGTTGTTGAAAGAAAACCCGACTCAAGGATGCCACCAAAGCGTCCACCACCTTTGGTTCCCAAAAAACCAAATCCCAGCATGGTGTATGAGGTGCTGATCTATTTGAATTCTTTCTATTTTGGCATGTTCGCATTCTGTGAACTTGCCATGAGCTTGTTGAAGGCCATTAATTTGACATATCCTTTTGAAATTTTGGTACGAGACATGATCATAATTGTGGGATATTGCCTTTTGGAAACGATAAGAATTATATTGGGTCGTCGCAGTTCATTGGCCGACCGAGGTAATAAAAAAAGATAGTTTTAAAGTGAATAATTAAAAAAAATTAACTAATAATAAAAAATGTGTAGTCCAACTCAAAGCCAATATTATGTCAAACACGAAAAATTAAGTTAGTGTAACAATACAAAAAGCAGCAATGAAGGTTTAATTTACATGCAAAAATTAATAATTTATGTACAGCGAATGAAAAATTTATACCAAATGTGGTTTTCACCAATACCTAACAGTTTTAATAGAGAATTAATCCCGTTTTTCATCAAAACAATGCCGTATAGTATGGATGGCAAGAAGCATTTAACACCGTTTGCCATTGAACAAAGTTATGCCAACAGCTACTGTTGATGACATACCTACCGTCCGTTTTTTTTTATCAATATGAAGATAAAACAAATCAATCTGTGAAGAGATAAAAAAAATTGTCACCAAACATATGTACTACAGTAATGCCTCGATTTACGCCGTGATTAGTTCAATAAAATATCGACGTAAATCGAAATTCAAATAACTCTAAACTCCAATTTAATTGGTTGAATTGAACTATAACAGGTTTTCTTTGAAAATATTTTTTTTGCTCGAGGGGTTTCAGAAATCTCTCCAGCCGTATTACCTCTCCTTATCTGAATGTTGTGAAGTTATATTCTTTTTACAATTTTCAAATCATATGATGTGATACTAATCAATATAGTCGTAATCATCATCTTAATGAATACTTCTTTACGGTCGTGGAACAAGCTTGAAGTCTTCCTTTGAATGACTAATTTGGTCACAATTATATTGTTTCGCTTATCTCTTGTATCCAAAAATGTGAAACCTTTTCCATTTTTTTAATTAGAAGTGGTCCTTTCTACAAAGATTTTTAACTTTATTTTTCCACATACTTTTACTCGTCTAACTCATTTTTCTAACAAGAATCCCAAAAGTGAGAGTTCCACACAAATACTTACTTTATGACAGAACATTTGTTCCACTAGCCGAACGTAGAATAGCGTTCCAACCGCCTCGATCTCCTGCGCTCATTTTATAATCTCTGACACCAAGTTTCGAGGTATCTCCCACCACCGGGCTTTTGGTCTTCCCGGTTTACGTGTACCACCGTGTTTGCCTTCTAAAGACTTCTTTGCTGCAGCTTCTTTATCCATTCTGACAACATGACCTAGCCAACGCAGCCGTTGTATTTTGATGCATGTAACTATGCTATCGTCGTCAGAAAGATCGTGGGTCGCCTATATTCTCCAAGCACTGCCTCATTTGCTTTCACAAGTGCCCATGCCTCAGTACCATATAACAACACGGGAAGTATCAGTGTCTTTTACAGTGTAATCTTCGTCTGTCGAGAGGTGGCCTTGTTTCTATACTGCTTACTTAGTCCAAATTAGCATCTGTTTGCCAGTATTATTCTTTGCTTTATCTCAAAACTGGTGTCATTCGTTTCGGTTGCGGCGGTGCTGATGTAAATAAAGTTTCTTACTATCTCAAAGTTGTGGTTCCCAACTTTCTTCATTTTCTTTATTAGCTCGGTTGTACAAGGTGTTTTGGGAGTTGAAACCATCCATTTCGTCTTATCTCTATATACTGCCATGTCCATTTTACTGACTCTCTTTCGATTCTTTCAAAGGCTGCAGTTACTACTTCCGATGACGGGCCTATGATGTCGATGTCGTCAGCATAAGCGACTAGCAAGCCACACACATCGACCAAATTTTGCATTCCCTATATTTACAAAACAAATAAACAACGATAACAGCCAAACTACTAAAAAGACGGAAATCGGTACGACGTAAATCGGAGTTTGTAGGAAATGGTTCCAAATGATTGGTATGTTAAACAACTCGGGAAAAAATTGTGCCCTCTAGACTCAAGAAGTCATATAGGGGTTTTGTAAAGGAGCTATATCAAGCCCTGGCAGAATTCTTGAATACTAACGACCTAAAAATACTTAATATTGGCAATACCGTTATCTTTGTTAATAGGATTAGGAAAGAGGTTTTAGATGTGACAATATGTTTAGAAAATCTGATCGATGAGTTTCAGGATTTGAGGGTCTTAATTGAGCACTCCTTTTTAGACCGTCACATCAGTTTAAGAATAGCACAGCAAGCGCCCAATTCCGATAAGCTCCCTTAATAAGTTGAAAACCACCTGGACAAAATTCGGAAGAAAAGTGTGGAAGAAAGTAGCCGACTATCTGGCTCCCCATCTGGCCTCTATTTTCACAGCGTGCCTAGGACTTGCATATACTCCGTAGGCCTGGCAGGAGGCAAGGATGGTATTTATACCCAAGCCGGGTAAGGCAAGTTATGCAACACCAAAGACCTATCAGCCTTACGTCCTTTCTACTCAAAACCATGGAACGTATTGTGAATACCATGATAAAGAGTAGGACAACCAGCGAATGCTCGAATGCAAAGAGCATGCCTATGTTAAGCAAAGGTCGTGGTTGTGCATAAAATAGAAGAATCCTTCGATGCAAAGACGGTGACACATTGGCGGTATGCTTTAACATCGAGGGGGCTTTTAACAATGTGCGGACCTACACATTGAACCAATCCAGTACCGAGTGGAACTGGTCGTTAGAGACTGGATAAACCATATGCTAAGGACTAGGTGGATAAATTGTGGGTCTCATGGCATAAATATAAGGGAGAGAGAGGAACAAAGCACGCCACAGGTGGTATTTTATCGCCACTTCAATATGTGACCACCATAAGTAACCTATTACGGATGCAAGCTGAGGTAAGATTTGAAACCGTCTTCCACACAGACGATGTTATAATACTTCGAAAGGGCAAGGATCCGAATAAGCTTTACAAAAGGGCCGAGAGAGTCTTGCAGATGGCATACTACTGGACTAGACTCAGGTGTCTTAATGTTAACCCAGTGCAGACTGAAATCTCCCTGTTCACGAGAAATTGATGCACCACGTTTCCTCAATAGAACGATTTTGATATCTGACAAAGTCAAATAAAGGGTGATTTTTTTGAGGTTAGGATTTTCATGCATTAGTATTTGACAGATCACGTGGGATTTCAGACATGGTGTCAAAGAGAAAGATGCTCAGTATGCTTTGACATTTCATCATGAATAGACTTACTAACGAGCAACGCTTGCAAATCATTGAATTTTATTACCAAAATCAGTGTTCGGTTCGAAATGTGTTCATTCACCGTTCAGCGATGAGGCTCATTTCTGGTTGAATGGCTACGTAAATAAGCAAAATTGCCGCATTTGGAGTGAAGAGCAACCAGAAGCCGTTCAAGAACTGCCCATGCATCCCGAAAAATGCACTGTTTGGTGTGGTTTGTACGCTGGTGGAATCATTGGACCGTATTTTTTCAAAGATGCTGTTGGACGCAACGTTACGGTGAATGAACACATTTCGAACCGAACACTGATTTTGGTAATAAAATTCAATGATTTGCAAGCGTTGCTCGTTAGTAAGTCTATTCATGATGAAATGTCAAAGCATACTGAGCATCTTTCTCTTTGACACCATGTCTGAAATCCCACGTGATCTGTCAAATACTAATGCATGAAAATCCTAACCTCAAAAAAATCACCTTTTACTTAGGAGTGATCTTGGACAGAAATCTGAAATGGAAGTGTCACATTCAGGAGCGTACTGAGAAGGCTCATAGATGTTGGGCACTATGTAGATGGGCCCTAGGCTCGGTACGGGGCTGAATTCGAGGATAGTCTAGAGTTGGGTAGTTCCGGATGGAACTAGTTCATTGAAACTTATCCAAGTAAGGAACTTCTGGAACTAGTTCCATCTCTTTCCTTCTTATAGTTCCATAGTTCCTTTTTTGCATGTACACTTTTCTTTAGCTCCCTTTTGTTAATTTGTAGACCAGCTGATTGGCATGCCATATTTTTCAGCTTCATACAACAACTAAATAAAAAAATTAACTTTTTTTATGAACAACAAATGCGTACTTTGTGATTTAGGTGAAAGGAAAATAAATTATTTGTGGCTACCACATTAAATGGATGCGGTGGCACAAATATAGAAACGTGGTGGCATTCACATAATATTTGTTTTTACTATCAACAAATCTAAATTGTTTTGATGCGCTTCTATTCATGTTTTTTTTTCAGCATCAAGACTTAATAATTGTTTAAAACAAAGTGCAAAAATGAATTTTAAAATCAATTACAGATACAGTCGGAATGTCGGAATACCACAGGTTCAGAGAACATGTTGTCTTGGCATAATCGGAGCGATGAGGATCACGGCCACTAGGGTACTGGAGACTATTTTAGATATCCGACCCATAGACTATAGATTAAGTGTGAGGCAATCATCTCCGCTATGAGACTTAGGGCGATGGGAGAATGGATAGAGGATAGTAGCAGGATACACCAACGCGGTATAATGGAGGCGACGATAGGAAACCTGCAAGGAAAGGAGGAGGTTTCCGATCGGATACCTGAGATGATCGGATACTTGAATTCGAGTGCGAGACAATGCTGCCAGAGGCACAGTCTTGGATCAAAGCAAGACGACAGAGTGGGCATGGGGGTCTACATTGAGAACCCAGGGACTGAGATCTGTTTTCGACTGCCTTACCAAAATCCTGCAGGCAGAGATCTTGGCGATCTCGAAATGCGTGACGTGCTGTGGTGTTCACGCGAGAACGTCGAGAGTGGACATCTTTACGGACAACAAACTACCCGTCGGCGCAATAATAAACAGGATCACGAACAGTCTAGGAGTGTAAGAAGGAGAATAACGCCTTCTCTCTAATGAACACACAAGAAAAAATCAATCACGGGGTTTTTATAAAAAGGTATCAATACACAAATGTTATTATACAAACAATGTTCTTGAATAACAACACTGTTTTGAAAATAAAACGTTCAAAGCTGTTCGCTTGTGTTCACATTCTGACAACTTTTGCTGAGATTGCAGGTTCGAACCATGGACGAGGCACATTTTTATAAGCAAAATTTTAGATTACGTCATTATTTCTATTACAGTAGTACCTTGATTTTCGTCGTCTGTCTGTTTGTATGCCTGTATATGTTAATTTGAGACATAGCGGGTATATAGTCCCACCCGACCTTTGCTTTCCTTACAGGTTACATCTCTACCAAATTTAGTGCATAGCTTGATATAGCTGCTTTTTTAACTGATTGTCCGATTTGCCTTCATGAGCGCCTACAAGCTTTATTCAAATTCGCAAATATTCTTTAAGTATTCGTAAGAAAAACCTGAGAAAAATCAAAATTAAATTTTTTGAGAAATTCCTGAAGTTTTGTTGGATTTTCGAAATATATTCGGACAAAACTCGGAAAGAACATTTTAAATTTTGGAAATTTTGAGAAATAGCAAAATTCTATAATAAAATATCAGAAAACTTCAGAAAAAATCTGACGCTCAGCAAAAAATGTTTCCTGTTGCATTGTAGACTACTGAATTTGTTTGAAACTCCCGGAATAATTATAAAAATCCATGTCCGACTGTCATCCATTTTAATACATATATTTTTAACTTAAAGACCTTGGATGATTAGTAGAAAATTTTCGATAATTGAGAGTAAGCTTTAGCGAACGCTAACTATAGAGTAATTTCGTGTTAACTTAATAAACTTATAAACATTCCGTTTCGCCCCGAACCCCTGGTTTTTATTTCATGCAAATGTTGTCCGTGACTGCGCCACAAATGGTCCTTCCGCTTAGTCCAATTTTGGCATACCAACATTTCGGCCGGTATCTCACGAATAAATACTTCAATATTGTCTACCAATGCGTCAATTGAAGCGGGCTTGAGCTAAAGCTATGTTAAAACATAGTTGACCGGCCGGAAGGTGAAATAAAATGTTTACCGAACTCACCTCTCAATGAATCCATTGTAACGTGTGCTGTGCGACATGTGGCACTGCTCTTGCATTTTGGGCGAAAAAAAAAGTTGAATATCTTTTCACGGTAGAGCTCACCATTCACAGTTACGTTACGATTCGCATCATCTTTGGAAAAATACGGGCCAATGATGCCACCAGTCCATAAACCGCACCAAACTGTGACTTTTTCAGGATGCATTGCAACCAATAATTCTGGCTGATCTTCACTCGAAAATCGACAATTCTGCTAATTTACTTACCAAAAAAAAATATAGCTAAAAAACCAACCTTTTTATGGGCTATATCGGCCCATGTTTTAATATATCTACCTATATATATCTTGATTTCATGAGCCTCTAGAGGGTCCAAGTCTTATCCGATTTGGGCGAAACTTCGCATGAGGTGTTTTTTGTTAAGATTTCCAACAATTGTGCCAGATATGTTCTGAATCGGTTCATAGCCGGATATAGCCGCCATATAAACCGATATTCAGAAATGACTTCTTGAGGCTCTAGAAAGCGCAATTATCACCCGATTTGCTGCAGTTTTGAACATAAAGATTTACTATGGCTTTCATCAGCCGTGCCAAGTATAGTCCAAATAGATTTTTTACCTGATGTAGCTCCCATTTAAATCGATCACTCGATTTGGTTTCTTGAGTCTCTTGATGGCGCAATTAATGGGTTGAAATTTTAAACGTGGTTTTTTTATGACTTCTAAAAGTCATGACGAGGACGATGTATTGTATATGTATCGGTTGCCCTAAAAGTAATTGCGGATTTTTCATATAGTCGGCGTTGACAAATTTTTTCACAGCTTGTGACTCTGTAATTGCATTCTTTCTTCTGTCAGTTATCAGCTGTTCCTTATAGCTTGCTTTAGAAAAAAAGTGTAAAAAAAGTATATTTGATTAAAGTTCATTCTAAGTTTTATTAAAAATGCATTTACTTTCTTTTAAAAAATCCGCAATTACTTTTTGGGCAACCCATAGATCTATCTCCTATATATTAGAAAAAGTTATTCAAACAAACACGTACGTGTTAAATACCATCCATGGTGGAGGGTATATAAGGTTCGGCATGGCCGAACTTAACGTGCTTTTACTCGTTTATTCTATTTTAATGAAATTTAATATTGAGTATCGTACACATATCAAATTCTCTCAAGAATAGACTTTTTCAGTAATACTCTCATCAGCTGATTTCATAAAGGGAAAACAGATGATCGAGCCATTAAATCCGGATTTAAAGAGCAGTGTAAACGAGGTTTAAGCAGAAAAGACGAAAATAAACCGGATCATCTGATCACATAAAATCGGATATTAGTTATATATAGCCGCTATATAGACCGATCTCCAGACTTAAAGTCTTGAGGCAATATATTGGTCATTTATCATCAGATTTCGATAAAATTTAACACAGTTAGTTCTGGTAGACCCTTACCAATTTCTGTGAAGTGTGGTTCAGATCGGACTATATTTGGGTATAGCTGCCCTATAGGCCGACTGTCCGATCTCCCGATATAGGGTATTGAGCCAATTAACGATCCATTTATTACCCGAATTCGATGAAACTTGGCACAGTGTGTTCTGGTAAATCCCTACCCATTCCTGTCCAGATCGGACCATATTTGGATATAGCTGCCATATAGACCGATCTCTCGATATAGTGTAATGAGCCAATAAAAGGAGCATTTTTCATCCTATTTCGATGAAATATGGCACATCGAGTTTTGGTACCGCTCTAAACCCTTTTGTTGAATATCGTCTAGATCGGACCATATTTGGATATAGCTGGCATATAGACCAATCTCCCAATATAGAGTATTGCGCCTATAAAAGGAGCACTTTTCATTCGATTTTGGTGAAATTTGACACAGTGCATTTTGATAGAACTCCACACCTTTGCGCCGAACATCGTTCAGATTGGACCCTATTTGGATATAGCTGCCATATAGACCGATCTCCCGATATAGAGTATTGAGCCCATAAAAGGAGCATTGTTCATCCGGTTTTGATGCAATTTGAAACAGTGCGTTTTGGTATACCTCTACACCTTGTGACGAACATCGTCCTGATCGGACCATATTTGGATATAGCTGCCATATAGACCGATGTCCTGATATAGAGTATTGAGCCCATAAAATGAGCATTTTTCATCCGATTTGGATGAATCAGAGAGCCGAATCAGAGAGATTTACCTTGTTTATTTTTTGTTGGCGGGGCATTTTATTTCGCGCCGTTTACATTTAAAAGCATATAACTGATTTGATTATCAGTTTGCAACACATCCAAAAATATCCATTTCCGAGCCTATTAAGTATATACATATATTGGGTTGCCCAAAAAATAATTTCGGATTTTTCATATAGTCGGCGTTGACAAATTTTTTCACAGCTTGTGACTCTGTAATTGCATTCTTTCTTCTGTCAGTTATCAGCTGTTACTTTTAGCTTGCTTTAGAAAAAAGTGTAAAAAAAAGTATATTTGATTAAAGTTCATTCTAAGTTTTATTAAAAATGCATTTACTTTCTTTTAAAAAATCCGCAATTACTTTTTAGGCAACCCAATATTTTGGATCGTCGTAAAATTCAAAGACGATTGAACGAAGTCCGTGTGTCCGTCCGTCCGTCCAACTGATAAAATCACGCTAGTCTTTAAAAATACGGATATTGAGCTGTAACTTTGCACAGATTCTTTTTTTTTCCATAAGCAGGTTAGGTTCGAAGATGGGCTATATCGGACTATATCTAGATAAAGCCCCCATAGACCGATCCGCCGATTTAGGGTCTTAGGCCCATAAAAGCCACATTTATTATCCGATTTGCTGAAATCTGGTACAGTGAGTTGTGTTAGGCCAGTCGATATCCTTCTTCAATTTGTCCCAGATCGGTTCAGATTTGGATATAGCTGCCATACAGACCGATCTCTCGATTTAAGGTTTTGGGCCCATAAATGGCGCATTTATTGTCCGATTTTGCCAAAATTTGGGACAATGAGTTGTGTTAAGTCCTTCGACATCTTTCTGCAAATTGGTCCAGATTGATCCAGATTTGGATATCGCTGCCATATTGACCGATCTATCGATTTAAGGTTTTGGACCCATGAAAGGGGCACTATTGTCCGATGTCGCCAAAATTTGGGGCAGTGAGTTATGCTATTCCCCTCGACATCTTTCTCCAATATGACCCAGATCGGTCCAGATTTGGATATAGTTGCCATATAGACCGATCTCACGATTTAAGATCTTGAGCCCATAAAATGCGAAATTATTGTCCGATTTCGCCGAATTTTGGGACAGTGAGTTGTGTTAGGCCCTTCATCATTCCTCTTTAATTTGGCTCAGATCGGTCCAGATTTGGATATAGCTGCCATATAGACCGATCTCTCGATTCAAGGTTTTAGGCCCATAAAAGGCGGATTTATTGTCCGATTTCGCTGAAATTTCAGACAGTGAGTTAAGTTGTTCACATAGAAATCTTTCTGCAATATGGTCCAGATCGGTCCAGATTTGGATATAGCTGCCATATAGACCGATATCTCGATTAAAGTCTTGAGCCCATAAAAGGCGCATTTATTGTCCGATTTCGCTGAAATTTGGGACAGTGAGTTACGTAAGGCCCTTCGACATTCCTCTTCCGATCTGGGCCAAATTGATAAATTCATAAATTTCATAAATTATTTTTTGAATTTTTACCTGATTATGACGAAAGTGGTTTACATATATACCCGAGTTTGTGGTTATCCAAAGTTCGGCCCGACCGAACTCAACGCCTTTTTAGTTGTTTGATGTTGTTCCGTATTGCGATTATCTAACTAATATCGAAAATCGTTTAGTTAAATTTGTTGAAAAAATATGGTTTGCACTAAAGATTATATTTTATTCTCCAATTCCTAGTTAACAGAAATGATTACCTTTTCTTTTTATTTGGTAACTCCTTTCAAAAAAAAAAAACAAAAAGTACAAAAAGAAATCAGAAAAAAAATAAAAATGATGTTTCCCATAACCTGAAATTTTTCTTATATTAATTCAAAAACAAAACTGCAGGCGGTGATTTTGGATAACTATAAAAGCTTCATATCGAAAATGTGGAAGAAAGCTGCTTTGATTTATCTCCTAAAATTCTAATCTGTTTAAACTATTGGGTTGCCCAAAAAGTAATTGCGGATTTTTTAAAAGAAAGTAAATGCATTTTTATTAGAACTTAGAATGAACTTTAATCAAATATACTCTATTTACACTTTTTTCTAAAGCAAGCTAAAAGTAACAGCTGATAACTGACAGAAGAAGGAATGCAATTACAGAGTTACAAGCTGTGAAAAAATTTGTCAACGCCGACTATATGAAAAATCCGCAATTACTTTTTGGGCAACCCAATATATCTTACATAAAAAACATAATAAATAGTCATAAATAATATTTGATAACTAAAATGCATAATAATTTTGTATTTTTTTTCTATTTTTTTATTTCAGGTTTGCCAGCAATTTTATCGGTTATTCTGATTGTTCCATGCTTTCTTGGTGTCAACTACGTTTTACTTTTACAATTGTATAAATTACGTTTAGAATATGTACTGTGTGTTTTACAATTGGGTTTATATCTCACTGAAATATGGTATGCCTTTTACTTTGTTTTCTCATTATGTCGTCCCGTAACTTATGACTAGCGATTAAGTTTAAATTCAGTTTAAATTCACAAAGAGATATCTAAGAGCATTATCTTAAACATTGTTTTGTATATTTGGAAATAAAGTTTTACGAATGTTGATTTATATAGAATTTTCAATAAAAAAATATTTCAATATATCACATTTTTTTGTTTTTGGTTATACAATTTTTATATATTTAATTTCAATAGGTATGCTTATTTTTATTATTTACTAAGCTGTGATTGACTAATATATCACTCAAGTCAAATCTCTACGTAGAATCCAATGTCCTTCTTAGCTAATGGAAGTATAGGTTAACCGGTTGTTGTTGTCGTAGCAGTTTGTTGTGTTCTATCTTTCGTCTGGTTGATCCTGTTGTGAAGACCCAGGAACTCTGCGACTAAGATGGGGTGCGTCCACAGGGATCTGGGTCTGAGTCAAGTGGGTCTGGCAGGGCAGTTAAACAGGTGACGTGTATCGTGTGATCCCTGGTCAAAATCGAGACATACATCTTGCACGTCGGCATTAATCCTTGCTCTGTAGGAGTTAAGGCGACTGCATCTGCCGGAACTTAATTGAGCCAGAACTACTCTGGTTTGCCGGCGGATGTTCATTTCTTCAGGTGCAATGGGAGGCGGTCGTTGTCCAAGGACTACATTCACCCCGTAGCCATTTACTGCATCTGCTTCCGTGTCTGCATGATGTTATCTAGACCTGCTTGATATGCCGCTTGATCTAGACGTTCTCTCTTGTATCCTGAACCTCACGCTCTAAATCATGTAGATCTACCTTAAGGCTTCTGGGCGGTGGATATCTAACCAAAAGATGATGATTTGGACGTTCTCTGCGATAACAGCCCAAAAAGTATTGCTTAGACAGCATGTAGTTATGTCTTCGCACTGGTAGGATCTTTTTCTCCTAATGGAGGTCGTCCACATGAGAACTGAGGAGACAGCCCGTCGCAGTTCGGAGGTCAGCATTTTGACAGATCTGTATATTATTCCGCTGCATGTCAGAGTTGACGAAACCACACTGGCGCTGCCTTATTTACCAAAGACCAGCCAATTGCTTTGTACGTGGTTTTTTTGTCTGCACACTTGGTGCCAGCAAGCGACTTGAGGACCCTGTTTCTACTTTTGACTTTATCGCAAATTGCTGTTGCATGTGGGGAGAATGTGTAAGAGCTGTCAAATGTGACGCCAACTATTTTGGGACACTTAATGGTCGGAATCATTTCTCCATCGATAGAGATGGGTTTCTATCGGGTAAATATCCAAGGCTTGGGTATTTATTGGGTAAATACCTAATAAATACCTTTTTGGGTATTAATAATTTTACCACATTTAACAGGAGTGGATAGGGGTCTACCAGAATACACTGTGCCAAATTTCATCGAATTCGGGTAAAAAATGGATTTTTTGTGGCCTCAATACCATATATCGGGAGATCGAGCGGTCGGTCTAAGGGCAACTATATCCAAATATAGTCCGATCTGAACCACACTTCACAGAAATAGGTAGGGGTCTGCTAGAACTCACTGCGCCAAATTTTATCGATATCGGATGATGAAAATTACCAATTTATTGCCTCAAGACTTTAAGTATGGAGATCGGTCTATATAGGGGCTATATATAACTAAAATTCGATTTTATGAGATTAGAAGATCAGGTTTATATACAAAGAATACGAAATCGTCAAAAATTGTTTGGAAAATATTTTTATAACCAAGATATCTGGAAAATTATAAATACCCAGCTTTTGGCTACAAATGGGTAAATATCCAGGTATTTACCCAATTTACCGGGTAAATAGCTTTTGGGTACTTACCAATCACCCATCTCTATCGAACGACCATCACAGTCAGCCCAGTATTCACCTCATGCGTATTTGTAGTGAACAATGTGACTGAAGATTTGGTGGCAGATATCTTCAGATTTCTTCCAGCGAAATATGAGGCAAGTTCGTTGAGGTAGACGTTCAACTTATCGCAGATGTCATCAATGGGGTGGGGGCCTGATCGTACAATCGTCCGCCTATGATATAATCTCTATAACGTCTGGGGTGGAGTGAGGGATAGGTAGATGTTAAACATTGCCGGAGATATCACCCCGCCTTATGGAACTTCTTGTTTGATATCTTATCCCTAAATTTTGCAAATGACTGGTGAACACAGAGAACTCGCGACCCAGCATTTCAGGCCTAGCTGGTGGGACGTGTTGGCGATGTCCTCAAATAGTTTGGCATGGCCTGGGCTGATTGAAGCAACGGCAAATGTATGCCGTGATGGCATACAAAGCAGTAGAGGTGTATGCAGTCTTTGAAATACATGCTGATGCTCGGCGAATGTAAATTCTTCAACGAGTAGTCCCTCATGTGTCTTGGCTACTGGCGAGGGAAGGGAGATTGGTCTGTATGACTCCTCCCTACTCGGGTCCTTTCCAGACTTCGGTAGCGGGATCACTCTCACCATCTTCCAGATATCAGGGTCTACAAGAGTATTCAAAGGCAGGTTGAGGACAATTGTAAGGTATTTGACTCCAGGTAGATCCAGATTCTTGAGCATCAGTATAGAGATTCCGTCTGGGCCCAACGCCTTGGATGAGTTGGCGCCACGGATGACATTCGTAACTTCGTCCACGGTAAATTGTAATGGCTGTCCTTCGGCAAGGAGACCCCGGATACGATGAATGACTCTCCTCCTCTCCACTCACGGGATACACAATAAATTGACAGTTGAACAACCTGGCGTGCCTCTTCGGATCAGTTACAGTGACTGAGGTCCTGCCGTCCCTTCTACCGGGTATCGAGAATGACATAACAGTAGACCACAGCTTGCCTTAACCGGTACCTAATTTACATTGCTCCAAGTGTTCCAGCCACAAATTCCTCTTACGTTCGTTGAATTCCCTGTTAATTTCCAGCTTCAGCTTGCTGATTCTGGGGTTAGTGGGTTCCGTGCAACGAATCCCATTGCGCTCGTCTGCGAGTATATATTGGAGGGCGGCATCACTTCACTGAATCGGCGATTGGTGTACTCTCTGAAGCCGACTCAATCGGTATTCTTTTGATTGTTAAACATCCGGCGCTCAGAGGTTATGAGGTCGGGTGGCCGGTCGATGGTGAGAATAATGAGGAGATGGTGACGGCTTGCCAGGTTAAGTCACTTAGGAGATCAGAGGATGCAATGCAAATGTCTGGCGAGTTGCTGCAACTCCTTGTAATCCTAGTGGGGGTATCCTCATTCTCCGTGTAAAAAATGGAGCCTTTAATCAGACCCGCTGGTCGTTACCTCGCCATGAAACGTGATGCCCTTTAAAGTCTCCTAGAACCAGACGATTATGGCCAGAGAGTATGCGCACATTGTATAGCTCTATCTCGGCAGTACCGGACCTGACTGATATCCCCATGCACTCCATGTAGTCACTAGCGCCAGGCGCAGGCGAGATAGTTCCATACTGCAAGGAATGGTGTATCACGAATGTCAATCCCCCACCTCCATTCCTTAAGCGATCCTTACGTAGCAAATTGTGTCCGTTACAACTGTGGCGCAGAAGGCGGCGGCGACGATACTTGTCACCTACTGCTGTCCATGTTCGCACAGCGCCTTGCAACATATTTAGTCCAACTATACTCCCTTAGTAACGTAAGGCTAGAGCAAGATGTGAAATGCACACACCCACCATGCGCGGATTGCACCTCACCGACACCGACCGGTGATGGAGGCGGTTGTGGCAAACCGAACAGGGTTCTTTTCAATCCCGACACGCATCAGAAGCGTGCGAAGGCACTCCGGGATGTGCTTCACCCATGACGAAAAAAGGACGCGACGAGCTTAGTTCGGCTGGGCCGAATCTTACATACCCTCCACCATGGATCGCATTTCACACATTCTTTGAGTGACTTTTTAAAATATGTAGGAGATACATCTAGGGATACAGATGGACCGTACTTGTCATTACTATAAGAAGTCATAAAAAATATCACGTTTAATATTTTGTTCAGCCGTACGGCTGTTATCGCTATGGCAAAGCTTTACGTCAAAAATTTCAAACCGGGGGTATTGAACTTTCAAGAGGCTGAAGAAGTCTCATTTGAAGATTGGTTTATATGGTAACTATATCAGGTTATGAACCGATTTGGACAATACTTTACACACTTGTTGGAAGTCAAGCAAAATTTGAGCCAAATCAGATAAGAATTGCGTCCTTAAGAGGTCCATGATCGGTTTTTATAGCAGCTATGCATATCAAACCATATACCCATAGCTACACTGAAAAAAAGTTGGCCCAAAATTTAAGATTTTTCCGTAGGATTTTCACAAACGAGCTAAACCAAAACTTTAAAATAAAGATGCTATCTTTAAATTAAATTTCTAACGGACATGACCATCCGTTTCAAATTTTGATAGTTGATTGATTTTTATTTACTTCATAGATGACTGTCCAATTATTATTTTTTGAAAAATTCTTTTTTTAAACTTAGCATTTTAACCTAAAAAAATTAAATATTTAAAGACGCTCCTTTTGTCAGGCTATTTTGCGTCTATAACTGCGGTTTACTGTTGTCTTGTTCAAACGTCAATTGAGTAATTTCCAAAGATATTTTGACTTTCATTTAAAATTTTTGTCGTTAATAAAAAGACGCAAAGTTAAGGATTTATTAAACTACCAATAAAAAATCCTTAATATGAAGGAAAATAATTTTCACCAAAGGAAATTTTTCCTTTGAAAGGTTAGAAAATTAATCATCTTTAATATAAGTTTGCGAATCTTTGGCTCGAATCTTTTAAATTAGGATAAAAATGTTTTCAGTGTAATATTTGTGCAAAATTTCAAGCGCCCAACTTTACTCCTTCGAAAGTTAGGGTGCTTTCAAGACGGATGGACATGCCCAAATTGGCTTGGAATGTCAAGACGATCAAGAATGTATATACTTTTTTGGGTCTCAGATCAATATTTCGAAGTGTTGCAGACGGAATGACGAAATAAGTACCCCCTCTTGTATTGGAGGGTATAAGAAAACTTCCGTGAAGTAGAGAGGGCACATAGAAAAATCCGTCTAAAGGGGTATATATTGAAAAGTGACCTATTTAGTTATATGCACTATATTTGGCATAGACGTAGGTTTGGCTAGTATAATGCATCGTTTTAAATATATTCGCAATTTTTGCTTTCAAATCAAATATGCGCACCGAACTTGGCACTAAAGAAAGAGAAGCTAATAGAACCCATCATTTTAAATTTATTTGAATCGAATGGAAAATTCGCATTCGATTAGTTAAATATGCTCAAGAAGTAAGATTTGGAAAGCGGATAATTTTGGAGCCGGTGTAAAGATTCAGACCATATTGAACACGTATGTTGAAAGTCATGGGAAAAGCCATTGTACAAAATTTCTGCCAAATGAGATGAGAATTGCGCCCTCTAGAGGCTCAAGAAGTCAAGATCCCAGATCGGTTTATATGGCAGCTATATCAGGTTATGTACCGATTTGCGCCATACTTCGCATAGTTATTGGAAGGGATAACAAAACACCTTATGCAAAACTTCAGCCAAATCGGATGAGAATTGCGCCCTCCTGCGGCTCAAGAAGTCAGGATTCAAGATCGGTTTATATGGCAGCTATACCAGGTTATAAGCCGATTTGAGTGGTACTTAGCACAGTTGTTGGAAGTAATACCAAAACACCACGTGCAAAATTACAGCCAAATCAGACGAGAATTACGCCCTATAGAGGATCAAGTAGTCAAGACCCAAGATCGGTTTATATGGCAGCTATATGAAAACATGAACCGATTTGGGCCATTTACAATCTCAACCGACCAACACTAATAAAAAGTATTTATGCAAAATTTCAAGCGCCTAGCTTTACTCCCTCGAAAGTTAGCGTGCTTTCGACAGAAATACGGACGGACATGGATAGATCGACTTAAAATGGCATGACGATCATGAATTGCGTCCTCTAAAAGCCGAAGAAGTCAAGACCCCAGATCGGTTTTTATGGCTGCTATATCAAGTTACAAACCGATCTGAACCATACATAGCACAGTTGTTGAAAGTGATACCAAAATACCACGTGCAAAATTTTAGTCAAATCCGACGAGAATTACGCCCTATAGAGGCTCAAGAAGTCAAGGCCCAAGATCGGTTTATATGGCAGCTATATGAAAACAAGGACCGAATTGGCCCATTTACAATCCCAACCGACCTAACTAATTAAAAGTATTTGTGCAAAATTTCAAGTGCCTAGCTTTATTCCTTCGAAAATTAGCGCGCTTTCGACAGAAATACGGACGGACATGGCTAGATCGACATAAAATGTCATGACGATGAAGAATATATATACTTTATGGGGTCTGAGACGAATATTTCGAGGAGTTACAAACAGAATGACGAAATGAGTATACCTCCATCCTATGGTGGAGGGTATAAAAATAAAATAGAAATGTAAATGTGTGTCTCAGTGGATGTTTATCTCACCACTGAATGAATACTTTCCATAATCTTTTTTCTTTAAATTTAGATACAAAAGGCCATGCCAGTCATGTACTCACTAGTAGAGCTATAACAAAAAATCGAAATTTATATCAATGGATGCATCAGGTAGCTTATTTACAGTAGGTTGGGTTAGGTAAGAGTGGCAGTCCTTTAACAGGCTCACTTAGACAATTTTAAGTCCATTGTGATACCACAGTTGCGACAAACCAAGGCTTCTGGCGGGAATCGAACCCACGACACCTGCACTGGCAAACCAACTGGGCTACCGGGGCGTAAAATTCCACAAATTAAAATCATCTCTTCCAACAATATTTCTAAAAAGAATGCATTAAGTGTCAAAATAAGTAACAGATTTTTGTACTTAAAACAGCAGATTTTGTTTGCTGACAGAAACGTTTGCTAATACAGCAGCCCTCTGTTTGCTGAAACTGCGGTAATGTCTGCTTTCCCATTTTCAACAGACAAAAACTGCTGTTTAAGCAAACATTTTTGCTGTTTTGAATACAACTTTGACTGTGTGTAGAATTAGTCGTAAAAAATAGCTTTTCAATTAAAAAAGGACCCACGCTAATGTATATACCTTTTAAGATGCACATTATAGTTGGCACTTCGAACACTTGTAAATTAAAATAAAGAAAAAAATCATACTTATCTTTGAGAAATGTTCTATTAGTTTGAAAAAAAAAAAATTAGAAAACTAACATACTATCCTGGCTCGTTCGACATCAATTATCAAAAAAAAATAAATTTTATATTTTACAATAGTTTATCTATGTACCCCAAAATTGCTACCATAGTTGAGAAATTTTTGTTTTGGATAAAGCAAATTTGGCAATATCTCCATAAACGAAGCGCTACAATGGGTATGCAAAAGAAAAATAATGGTTATTATAAAAACACAATGTTGAAGGCCTTAGGAATTTTGTGATAAAATACATTTTCTCTTCCATTTTTTTTTCTAGAACGTCAAGAAGAACAGGAATATACAATGCAATGTCCACATTTCTGCCCAGGAATTTCATGTGAATGTAACAAATTGGTTCAGATTTCCTCTTGCACGGATATGCAAAAGAAAAAGAATGGTAATTATATACCTAAGCGGAATGGTAATTATATACCCACCACCGTAGGAAAGGGGGTATATTCATTTAGTCATTCCGTTTGCACACAACGAAATATCAATTTCCGACCCTACAAAGTATATATATTTCGGATCGTCGTAAAATTCTAATACGATTTAACGATGTCTGTGTGTCTGTCCGTCTGTCTGTTGTAATCACTCTCGAGCCTTCAAAAATTGAGATATTTAGCTGAAATTTGGCACAGATACGTCTTTTTGATGCACGCTGATTAAGTTCTTAAACGTGCCATATTTGGATATAGCTATTATATACACCGATTTTCCGATAAAGAGTCTGAAGGCCATAAAAACTTTATTTTTCATCCGATTTTGTTGAAATTTGAAACAGTGAGTAGTTTAAGGCTTCCCGATAACTGACTTAAATATAATTCAGATCGGACTATATTTAGATATAGCAGCCATATAGACCGATCTGCCGATAAGGGGTCTAAAGCCAATAACAGCTTTATTTATTACCCGATTTCGCTGAAATTTGAAACAGTGAGTAGGATAAGACCACCCAACACCCGACCTAAATATGGTACAGATCGGACTGTATTTAGATATAGCTGCCATATAGACCGATCTGCCGATAAGGGGTATGAAGCCCATAAAAGCTTTATTTATTACCCGATTTCGATGAAATTTGAAACTGTGAGTTTTTCTAATATTTTGTTCTACAAAATTGAATAGTGACATATGTATTAGACCACTCAATGTCCGTGCCGAATTTGGGTCCTTAAGTTATCCAATTTTCACCGGATTGTGACGGAATGACGTTTACATAAATACCCGAGGTGGTGGGCATTCAAAGTCGGCCCGGCCGAACTTAATGCCTTTGTACTTGTTCTTATTTTTTTTTTTTTTGAACATTAAGAAGAAACGGAATATGCAGTGCAATGCCCAAAATTCTGTCCAGGAATTCCATGTGACTGTAATAAATTAGACCGAATTTCCTCTTCCGAAAGTGAAGAATACAACACTATTTTCGAGACCAACATATCAAATAATGACCATGAAAACCACGAACCCAAAAGATGGATTAACAACTCCGAGAACTTAAATACGGATTCCGATTTTGATATTTTCAATCTACACAGTTTGTATCATACGCCGGGGCATAGCATTGAAGGCAATATCTCCTATAGTTCCACAGAATCCATAGTTCAACCCCCTACATCAGAATCTCTTATTCCTCATCATGGCACAAATACAGAACTTCTCAAATTGCCTTCTCTACAACTTGAGAAGTTAGGAAAGCATTGCAACTCTCAAGTACTGCAATTCATTGTTGATAAATGCCCCACCGAGAGCATGTCAAATGAAAAATCCCAAAAAATTGATAATACAAGTGCACATTGCATAAAACTAGATATACGTGTATATGAAATGCCTTCAATTCGGAACGAAAATCAAGCAACATACTGTAAAATTATGTTGCCTCAAGTCACGAAATTGGACAATTCAAACACGTATTTCGATTTCGATGTCTACAATCTACACAGTTTATTTAAAAGCAATAGTGACACTAATGTTAATGTCTCCTTATGCCAAGCACCCACCTCAAAGGCCAGCCACCATAGCTTTAAATTAGAAATAGTTCAAATGCCTACTCCACAACTTGGAACAACAGATAAGAACTTCGATTTTTCAACAATCAAATGTCTTTTCGAAAGTTTGTCAAAAGAAGGCTCGAACAAATCGAAAGATCCTAGTTTACATTGCAAAAAACCGGGAAAATCTAAAATGCCCTCAATTCCGGAGGAGAACATTGAAAACAGCCAAGCAATTTGCAGTGGACTAGTGGTATCTCAAGACGCGGAAATTATTGTTATTAGCAGTGGTGATGATGAAGATGTATCAGTTCAAACTAAAATGTCCGATATGGAAGCAGAAACAGATTCAGATAAAAAGTCTCCCAAAAACCCAAAGAGAACAGTTTTAAATACTCGTTGTAACTGCGCCAAATCTAACAAATACGCAAAAGTTTGCATTGAAACTCCCACGCAGTCTGAATCCAAGCTAACGCAAATACCATCTTCCTCGTCCTCTATACAGTATTACACAGGATCATCAATTCTCACTACTCGCCAACAACGTCAATTGGAATTGCATCATTTGCGAGTGCTCGTTGAGAAAAAGCGTCTAGAGTTATTGGACATAAAGTTGAAGCGCGAACATGATGAAATGAGACGTTTACAAAAGCTCTTTGAGAAAGAGATTAACATCATGGAATTTGAATTGAAGGAATTGAGTGGTGAAAAAGATGCGTAGACATTTATTGCCAGGATAGTAAAAATCGAAAAACACTAAACTTTGGATATTGCTGTAAATCAAACTAAATTTATTTAGATGAAATAAAGGAAATTAGGTGGAACAAAATAAAAAACCTTGTTTCCTTTTTGTATTAAAAATTTGTCGTTTTTATGCCACAAGTAGAATATGTTTATATATATTTATATACTCACCCAAGTGAAATTCTATGGATCATAGGCAATATCAAGGCGTATTTAATAAGGTGACAGCATCGGCGAATGGCTACAACAAAGCATCTTTTTTGGGAACTTAATATGTCAAAATTTCTAAGCAAGGCGGATAAAATTCTATTCGCCGTGACATTTCAAATATTAAGCAAATTTGCTTCGACCAATCAGAGCAAGAAGTTTATTTTTAAGTGTCAAGAAGGAAAAAAAAAATTGAAAAGTACAAATTCCCATTAGCTTCAATGGCTTAACCCACAAAACCACCAAGATAGCAGATTTAAATTGTTTGGTTTGGGTGGTTGTTGTAGAGGTACATTACATACATTGTGACTAGAGACCAATCGGGTCATTTGAAGATGACAGTTAAAGTTTCTTGGCTACGAGGATGAAGTTGTCATTATGGTGTGTGCCCGTGCGCCAATCCATTGGCTAGTAATGGACTTGATGTATCCCCCGAAATATATTATTCACCAATATGAGGTAACTTCTCCTAGATGATGTGAAGCTGTCGCTCTCATTGCAATGTCAGCACTTTGACGTCGCGCTGGACAAATGACTGACTTACGTTTGATTTGTGAGGATGAGGAGGAGTTGTTGACGGTTTAGCACCTATTGTGGTACTGCCCCGAAATTATGGGGTTATTTGCAGGATTATGGCTGAACGAACACCAGTTTTTATGTATAAATTATTTTCAGGTACATAGTCCTTGCGCCATTCTTGACTCCTACAGCTTTAAATGGCAGATTGGAGGTTTAGCACCTATTGTGGTACTGCCCCGAAATTTCGGCATTATTTGCAGGATTATAGCTAAACCAAAAACTTTTTTATGTATAAATTATCTTCAGGTACATAGTCCTTGCGCCATTCTTGACTCCCATAGCTTTAAATGGCAGATTGGAGGGAATTCTCCAGCCCGCCTGGCAGCCGTTTTGTCGTGCATGTCGGCTCCTTCTTCATTCTTATGTCTGACATTATACTGTCGTACTACATTTTTCCTGTGTTCTTTTGCGCTTTTTGAATCTTTTTGAGGGCGACACAATGGATCTAAGTTCCTTAAGTGAAGTTTGCAGCGATTGAGGTTGTTAGATGTGTGCCTAAGTTTCAGAACCATAACAGCAGAAACACACAAAAATCAATTTAAAAAATATTTATTTTGGAAACTATATTTCGAATTCAAAAATTAATTGACAAAGCAAGTTCTATCAGCTGGGTTGATGCGGCCACCTTATAAATACGCCTTGGGCAATATAGTACTCGAATAAAAGGAAATATTGAAGTGAACATGCATTTGGCGTAGAAAAGTTCTTAGAGTTTATCTAGGTGCCTAAGGATCTTTAAAATGTTGACCAACTTTTGAAAAATGCACTTAAAGAAACTATGTCGAATAGATATGAAAAAATGATATTTAGATCGATGGCGTTATCCGGGGATCATTACGCGGAGGTAATACTCTAATTTTAATACCTTAAGTATCCATCCATCTGGCGGAACTGACTTTTTATATCCACCACCATAGGATGGGGTATACTAATCTAGTCATTCCGTTTGTTCGAAACATTCGTCTAAGACCCCATAAAGTATATATATTTTTGATCGTCTCGTCGTTCTGAATCTATCTAGCCATGTCCATCCGTCCGTCCGTCTGTCCAAATCGCGATAGTGGTCGAACGCGTAAAGCTAGCCGCTTGACATTTTGAACAGATACTTAAGATCAAAGTTGATAGTTGGGGATTGCAAATGGCCCATATCGGTTCAGATTTAGATATAACTCCCATATAAACCGATCTCACGATTTGACTTCTTGAGCCCCTGGAAACCGCAATTTTCATCCGATTTGGCTGACAACAACTGTGTCAACTACGTTCCAAATCGGTTTATAGCCTATTATAGCTCCCATATAAACCGATCGACCGATTTGACTTCTTGAGCCCTTACAAGCCGCAATTTTTGTCCGATTTCGACGAAATTTTGCATGTAGTCATTTGCTATGACTTCCAAGAACTAGAAGCTTTAATTTTAGCTGGTTTGACAGGAGTTTGGTATGTAGAATAAAATTATGCCCTACAACTTAATTGATTTTATATAAGTTTTTAGCAGAATCTATAGTGGTGGGTTCCCAAGATTCGGCCCGGCCGAACTTAGCACGCTTTTACTTGTTTTTTTTTTTTGTAAAGCCTAGTACTTACTTTAATCGCAGCGAAAATGCCTATTAAATTATTGCTAAATCCGAAATTCTTTGCCAGAACATAAACAAAAGTCAAACAACAACACACAACAAAGACAACATCATTAAAACCGTGTTGATTGGTTTCCATTTCCTAACACTTTATTCCATACTCAATTCACACGTACACTTATGCTCTTTGTGTCAGTCAGACAGCAACGAATCAACATGCGCATGGGTGTACGCAAGATATACTCATTTACAGTTAGTGGCAGTTGCCCAACAACAAAATATTGAGTGCACTATCTGTTAAAATCAGTGAATAGTTCAACTCTGATTTTGTGTATGTTACTAGTTCGTGCCATTTTTTGTTGTTTTTTGTGTTATGGTTCTTAACTTAATCCACACACACACAACCAAAACTCGTTGACAGATAAAATTTTTTCTCGCGAAGTACACTATCTGTCAACGAGATTCGGTTGTGTGTGTGTATTTTAGTTAAGAACGATACATACACAAACAACGAAAAATGGCGCGAACTAGTAACATACTCAAAATCAGAGTTGTACTAATCGCTGATTTTGACAGATAGTGCACTCAACATTTTGTTATTGGGCAACTGGCACTACCTGTAAATGAATATATCTTGAGTGCTACGAAGACATAATTACCAGGTAGTGTACCGTAAACAGATGAATACAATTTTTTCTCGCGAAATGCACTATCTGTCAACGAGTTTTGGTTGTGTGTGTGTTATTATAGTAAAGAACCATGACACACACAAACAACAAAAAATGGCACGATCTAGTTCCATACACAAAATCAGAGTTGCACTAATGCACTCAATATTTTGTTGTTGGGCAACTGCCACTACCTGTAAATCAATATATCTTAAGTGGTATTTCTATGAGTTCTATGAGCAAAATATTAGCGACATGTTGCTGCATCAGGATAAATTTCGCACAATTTTAATTGCAAATGTAATTAAATTCTCGCGAAATGGGCCGAATCAACTCTGCTTCAATACTGTTGTCTTATGTTATTGTTATGTGTTGTTATTTAACTTTTGAGCATAGTCCGCCGGGAATCGCAATAATTTAATAGGTATTTTCGCTGTGAATGAAGTCAGTTTTAGGCTTTAAGGAAGGAAAGACTTGTAATTTTGTTTAATATTATGGTTTCTTTTTAAAAAACTTCAATCTTCTTGTTGGATAAATGTATTACCATTCAAAGAGAGAAATGTAAAATATTAGGGAGTATCATTTATGCATCCAGTCTTATTTTTATTTTGGCCACCACTGATTTAATGATATTGACAATTAATTAAAGCGAAATTTCTACTGACGTAACGACATGTCGCTGCTATTTTACTTTTTGAACTCAGTACCAATTCTACTGTATGTATTCGCAGTTTCTTCGTCACCATTTTTATAATGCGTTTTGACTGTTGTTCAGCCGAAAAGTCGAAGTAAGTACTAGGCTTTAAACCTTGTTTACATTGCTCTTTAAAACTGGATTTAATGGCTCGATCACCTGTTTTCCCTTTATAAAATCAGCTGACGAAAACCTAAAATCCGGATTTAATGAGCAGTGTAAACGTGGTTTAATGTTGTTACTATTCGATTCTCACGAAATTTTTTTCGTGATTATGTTTGTAGTTTATGGATTTTGAATCAAAAAAAAAAAAACTTGCAAACTCATTCAGTAGGACATGGGGAATGAATTTATGAAACAATTGTAATGAAAATATCATGTTATTATTGAAATTTTTGTAGTGTTCCAAAAAAGTTATAATGAATGCTAATTTCGCTTCAATTAATTGCAAATGTAATTGGATGCTCACGGACTGAGTCCGATCAATTTTGTTTCATCATAGTTGCTCTTGTTGTGTGACTTTGTTTGAATTTTATTTGTGTTATGTCGTCCAATAGAATGCGGCAAATTTCGCCAACAATTAATAGGCAATTTTTCTGTGAATGAAGTAAGTACCAGGCTTTAAAGTCGTCGTATGCAATAAGGATTTTTTTGCTTCAAAATCTTGTATAAAAAGGAATCACAAAAAAAAAAAAATTGCGAAAATCGAGCTAAATCCTTTTGATTTTACTTCTTATTCTGGCGAGAAATAGATACGTCATTTATAAACATTTTCAATGCGAATGAATCTTGTACTAGGCTTTTGTAATTTCGTTTTTAATACATCGAAATATGTATTTTTTGTTATTGTACATTCAAGACAACATACAGCTAGAGTTAACTCGAGTGTCTCATCGTGTAAATAGCCTAATTGTAGCTTAAATTATTCGTCCCTGTTTAATGACGATCGCATGCAACCCTGGATGTTAACATGTCAGCTGTTCTTCTTGTGCTTGTTTTTATTTATTTTCCCGCCAAGTCTACAGCAACTAGCACAATTTTGTGGCAGAATATAATTTTGTTTTTTTTAGTATTTAGCAATTGAAAGATTTTTCTAAATTTATATTTTGTTTATTAAACAATGGCAGACTCACCAAGTAAGTCATTATGGTATTAAAAATGTCTTCGTATGCTTATTTTCGTTCACTGCTTAAGGTGAGCCACGAGCTAAAAGGCAGAAGGTGGATAAAGCAGGCCGTTTTGCGGCTCTGGCGAAACTAAAGGAATTGAAGGGAAACAAACACAAATATGAAGTTGAAGAGGAAGTGGATAATGTATATGAAATAGTGGAGGAGCGGGAGTATGCAAAAAAGGCCAAAGAGTTGTATGGCGATGACTGGATAGAGGATGGTGAGTATACGTTAGTTTCCTATTTATGTTGCACGCTTTAATCCAAATGCCTACTGCAGATGGTACTGGATACGCTGAAGATGGCCGCGACTTTTTTGAGGATGAAGACGAGTATTCCGATGATGATAGTGCTAAACCTTCTAAGGAGCAAAAGAAGGGTTCCAAAAAACGACCACGTGAAAATGATAAACCGGCTAAAGGCAAAGGCTCAATAAGGAATCTTTTTAGTAACGCTGTGCCAAAGAAGACGCAAGCGGCTTCCATTAAAGATGATGACATTTTGGCTGATATATTGGGCGAACTTCAGGATAAGCCTAAAGACGCCGCAACATCTAGCGAAACGCAGGCCAAAACTCAGAAGATCATTGCACCAGCACGCATTGTTAGCAATACAACAAAAAAATCAGATGCTGCTGTAGCTAAAGATTATATGAATAGCTTTATGAACAACATTAAAATGAAAGAGGTCGCAAAGAAAAGCAAGGACAATGATGATGAGTTGCTGGAGAGCATTCTTAAATCTAAACCAAATGATAAAGCCAAGTCATCAACAGCAAATAAACCAGCTGATGCAGAAAAGGCTCCATTAACTGAAGAAAACAAAGAAAATACGAAAGAAGATACTGTTTCAAGGGAGCAGGAAGAGGAAACTCCTTCAACATCGAAAAAACCTGAATTTTCAGATGATGATATGGACTTTAGTTGTTTGCAGGATGATGAAAACCAGTTTGAGTTAGAGAAATCCATGTCAAGTAGCTCCAAACCGGTTGAAACTCCAACCAAACCAAAATGCCCTCCGTCTAATCCAGAGGAGGACATGCAAAAACTTCTACACAATTGGGAAAATATTTGTCAAATGGATAATTTCGACGAAGAGTTGAATGCATCGACAACATCAAGTGCTACAAATGGCACAGCTGCTTTGAATGCGCATGAAAATTTACGATTTTGGTATTGGGAGGCTTGGGAGGATCCACTTCGTCGACCAGGTGAAATTTTCCTATTTGGTCGAACGGAAGAGGGCAAGTCCATTAGTGTACGTGTTGAGAAAATCGATCGTGTCATCTATCTCCTGCCAAGGGAATATGTAAGTAGAAAAATAAGTCCAATTTTTCATTGCCTCACTCTATTCTGGACATAATACCATCTCCCACCTAGTGGGTACAACACTTTTATGGTGTGCATGTTGGTGCAATCTTCATTTTAAATTTTTGTCCTATACCAAAATTATGACTTCATTAGTATTATTTTCCAGCTTCTCGATCCCATTTCTAAAGAACCCACAAAACAAAAAGTTAAACTCTCGGATATTTACAAAGAATTTGATGAAACCATATCGGTTGAATTGAAACTAAGCGAATTTCGTTCACGAAAAGTAACCAAAAATTTTGCTTATCATTCCATTGGCATCGATATACCACAACAATGTGATTATATGGAAATTCATTACGATGGCAAAAAACCACCTCCGAATACCAAACAAAAATACAATTCCATAGCACATATTTTTGGCACAAACACAACGTCGCTTGAAAGGTTTATATTGGATCGTAAAATTAAGGGTCCTTGTTGGCTGAATCTTAAACAATTCAAAGTGAATCCAGCACCTATGAGTTGGTGTAAAGTCGATGTGACTGTAAGTGAGCCGAAATTTTTGGTATTGGCGGAAGATCCAAAGCCAGCGCCGCCACCACCAATCACTTTGCTGACTCTCAACGTTCGCACAGCATTGAACAGCAAGACATTGAAAAATGAAATTTGCATGATATCCATGTTGGTTCACAATCGTTTTCAAATCGACAAACCCGCACCAAATCCACCCTTTAATAGGCACATGTGTGGTCTCAGTCGTCCAGCCATGTGCAATTGGCCTTTTGACTTGAATGCCAAGCTAACGAAGTTTAAAGCAACGAAAGTGTCCAAACATGATTCGGAGAGAGCTTTACTCAGTTGGTTCCTAGCTCAATATCAACAGATCGATGCTGATCTCATTGTAACGCATGATGCATTGGATTGTCAGTTAGATGTTATAGCCGATCGTATTGTGACACTAAAAATACCCCAATGGTCACGTTTAGGTCGCTTGCGAATGACCCAAGCGTTTGGCAAGAAAATGTTAGACTTCTTCATTGGACGTATGGTGTGTGATGTCAAGCGTTCGGCCGAAGAATGTATCAAATCCAGATCGTATGATATGCAAACACTGTGCCAAAATGTTTTAAAGTTAAAGGAAAACGATCGCATGGAAGTTAATGAAGAAGATCTGCTAGAAATGTACGAAACTGCGGATGGTATATTGAAGTTGTGTACTCTGACCATGCAAGATGCTTCCTTTATATTAAGGCTAATGTGTGAATTGAATATTATGCCGTTGGCCTTGCAAATCACCAATATTTGTGGCAACATAATGACACGAACCCTGCAATCTGGCCGTTCGGAGCGCAATGAATATTTACTTCTGCATGCTTTCACCGAAAAGAACTACATTGTCCCTGATAAGAAGAAAAGAGAATTCAATACAGGAAGTGGGGCAGGAGGAGATCACGATAGTGTTGATCATGACAGTACGGTTAACACAACGTCTGCTGCTGGCGGTGGACGTAAAAAAGCCGCTTACTCTGGTGGTTTGGTTTTGGATCCTATACGCGGTCTTTATGACAAATATATTTTGTTGATGGATTTCAATTCATTGTATCCCAGTATCATACAGGAGTATAACATTTGCTTCACCACAGTGCAACAGCCTTACAATCCAGAAGATGTGCCACAACTGCCCGATACGAGTTTAGAACAGGGCATATTGCCACAACAATTGCGACGCTTGGTAGAATCCCGACGAGAAGTCAAGAAATTAATGGCTGTCCCAGATCTTTCACCTGAACTGCACATGCAATACCACATACGTCAAATGGCTCTGAAGTTAACTGCCAACTCCATGTACGGTTGTCTAGGTTTTGCCCATTCCCGTTTCTTTGCCCAACATTTGGCTGCCCTGGTCACACTGAAGGGTCGTGAAATTCTCATGAATACCAAATCATTGGTACAAAAAATGAACTATGAGGTAGTATACGGCGACACAGATTCTATTATGGTCAACACCAATATCACAGACTATGATCAAGTTTTCAAAATTGGCAGTGGCATTAAACAGAGTGTTAACAAGTTGTACAAACAATTGGAATTGGACATCGATGGAGTCTTTAGCTGTCTGTTGCTGCTCAAGAAGAAGAAATATGCTGCAGTGAAGGTGGTGAAAAATGCAAAAGGTGAGTGAATGTAATATTTGCACGTCATTATTTTGTCGAAATATAATTGGCAATTGCAGGTGAACTGAAGAAAGAACAAGAACACAAAGGTCTTGACATAGTTCGACGCGATTGGTCTCAAATTGCCATTATGGTTGGTAAGGTAATACTCGATGAAGTTCTGTCTGACAAACAGTTAGATGACAAATTGGACGCCGTACACTCGCACCTGGAAAAGGTAAAAGAGCAAATACTTGCTGGCGATGTTCCACTGCCAATGTTTTTGATAACAAAGCAGCTGTCAAAAGCCCCAGCAGATTTTAACAACGCCACCGCTCAGTCGCATGTCCAGGTGGCACTGCGCATGAATAAAACACGTAATCGCCGCTACAAAAAGGGCGATATGGTGGACTATGTCATATGTCAGGATGGGACTTCAAATGCCGCCACCCAAAGAGCCTACCACTTGGATGAGTTGAAAGGCAGTGAGACACTAAAGCTTGATACAGACTACTATCTAGCTTCCCAAATACATCCAGTTGTTACTCGTATGATTGAGGTTTTGGATGGCACCGATGCTAGTCGTATTGCTGAATGTTTGGGTTTGGATCCGACTAAGTTTAGAGCCCAAGTTCAGAGGTTTGTATTGGAAATAAAAACAATTTTACATGGCTAATGTTTTTTTATTACCGCTTGCAGAACATATGAGGAACGTGCTGTTGATTCCACAGGTGAATCTTTGGTAAAGTCGACTCTTCAAAAATATCGATCTTGTGAAAAGTTTAAATTTGTTTGTGTTCGCTGTAAAGCGGAAATTATTGTTGCATCTGCCTTAAAACCAGCTGCTGGCAATACATACGAAGCTGTTCTACAGAAATGCACAAATGTCGAGTGCACCATTGCCCCCTATCAATATGTCATAGCCATACGTAATCAACTCATACTGAGCATGCGTTCGTTTATCACCCGGTTTTACCAAAATTGGTTGGTTTGCGATGATCCGGCTTGTAATCAAAATACTCGTTGCTACACTCATGTTACCAGTGGTCGCCGTCCTGTTTGTATGCGATGCAAAAATGGTACACTCGTTAGGCAATACACCGAAAGAGATCTCTACAATCAATTGAGTTATTTTCAGTACATGTTTGATTTATCGAAACATCAGCACAAAAGTAAGTACATAATTGTAAGTTTCCTGTGTTCGATTTTAATATTTCTTATGTGGCTATTTTAGATGTAACCATATCGCCAGAGGTTGCCGCCGCTTATCATGTATTACGTGAAACTGTTGATCAACAACTGGAAAAATCCGCTTACTGCACTATTGCCCTTTCGAAATTGTTTGCAAATATGAAGCCGTTGTCGCAGGGAGTTACAATACCACAAAAGAAAATCGACATACCTACGGTGCAAGTTGCTGCAAGTCTGGAAGATATTTAGTGTATGAGTTCATGCAAGGCAAGTAACATGTCGCCAACGATTGTCCAAGGGTGACAAGTTTCTGATGCGACACGTCAACCTATAGAAGTCACAGTTTGTAAAGTTGTTTTTGTTTACTGTAATGCCGTAAATTCTATTCGGCATAAGTTGTAATAAAAATGTTTAAGCCTTTCCTCATACTTTATCATATTTTAATTTTTCATATATGTTTATAGTTTTTTAAATATTTCACATATTTGCAACTATATTTCTCATATGAATGTACTACCTGTAAAATGCATAAAGGATTTAATAAATATACGTTAAATTTATTTTTAAAATCAAAATATTGGAAATATTTCTTTTTCAAAAATAATAACCACATACTATAATTATAAGATTAAAAATCTTGTGTTATTTTAGGGTAAAAGCAAATAAGCAAACAAGCAAGTGTTTATTGTGGTTCACAATCGTTTTCCAACTGCAAACGTATAGGTAGAGTATGTATCACCTTGTTTAATATGAGGCAGTTTGTGACATTACGGCAGGATTTTCTGAGCAGATGATTCAAGAATGTTAATTAAAAAACAATACTTTCAAGGAATTCACACCTGGACGTAAATGAAAGACCGCCTGGCCATCCCATGCTCTAAAGAGAGAATATTTTTTCGCCCGTACAGTTCGTGTATGTATTCGACTTTCGGCTAATGTGTTTCCACCAACTGCGATGGAGTGATCTTGGATAGGAAACTGAACTAAAGTGACGCCATCGAGAGCGTACAGAGAAGGCTCGCAGATGTTGGGAACTATGAAAACGGAACTTAGGCTCGAAATGACTTACTTGTGCCTCAGTAGTTTGGTGAACTGCGATGGAGAAAAAGTGCAACATATGGATAATACAAAAGGTTCAGATAACATGTTGGCCGACCCTTATCCATCCACACGATTACGCAATGGGTGTCGTGGTATGGTGTTGACGCTAGTACGTCATCTTTACGGAAAGTAAAATGGCCATAGGGGCAATAATTGGTAGGACGGTAAAATCACGAACAATATAGGAGTGAAAGGAGGAGATTAACACCTTCTCTGAGGATGGCACAATCCGCATCGTTTATTTGTCGCGCCATAACGGTATAAGGGGGATTGAAAGGGCAGACGATTTTGCGGTGAAAGCCAGAGGATTGCCGACCTTTCGGGTCGACGCAGTCCGAGTTAAGGGTGTGAGCGACGTACGCGCATGTAAGACTGTGGAGCAGCTAAACAGTCGGTAGTACGGCAAAAATCCTATGAGGCAATCCGGATCGTCAGAGGACGAGTGATACTTCTTATTAGTGTAGGTGCCGCAAATACTTGTTATAAGTGTAGGTCCGTTGGGATTGTAAATGGGCCAAATCGGTCCATGTTTTAATATAGGTGGCACATAAACCGATCTTGGGTCTTGACTTCATGAGTATCTAGATGGCGCAATTCTTATCCGATTTGGCTGAGATTTTGCCTGACAAATGACAACTGTGCTAAGTATGGTTGAAATCGGTCCATAACCTGATATAGCTGCCATATATACCGATCTTGGATCTTGACTTCTTGAGCCAATAGAGGGCGCAATTCTCATCCGATTTGGCTGAAATTTTGGATGAAGTATTTTGTTATGAATTCCAACAACTGCAATGAATATGGTTAAAATCGATAAATAATCTGATAGAGCTGTCATGCAAACTGATATGGGATCTTGACTTCTAAAGCCTCTAGAGGGCGCATATGCTTCTTGAGCCCCTACAAGGCGCAATTATTATCCGAATGGACTGAAATATTACCCAATGACTTCTACTATGGTTTTCAACACTCAATTTAGCATAACAATTCTTTTCCATTATTCTTTGTTTGCCTAAAAAGAGATGCCGTGCAAAGAACTCGACAAATGCGATCCATGGTGGAGGGTATATACCATTTGGCCCGGCCGAACTTAGCACGCTTTTACTTGTTTCTATTGCAGCCTATCAAACTACTGAGGTGTAAGTAAGTATTGTAGACCCAGCGACCTATGTTCGGATTCATGAGGATTGGCCGCTGGGTATATTTCGAGTCTACTGCCTGAGAGTAAAAATAAAGTTGCCCATTAAATGGAAGAGAATATTTTAATTTTTGAAAAGAAAATTAAAATGGCACAAAACCGGCCGTAATAGGCAAATATGAATAATAGCATAAAATAAGACAAAAGGAAACACTCTTTTCAGCATTACTTCGTTGTTGTTGTTGTAGCAGTTTATTTTGTACTATCTTTCGTCTGCTTGATTCTGTTGAGTGTCAAGACCCAGGAACTCCGCGACTAAGATGGGATGCGTCCACAGGGATCTGGGTCTGAGTCGAGTGGGTCTGGCCGGGCAGTTAAACAGGTGACGTGTATCGTGCGGTCCCTGGTTACAATCGGGACATACATCTTACACGTCGGCATCAATCCTAGCTCTGTGGGAATTGAGGCGGCTGCATCTGCCGGAACGTAATTGAGCCAGAACCACTCTGGTTTGCCGGGGGAGGTCGATTTCTTCGGGTGCAATGGGTGGCGGTCGTTCTCCAAGGACTACATTCACCCGGTAGCCAATTAACGCGTCTGCTACCGTGTCTGCATGAATGTTGTTCAGACCCGCTTGATATGCCGCTTGATCTAGAGGTTCTCTCTTGTAGCGCTGGACCTCACGCTCCAGATCGTGTAGATCAACCTTAAGGCTTCTGGGCGGTGGGTATCTATCCACAAGATGATGATTTCTGCGATAACAGCCCAAAAGGTATTGCTTAGACAGCATGTAGTTATGTCTTCGCACTGGTAGGATCTTTGTCTCCTGATGGAGGTGGTCCACATGAGAACTAAGGAGACAGCCCGTCGCAGTTCGGAGGGCGGCATTCTGACAGATCTGAATATTATTCCACTGCGAGTCACAAAGTTGACGTGACCACACTGGCGCTGCATAACTTACCACAGACCGGCCAATTGCCGGTCAACAAGGTTTCTTTGTCTGCACCCCAAGTGCTGCCAGCGAGTGACTTAAGGACCTTGTTTCTAATTTTGACTTTATTGCAGATTGCTGTGGCATGTGGGGAGAAAGTGTAGGAGCTGTCAAATGTGACGCCAAGTATTTTGGGACACTTGATGGTCGGAATCATTTCTCCATCGACCATCACAGTCAGCTCAGAATTCACCTCACGCGTATTTGTAGTGAACAGTGTGGCTGAAGATTTGGTGGCGGATATCTTCAGATTTCTTGCAGCGAAATATGAGGCAAGCTCGTTGAGGTAGACGTTCAACCTATCGCAGATGTCATCAATGGGTGGGGGGCCTGATGCCATGATCGTACAGTCGTCCGCATATGATACGATCTCTATGCCGTCTGGAGGGGGTGGGATGGAGGATAGGTAGAGGTTAAACAGAGCCGGAGATATCACCCCACCTTGGGGAACTCCCTGTTTCACTCTACGGTGTTTTGACTTCTTATCCCTAAATTCCACAAATGACTGGCGGCCACACAGATAATTCGCGACCCAACGTTTCAGGCCTGGCTGGAGGGACGTGTTGGCGATGTCCTCAAATAATTTGGCATGGCTGACCGTGTCGAATGCCTTCGATAGGTCCAGTGCCACGAGGACCGTCCTATCACATGGCCTGGGTTGATTGAAGCCACGGCAAATGTGTGTGGTGATGGTATGCAAAGCTGTTGTTGTGCTGTGAAGTCTCCGAAATCCGTGTTGATGCTCGGCGAATGGAAATTCTCCTACGAGGCTCGGGAGGAGTAATGCCTCAAGCGTCTTAGCCACTGGTGAGAAAAGGGAGATCGGTCTGTACGACTCCCCCAAACTCGGGTCTTTACCAGGCTTCAGTAGCGGGATCACTCTGCCCATTTTCCAGACATCGGGAACTATAAGAGTGTTCAATGACAGGTTAAGGACAGTGGTAAGGTACTCAACTCCAGGTAAATCCAGATTCTTCAGCATCAATGTAGAGATTCCGTCGGGGCCCAACGCCTTGGAAGGTTTGGCGCCACGGATGACATTCGTAACTTCGCCCACGGTAAATTGTGATGGCTGTTCATCGGCTCGGAGACCACGAATACGGCGAATGGCTCTCCTCTTTGCCCTGTCTCTCTCGGGATGCACAATAAATTGACGGTTGAACAACCTGGCGCATCTCTTCGGATCAGTCATGGTTAACTCGCCAAAAGTGACTGAGGTCCTGTCGTCCCGTCTACCGGGGTTCGAGAGAGACTTAACAGTGGCCCACAATTTGCCTGCACCGGTGCCTAAGTTACATTGCTCCAAGTATTCCAGCCACAAATTCCGCTTATTCAGGGTTGGCTACCCTGTTTATTTCCAGATTCAGCTCGCTGATTCTGGGGTTAGCGGGGTCCATAGCACGAATCCCATCACGCTCGTCTGCGAGTACCACTGCTTGCGCCGGCTTTGTCTCCTGGATCGCTGCGACCGATATGCTCTTCCGACTCATAAAATCTACAATCTCATCAATCTTGCCTCGCAGTCCATTGCAGTTTAACTGCAAGAACGATACATTTCCCGACACTGGCCTGGCAATAGTAGGGCTAGGGTGCTGTCGTTGCATAAATTGCCGTACGGGAGAGGTCGGGGGGGTCACATAGTCCGATGACGAGGACGCCGAAGGCGACGACGGCGACGCTTGTGACCCACTGCTGGCTATGTTCGCACAGCACCTAGCGACATAGCCAGTATGACTATACTCCCGTAGCGAAGTTAGGCCAGAGCAAGAACGGAAATGTACCCACTCCAAGCACCGGTTACACCTCACCGACACTGACCGATGATGAAGGCGGTTCTGGCAAACGGAACAGAACCAGGGTCCGGGGTTCTTTTCAATCCCGGCACGGACCAGAAGCATACGGAGAAGGCACTCCGGGATGTGCCTCTCCCATGACGAAAAAAGACGAACACGTACACTGAGGCGGCAGCCCTTGCCGATGAAGATTCCATCGGGTCAATCCGGTGCGTACAACCGGCTGCCATGGGATTGAGCATTACTTCGTCGTCAAAAGCTGTGTTTTATTTCAGTACTAATGGCGAAACAATTAATGGTGGTCTCATTTGTACAACAACCACAAATCATATGGTGCAATCTGCCATCTTGTCATCAAGCTGATTGCACTTGTGCTACACACGCAAATAAATTTGTGTGCCTGTGTGTATACGTGTGCGAACATGAGCAGAAAATATGCGAAAATGAAGATAACATCAAAGAGAATGCAACTAAAATCTATTATCCTAATAGCGTCAAACCTGGCCAGCTGTTAACGGCTGTTCGCATGAGACCACCTCTTTTAATCCGCCTTGTTAGGTACTATACAGTGTCGTGCAATTTGTATGAAAATGACGTCTATCCAGAACTACGAAGTTCTGGAAAATTTGCCAATGCAGGCTTATCAGAATGCACTTATAAGGTGAGGTCATGCGAACAGCTGAGTACAATTTTTTTATTTTTGTTTTGATTTGGCAGTAAATCTAAATGTCAAGGCTTTATAGCACAGCTGGGTTTTTTTTCTAAAGTATTAAAAATATGTTTCTTTTGATCCGTTATTCCGCACATAAGCAACAAAACAGTATTATAATGATGAAAATACAAATATAAAACACATTTGAAGAAGATAATATCCCGTATACACTGCTCATTTAATCCGGATTTAAGGTTCTCGTCAGCTGATTTTTTTTTAAAGGGAAAACAGATGATGGTCAAGAAGTAGATATTAGCTCCAAATAAACTGATTTTACTTCTTTGTGCACTACAATGCCAATTTGCATCAGATTGGCTGACATATGATATACCCAGAGAAATTAGTCTGCTGATGTCAGCAAATTAAAATAAATTAAAAATGTTTACCAATTTTAGGCGGTCGTGTTTTTTTAAAGCATAAATATAATTTTAGTAGTTATTTTTTGTGATGTTATTTAATGCCGTTAAACATGTATCAAATTGTAAACAATTAGAAAAATAATTACGCTATATACATGATATACATACATATTATACCCTTCACCATAGGATGGGGGTATACTAATTTCGTCATTCCCTTTGTAACACCTTGAAATATGCGTATAAGACCCCATAAATAATATATGTATATTCATTATCGTCATGACATTTTAAGTCGATCTAGCCATGTCCGTCCATCCGTCTGTCAAAAGCAGCGCTTGACATTTTGTAAAAATACTTCTTATAAGTGTAGGTCGGTTGGGATTGTAAATGGGCCAAATCGGTGCATGTTTTGATATAGCTGCCAAATAAACCGATCTTGGGTATTGACTTCTTGAGCTTCTAGAGAGCGCAATTCTTATCCGATTGGGCTGAAATTTTGCATGAAGTGTTCTGGTATGATTTCCAATGTATGTGTTAGGTATAGTCTATATCAGTCTATGACCTGATATACCCGCCATATAAACCGATCTCCCGAATAGTCTTCTTGATTCTCTAGAGGGCGCAATTCTTATCCGCTTGGCTGAGATTTTGCATGAAGTGTTTTATTTTGACTTCCAACAACTGTGTTAAGAATGTTACGTATATAAACCGATCTTCCGATTAGACTTCTTTGGCTTCTAGAGGGCGAAATTCTTATCCAATATGGTTGAAATTTTGCATATGTCGTTTTGGTATGACTTCCAACAACTGTTCTAAGTATGGTCTAAGTCGGTATATACAATAACCTGATATTGCTGCCATATAAACCGATCTCCCAGTTTGACTTTTTGAGCATCTGGAGGGCGCTGGTGGTGTTTTTCTATGACTGGTGTTTTTCATTTAAAGAACTTGTTATATTTTTATGCTATATTCAAATTTTTACCCTCAAAAACAGCAGAAATGTTTACTATTTTAGCAAATAATTACTACTGCCCCATTTTTATCGGACTTTCTGCCGTTACAACAAACATTTTTGTTGTTTTTATTAACAAATTTCTCTTAGTGTATATAAATTATTTACCCGAATTGATTTCCTCAAAATTATTGAAATATAATTTGAGTTAATTTGTTAAATTTTTTACCAAACTCCACGGTGTTGGATACCCAAATTTGACCCGACCGAACTTATCCCATTTTGATGTATTTTACCGTACTAACATACCGGCCATAACTAGCATTTGTTATTACTTCTTCGATACTCATTGTTGTCATATACAATTTACCACATTGGAAAAAAAAATGTGGTGACAAGGTACAAAGACCCTGAAGGCATTCATAAATTTCCAACAGTATTGTGGCTTTAAAGAAACAAGTACAATAGAAAAAACTCAAAAAGACAATATTAGGAATGCATACCCCGTACTTCAAGTTCATCCATACGCCACAGTAATTATTTTGGTGAGAAAAATGCTTCCTATTAATTGTTGAATGAATAGGTTGAATGGAAGTAAAACCAATGTACGAAACTATTTACGAATGATTTGGGGTGAAAAATGAGTTAAACTGAATTCATTAGTAGAGAGCGGATACATATGCACTTTTTGTTTATGGACCCATTTTGACCAAAATTTGTATTTAGGCATGATTTGGTGTAAGAAAAAGAATTTTGACGTCATATGTGATATATGCAAAATGTACGAGCCAAAATAGATACGTTAAGAAACTTTAATGATTTAATGCTTTGGGTTCTAAGTACTTTTGTGGGTATAAATGTCCTCTTTTTCTGATTAGAGTCTAAGGCCTATAAAAGCCACATTTATTATTCGATTTGGCTGAAATTTGGCACAACGTATTGTGTAAAGATCCCGATTTAAGGATTTAAGCCCATAAAAGCCGTATTTATTACCCGATTTGGCTAAAATTTGGAACAACGAGTGGTGTTTAGATCTTTGATATCTGCGCCGAATATGGTTTAGATCGGTCTATACCTTAGCATAGCTCCCATATAGATCGATCTCCCGATTTAAGGTCTTAGGCCCTTAAAAGCCGTATTTATTTCCCGATATTGCTGAAATTTGGCACAACGAATTGCGTTAAGATCCCAGATATCTGTGCCGATTATGGTTCAGATCGCCCATGAAAGCCGTATTTATTACCCGATTTGGTTGAAATTTGATACAACGAATTGTGTTAAGATCCCTGATATCTGTGCCGAATATGGTTCAGATCGATTTATATCTTAGTATAGCTCCCATATAGACCGATCTCCCGATTTAAGGTCGTAGGCCCTTAAAAGCCGTATTTATTTCTCGTTTTTGCTAAAAATTTGGCACAACGAGTTTTGTTTAGAATTTTGATATCTGTGCCAAATATGGTTCAATCGGTCTATATCTTAGCATAGCTCACATATAGACTGATCTTATTATTTAATTTGAATCTGATATTGTCCCAATATAGTAAAGTCCTTTTGGGTTGTGCCCTTTGATAACTGCCGTTTTTTAGTCAACAAATATGCACAAAATATGAAAAATATAAAAAAAATGTGCAAAAATATGCAAAATATGTAAACACATGCAGTTTGCTAAAACTATACAAAAATTTCTTAGCGGTTTATACCTACATTCAATAAAACGAATTTCTGTGTTTTCAAATTTTTTTTCGATGCTCCAAAAATATATACATTTGCATATATATCCGCTCTCTATTCATTATGTTTTCAAAACAATTACTAAAAGGGCATACACAAGAACTGTAAACGGGTTTGGGAATTAACATTATTGTGCCTATCTGTAAATTATTTATTAAAGCAATTGCAATAACTCAAAAGTCTCAAACTCACTTTAATATTGTTTAGAATGATTAAAAAAATTGTCATTTGTTTTACCCTACTTTTAGAAAAGATTGTAGAACACTCGTTTAACGATTGCTAGCTGGTTCCCTGAAGATCATAGGCCTATAATGCATGCGCTAGTAGAAGAATGCAATCAAAGAGGTTTACCATTTTGTTGTCAGATATGGAGGAGGAAAATCTAATGTATGAAAAGAGAAGGATGAGGGCAACCAGATTATCCGCCAGGACTCTATCATAAATTTAATTTTTTTGTTCAACGCAACCTGAGTTTGATTCGTTTTAGTTTCCGTCCAGTTACCCCAAACTAAATATATCACATGAAATAAATACTAAAACAAATATTTAGACTTCCTGGTCTATGCCAAGGTTTACTCGTTCCGCCAAATCGTTGGAAATTAGAATTCATAATTAAACTCATAGAAGAAGGTATTAATAGCAAATTGTGTCTAATGAATCATTTATTTATTTACAAAATATGCTGTCATAAAAATTGTAAAAACAAATAATAATAAGACGCTACACAGAAACAAGTAAAAAGGCGTTAAGTTCGGCCGGGCCGAACTTTGGATACCCACCACCTCGGGTATATATGTGGACACTTTTTTTCTTCTTTTAAATCCCTTTATTTTATTTATATTTAGTTAAAGTTTAAGAGTAAAGTACAATAAAATGTTTGATATCAATAGAAAAGTAAAACAGTAATCAATGTAAACTAATGGAATGGCGTTCGGTTTTAACTCGCGTCTTTACGTCGTCACGGCTGCGGATAGACTGATTTCTGTGTGCTTCGCTTACTCGTCTTTGTGTTTACCAAAGCCAAACACACATACATTCAAACTTTTCCCACAATTCGGCCATCCTGCGGGGAATTCGTCTCGAATTCTTCATCTTCGCCCTCAAAATCGCACCACCTCTTCATGTATTCTGCACAAGTTGTAGTTTTCATCGGTCCCTCACCAGAACCACGTTTGAAAACATCGTAGGTATCATTTGGCTTCACCCTCATCACTTCGTAGGGTCCCAAATATTTCGGTTTCAGCTTAAGGCCTGGACCAAATTGCGTGCGCTTTATAGCAATTAAGTCACCCTTTTGGTATTTAGTGGCCTTACGTCGTCGTAGATTGTAATACAATCTGTTTTCCTGTTGGACTTTTAAAATTTGCTCTTTCGCAGCTTGTCTGTAAAAGTTTCTTTCTTCAACGAAATTCGAATTCAGCTCATCCTCAATCATCTTCAGAATTTCAGATTGTTCGGGAGTCCTCATCTTTACTCCAAACATTAGTTCAAAAGGTGTAGTGCTAATACTTCTGGAAATTGTCGAATTTATGACTTGCTGTACTTTTGCAACGTGTCGATACCACTTTACAGGGTCATCCATACTCAACTTTGACAAAACGGCTATAATCGTCGAGTTCAATCTCTCAATTTGCCCGTTGGCTCGTGGCAAGCCCGTCGTTATCAGGAAATGTCTGATGTTCTCCGTCTCACAATACAGTTTGAAGTCCTCTGAGGTAAAAGCAGTTCCTCTGTCCGAAATTATTTGATGGGGATTTCCAAATAGAACACTTTGCGACTTCAGCTTAGATAAAACTTCGTTCGTCGATGTTGTCTTTGTTGGGTACAACCAACAGAACTTTGTGAAGGCGTCTATCACGGCAAAAATATGTTTATACTGTTTGCTAGTTGATTCCAATGGTCCTAGATGATCAATGTGGTAGGTATGCAATGGTTGAAACTCTTTCGGTAATGGGTGGAGTTCGCCCTCCTGTTTTCCTTTTTTCCGGTTAGCCATTATGCATGGAATACAATTCTGCAAATGATATTTGACCTTCTCTTCTAATTTGGGTATATAATACTCCCTTCTTATAATCTCTTTGACTTTGTCTTTGGCAAAATGCCCTTTCTCATGAACAGCTCGTATTACTTCCCTCTGCATTCCCTTAGGAATCACCATTACCTCATAGTCATCAACATACCTGCACAAAATATTTCCTTTCATGAAATAGTTATCATGAACGTCTTTTTCTTGAAGAATGCTTATAATTGCCAATAACTCATCGTCTTGTTGTTGAGCTTTCTCCAATCTGGTTAGTAAACTATCCTCCACTATCGTCATTATTGGAAATCGGCTTAATGAATCGACATGTTTCATCCTTACACCAGGTCTATGCTCCACTTCATAGTCGAATTCTTGCAGTAGCAACACCCATCTGGCAACTCGTGTACATAAATCTTTTTTCTCCATCGTCTTGGTGAATGCATTGCAGTCGGATACTATTTTAAAATGAATTCCAAGTAAGTATACTCTGAACTTCTTCAGTGCCTCCACAACTGCGAGTATCTCTAACTCGTAACTGGAATATTTCCTTTCGGCGTCCGTCGTCTTCCTGCTCATGTAGTATACTGGATGCCAACCGTCGTCATCTGGAGATCGTTGCAATAAGATTGCGCCATACCCGTCCATCGATGCATCCGTATGAACTTCTGTTTCGTATCGTTGATTAAAAATATTTAATACGGGTCCTTCTGACAAAATCTTTTTCAAAGCGTTAAACGTAGCAATCTGTTCGTGACCCATCTCGAATAATCTTCCTGCCTTCGTTAAGTCGCTCAAAGGTTTAGCCAATATTGAAAAATCTGGAATGAATTTCCTAAAATAACTAGCAAGCCCTAGGAAACTCTGTAACCCTTTAACGTCTTTCGGCATTGGGAATTTCAATATAGCGGCGACCTTGCTGTTCGATGGAAATATCTGCTTATTCTCGATTACGTGGCCAAGAAATTCCACGCGTCTGACTAAAAATTGGCTTTTCTTCAAGTTTAGGTCAAGTCCATAATCCTTGCAAACTTGTATTACCTCCTTCAGATTTCGCAGGGCCTCGTCTTCGTCTTTCGATGGAATAATAACGTCGTCGACGTAAGGAAGTGCAACACCTCTTCGTGTCAAATCACGAAAAATTGTGTTAATAAACCTCTGGAACACAGCAGGTGAGTTTGACAAACCAAATGGCACCTTACAAAACTGGTATTGCCCGTTGTGAGTAACAAATGAGGTGTACTTACGGCTTGCTTCGGCTACACTCACGTGGAAGAATCCGTTCTTTAAGTCAATTGTGCTGAACACCGTAGCCTCTTGCAGTCGGTCTAGCTGATCTTCGATGAGTGGTAGGGGGTATCGGTCTTTAACTATGATCTTATTCATGCGTCTAAAATCAACGCATAGTCTATACGAACCATCCTTCTTCCTAACCATCACCACTGGACTGCTATATTCAGACACAGATTCCTCAATGATGCCATCAGCCAACCACTTGTCCACTTGCTCATCCACTGCTTCCCTTTCAATCATTGGTAATCTACGAGGTCTGGAAAATATGTTAGTGTCTTCGCTCAGGATGATATTCATTTCGACATTCGTAGTTTTGTTCTTCTCAGGTCTGTAATTATCAATGAGCTTCATAACTTCGCGTTTTGCACCATCACTTGCCATTAAATTCACGTCTACTTGACTCTCTGGCTCGTCAGCTGTTCTTATGAGCATAATGTTGTGCTGCTGGGAGGTAACGTCGTCTTTGATCTTTTCGAACTTTAAACTATTCGCCGTAATTTCAACACGAACATCGGAGCAGAAATCCTTTCCTAGCACCACGTCGATATCCATAGAATTTGCTGGAACTACGTGGAATGTCAATTGGTAGTCCTCCTCGTCGATTTCAACTTGATGCGTGAAGTTTCCCAGCGGCTTTATTCGGTTGTTGAGAGTCCTTTCACCAAATCCAGCCAAATAAAAATCAGATTTCTTAAGAGTTGGTCTTCTTAGATCATTGTAAACTTTATCGCTGACAACATTATACCTGCTGCCTGTATCGAAGATCGCCATGTATTGTAAATCAGAAAATTTAACAACTTTCTTCATTATGTCATCAGGAACTAAACGTCGCATATTGGCTCTTTCATTTTTGCGCGGACATTGTTTTGATATGTGGCCAAACTCATTACATCCAAAACACTTGGTCCCTTTATCTTTATCGCTGCAATTTCGGGACGTGTGCCCTTTTTCGCCACAGTTGTAACACAACTCCTTTTTCTCGGCCTTGTTTGTTGTCTTATCCGGTTGTTTCGTCTTATCAGGTTGTTTTTGGTTAAAATTAAACCTTGGTTTAATCTTTTCCTGCATCGTCTCGTAGCATCTTAATTTCTCCTTAAACTCTTTAAGATTTCTGGCACCATACAGCATCGCCTTATTTGTTGCTAAATCATTTATGCCGTCGATTACGTATTGTATCAAAGCGTCGTCTTCTATGTTGCCTCGAGAAGCTAGCTCTTTCATCTTTAAAAGATATTCCAGGTAATTTTCGCCTTTTTGGATTCGTCGTTCGGACAATTGTTTATGAAGCTGTGCGCTGTTTGTCGTCGACTGGAATTCTTCTACCAATTTGCTTTTAAGGGTACTCCAAGATGTTATACCACGTTCGCTTGATATAAACAATTTCGCAAGCCCTTTCAATGAGCGTTTAGCAAACACAAATTTCTGGAGGTCATTCCATCCCATAACAAAAGCAGTTTCGTCGAATTCATCCAACCATGCGCCAATGGGTAAGTCATCAGTTCCATCAAAAGGTCGAATGGAGTCTTCAATATCTCGGAAATTTAAAGTAAATCTGGGAACGTCATTGTATTGATGCGTCTGACACGATGAAACCTCTCTATTTACACCACTAGGCAGTTCGCAATTCATTGTTTGCTGTACGTGAACACTTTCAGCTTTGAGACACTGTTCGCGAACCAAATCGCCTGCAAGCAACAGCTTGTCATTATGTGAACCACCACCAATTGATTCTCTAACACTTGCTTGGCTATCTGCTCTCATTATTGTGCGGTCGTCTTCGTTGCTTTCGCCGTCGTCGTCGTCGCCTTCATCATCGTCTTCGTCGTCATCAACAGCAGCAGCTAACATTGCACCCTTTCGCAGATTATTAAAGATGTGTAAACACAAATCACCATCGATGTAGTCGATACCCAAAGCGTTACATATCGACACCAGGTCAGCTTGACACAAATTTGCCTTTATGTACGTTGCTTTGTTTGCATACATTTCGCTGTCTACATCGTAGTCGAAGCCGTCGAACAAGCGTAGTCGTTTTCGGTTGTCACGATCTCCTTCTCTTCCAAAAATGAATTTATGCATCGCAACCACCACCGTACGCTTGGCAGTTCTTAAACGATTGTCAACCGCCGTAAAATCCCCTAAACATGCCATGGTTCTCTTTTATTTATTATGAGTATTCTTTCTACACAAGTGTGTGTGTGCGTCTTTGTTATAGTTTTATTTTCTTATATTCACAAGAACTGTCCGCTGCACACAAACACATAAACGTGCACTCAATTCAAATCAGATATTGTATCAAATGTCCAAGGTGTCTTGACAATGTCTTACACACAATCACACTCTTCTCCTCAACTTGCCTCTACACACACAACGTTGGGATGTCGGCGTTCTCATATACACTTCTGAAAATTAACCGTCGTTTTGTGTATGGTTGCGAGAGTCCGTCTCTCTCTCACTAACACATACACTCGTCGTCTGTTGTTATTTAAACCACCTCCGTATTTTCAAATTCAACCGTCGTTTTGCGTGATTGTGTGAGAGTGTGTGCGTTGCAGAATTAAAGAAGTTGTACACCTGTGATTCCGTGCTTGGACATTCGTGGATAGAAACTATTCTGCTTTTTTCTTCTCTTTTGATGTGCTTGATGCAGACAATAAATATACTTCCTCGTCGAGTCTTTTCCTTTCTTTTTCTTTCTTTTTTAACCGTTCAGGCTGATTGTCGCCTTTCCACATTAACCATTGAATTACTCCGTTCGTCTCGACCGAGTCGCGTCGCGAGGTTTCTTCTTTCACTGCGGCTTTTATTGGCCGATCGTCGTTTTAGTTCACTGAGTCGACTCTATTTCGGTTGAGCCCCCAATTTGTGGACACTTTTTTTCTTCTTTTAAATCCCTTTATTTTATTTATATTTAGTTAAAGTTTAAGAGTAAAGTACAATAAAATGTTTGATATCAATAGAAAAGTAAAACAGTAATCAATGTAAACTAATGGAATGGCGTTCGGTTTTAACTCGCGTCTTTACGTCGTCACGGCTGCGGATAGACTGATTTCTGTGTGCTTCGCTTACTCGTCTTTGTGTTTACCAAAGCCAAACACACATACATTCAAACTTTTCCCACATATATGTAAACCACCTTTCGTCAAAATTCGGTGAAAAATGCATACCTTATGCCCCATAGCAGCTATATCGAAATATTTTCCGATTTGAACCAAAAACTAATAAGTACAAATCATTGTTCAATTGTGTAAAACAAAATATTGATCTTTTTAGTAGCTATATCGAAAAATAAACCAATCTGAACCACATATGACACGGATGTCGAGAAGCCTATCATAAGTCACTGTGTCAAATTATTATTATTGAATTATAAATGCGCCTTTTATGGAGCCAAGACTTTAAATCGAGATATCGTCCATATGGCAGCTATATTCAAATCTGGACCGATTTGGGTCAAGTTTCAGAAAAATGTCGAAGAGCCTAACACAACTTACTGTCCCAAATTTCGGCGAAATCGGACACTAAATGCGTCTTTTATGGCCTCAAAACCTTAAATCGAGAGATCAGTCTATATGGGGGCTATATCAAGATATAGTCCGATATAGCCCATCTTCGAACTTAACCTGCTTATGGACAAAAAAAGAATCAGCTCAATATCTCTATTTTTAAAGGCTGTAGCATGATTTCAACAGACAGATGGACTTGGCCAATCTCATGTTATTTCAATATCAGAAGCTGCCTCGGTACCCTATCAACTTTATGTCAGTTATTGCCAGCAGATTAAAAATATTGTCTATGGTGGAATAGCCTCTTCCAAAGCCAGCCTGGTACTCATTTAATACTTTATGCCTGTTTGCCTATTCTGTGATTCTATTGTTTTTCATTCCTATCATTAGCTTCCCAACACAGTTCGTAAATGTTATGCCTTTATAATTTCTAACATCATTGTGGATTGGAAATGTGGAGCGAAATATTCTAATGTCGTCGTAGCCATTTAAAATTTTGGTAAAATCATAGCATAGTGTACCTAAAAGCTCATCTGGTGCATGTACAAAAAACTCGTGAGGGATTCGGTCCTCCCCTGGTGCCTTATTTGGTTTGAGGTTCTTCAGAAAGTCTTTGATTTCTAGAAGAGTGAAATCTTTATCCAAGACTCTATCAAAAATAAAATTGGGGGTGTATAAAGGGTCGATATTCGATTGTGGTTTTAATAGGTGTTCAAAATAATCTTCAAAGGTATGAGCCGGAATACCAGATCCACAATCATTGTCTTGCTGTCTTATTTCTTGGGCAGGATTCACTGAATATTATTAGTGAATCTATATATATATATATATATATATATCTATTAGTGAATCCTGTTTCTTGGGCTCATCTCCATAACGATTTACTGTCGGACACCACGTCAAGTCTGAGCTCCATTTTCTTGTGTTATTCAGGTTTTTTCCGCCTGCACAACTTTTTATAATATTTCTTCTGTTCGATATACTCAGTTCTGTTGATCATATTTCCAGTTTTTAGCTACACTCCAAGCTTTTTCATGGTCTTGTCCCTTCATTTTAAGCACGCCTGGTCAAACCAACTTTCTTTGAAGCGCCCATTCTTTATGGTTGACTGTTTCGGGCATGAATCGTCGATTGCTTTGATGAACATTTCCATATTTGGATTTGGCGGTAAATTATTTATATCTAGAATTTGAGAATTTTGATAAACAATTTTATTTGCCTCCCTCCATATTAATTTTGGTAAGAGTTCACTTTTTTTTCTCGTTCTGATATAGGTGGTATCTTTATTCTAAGCACAATTGGGAAATGGTCAGACCAGATTTTATCTTCAACTTCAAATCTATACACGTAGGGCATAATATCCAAAGATACGGCAGCTAAATTCGATTACTGCACTACCGTTTCTATTTGCAAAAGTAATCTTCATGTTTAATGTTGAATGTTTAAATCCTTCTTCTTTCAAATCGTTTCTCACACCATATAATTGACCACATATACCTCTTCCTCTTTGATAGTTTCTGGAGGCGGCTTTTCAATATATTTTGAAATTTTTAAATTTTTTCGAATAGTTTTCTTGATTTTACTATTCTTAATATTAAAGCATCTTTTACCTCGTTTTTTTTATACCCTCCACCATAGTATTTGGGGTATACTAATTTTGTCATTCTGTTTGTAACTACTCGAAATATTCGTCTGAGACCCCATAAAGTCTATATATTCTTGATCGTCGCGACATTTTATGTCGATCAAGCCATGTCCGTCAGTCTGTCGAAAGCACGGTCTTGACTTCTTGAGCGTCTAGAGTGCGCAATTCTTATCCGATTGCAATGAAATTTTGCACGACGTGTTTTGTTATGATATCCAACAACAGTGGCAAGTATGGTTCAAATCTGTCCATAACCTGATATAGCTGTCATAAAAACAGATCTGGGGACTTGACTTCTTGAGCTTCTAGAGGGCGCAATTCCTATCCGATTTGAATGAATTATTGCACGAAGTATTTTGTTATGATATCCAACAACTGTGTCAAGTATGGTTCAAATCGGACCATAACCTGATATAGCTGCCATATAAACCGATCTTGGGTCTTGACTTTTTGAGCCTCTAGAGTGCGCAATTCCTATTCAATTTGGCTGAATTTTTGCATGACGTATTTTATTCTTACTTTCAACAATTGTGTCAAATAAGGTTCAAATCGGTTTTTAACCAATATGTCCATAACCTGATATAGCTGTCATATAAACAGATCGGCGGACTTGACTTTTTGAGCTTCTAGAGGGCGCAATTCTTATCCGATTGCAATGAAATTTTGCACGACGTGTTTTGTTATGATATCCAACAACTGTGGCAAGTATGGTTCAAATCTGTCCATAACCTGATATAGCTGTCATATAAACCGATCTTGGGTCTTGACTTCTTGAGCCCCTAGAGTGCGCAATTCTTATCCGATTGGAATGAAATTTTGCACGACGTGTTTTGTTATGATATCCAACAACTGTGCCAAGTATGGCTCAAATCTGTCCATAACCTGATATAGTTGTCATATAAACAGATCTGGGGACTTGACTTCTTGAGCTTCTAGAGGGCGCAATTCCTATCCGATTTAGCTGAAATTTTGCATGACGTATTTTATTCTTACTCTCAACAACTGTGTCAAATAACCTGATATAGCTGCCATATAAACCGATCTGGGATCATGACTTCTTGAGCCTCTAGAGGTCGCAATTATTATCCGATTTGCCTGATATTTTGTACGACGGATCCTCTGATGACCATAAACAGACTTGTTTATTATGGTCTGAATCTGTCTATAGCCCGATACAGCTCCCATATAGCTCGATCTCGCTATTTTACTTCTTGAGCCCTCAAAGGGCGCAATTCTTATTAGAATTGGATGACATTTTACACAGGTCTCCAACGTATAATATAATTGTGGTCCAAACCGGACCATATCTTGATATCGCTCTAATAGCAGAGCAAATCTTTTCTTATATCCTTTTTTGCCTAAGAAGAGACGCCGGGAAAAGAACTCGACAAATGCGATCCATGGTGGAGGGTATAAAAGATTCGGCCCGGCCGATTTTAGCACGCTTTTACTTGTTAATATTAAAGCATCTTTCACCTCGGTATTTTTATTCTGAATATCAATGTTGTTACTAGTATTATTGCTGTTGTTGGAAAAAGTATTTGCTTTTAGTAGTTTTTTGTAGACAAAATTTCAACAAAGTGTTCATAACTTAAATCTATATTTTCAGTATTGATTCCAATGATGTGGCGGGATATTATCATGACAATGTAATACCTTAAATATGTCTCAGGGCACAATCTTAATATTTTATCACATCCAGAGACTAAACTAAACGCTTAAATCAATACCTCTGCCACAACCATTTTCACATAATAAAAATAAGAAACTTGAGGCATACGCTCAATTGTCTTAAGTTGAAATGTGCTTTTTGCTTTGAATTTTGGAAGTACACACATACTTGTGTTGAAAATAGTAAAACTTTTTTTTTTAAGTTTTAGTGTTGTGTCTCTGTCAGCTATGCAGCACATTGACTCGGGTAGACCGAATAATTGGTAAGTAGTTTTGTGCAGCACTTTAAAGTGAACAGTTGTTTTTTGGCTTGGTACACGGAAATATTTAAACTTGTAGTGAAGTAATTGCTGACTTACATTTGTTTTGTCTGCCTTACGAATTATAATTTATACAAATCAAATATAAATACTATTTTTTGTTAACAGATTACGAAATCATAAAAAATCCATATTCGGTTAAGAATTTTCCATCAACGTGTTATGTGCAAAACATTTTCTGCAAGTGTTATTATTTATTTCGTAATGTGTGTGTGTTGAATGCAATTTGCGTGCATTTGTTTCTTAAGAAAAATTCAACATGATCATGATGAAGAAATGGTTAATGGTGCATAATGTGCAATGATTCGCTTTGAAAGTGAAAAAAAGCGTTGCCACTAAATTGCAAGTTGCATAATACAACAACCCAAAACAAATATGTGAAATGTTTTTATTCCATTTTGAAGAGTATAGTGCATTTGCAAACATTGATTTTTCTGAGAAAAACATTTATTGTTGTTTTTCATATTTGCTGTTTTTTGCGATTGTTTTTTTTATTTTGTTTAATATATCATAAACAAGTTTGGCACAAGACAACTTTGCAACATGTTCTGTTGCAGTACCCTATATGAGCGTAAATGATGAAAAATACGGGGTTTGCAATGAGGCTGTTTATTGTCATTACAGCAGATATTTTATTATCTGTTGGTGCTCGTTAAGGGAATACCTTGAGCAAACGAGTAGTGCTTGTGTCTTAAGTCTTTTGTTTCTCTTTTTTTAACATTATGGCTAGGTCACTCAAAACAATGCAAGAGTTACTGGTTTAAGTGTAATAATATATTTTTAATGACCTTGATCTTTACCTTAAAAGTGAATATAGAAATAAGTAATAACATATTAAGAAGGATAACATATTAATAAATTATTATATTTTATTATAATATATATAAAAATCAATTTGTGTTTGTTTGCAGGTTAGTTAGTTTGTTTGTATGTTTGTGTGTTCCTTATAGACTGGTTCACAGATGGTGCATAATGACCCCGTGATGAAAATAGAGTACTAAATTTGTTTATATCTGAAGGGGGGCGGACCCTCCCCCTTACCCTAATTTTCAGAAACGCCAGATATCGGAGATGGGTGGTGCGATTTCAGCGAAATTTTGTGTGCTCTCATAAATAAAAATTTGGGCGGGCTGACACACCCTAAAACCTACCTAACATATATTTAGACCAATCACGACAATATGGGTCTCAAATGAAAGGTATTTAGGAGATGAAAACGCGTCTGATACCCAACTGTCGGACCAAGTACTAGGGGGACCACCCCACGCCCCAAAACACCCCTAAATCGGACATATTTACCGACCATGGCAATATGGGACTCAAATAAAAGGTATTTGCGGGTAGAATACGAATCTGGTATTGAAATGTGGGACCACGTTTTTGGGGGTCCACCCCTTCCCCAAAACACTCCCAAACTGGACTTATTTACTGACCATGGCAATATGGGGCTTAAGTAAAAGGTATTTGAATGTAGAATACGAATCTGATATCCAAATATGGGACCAAGTGTTTGGGGGGCCGCCTCACACTAAAAACATCCCCCAAAAGGGACAAATTTACGACCATAGCAATATGGGGCTCAAGTGAAAGGTCTTAAGGAGTTAAGCACGAATTTGATATCAATATTCGGGAAAAGTATCTATGGGACTATGCCACCCCCACAACACCACCCAAATAGTAAGTATTTTCTGACTATTGCAATATGAGGCTCAAATAAGAGGGTTTTTAAAGTGGAACACGAATACGATATATATTTTCAAGGTCAACTCACTCAGTGGCCGCCCATCCCCCAAAACACCCCCAAGCCGGTCATGTTTGCCGACTATGGAAATAGAGGGCTCAAATTAAAGTTATGTGGGAGTAGACCACGTATCTGATTCCAACATTAGGGGCCAACTGTCTATCGGACGTTCCACCACCATAACAACCCCCAAATAGGACGTATTAGCTCACCAAGACAATTTGGGTCTTAAAGAGAGTGGAACTAAATATTCATAGTTTTTAGGGCCAATACCCCAAACCGTACATATTTGCTGACTTTTGCAATAAGGAGTTTAAATGAGATTAGAAAACGAATTTGATACCCAATTTTGAGGGCATGGCAATATGGGGTTCAAATAAATGATATATAAATATGTGAGAATAGAGCACGTTGCTGATATATTTTCCGGGCTTAGTGTTTGGGTACCACCCCAATCCCCATATCAGGCATATTTACAAACTATTTCAATGTGGAGCTTAAATGAAAGGTATTGGGGGGTAGAGCAAGAATTGATACCCATTTTCGGGACCAATTTGGGGGTCTACCCCTTTCCCAAAATACCCCACAAAAAGCAATCTTTTAGTGACTATCGCAATATGGGGCTCAAATAAAGGTATTTGGGAGTAGAATACGAATTCGATATCCAAATGTAGGACCATGTATTTAGGGCATCACCCCTTTCCCAAAAAAAAAAGGTGAAAAATGTTCGACCATGCCAATATGTGGGTCAAATGAAAGGTATTTGTGATTAGAAAACGAATTTGATAACCTATTTTAGGGCCATGTGTTTGGGACGCCTCATCCTGTAAACTCCTCTTAAGCCAATGGCAATATGGGGTTTAAAAAAATTGTATTTTAGAGAAAAGCACGATGCTGATATTTTTTCAGGGCCAAGTATCTGGGGGACCACCTCTCCCCCGAAAACACCACAAAATCAGACATCATGAGAATATCGGTCTGAAATGAAGCATTTTAAGAATGGAGTACACCTTACATCCAAACTTAAATTCGTAGACCAATAAAGATCATATGGGATTCAGACAAAGGCACTTATATTGTTAAACTGTTCGTCAAGTTAGCATGGTATTTCACTAAAAGATCTCTAATTGTCGAAAATAAATATTGCAAGGAAACTTTTGTTCCATATAAAGTAAAAGAAGGCTCAGCGGAGCGGGCCCGGGTCAGCTAGTAATATAATAAAAAAATCTTTTACTCAATTTTTTTTTTTTGATTTAGTTGAAATAAAAAAAAATTAACATTTGTCACATAAATAACGACAAAATAATCTCAGATTAGAAGGTTGTTGGTAACATTGTAAAATTGCAAATTGCAAATTTTGCCCATGAACATTCCACTATGGAACAGGAGCAAACTTCTCACATATCAATGAATGCGATTCAAGTTTAAGCTCAATGATAAGGGGCCTCCTTTTTATAGCCGAGTCCGAACGGCGTGCCACAGTGCGAAACCACTTTTGGAGAGAAGTTTTACATGACATAGTACCTCACAAATGTTGCCAGCATTAGGAGGGGAAAAGCACCGCTGAAAATGTTTCTCGCCGGGATTTGAACCCAGGCGTTCATCGTCAAAGGTGGACATGCTTACATCTGCGCTACGTAGACCTCCGTAAATATGTTACAATGTTTTGGTAACAAAGTTTTAGAGAAAATTCTTCTTGGACAGATGTCGGTATATCTTCACCAAGAGTCCCTGTTGTCAAAAAGACAGTCCGGCTTCCGTTCTGATCATAGTTGCATTACTGCAAAGGTTGAAGTAGCTGAATCGATCAGAAATGACATTGATGACAACAAAATTGGCTTTCTGGTTCTTTTGGATCACTCCAAAGCTTTCGACACGGTTGATCACCTGAATTTGTGCATGAAACTACGGAATTTTTTTAACTTCACATCAACGGCAATGAGTCTGATTATGTCGTATCTGAGCGATAGACGGCAGTCTGTATGCGCAGGGAATATATTATCTAACCCCTTGTTCGTACCTAAGGGGGTTCCCCAAGGCTCGATTATAGGTCCACTTCTTTTTTCATTATATGCGAACGACTTGCCTCGTCAACTAGCACACGGTCAGATTATGATGTATGCTGATGACGTGCAGGTTTTTCAATAGGCTTTGTGGACAATGTAGACGACTGTATAAGTAAACTTAACGAGGACCTACATCGCGTTTATGACTGGGCGACTGCAAATGGTTTGTTGTTAAATCCAAGTAAGTCTAAATGTTTGGTTATTCACAAAAACAAGAATTTCAACATGCGACAACCGGATATTTACGTTAATGGCCAGAGGATTGATAATGTATCTAGTGCGACAAATTTAGGCGTGGTTTTTAACAGTTCTTTGAGCTGGTCCGATCATGCTAACATTGCAGCCGGGCAGACCTATGCAAAGCTTCGTGCTTTATGGATCACACACTCTTTTGCACCCATAAATATCCGAATTATTCTGGCTAAAACATTCCTAGTTCCAGGTTTGATATATGTGTAGGTGTTTAGCCTATCGAGAAGAAATTATTGATATGGCAGGTGTTTCCTTCGATTCCTCAAGGCAGTGTTAGCATTGTACAGCTTAATTGTTGAATTTGTCTATGAAGGTGCCACTTTAAGTTACAAAATTGCTTTAATTTAAACGTCGAAAATTTCTCGTCGAAAATCCTGCATTAAAATCAAACTACAAATTCCTTTGTTAATTGTAAACCACAAAGGCAGTGTCGACCAAAATTTCAAAAAATAAATATTAAAATAGCGTAGAGGTTAGCATGTCCGCCTATGACGCTGAACGCCTGGGTTCCAATCCTGGCGAGACCATCAGAAAAATTTTCAACGGTGGTTTTCCCTTCCTAATGCTAGCAACATTTGTGAGGTACTATGCCATGTAAAACTTCTCTCCAAAGAGGTGTCGCACTGCGGCACGCCGTTCGGACCAGCTATAAAAAGGAGGCACCTTATTATTAGTGAGAAGTTTGCCCATGTTCCTTAGTGGAATGTTCATGGGCAAAATTTGCAATTTTTTGCAAATATTAAAAATCAAATATCCCCAAAACCAGTAGAGATGCCGTAGCACTCAATCAAACTTTTTGTTTTTGGCACTATCCAACAAAATAAGAATTTTGAAAATCGGACCGCAAATGAAGATTTGGCAGCCCGAACAATTTTTGCATGAAATTGGTATGGAATGTTCTATTACTCATCTAAAAGCCTTTGCTAAATTTGATCAAAATCGCTTCAGAGTTTAATATAGTAATCATTATAGTTTTCAACCTACAGAAACTACAGCCCAATAAATCAACTTCGGCAACTATCTTTATATGGGAGCTATATCTAAATTTGGGAGGCCACCGTAGCGCAGAGGTTAGCATGTTCGCCTATGACGCTAAACGCGTGGGTTTGAATACTGGCGAGAATATCATAAAATTTTTCCGTGGTGGCTATCCCCTCCTAATGCTGGCGACATTTGGGAGGTACTGTACCGTTTGGTATGGCAGCCATGTAATGTTGATGCCTAGAAACTCCAGCTCCTTCACGATTTCACCTTCGCAATAGGTTTAGAGGATAGTACCTTCCTTAGCCTAGAGGCCTCAGATGTATCCTCCACGGAGATGCAGAACTCCACCGCTGTTTCCCCTTGTTTTGGCTGACACAAGCAAGTAATTCAGGACATTCATAACCCGTTGGACAATTATGTGTATCCCCCACGCAGTTTCCGTTTCCTTTTCATGCCTAGAGGGAATGGCCGTGTTGAATGTGTGCCAAAATTTATCCCAATTCACCTTTCTTATGTCGAATATATTATAAGTTGCAATCTGGCGATTTTTAATAAAGGGGAATCAACCGACCTTTATTATCAGGAACAAGCAAAAGGTACTAGATATTACCTTTGTATCAGAAGAATATGCGACTGGGATGTGTTGGTTGACCACAGCTTCTTTGATCATCGTTATATTAGTTTCAGCCTTGGAGAAAATACGGCAGAAGTGGTCCCTCAGCTAAACAGAAGAATGGCGGAACAATTTCCGCACGTCTATCCCTTCTAGACCAGAAAAGAAAGTGGAAACATAGTGGTCAAGGGGATCACCAAAGCCCTGAATGACTCGCTTGTGTCAGCATGTCCTAGTGCCAAGCCAAGGGGCAAACAGTGACCGCCATGGCGGACCCCAGAGCTGGTTGGTCTAAGGAAGGACTACAGAAAACTCTCCAACAAAGCAAAACCCACAAGAGCACCACACTATGAGGACATGTATAAGGGTAAGCTAAGAAAATATAGCGAAAATATAGGGCGAGCTGAGAAAGGCTCAGAACAAATCCTGGGTAGAATTCTGCAGCTCCGTGGAAGATACATCAGAGGCCTCTAGGCTAAGGAAGATTCTGTCCTCGAGACCTATTACGGTGGGGTATATTTAGAAGTCGGAGAATGTATGGACAATGTCTAGTGAGAAAACACTAGAGATACTCGTTGATACACATTTTCAACAGATATTCTAAAACGGACAACGTTTCGCCAGAAGAGGTAGTCACAGGTATGCATTCGTCGGAGGTTATTGGGAAAATTGTATCTGAGCCGAAAATCCTTTGGGCGATAAGAAGTTTCTACTCCTTTAAGTTGCCAGGCGCTGATGACATATCACCGGCCATTCTCATTCCGAAAGCAGGAAAACCATACCACGCGAAGACTCTTGAGAGGTTGATAGAAACATATCTTAGGGCAAAGATCCCTCGAGATCGCTTGTCGCGGCAGCAGCATCCATGTAGTAAAGGCAAATCTACTGAAACAGCCCTTCACGACCTAGTCGGCTACATAGAGGGTTCTCTCGCTGTCAAGGAATATACAATGGTAGTATTTCTTGACATTGCAGGTGCTTTCAATAATGTAAAACCGATGTCAATCACGTAGGAGTTGGAGTTTCTGAGCATCAACTCTACCGTAAGAAAGTTTATGTATAACTTACTTACTAAAAGACGCATTACGGCAGTTTTGGGATCTGTGGATCTAATAAGATGGGTCAGCAGAGGAACACCTCGAGGAGGTGCACTGCCTCCTCAACTTTGGAATATAGCCATTAACAATATATTATTGTCTCTGGACGAAAAAGGTGTAAAATTAGTCGCGTATGTTGATGACGTAGCAATTGCGGTGGGGGGAAAGTTTCCCAGCACTCTAAGAGATATACTTCAGGAAGCTCTACGTGCAACAGCAAAGTGGGTCTGAAAGTGGTCTGGCTATAAATCCGTGCAATACAGAAGTAGTTCTTTTCAGCAGGAGATACAAGTTGCTTACAATGGAACCTGTCTACTTGGGTGGAGAGAATATTCCATTGACAGAAAGCACAAAATACCAGGGTGTTTTGCTGGACAGGAAATTGAAATTCAAATCCAATATTTTGGAAAGGGCAAGAAAGGCCACTCATGCCCTATACTCCTGCAAGAAAGCCATTGGCAAGAGTTGGGGGGTTTAGACTGCGTGTCAGGCATTTAGTATATACTGCAGTTGTAAGACCTGTAATGCTATATGGTGTTGTGGTCTAGGGGACGGCGCTTCAAAAATCCACCTACTGCACAATACTTAACCGGATCCAAAGGATGGCTTGTTTGTGCATCACAGCCGCACTGAAGACGACACCATCGGATGCACTGAATTTAATGCTACATCTTATGCCTCTGGACATTGTGGCTACCCAAATTGCAGCGACCACTGCCAAGAAGTTAAGGGAGCCTTCTCATTGGTCATGTGGCGGCTACGGACACTGTGTTATCATTGATACAATATCCGATGTTCCAGTTAGTGTGGATTATACCCTACCTGAGCCGCTTTTTATAAAAATTACTGTACCACTATTCCTGATAGAACCGGTTGGAACTACGATATCACCGGTAATAGAAGTTACATAGACTTCTATACAGATGGTTCCTAACTAAACGACCTGGTAGTCTTTGGAGTAACTCTAAAGATCTAGAACTGGTCATATCAAAAAGGTTACCAGACCACTGCAGTGTGTATCAAGCAGATATCCTTGCAATTAAGGAAGTGATGGAATGGCTAAGATTTAATGTCATTATGACGATTGGCATTAATAACTTCTCAAATAGCCAGGCAGCCATTAAATCCCGTATTTCAGAACACCAGAACCTCCCTCGACTGTCGCAGATCTCTCAACGAGATGGCTAAATAGTTCAAAACTCACCCGCTCTGGGTGCTGGGCCACAAAGATATCCCAGGGAACTAGGAACTACCCTACACAGGGATACTGGAATTTGCGGGTATGCCTCTAGCGACATGTAAGCTAAGTTTTCAAGACCAGGCCCGAAGGACAAGAATGATAGATGGTCACAAAGAGGGGGCTGTGAGCATTCCCAAACCATGTGGCCTCATCTAGACTTGAAGAGTTCTACCGCTTTGCTTTCCTTTGGCTAGAACAGACGTCTCAGTCATTGTGTCCGTCATGACAGGTCACTGTGTAATCGGAAAACATGCTGACAGACTGAAGGTTGCCAGCAACGACTTTTGCAGAAGCTGTAGGGACATCGAAGAAGAAGAGACTATAGAACACCTGTGCGTGTGTCCCGCAGTCAGAAGGAGTTTCACTTTAGTTTCTCATTTCTTTGAGAACCTGTCCGATTTAGTGGATTATTTTTTTTAAATCGATGTGGATGGTTCAACGGTAGGAACTAGAAGGCAAATTCCTTCATCTGTTCCTGTGGTATCGCATTGGACGAAAACGTCTAAGTGAGTCTGATGGCAGACTCCCACTTAACCTAACTTAACCTAGTTCTTTTCGGATATGATACTTTTTTAATGGACATATTTTTTCTAATTAAACGACAAACCCTCAAATGCAACCAAAAATATTGGGCAATTCCAGAATGGACCTTAATAACGAATAGCAAAGAAATGAAATAACAAAGATTAAAGAAAAAGGCACAGATTTGAATTTAACTGTACTTAAGATGGAAACTGTCCCTGAGCCTTTTTTTACAGCAATACTTGCTGGTACAAAAAAATTCTCGAATAAGTATTTATTAAAATTCATAAATCGTACTAAAGAAATCTTTTTTCTTTTAACTTCCCAGGAGAAACAATTGAAAGAACTGGCGAACAAAACACAAACAAACTCACCTACCTGTAAGGTGTTTTCAATAACAATGATGTCAACGAAAATTACCACACAACATAATCCCATGGCCTTGGCCTTAGTCATTGTGATAGTTATCATGAGCGGCTGCTGCATTATGAACGGCGCGGAAGCCCTCACCCAACCATCGGTGGATGAGGAGATGTCACGGCTCTTGGGCAAATGTGACTTACAGAGCGATGAATTTGATTATTGCATGAAAGATGTATTCAACGATTTGAGGGCATATTTTCCAACTGGTGAGTGAGTGATTAAATTGTTGTAATAGTCAATTTAATATCTGTCTCTATTTGTGTTTAGGTATTCCCCAGTACAATGTTAAGCCCTTCGATCCCCATCATGCTTCGTTCATTGAACTAAGACGTGGCAATCAAAATGGCTTCGGCTTCAAACTAATTCTGCGTAATGTCTCAGAGTATGGCTGGACGCAGTCTGAGGTCACCAAATTCCATACGGACTTTGAACAAAAACGTATCATATACTCGCAATATTTTCCTGAGAAAAGCCTAAATGGATGGTATGAATTTTCGGGAATTATCTTTGGTACACCAATCAAGAGAAGTGGTTTTTGGAATATGACCCTATACGATTACAGGTATTATTTAACATTTTAATCTTGTCGCCTGAAAATTATTCAGTGATATTTCCATTTTGTCTCTCTTACCCAGTCAAACAACAAGTGTGAGACGCTTGGGCGAACCAGGCTCTCTCTTGAAAATTCACGTAGAAGTTGATCGTATAGGCGGAATGAAAATGCATGTGGGCGATGTTTTGGCACCAGGACGTGCCCAGCTGGATAATGTATCAGATGGTGTTATCAACAGCGCTTGGCCTCTGGGTCTACCCTTTATAAAGCCCATTATAAACGAGTTGGTGAGCACTGCATTCACGGATATATTCAATGAATCTTTTCGACATTTTCCCTTGGATCGTTTTCTTAGATAATAAGACGTTTATTTAGATTTAAGTTTACTCTGTAGGAAAATTTGTTAGTTTTTCCATTTTCCAAGTCACAAATGTTGCCCTTACAAACGACTGTTAATAGTAGAACTATAGGATAATTCGTGAATTTTATTTTTTATGTATATAAAATATTTTTGGTGTTTTCGAAAATGCTAAGTATGCAACTGTTAATATTCAATTTTATTAATAAAAACAAAAGCCAATAAGACCTAATATTAAAATATATGTAATATATAATGTAAAGAAGAAAATTTGTAAAGATGTTAAAACCCCAATACTCAAAGATTTTTTCGTAGTTAAAGCAATTAATTTTAATAAAATAATAAAGCCCGACTTCCTTCCCTTTGGGAGAAATAATGTAAATAAAAACAAGTAAAAGCGTGCTAAGTTCGGCCGGTTCGAATCTTATATACCCTCCACCATGGATCGCATTTTCCGAGTTCTTTTCTTTTTTAGGCAAACAAAGAATAATGAATAAGAACTGTTATGCTATTGGAGCTATATCAAGTTATAGGCCGAATCGGACCATAAATGAATTGAATGCTGAACATTGTAGAAGTCATTGTGTAATATTCAGTACATTTGGATAAGAATTGCGTCTTGTAGAGGCTCAAGCAGCAAAATCGGGAGATCGGTTTATATGGGAGCTGCATTCAGCTTTAGATCGATTCAGACCATATTGGACACGTATGTTGAAGGTCATAGGAGAAACCGTTGTACAAAATTTCTACCAAATCTTATGAAAATTGCGCCCTCTAGAGGCTCAAGAAGTCAAGATCCAAGATCGGTTTATAAGGCAGATATACCAGGTTATGAACCGATTTGAACCATACTTAGCACAGTTGTTGAAAGTCATAACAGAACACCACGTGCAAAATTACATTCAAATCGGATAAGAATTGCGCCTTCTAAAAGCTGAAGAAGTCAAGACCCAATATCGGTTTATATGGCAGCTATATCAGGTTATGAACCGATTTGAACCATACTTAGCACAGTTGTTGAAAGTCATAACAGAACACCAGGTGCAAAATTTGAGTAAAATCGGCCGAGAATTGCACCCTCTAGCGGCTCAAGAAATCAAGACCCAATATCGGTTTATATGGCAGCTATATCAGGTTATGAACCGATTTGAACAATACTTAGAACAGTTGTTTAAGGTAATACCAAAACACCAGGTGCAAAATTTGAGTCAAATAGGCCGAGAATTGCGACCTCTAGAGGGTCAAGAAGTCAAGCTCCCAGATCGGTTTATATGACTGCTATATAAGGTTATGTACCGATTTGTGTCATACTTAGCACAGTTATTGAAAGTGATACCAAAACATTACGTGCAAAATTTTAGTCAAATAGGACGAAAACTGCGCCCTCTAGAGGCTCAAGAAGTTAAGACCTAAGATCGGTTTATATGGCAGCTATTTGAAAACATGAACCGATTTGGCCCATTTACAATCCCAACCGACCTAACTAATAAAAAGTATTTGCGCAAAAGTGCAAGCGCCTAGCTTTACTTCAAAAGTTAGCCTGCTTTCGATAGACAGACGGACGGACATGGCTAGATCGACTTAAAATGTCATGACAATCAAGAATATATATACTTTATGGGGTCTTAGACGCATATTTCGAGGTGTTACAAACAGAAAGACGAAATTAGTATACCCCATCCTATGGTGGAGGGTATAATAAATGATTCTGCTGGTAAAGAAAGCGCATTCTTTAAACCTTAAAAATATAGTTTGTTCCAAATTTTAGCGACATGGGGAGAAAATACGTCTTTTGTGCGCCTAAGACCTAAAATTGTGAGATCGGCCAATATACCAGTTACATCCAAATATGATCGCAATAAGACCAGATATCGAGGGGTCTAACATAACTCTCTGTGTCACATTGTAGACAAATAAGGGACAATTTTTCCATTTTGTTAGCCCAAGACCTTCAATCGGAAGATCGATCCATAATCCATCTACCATATATCTATATATATGGTCCGATCAAGATAACACTCGGTAAGGATATATAGGGATTTTATACCACTCACTGTTCCTAATCTCAGCAAAATCGGATAATGTCCATTTTGTTGGCAAACCGAGAGATCGGTCTGTATAGCATCTACTATTGTACATCTTTATATGGTCTGATATGCATAATATTCGGAAAGGGTGTATAGAGATGTAATACCGGTTACATATCCTTCAGGGCGCGCTGAGGAAGCTTTCGAGATGGGCGAGAGACAATGGGCTTGATTAAACCCCAGGAAAACAGTGCTGTTCACGAGGAGGAGGACATATAGCGAGTTTAGGGGACCAGTCCTTGATGGAGTGGATCTGCCGCTCTCTCAGGTGGCTAAATTCCTGCGCGTTATTCTTGACCAGATATTGAAATAGAGAAGAAACGTTGAGGAGGAGGCCACCGTGGCGCAGAGGTTAGCATTTCCGCCAACGACGCCGAACCCCTGAGTTTAAATTCCGACGTGAACATCAAGAAAATTTTCAGCGGTGGTCATCCCCTAACAAATGCTGGCTTAAGGTATTCTGCCACGTTAAAACTTCTCTACCAAGTGGTGTCGCTATGCGGAACGCCGTTCGGACTCGGCATAAAAAAGTTGGCCCCTTATTATTGAGCTGTAACTTTAAACGGAATGCACTCATTGATCTAAGAGAAGTATCCCCTGTTCCTTAATGGAATGTGCATGGGAAATTTAGTAATATTTAGAAGAAACTTTGAGGAGTGAGTCAAACGGAAGATGCATGAGCTCTACTCTTGCCGCAACTCGTTGGGCAGGAGTTGAAGACTCAGGCCGAACATATGGCATGGCGCGGATTAATATCCGCATCCTCTTTTCAATCTAACCTAACCTAGGCCGAGCATGGTCCACTGGATTCACACTTATGGATTTAGGCGATCCTCACATATGGGTGCCCGTTGTAGCACCGGGCTCTCGAGAAGGTGTTGCATCGCGCATGTTGGAGAAGGTAGAGGGTATTGCGGTGGATCCTTTCGAACGTTTGGGGGCTGCTGTCAGATTGTGCTGGGTTCTGGGCCATCAAGGGGTGACGGCTAACAAAGCGGCTGAAGAGCTGGTTTGGTCGCTTATGATACCGATGGTGAACCCTCATTTGGGTTGGCTGTTTGGAATAGTGGATTTGGAATAGTGACGATTGTGCTGACTTGGACTGAACTGGCGTTATATGCTGCAGGGTTGTTAAGGCCTTGTCGCCGAGATTCTCCGGAACGAGGACGTCGATTGTTCTCAAAATGGGGAATCGTGACCTCGGATTGTTGGTGAAAGATTTGACCGGGCACTGCGATGTCAGGTCGCTGACAGGCGATGGGCTTATGAAGATTTGTGATGATGAGGAGGAGTTGGAGATGATTGAGCATCGGCTGTGCCAGTACCCCGCGATGAGGGAAAGACGGTGTAGAATTTTGGGAGAACACCTCTTCCTCTTCACTAAGTTCTCTACAGTCTGGTAAAGGACCTTCGACACTACTTAGTAGGGAAGATTTACACGGCCAGCACTAAGAGGGGGTAATCAGCGCTGAAATTATTTTCCGACGTCAAAGGCCGACAAGCTAATTTCTGCATTTTGGTGGCCACCAAAATCTCTCTTTAGGGTCACAACGGTAACACTTTTAACATATTTGTTTGATGGTATATCTCAAATCAGAAAAAAGCCACCGCTTGTAGTTTTCTTTACTATCACGATAACATCTAATTATGTTTTTTTTTTGTTTTTTGATAGTGAAGTTTTTGTTAAATTAATCATAATTGTAAGTATACATATAAAATGGCATAATGAATACACAAAATATTAAAAAATCTAAGTCGTCGCTGTTAGTACAAATTTTAAATGGTGAAACTTATGATGATTCCATTCTTTTCGTAACCAGAATAATTTAAGTTAGTTTATTCTGTAACGGATATTTGCCCCTTATTCTATTACATTTCCAAAAAGAGCATTCAGAATGGAATGATAACTCTTCTACAATAGGTGTGTTTTATTTACCCATTAAGCAGAGTTTGTATGGAGAAAATTTCTATCCACGATTAATTAATCGGCTAATCTTATCGCCGCTTATTATCGCTGTTTATTAAAATACATGGTATAATTATTCAATTTGAATGACAAAACTAAAAGAGGAAGAACGCAACATATTTACCCAATTAATAAACGTTCTGGAATGGCAAAATTACTTACGATTTTTATAAAATTAGATTTATGGATCCGAGAAACATTTATTTAACATGACTTATTTTGTTTGATTACTACGGACGTGTGTAAGTGCTGCCAGCGTTGAAGTACAATACATTTAGCGGGAAAACATTTTATTTATCGCCATTAGACAATAAGACATGTCGTCTTATCGTCTAATGGCCATAAGTGGCATGTCATAAAAAGTGACATGTCATAAGACAAGAACATATAGTGTGATGGCACCTTAACGAAACTAAAATCCAAAACAAAACTAAAGACGCTTTTAACATTTTGACAAATGAAAGCATGGCTATTGAATCAAAACAATCGAGAAAGATTTTGAATGAAAGAATTTATTAAAATAATTAATAAAGATGCAAAAAGGTATGATGATTTCATTCATTTAATTACCTAAAAGATTTTATCTCGTTAAAGGTTGGTATTCTATTCTGCTTTCGGAAAATAGGTGAAAAGTAGTACCACGTTTATATTGAGGAAAATGGGGAAAACAAATTTTAATGACAACGCTTGACATCATTGTCGCCATCATTTTTGATTTTTGGTTTGTTTTTTCTTTTTGTTATTTTATTTACTTCCGAAAAAAATAATAAAGCAGATAAAAAACGTCTATTGGTATGAAAATAAAAACAAAACACAGCTGTCAAATTCCGCTCGCGGAACAATTAAAGATTTCCGTGATTATTCCGAAAGCAGAATAGAATACCAACCCTAAGGGTTGGTACCAACCCTTATGTGGGAAGGGTACCAACCCTTATGTGGGAAGAAAACATCCAGCAGAAATTAACAATCTCTCTTTTATAAAATTTCCAAATGTTTTTCGCTCTCACAAGCTCTTTTATGAAAAAACGAACGCAAAAGTTTTTGCCAATTTTTGAGTACGTTGCCAAATTTTGCCACATCTTCTAAATTACCATAAAATTGTAGGAGAAACCATGGCGAAACAATAAAAAGTGGTCTCATTTGTACAACAACCACAAATCATATGGAGCAATTCGCCCTCTTGTCATCAAGCTGATCGACGTTTTGCCAACACACACAAAGAAATTTGTGTGAGTGTGTATACATGAGCAGGGAATATGTGAGAAAGAAGATAACAACAACAAGAATGCAAACAAAAATCTGACATCTTAATACCGTCAAGCCTGGCCGGCAGTTGGCATGAGACCACCTTTTTAAATCTGCCTTGTGAGAAAGCCAAATTTTTTGACAGAGGGTTTATCCTGAGGGGGTGTGGCCGACCCTCCTTCCTTCACCCTTTCTTTCCTTCATTAATATTAATATAATAACTCATAAAATATAAAAAATCAAGGAATGTAAAGCTACTGGAGAAGAGAAGATTTCATTGTAACTGTTGCAACCCTAGCTAAAAATGTCGAAGCAAACTGAAACTAAATATCCATTTCGACTTTTTGCGACATTTTTAGATTTTTCGACTTTTTACAACATTTTTTAACTTGGATATTTTTTTTTTTTTTACTTTTCGACTTTTTACAAAATTTTTTAACTTCGACATTTTTTTGACTTCAAAGTCGATTTTTTTATTTTTTAGCCAGTAAAAGTCGACTTCAATTTTTCGAACACACAAAAAGTCGATTAATCGATTAGTCGAAAGTCGACGATTTTGACAAATGAAAGCATGGCTATTGAATCAAAACAAACATTTAACAGATTTCTGCTCCAGCAGGCACAAATAATTAAATTTAATTACTTTTATTTATTTTTATAGCAAATAAGCGTTTTAAAAGCCAATCAATGGAAGTAGAGTTCAGCAAAGAAGATTTCTTTTTACCAGATGTAAAATATGAATGTAAGTATTTGCACTACTTTTCAATGAGACAAGAATTTCATCATTCTTTTTCCTAATCATCTTAATATAGATTTGGACCATACTGCAGATGTACAGTAGGTATTATGTTGTATTGATTTATGAGCACAAGTTAATTTTTGAGCAAATATTTACATATTTGTCCAATTGCAGACTGCATGCCTGGGGTGAGTCGCTGAAGGAAGCCTTCGAACAATGCGGCACGGCCATGTTTGGATATATGACAGAATTGGAATACGTCTCTGTTCAAACCTGTTATCAAATTGAAGCTCAAGGCGACGATGTAGAAGGATTACTGTTCCATTTTCTTGATGAGTTGCTATTCTTATTCTCTGCGGAGCCATTCCTTATCTGTAGGCGTTTAGAAATCACGAAATTCGATTTGGAGACATTTGAAATAGAATGCCGATGCTATGGCGAGCCATTCGATTTGGAAAAACATCCTCAGGGAACCGAAGTTAAGGCTATAACATATTCGGCCATGCAAGTGATACAAGAACCAGAGAAAAATAACTTTGAAGTATTTGTAATTATTGATATTTAATACTAGTTCGATATCATTTAGTTAATTTAATAACATGCTTCGCAATTCTGGCCTAAGTGGATGAATCACCTCAATTCATAGGTAAAAGCAATTTTTTTTGTTATGTGCTGACCTCATCTAATGTTAAAGTTTCAATAATGTATTTATAGTAAAGAAATTGTTCAACGTTTTGTTTTCTCATATTTTTATACGTATCTTTACTACTTTTGTACATGCGATATAACAATGAAGTTGTAAATATTTATAAATGGGTTTACGATGTCCGAAAATTTGTATTTAAAATGCAGGCAAATTTTACCGATTATTTGTTTAACAAATTTGACATGTAAATATATATCCCTACTCCTTAGAACTCTGGAATTGACCATAAAGCAATATATTGTGAACTGCTGTAACCTCGCATACTGTAATTTTTAGATTTTTGTCCCGGCACGGGATAACTATGAGCTCCACACAGGTCAAATCTGTGTGGTGTTCTTCGTTCACGAGAGGAGCTTAGCTGGGAAGTACCGGGCGGGTCCACAGGTTGCGGATAGTCGAATGCTCCATGCGGAGTAATGTAACTGCATTCGCGAACAACACATGGGTTTGAATCCTGGCGAGACCATCAGAAAAAATTTTCAGCGGTGGTTTTCCCTTCCTAATGCTGACACCATTTGTGAGGTACTATGCCATGTAAAACTTCTCACCAAAGAGGTGTCGCACTGCGGCACGACGTTCGGACTCGGTTATACAATAAAAAGGAGGGCCCCTTATCATTGAGCTTAAACTTGAAACGGACTACACTCATTGATATGTGAGAAGTTTGCCTCTGCTGCTTAGTGGAATGTTCATGTGCAAAAAAAATGCAATTTGCATATATAAAATTAAGAATTTTCTTGAAATGTATCAATATGATGAAATATTCATTTTATACTTCCCGAATATCAATCCAACACAAAATATTTCGTTCTTATTTGGTGGCTTTATATTTGATATCTATTAAGGTACTAAATAAAAACTTCTTACTGCTGCTGAGATGAATTCTCCTGATTTAAGGGTATATTTCCTGGAGGTGATATGAAATAGTCCTCATCGGTAACACTAGCGTTTTGAAGTATATCTTCTCGACAGTTCCCTTCAGAAATTTCGTCCTTGCGTAATCGCAGAGGCTGTTCATACAGCACCATGTATAACGGTTGGATATTGGAGGTATTTATGTTTGTTATCTTTTCAGCAAATTGTACACTCTTCTCCACAGTCTTCTGTGCTTCATCGCCATCTATATCAACCAATGATAAACGTTCTAGCAATAAAAATGTCTTTGAAGTAATTGGCACCGGTGGATGGTCATTTTCATTCGCACTAACATGAGGAGAGTTTGGTATTTTACTTGCATATTTTAATTTTTTATAATCCAATTTTTCCCGGACTACAGCTCTAGCACTAGCGGCTACACAAAATTTTCGCAAAAAACCTCTACAAATCATTTTTTACTGTTTGATTTTGATTAATCAAAGTAAATGTAAAATAGAGTAAATAAATTCCTACTCAAAGAGAAGTGAAAACAAATATTATTATGCAGTGGGAACCTAAAACATAGCGAATGACGGCCTCTATTGTCGAAAAGAAAATACGAGGTAGGTTTATAGAGATAAGGTGGATTTATATACCATCCGCAATCGCGTGCGTTCCCGTATGCGATTAAAAATTGAGTTATATACCAAAGTGGATTTATAAAGGTCAAGTGGCTAGGTTTGACGGTATTAAGATGACAGATTTTGTTTGCATTCTCTTTGTTGTTATCTTCTATCTCGCATATTTATGTACGCACACGTATACACACACTAACACAAATTTCTTTGCGTATGTTGGCAAAACGTCGATCAGCTTGATGGCATGATGGCGAAACAATTAAAGGTGGTCTCATTTGTACAACAACCACAAATCATATGGTGCAATTTATACTTCATACAAATTTATGAAGTTTTCAATTAATTTTTTTAATTGATCTGATTAAAGCATTATTGAAATATTCAATTTATACGTGGGCACCCATATCAACAAAAACTCCCCCGCGGGGGTTGCCAAAACATAAAGGCTTTTGGTAGCAGAGCTCTATAGATTGGTTGTTGCCGATGAATGACTGCATCGGGTCAATCCGATACTTTAAACAGGCTATAGGTTTTGCAATAGATTGTTACACAAAAAAATAATGACTTAAATTTTACCAATCAAATATGGCATTGACTAATAATAACATTTTAAAAAAAGTGATTGCTTTGATAGTTTTTACACCCTCCACCATAGGATGGGGTATACTAACCTAGTCATTCCGTTTGTAACACTTCGAAATAATGATCTGCGACCCCATAAAGTATATATGTTCTGGATCGTCTCGATATTTTGATTCGGTCTAGCAAAGTCCGTCCGTCCGTCTGTCGAAATCACGATAGCGGTCGAACGAGTAAATCTAGCCGCTTGAAATTTTGCACAGATACTTTATATGGATGAAGGTCGATGGCGATTGCAAATGGGCCGTATCGGTTCAGATTTGGATATAGCTCCCAAATAAACCAATCTCCCGATTTGACTTCTTGAGCCCGTTGAACCGCAATTTTTGTTTGATTTGGCTGAAATTATGTACGTGGTGTTCAGTTATGACTTCCAACAATTGTGTCGAGTCCGGTCCAAATCGGTCTATAACCTGATATAGCTCCCATATAAACCCTTCTCAAGATTTGATTTCTTGAGCCTTTTGAAGCCAGAAGTTTTGTCCGATTGGGTTGAAATTTTGCATGTAGTGTTCTATTATGACTTTCAACAACTGTGCCAAGTACGGCCCAAATCGGTCTATAACCTGATATAGCTCCCATATAAACCGATCTTCCGATTTGACTTCTTGAGCTCTTACTAGTCGCAATTTTGCATGCGGTGTTCTGTTACGACTTCCAACAATTGTGCCTAGTACGGTTCAAATCAGTCTATAACCTGATATAGCTCCCATATAAACCGGTCTCGCGATTATTCTTATTCGGTTCCTAGAAGCTTTAATTTTTGCTGGTTTGACAGAGTTTGGTATGCAGAATAAAATTATGCCCTTCAACTAAATTTAGTTTGTATAAATTTTTAGCAGAATCCATCCATACTTTTGCATGACTACTGTGCCGAACGTGGTGTTTGGGGTAGCCTGTACAACAAATCCCCGACCCCAATTAAGAAAGTCTCTCGCCTTATAGGTGGGAGCATTAGCAGTAGTCTCACATAGCCTCTAAACAAACACGACAGCGAGGCACTTTTTATTACTTCACGCCTTCAAAATGTGTATTTGTTTGATAGAGGAGGCGGATTGCCTAGGCAGATTACAGGCATACGAATATAAGACAGAATCGATCTAGTCCCCAAGGCTCGAACCAGGTGTATTCGTCAAAAGTAACAGATTTGCATTAAAACCAATACCAGTTCGGAAATAAGGCTGGGACGAATGGTACTAACCATTATATATTTCATCCATACCATAAGATTTTGATTTATTAACATACGGTGTTGCTTTACTATCAATACCGTATGGTACTGAAATGAAATGGGTGTACTACTACATTTAGAAATATCATAAACCTGTTTTCCAATATCGACGTAATGATCTTAATTATGATGTGAACTTTAAAGTAAAAAAATTGGTTACACACACAGAAATAGTACCGTATGTTACCGAAATGAGGACGTTTGGTATTAAATTTTCTCTGAGCGTACTGTTATATTTAGGAAATATCGTAAACCTGTTTTTCAACATCAAAGTAATGATCTTAATTATAATGTGAAGTTTAAAGTAAAAAAATCGTTCAAGCGTAAAGGGATTTAAAGCAAACATCGTCACGCCTTAAAAGGCAAAATGTTGGTAAAAAATGGTCAAAATGACGTAAAACCTGGACCCATACTACTATTGTTCGCCTTAGTTCTCTTGGAGATGGGGTTACCGCCAGGTGACCGTAGTCTTTTGCATGACTACTGTGCCGTTTCTGAATGTTATGTTTGGGGTAGCCTTGTTGCACAGGATCTCCGAGCCCAGTTAAGTAAGTCTCTCGCCTTATCGGTGAGAGCATTAGGAGTAATCTCACCCATCCTCTAAACAAACATGACAGCGAGACACCTTTTATTATTCCACGCCTTTAAAGGGTAGGCAAATTACAGGCATACAAATATAAGACAGAATCGATCTTGTCCCCAGGACTAGAATCAGATGTATTCGTCAAAAGCCTCTGCTGACCAGTTGCCTTGCGAAGCCCACTATACCGCACCGCAGTTGCTAAACCTTTGGAGTCCATTCTGATCCTGTTCGTAGCTATCCTTGTGTGACTGTAAAATTGCTTGTGTTAATAGGTCGATATTACGAGGTGCACAGATATTCTTGAGGGTCGAAATAACACGTCAGCTCCAATTGGCCACCGTAGCTCAAAGGTTAGCATGTCCACCTATGGCGCTGAACGTCAGGGTTCGAATATTGGCGAGACCATCAAAAAAAAAATTTCAGCGTAGGTTTTCCCCTCCTAATGCTGGCAACATTTGTGAGAGGTGTCGCAGTGCGGCTAAATCGGACTGCATTATTGATATGTGAGAAGTTTGGAATGCTCATGGGCAAAATTAGCAATTTACAATTACCAATTGGCACTGGCTTTTTGGAGACTAAATATATCTTGCTTCAACAAAAATAATGGAAATGAAAACAGCCAAAAATAAATGGAGTTTGCCAAATAAAAGGAATCACACAAATTTGCATAGCCAAATATTTCTTTTGGCATATAAGGTAAAATTCGATGATAAGGGTGGATAGCTGTGCCACCACCACACCTCAGAGACGTATTATGTGTATTGCATACGCCATGGAATCTAAAAAAATACCAAAAAATTAACAAAAGAATTAGTTAAGTGAAATACATACAAACACAATGAAACCGTTGATAAAGGATACCCGTCAAGGATATTTCATTGACCTAATGCAATGAGAGTATAAAATCGGCTTGAGATTTCGCATCCTGTGCATTTCCCACAAAAGAAAGATGCAGCACCAGCAGGAGCAACAAATGAAACATGCCATCAAAAACAATTACTTTTAAATAATGATGCAAAAACACAGGACTTCTCACTTTATGAGGTATGCATTTTTGCTTGAGTGATTTTGTTTTGAATAAATGGGCGGATATGATTTCACTTAATGAATGCTATCGCTTGCATCCAATTTTTTGGGCGTGGTTTTTTTTTTTTGGTGCATCAAAGAAAAAATAATGAACATATGTATGTGTGCTTTGGATTGATCCTTGTTGATAAGATACTAGTGTGAAAGAAATTTGTGAAAAGATAGCGCTGTTTACTGTTATAAAAACATTAGACCAGTTGCCAACAGCTTTGCTCAGAGACATATGGTCCATTGTTTTCGTCCTAAACCAGAGAGAAAGATGGAAGTAGGGGAGAGGTTACTTAGGCACATCGACACCCACTTGCGCCACGCATGGGTCCATATTGAATGGTACAGAGGTCTTTATTAAGTTTTAGGGAATTAGGAATTCCTGAAGATTCTAGAGACGATTTCTATGCAGGAGCTATCAGCATTTGGTTGGTGCCGGACCATTAAATGCTTCATCCAGAGAAATTAGGTTGCTGATATCAGCTGTGTTCGGGAACTCAAAAGTCGGAACTGGAAGTCGTTCGCGTACTTTATTTGCCAGCAGAAGAGAGCGCGAGAGAGAGAAAATTTTGACAGTTAGAAATAAGAGAACCTGCAAATTTCTTCTGGGACCTTTTATGCCAGCAGAAATTTTCAACTTTGAACAGATGTTTTGTAAAGGTCAGCCGTTTTATGAAAAGCAGCCGTTACATGAAAGCTAACGCCAGCAGCTAGTGTTCAGGTACAGAAAACTCGACAAATGAAGTTGTAATTTTACCTCAAGTCGGTTGTTCTACATTAGAAGGTAAGTGCAAAATCTTCAATGATAACAAAGTGTTCGTAGCCGCCACATGACTAAATAGAAAACTCCCTTAGCCTCACAGCAGTGGTCGTAGCAATTTATCTAGCCACAATATCCAAAAGCATAAGATGGCTAGTCCAAGGTATCTTAGTCAGCACAACAAGTGTACTTTTGTATACGGTGATGGCATGTAAAGCAGTTGTAGTCCTATGCATCCTTCGAAATGCATGCTGATGCTCGGGGAATGGAATATGTCCAACGAGAGGAGCGGTAGGAGTAGACCCTCATTCGTCTTGGCTACTAATGAGAGAAGGGAGATCGGTCTGTACGACTCCCCCTTGCTCGTGTCCTTTTCAGGTTACAGTAGCAGGATTAGACTGCCCATCTTCCAAACATCGGGTACTATAATAGTGTTCAGATAGGCTGAGGACAGTTGTAAGATAATCGACTCCAGGCAGATCCAGAATCTTCAGCATCAATGGAGAGATTCTGTCTGGAACCAGCACTTTGCGCGACTTGGCGTCACGGATGACATTCGTAGCTTAGTGCACGGTTGTTGTTATTGTTATAACAGTGTGTTGTACCCTGAAAGACTCCATCGGTACGTACAACCGGCTGCCATGGGATTGCACGGTAATTTGTGATGGCTGTCCAGCGGCACGAAGATCGCGGATATACGAATGGCATTGCAGTGACAGGAAAGTCAATGCAGTCTAAAGAACAGGGAGCAGACGATGAGATCATTACCTACTCCCAATATGTCCATTTACTGGAGGACCAATGATTGAGGTTATCAAGATAAACCTCCACCGCAGCTAGACTGCTACACATGCTCTGTTGGAGAAAATCAGCAAGGGCAAGATTCATATTGCCTTAATTCAGGAGCCATGGACGAACCGGACCAAAGTTTCTGGACTGAACCATATCAACAACCAATTATTCTACGCTTACACTGGTACTCGGCCGAGGACCTGCGTTATTTGTCAAAAAAATTTGAATTATATATTTTCCCCAGAGTTGTCAGCGTCGGATGCAACAGTGGTGAGACAGGGAGACGGTGGAGCATACTTGCCATCACTTTATCTGCCTTTCGACTCTCCGACACCGCCACCCACGTCGGAGCTGCAACGGCTGGTGAGGAAAGCAAAACAGAAAGGAAGCGAGGTACTAACAGGGTGTGATGCGAACTCTCACCACATTTCGTGGGGTAGTACCAGCACTAATAGGCGCGGCCACGCTCTGGCAGAGTTCTTGAATACTAACGACCTAATAACACTTAATATTGGTAACACCGATACCTTTCTTAATAGGATTAGGGAGGAGGTATTAGATGTGACGATATGTTCGAAAAATCTAATCGATGAGGTTCAGGATTGGATGGTCTCTATTGAACATTCTTTCTCTGACCATCGCTACATTAGCTTCCGGAATAAGTTGAAAACCAACTGGACAAAATTCGGAAGGCTACTCAGAAGAAGACTTGGGCAAGATAATTAAGATTGTCCAAGCATAGAAGACATTGACGAAAATGTTAACAGGATTACGACTGCACTAGTGAGATTCTTCGGGAAAGGAAATCAGCCCAAGAAAAAAGCTAGATGACCGGGTAGATTCGCAATATTGGGAAAGAGGTCCGCAAACTTTTTAACAGAGCACGTCGTAAGAAAGCGAATGTTTATTGGGATGTGTATTACACACGGCTTAAGGAATACAATAAGATTACCAGAGCGGCAAAATGTGCCTCCTGGAAGCTTTTCTGCGAACAGGTCGATAGCGTAAATGACGCCGCCAAGATAAAAAAGTTTCTCTCAAAATCCCATGTCCAAACTGAAACTTTAGTAGACGACATGAGATTGAGAGCCGAGATAACGGAGGACATGTTGAGGCTTTTGATGAAAACCCATTTTCCAGAGGATACGACGGGACTGACGGAGACTCCGGTATCTTTGAATAATGACGAGAGATCGGTTTTTATGGGAGCTGCATCAGGCTATGGACCGATTCGGAACATATTTAACACGTATGTTGAACGTCATAGGAGAAGGCGTTCAGCCAAATCTGATAATAATTACGCCCTCTGGAGGCTCAAGAAGTAAAGATCCCAGATCGTTTTAAATGGCAGCTATATCAGGTTATTGATCGATTTGAACCATATTTGACACAGTAGTTAGAAGTCATAACAAAACACCTCATGCAAATAAGCCAAATCAGATAAAAATTGCGCCATCTAGTGGCTCAAGAAGTCAAGAATCAAGATGGGTTTATATAACTATAGCTATATCAGGTTATGAACCGATTTAAAGCATACTTAGCACAGTTGTTGGAAGTCATAACCTAACTCGTTGTGCAAAATTTTAGCCAAATCGGGAAGGAATTGCGCCCTCTAGACGCTTGAGAAGTCAAGACCCCAGATAGGTTTATATGACAGCTATAACAGGTTATAGACCGATTTCAGCACAGTTTTTGGAACTCATAATAAAAAACACCTCATGCAAAATTTCAGTCAAATCGGACAAGAACTGTGCCCTCTAGTGGCTCAAGAAGTTAAGATCCAAGATCGAATTATATGGCAGCTATATCAAAACATGGACCGATAAAGCCCATTTAAAATCCCAACCGACCTACACTAATAAGAAGTACTTGTGCCAAATTTTAAGTGGCTAGCTTTACTCCTTCAAAAGTTAGCGTGCTTTTGACACACAGACGGACGGACGGACATGGCTAGACGGATTAAAATGTCATGACGATCAAGAATATATACACTTTATGGGGTTTTAGACGAATATTTCGAGAAGGTAAAAACAGAATGACGAAATTAGCATGCCCCCATCCTATGGTGGTGGGTATAAAAATGTTCAGCGGTGAGGTACTATGCCATGTAAAAACTTTTTCCCAAAGATGTGTCACACTGCGGCATGACTTTCGGAGTCGGCTATAAAAAGGAGGCCCCTTATCATTGAATTTAGAACTTGAATCGGACAGCACTCATTTATATGTGAGAAGTTTGCCCCTGTTCCTTATTGGAATGTTCATGGGCAAATTTGCATTACTGTTTGCCCAAAAAATAGCAAATTTTCTATTGATACAGCAAGCATTTTAGCTGTTTTTACTAACAAATTTCTCTGAGTGTTGCAAGCTAGCCACGAAAGATCACTAATGAGTACAGATCATGCCACATACATGATAGACGTTTGTTGATAGGTTGGGAGCTTTCTACGACCCAATAATTCGGACTCCGTTACTAACAATCTTCTTTTTAAATAAAACCAGGAGCAAATGCTGTTGAGCTTTCAATAAAACAAATATCACGTGCCTGTCATTTCTAATTTGACAGGTACACCAATTTGCACTTGGTAACACTTTTTGTCAGCTACTCTGTACATCTATCAGAAATATTTCGATAGGCAGACATTGCTAGATCGACTAAAGGCGCTATTACACGGCATGTAGATGTCTTATGACTATCACTTTTTGTATTCACATGTAATTGAAAATGTTTGTCGAAAATGTCAATTTACAATTCATAATTTTTGCTATGACGGCTGTATGTTATCTTCGTATGTCAAAACCAAAAAATTTTAGCAAAAGCTGATTTCTTTTATGCGTAAAAATTGTAAAATTGTGAGAAAGCTAGTTAAATCATAAATTTGTGATCTGGTTAAATCCAGGATTCACTAATAGAAGGTCAGGATTCACTGAATAAGGTTAAGCCAAGCGATCAGCCGATATACTTTTTTTTTAATATTTGGCAGTACTTGGCATTGAGGATGTCAACTTGTTCTCTTTTTACATTCATTCTTTGTTTACGTTTTCTCCTATATGATGACATTTTCAATCGTCGGATTTGACATCCTTAATGATGTTTATGGGGCCTATCCACTTTGTGTTTTGCATGTGACCTAACCTTCTATTAGTGAATCCTGATAGAAGGTTAGGTCACATGCAAAACACAAAGTGGATAGGCCCCATAAACATCATTAAGGATGTCAAATCTGACGATTGAAAATGTGATCATATAGGAGAAAACGTAAACAAAGAATGAATGTAAAAAGAGAACAAGTTGACATCCTCAATGCCAAGTACTGCCAAATATTAAAAAAAAGTATATCGGCTGATCGCTTGGCTTAACCTTATTCAGTGAATCCTGGGTTAAATCATAAATTTTATGTTCCGTATAGACTGAAAAACGGCTGAACCGATTTTTACAGATGTGCACCATCTGTGAAAATTTAATAATGATCCCGTGGTGAAAATGGGATACTACATTTTTTTGATATCTAAAGGGGGAGGCGGACCCTCCCCCTTAGCGTAATTTTCAAAACGCTAAATCTCGGAGATGGGTGGTGCGATTTAAGCGACTTATAGTAGCCTAAGCACAAATATTTGGTATCTAAATTTCAGATGGGGTACCTAAGGTGTATACCACCAAAACTTACCAAATATATATAAAGACCAATCACGACAATATGGGACTCGAATGAAAGGTATTTAGGATAAGAAAACATATCTGATATCCAATAGTTGGACCAAGTGTTTGGGGGACCACCCCAACCCCCAAGACACCCCTAAATCGGACATATTTACCGACCATGGCAATATAGGACTCAAATGAAAGGTATTTGCGAGTAGAATACGAATCTGATATTCAAATATGGGACCAAGTTTCTGGGGGTCCTCCCCTTCCCCAAAACACCCCCCAAATAGGACTCATTTAATGACCATGGCAATATGGGGCTTAAATAAAAGGTATTTGAGTGTAGAATGCCAATCTGATATTAATATGTGGAAACATGTGTTTAGGGGGTACCCCTCTCCCAAAAACACTTCCCAAAGAGGACAAATTTACGGGAAAAAGTGTCTACAGGGCCATCCCTCCCCCATAACTCCACCCAAATAAGAAGTATTTGATGACCATTGCAATATGGGGCTCAAATGAGAGATATTTTAGAGTAGAACACGAATCTGATATATATCTTCAAGCCCAACCCACTGAGTAGCAACCCATCTACTAAAACACCCCCCTAACCGGTCATATTTGCTGACTATGGAAATATAGGGCTCAAATGAAATGTATTTGGTAGTAGACCACGAATCGGATATCAAAATTCGGGACCAATTGTCAAGGCAACGTCTTACCCCCACAACCACACCCAAATAGGACGCATTTGCTCACATGACAATTTGAGTCTCAAAGAGAGTGCAACTCGATATTGATAGTATTTAGGGCCCATACCCCAAACCGGACATACTGCTGACTTTTGCAATAAGGGGTTGAAATGAAAAGTGTTTGTGATCAAAAAACGAATTTTATATCCAATTTTGAGGCCAATGGCAATTTGGAGTTAAAATAAATGATATTTGAGAGTAGAGCACAATGCTGATATATTTTCAGGGCTAAGTGTTTGGGAGACCACCCACTCCCCAAAACACCCCTGAGTCTTGCATATTTACAGACCTTGCCAATGTGGGGTTCAAAGAAAGGTATTGGGGAATAGGGCACGTAATTGATACCCACTTTCGGGACCAATTTTCTGGAAGTCTACCCCTTTCCCAACACACCCCCCAAAGAGTACAAAGTTGCCGACCATGCCAATATGTGGCTTAAATGAAAGGTGTTTGAAATTAGAAAACGAATTTGATTACCAATATTGGGGCTAAGTGTTTGGGGACGCTCCATCCCATAGAACCCCTTAAACCAATGGCAATATGCTGTTGAAGTAAATGTTATTTGAGAGAATACGATGCTGATATTTTTTTCAGGCCAGTGTCAGGGGGACAACTTTTCCCCCGAAAACACCCCCAAATCGGACATCATGAGAATATTGGGCTCAAATATGGAGTACATCTACAATAAAAATTAAATACATCTAAAATGCAAACTTAAATGACCTTAAACCAATTGAGCGAATTCGCAGAGCAATAAAGATTATAAAGAATTCCGATAAAGGCATTTATATTGTTACACTGTTAATTGTCGAAAATAAATATTCAAATGATAATTCTGTTCCATATAAAGTAAAAGAAGGCGCAGCGGAGTGGGCCCTGTCCAGCTAGTTAAGAATATTGTCCATTAAGAATATATGTACTTTGGGGGATCTTGGACTCATAAATCGAAATTTAATAAACAAAATGACAAAGTTAACTTGAGATGTCCCTTAGAAACTCTTAGACATAGAATTGTCTACTCTGGCAATAGGTTTACTCGCGTAATTTTCCAGTACAAATTTGGAGGAGAGTAAAAAGCCATTACTCTTTTTTGCTTATTATTTGAATTAATTCGTTGCGTTCTGTGTTTCTACTGGGAAATAACCTCCAGTACAGATTTTCAAGCTCTCAATTACCAAACTCTCAAAATTTTGCTCGCTCTCACAGACTCTCCTAATCTCTTCTGCTGGCAAATAAAGTACGCTAACGACTTCCAGTTGCAATTTGTACAAATTAGCACAAATAATTTTAAGCACCCCTAGAAGCCCGTGAAACATGGTTGTGTTTCATTAATGATATATGGGTGTTTTTCTGTATCTTGTCCATCTACAAAATGTGTTTTGTAGATTATAACGATGTCTTAGGGAATAAAATGTTTCCATTTGCCGAGGAAAAAAATTCTAATTTAGTGACTTTACATGTATGTTAACGACTGCAAGCTCTCTTCCAGACTAGCGAAATTCTAGTTTCAAGAGCTTTCTGTACCGAGTTTGAAAGACCTATCGCAATACTAAACCTTGTTGAAAACCTCTGGGGCATAAAAAACAATTTTGTTTGTTGGTCAAATTTTGTCAAATTTGTTTTTTTGTTAAATTTTTTGATCACTTTTTGCTTTTTTCAGTTTTGTGAACTTCGCGAAACATTTTTATGTGCCAATGCTTTAATTTACGAAACGAGTATTGTAATAAATCATGTGAATGAGTAGTAACCATTTGTTTTTTTTTTATGTTACGAAAAAGGACAATTCATAAGTAATAACAACCTATTTTTAAGTGTCGCTATTATTTGTTCCAAGTGAATTTACCGAAAAAATCACTATAACGAGCATTAAATTTACCGTTAAAAACTTCACAAAAGTCACCATGTTTGCTTACTCTTTTTGTTCAATATAGTTTTTAGTAACAGTTGTATCTATTGTTTTTTCCACCACTGTATGTATATAAGTTTAAACCAATTCGTTGTCATAGATGCGCTTCTCACTTCAGTTTTGTTTGTGTAATTGTATGCAAGCATAACCAAAAACAAATATTTTGAGCTTTGCATAGCCTAGCGCTTAAATTTTAATGCATATTTTTTAATTAAATTCTTCTTCTTCTTTTAATGCATATTTTTTAATTAAATTCTTTAGAATGAAAAAGTAGGGTAGTATCAAACAATCTTGAATGGTGTTTCTCCGTGCGGAACAATAAATTAACGGAAGTGTGTAGTGTAAAAACGTCTGATCTATTACAATTTCCATGCCGGTTATAATTCGAATGTTGAATTGTAGACAGCTGTGCTCCTCATTTGTGAGTAGCAGCTGATAGCTGACTTTTGTTGTTGCTACGAAAACCATATGGTTAGGGGGTTAAAAGCCGGCATATTTCTTGTCTTGCTCTCGCAGGTGGCGAATCTCATATGTTCGAAGTGGGAATTTTGCATTTCATTTTCTTGTTGTTCCACCATATGGTTCTTGTTGTTGTTGTTGCATGAGTTTGTTTACAAATGAAATGTCAAACACACACGCATAGACGCACATGTATTCACCTATTTCCCAGCTGCAATCGAAAAATGTAAACAAACCGAAAGTGGGTAATTATTTATGAAAAAAGTTCTTAGATTTTGCATAGCCAAAACGATGCAACCGCAAGGTAGATGGGTTTAAAAACTTTAAGGCCCGCTAGAACAAGCTGGAGTTCCTGTAGCTATTTGGACGTTCCAAATATGTAATAGATTTTCTGTCATCATCGGCAACGCCGTAACAATTCGTGAGTTTTACTCGAGATATTCATACCCCTACACCTGTATTCTGACTAACTTGACTGTAGAGTCTCTGTGTGCTTCGCTAACAACTCATGCGGTAGACCATGCCGACACAAGCCGAGTATAGAGCCGCGAACATCAGCAAAAATTGGCGAGCACCAGCCAGACCCTAATTGCAAGCGAAGACGACGACGATGACCCACTAGTGCGTTGTGTAGGGTATTGTAGCTAATGCTGTCACAAAATTTCAACGCCAACACATGTACCGAGTGTCAAGTGAAGTGAAAAAATAGCTTTTATAATAGCCGCGGAAGAAATTCATCGAAGCCACAGTAGCCCAACTAAAGGCAACAATTAGATGAAGTTAATCCAAATTGGCCACAATATTGCCCTTTTTCCACAGCTATTGCAAGAAATAGAGGGTGCTTCTTGGAATTTGTGAATTGTAGAATGTTCGAAACCTGATGGTGGAACACAACCACACGATTCACGATAATTTTTTTTTACATTTTTTTTTCGCCTCTCAAAGTCTGTACGTATGGTGGAAGGTAGAGAGTGAAAAATATTAAAGCGCAAAATATTTGGCAGAAGCTGAAAAATAAACTTGAAAATTGTGCAAAATTAAACATTTCATCAGCAAAGTGAAATCCATAAAAGGCTCCCCAAAAAAGTTGTCAGCGTAAGTTATATCCTATTTGAAAGGTTTTTTAACACAATTTCATTCCCCTGTCTCAGTTGGGCCCGCTGTTGCCGATGCCACCGACTTCAGTGTTATCGGGCCCGTGATTTAATCTTCTTGGGACTTTTTTTCTTCCAATTTTCCTCCCTTGCCAACTATTGATATGTGCTTCAACGACACCACTACTCCACAGTGAATTCATGTTATTGATGTATAAATTGTGTGCAGTTTTTCGTTTTTTTTCTTCCTACTAACACCCTAACAAAACACGCGTTGAATTATTAAATCATTGTAGAATACCGAAGAACAAAAGCAAATTGGAAAATAATGCGGTCGGGGTAAAATGTGGTGTAATTCCAAATATATCGGTATTGATGGTCGAACGTTAGCAGTTGGCATGCACACATACCCATTGAAAGCAACACGTTTTTTTTATATGTACCTAGTACATACCGATCTATTTTATATAGCATAAGAAATAGTTCTGATTGCCTGTTAAAAGAACTTCCGACAAAAAGAAACTTTTTTTCTCTAAAAAGTATGCCACATCATCAAATCAATTAAAAATTTCTTCCCGCATTAAGTCCAATATGTCCTGGACATATGTAGAGGACTAAAATGTCTGACTGCTAGGAACTTTTACCGATGAAAACTTTTTTGCCGGTCGGCCAAACTGCCATTCTATGGGCACATTATTGGAAATTCTAAAAGAATTTCAAAAACAATGTACCCAAGGTCTCCCAGAGAATCTGTTAGCAATTGAGACGTGTCCGACAACATAATTTAAGAGCATAGAAGAAGCTAGAACTATTTATATTGGGCCCAAGAAGTTGAGCCACGTGTGTTTCCTCTACATATAAAATTCGACTACGTTAGGTTAACAACAGGCTTACCTCTAAGTCAGTAATTGGTTTGTTGTGCGCTCTTAGTAATAAAAAGTAACCTCCAAAATTTAATTTAGGAATTGGTGCTACCTACAATTTCTTGATTCTATGCCCCTAATCCTTAGATTAGTTTATATGACAGCTGTATCCAAATATGGTAATGATTAAACAATGTTTAATTCGGATGTCAAAAGGCTTAATACTCACTGTTTCACATTTCAACGAAATCAGGTAATAAAAACGTCTGTTACGGTCTTAAGACCCCATACCGAGAAACCGGTAGCTGTACCTAAATTAGAGAAATTAAACTTTCAAATTTCACTAAAATCGGATAAGAAATACTAATTTTATAAACGCAAGACCCTATATCTGTAAATCGGCCGTTACAACCGAATATAGTTCGATAAGGTCCGTTCAGAACTTAACCTGCGTATTGATGAAATACGGATTTGAGAAAAATTGCTCAACAATGTGTCACGGACGGATAGACAAATGCGGACGGACACCGCAACGATATCGCGGTGGTGGTTAACTTATACCACCTGTTAGCCTCGAAAGTTGGGCTAAAACACAGGAATATTAGAAAACTTTGTAACAAAAGTGACTTGTCTAAGCTGCAATCTTGTAAATACTTTTATAGTTGCGCATCCGCTTCATGAAAGACCCTATAAATACTGTAGCAACATACATATGTATCTAATGGGAATACAATACGATAGGTGCACAAGTGGATACAGTAGTTTAGTTTCCAGGCACGGGATAGTGTGATCACCACACAAGCTGGAACATAGAGGTCCGATCAATGTGGTGTTTATTGCTATCACGAGAAGCTTAGCTACGAGCTACCGGGTGCGTCCAGAGGTTGCGGATAGTAGCTGCAACGGCAGTCGAGGACAATAAGCGGTATCGAGCAGAGAGTATCAGTGAGAGGCCGGGCGGCACCGGCTCTTGCACAAATACTGAGTGCCTATGGTGCCCGATATGGCAAGGCGGACCAACTGTTTCCGCGGCGATTGGTCCTTTGGACCGAACGAGCTTGCTCACATACAGGAGCTTGGCGAGGATCGTCATCTCCACATGAAAATGTGGCTACAACAACAACAACTACAGTAGTTAAGTTTGCTTTATCATCCAGATCTTAATTGCGCCAGAGTAGGTAGGTCTTTCTCACCATCTGCTATTGGTGGTGGACGTCCACTGAGCACAACGGCTGATATAATGAAGTTGCATTGTTTACAATATCCTGCACGCCCGTTCCCTTTGAAGAGGTTATAAGTAGATCGGTTGTGTGTTGTCGGATCGCGTCCCCAAACATACAGATACTGCTACTAACATTTCTAACTTATTGAGTCGGAAATTCGGGTAATTATCCTGGTGGCAGTTCAGTGTATTGCTCACTTTTGCGGCCCACGTTGGCGCTGCGTAATTTGAGGCTGCAGCCCTTGCCGATGGAGAACTCCATCGGGTCAATCCGGTACGTACAATCGGCTGCCATGGCGACAAAAAGAGGCCCAATCCCATGGCAGCCGGTTATACGCACCGGATTGATCCGATGGAATCTTTCATCGGCAAGGGCTGCCGCATCGGTGTACAACATACTGCTACAACAACAACAAAAAGAGGCCCGAGACGGGATGAATATGAGCACCACACGGGTTGGAAGTTTAATCTGCCATTTGTGTGGCGTTAATCGTCATCACAAGAAGTTCAGCTGGGAGTTCAGTGGAGAGTTTCAGTGAGAGAATTGGCGATACTGGCTCTTGTCTAAATACTGCCTGTGATATTCCATGTGACAAGAAGAGTTATTGCCGCCTTTTAATACCAAATGGCCATAACATTCCCATGGCGATCGGTTCTTTGGACAAAGATCGCCACATCCAAATATAAATGTGGCTACCACAACAAGAACAAAGAGAAGAGGCTTTAGAGGGTTACCCATAGGATCTTCGGATAATTTACTATACGAATTTTTTTTTCGTCGACTTTGACTTTAAGTTCCATTGAGACCTCATTCGTCCAGATGGTTTATTGTGTGACTGATGATTTCGTTGGAAAGATTTTTAGTTTACGACTCCTATAAAGCCTTATCTTCACACCTTTAGGAGGTGGAGGAAGCTTTGAGATGTAGAGTTTAAACAGGATCGGGGAGAGAACACCCCCGGGGCAACTTTCTGTTTAACTTAACGGGGCTCCGACTTTGCGTTTCGAAACTCGATTTATGACTGCAAATGAAGTTCATAATCCATTTTACAACTGTCCTCAAGCTCTCTTTTAACTTAGTACTCGAGGTATCCCGCTACTGAGAGGATCCGAGTAAATGGGAGTCGTACAGACCGGTCTCCATTCTCCCACCAGTAGCCAAGAAGCTTGAGGGGTTACTCCTCCTGAGCCTCGTTGGAGAATTTCCATTCGCCGAGCATCAGCATGGTTTTCGAAGACTACATAGCAGAACAACTGCTTTGCATGCTATCACCGTATACATTTGCTTTGGTTTCAATCGGCCTAGGCCATATGATAGCACGGACTATCGAAGCCATTCAACAGCCATACCGAACTTTTCGAGGACATCGCCAACACGTCCCTCCTACCAGCTCTGAAACGCTGGGTCGCATATTATCTGTATGGTCGTCAGTCATTTGTTGGTTTTAAAGATAACAAGTCGAAACACTGTAGAGTAAAACAGGGAGTTCCTCAAGGCAGGGTGATATCTCCGGCACTGTTTTACCTCTACCTATCCTTCGTTCCACGGTATTGTGACCGTCTGGAGGGGGACGGTTGTACGATGATGACTTCAGACCCCCACCCATTGTTGACATCTGTTATAAGGTAAACGTCAACATCTCCGAACTTACCGCTTATTTCACTGCAAAAGGTGTGGAGATATCTGCTCCCAGATCTTCAACCTATTGTTCACTACATACTCGCATGAGGTGGGTAAGAAACTGAATGTGATAGTCGATGAAGTAACGATTCCGAACGTCAATTGTCCCAAAATACTTGGTGTCACATTTGACAGCTCTTACACATTCTCCTCAGGTCAGAAATAGAAACAAGGTCCTTAAGTCACCTGCCGGCAGCCCAAGTGCTGACGAAGAAACCTTGTTGTTATGCAGTACAGTGTGGTTTCATTAGCTATGTGGCACGCAGTGGACTAATGTTCATATCAGTCAGAACGCCCCTCTTTTAACTGCGACGGGTTGTCTCCTCAGATCTAACGTGGACCACCTCCATCGATAGACAAAGATCCTACCCACGTGACGACATAACTATATGCTGTCTAAGCAATACCTTCTGAGCTGTTATCCAAATCATAGGTACATCATCATAGATAGGTACCCACTGCCCAGAAGCCTCAAAGGTGGATCTTCATGATCTAGAGCGAGAGGTTCAGCGCTACAAGACAGAACCTCTAGATCAAGTGGCATATATGCGGGTTTAAACAACATTCATGAAAACACTGTAGCAGATGGTGTTAAAAGCCATAAGGTGATTGTTGTCCTTGGAAAACGACCGCCACCCATCGCACCTGAGGAAATTGACTCCTCCAGAGTCAATGGTTCTGGCTCAATTACGATCCGACATCAGTCCTGTAGGCGCCTCAGCTCCTACAGGACTGATGCCAACGTGTAGGATGATTGTCCCTATTGTAACCTGGGATCACACGACGCACGTCACCCGTTTTACTGCCCAGCCAGACCCACTCTACTCACACCCAGATCCCTCTAGAAACACCCCACCTTTGTTGCAGAGTTCTCGGATATGAATATTCAACAGAACCAAACAGACGAAAGATAGAAGATAGATTTTATATCGGAGATAGCAGACAGATTGTCCTATATGACTTCCCCTCGTCCGTGATTTAACCAGGGACCACACAACCTATTTACAATATTTCGGGTATTACTAGAGTGAAGATGGACAAATTTAGGATATCTGGTCAGTATTTTATTCCCATCTGATCTATATGCTTGATCATCCATCCATATTCCATCAGGACTATAGTCTATGACCGTCTCTCGTTGGGTGCTCTACCAACTGTCTGCAAAAATGGCCTGGACACCATTTCGGATACAGTATCTGTTTTTAACACTTGCGAGATGTTAAAGTATACATCCCGTCAGTGTCGTGCTGAACTCTATCTTGATGCTATCTTGGGTTTGGTATGTGAATGTAAGGCTTCAGAATTCGACACCTAGCTACTGGGTTGTTTTGTTGTTGTTGTAACCGCATATGTATGTGAAGGAGGCGACCATCGTCAAGCTTCATAGTTGGGCTCGTTCGGTCAAAAGGACCGATCGCTGCGGGAACGTTATGTCAATTGGTATTCAGGAGTCGGTGCCGCACGGTCTCTCACTGAAACTCTCCACTTTATATCGCAGATTGTCCACGGCTGCAATTTCAGAATTGGAGCTCATAATAGCTAATAATCTCGTGACGGGGCGACGGGTTTGTATTCGGTGATGGTTAAGTTATCCGAGGTGTTGTGTGTCGCCTTGTTTGTAAAGTAGATAGAGGGGATAGGGTGAGGGATGTCTGTGACGACAAGAATGAAGTTGACGACGTTTCTGCTCTTCCAGCAGGATAACATCTCGCCACACACGTTCTAGTCATCATAGCTTCTTTGCCTGAAAAGTTATTCCTTCTGCGGAAGTGGCACCAGGCATTGCAACCATTACAAATATTTGAACGAGGTGGAGCGAATGGCACACCGTGGTCATATGAAGGCGTCGTCTAGATCGAGTGCGCTGTTGGTATTCGAGTGGCTGGTTCATGGCCGGAAGCTCTGGGCTACTGTCGTTGCTGCTGCTATGATGGATGACAGAGGTTGGGGCCTCGCATGCAAGGAATAGGGGTCACTGGGTATTTGTCGGGTTTGACGTGGTGACAGAGGACGAAGTCGAAGGAGCAAGGACTGAGTATTCGTGAAGCAAGGGGATCTGTACTGTATGCTATATGTGTTGTCGATCTCGACGCTAATGTTGATTGGTTTACGAAACATTCGCTTACATAATGTATACTCCAGGCGTAGGAATGCCCTAACAATTGTTATTCCTCTGGTGGTGTATCCATTCATTGCATGCGGTACATTTAGCCGATGATGAGCATTTATGTTCGCTGCATACAATACACAGCCATGGTCCGGGCATGTTTGCCGGATATCAAAACAACGTACCAGAAAAAAAAAACAGTTGAACCCTGGTTTCTTATTTAGCTGAGTTAATAACGAGTTCGGATTACCTTTGCGGGGGTCGAGGGTTCTATTCCCACCAGACTCTTTGGGCTGTTGCTACTGTAGTATCACTGGGCTAAGAAATGTCTGAGTGTAAAACAGACTGCCACTGAAGGTAGGAGCAGGTTGCACCCTCGTCGGTTAATCGTTGTGACCAAAGGAGAACGGGATGGAAATGTAAATGCAACAACTAAGGTCTAGTGTGAAAGAGAAATACCAAAAATACAGAAATGGATGGCAGGAACCCTAGCACAAATGTCATCTCTTAACTGTGCCTACATAGATGGATCAAAGATGGGAGAGAAAAGGGATATCTATATTGTCAATCCAGAAGCCGAGCTCTTTTATCCGCCTTATCATAACACCGTTCTTCAGGCGGCGATCACGGAATGCGTGTACTGGTATAGTGCCAACACGAGAACTGTTATTGTGAGCGTGCACACTAGAGGACGATTACAACTAGGGCGTTAAGTCAAAGAACGATCCCTGGATCCATTCAGTTGTTGTTATTGTTGTAGCCACATTTCCATGTGGAGGTGGGGATCCTTGTCAAGCTCCTGTAGGCGAGCAAGCTTGTAACGGTCCTGAGGACCGATCGCCGCAATAACAAGTTGGCCATTGGTTATTTAAAGACGCCAATAACACGCCTTGCCATTTCGAGCATCATAGACACACCGCCCGGCCTCTTACAGTGGCTCTCCACTCGATACCGCTAATTGTCCGCGATTGCCGTTGCAGCTACTCCTAACGAAGCATTCCACTATCCGCTAGGGGTTTGCCAACGATAAACTTGGAAAGTACAAAATCTTTCGTAGCAATTGGACCTGAGTTAACGACTGGGGGAAGGATGCACATGTGGACCGAAGTGGAAGGACGGCAAAAATCCTATGGGGGCTCAGACATTGCCAAGAAGAGGCGAATACTGAGCGATAGTAGGAAGGAGATCTGTACTGCACAGGTCACATAGTTATTCAGACGAACCTACATAAGATCGGCATTTGGATCTTCCTTTCCACAAAACTTTGGATCAGTTCATATCATAGCCAGGTTTCGTAAGGAAAATGTCCCACTGCTTGGTGTCAGATTTTATATCGAACTTAAATTATAGAGGGTATAGAATGGTAGAGAAATAAAGAATATGTGAAAACACACAAAATTCCAATATCTATTTTCTTTTTAGAATTGGCAGAGAGCGCAACTAGCAGATTACTGGCACAGGCGTATGTCCGCATGGACCGCATGGTCATGTGACGGTTCAAATCCTCTTTGCTCCACTTCAATATAACCTACTGTCCCAAAAAGTTTTTTAATTAAAAAATTGGTTAACTCTAAAATTTTTTAATTGAATGCAATTTTTTTTAATTTCAGTCGTGATTGAAATTTCTGTCATTTTCAAAAAAAAAAAAAATAATAATAATAATTTATTTAATTTAACTGCATTTGAAAAATTTTTTCAATCAATTATTTTTTTATGTGCAGTTGGTAACGCACTCGACATATTGGGGTGGGATTGTCAGTACGATTCTCACCAAAGCCGCACAATTGTGATTGAAAATTATGTAATTTTCAATTAAAGAATTAATTGATTCAATCATTTTTTAATCGAATCTTAAAAAGTTTTTAACTATAGTGCTTAAGTAAATTCAATTAAAGGCTATCTTTTGTACGGATGCCCACGTTCCTTTGCCCAAAGTACATGCTTCAAAAGGAAAATCTCTGTGTACTAAGTATAGAAATTTATTGGAATTTTCAATAATTTTTTAATTAGGCCAATTAAAAAATTAATTGAAAATTTCAATCATTTTTATATCCACCACCGAAGGATGGGAGAATATTCATTCTGTCAATTTGCAACCCATCGAAATATCCATTTCCGACCCTATAAAGTATATATATTCTTGATCGGCGTAAACATCTAAGACGATCTAGCCATGTTCGTTCGTCTGTCTGTTGAAATCACGCTAGAGTCTTAAAAATAGAGATATTGAGCTGAAACTTTGCACAGATTCTTTTTTGTTCGTAAGCAGGTTATGTTCGAAGATGGGCTATATCGGCCTATATCTTGATATAGCCCCCATATAGACCGATCCCCCTATTTAGGGTCTTAGCCCCATTAAAGCCACATTTATTATCCGGCTTTGCCAAAATTTGGAACAGTGAGTTGTGTGATACCAGTCGACATCCCTTTGCAATTTGGCCCAGATCGGTCCTATAACTGCCATATAGATCGATCTTTCGATTTAAGGTTTTGGGCCCATAAAAGGCGCATTTAAAATCCGATGACGCCGAAATTTGAGACAGTGAGTTGTGCAAGGACCTTCGACATTCTTCTTCAATTTGGCTCAGATCGGTCCATATATATTGGATATAGCTGCCATATAGACCGATCTCTCGATTTAAAATCTTGGCCCCATATAAGGCACATTTATAATCCGATTTCGCTGAAGTTGGACACAGCGACTTATGTTAAGCTTTTCGACATCCGTGCCGTATATGATTCCGGTCGGTCTATATTTGAATATGGCTACCAAAAAGACCAATACTTTGTTTTACAAAATTGAACAATGACTTGTACTTATTAGATCTCTCAATATCCGATTCGAATTTAGTCCCAATCGGACCATATTTCGATAAAGCTGCTATGGGCGCATAAAATATGCATTTTTCACCGGATTATGATGAAAGGTGGTTTACATAAATACCCGAGGTGGTGGGTATCCGAAGTTCGGCCTGGCCAAACTTAATGCCTTCTTATTTGTTTTAATAGGATCAATTAAAAAATTAATTGACAATTTTAAAATTTTAATAATTTTTTTAATTGATTATATTCAATTAAAAACAATCATTGAAAATTTTTTAAATTACTTTTTCAAAAAGGGTGATTGATATCATCATTTTCGTGATAGAAGCAGTTTTAATTAAAAAATTATTTGGATCAATTAATTTCGTGTTTTTTTATTTTTTTTTGTGCGGTTGTTAGCGCACTGTGGGATTGTTGGTTCGATTCTCACCAAAAGCCGCTACACTCAACCAAATTTGTTATTCAAAATAGCAGTTTTTGTCCGCTGAAAATGGGAAAGCAGACATTACTGCTGTTTCAGCTGTATTAACAATCATTTCGCTCAGCTAAATCAGTAAATAAAACCTGCTATTTTAAGTACAAAAATTTTATGCTGCTTTTAACAGGCAAATTACTTGTTTGATTTCTTTGGACATTTTTTTTTAGAAATTTTGTTGAAAGAGAAGATTTTAATTTGTGGAATGTTACTGTAAAGAAGCTACCTGATCCATCCGTTGGTATACATTTCGAAATGTCACTGAGGTCGCACGCATTTTTTGTTATTGCTATACTAATGTGTAGATAACTGTCATGGCCTTTTTTTTATCTAAATTTAAAGAAAAAAGATTATGGAAATTATACGTTCAGTGGAAATTATTAACATCCACTGAGACACACATTTACTTTTGTATTTGGTTTCTTCTAACAATCCTTTCATTACTAAGCAACAATAATTTTCAGCAAACAACAGACTTTTCCAACAGTTAGTCTGCTGGTCTAAAATTGCAGAACTACTGCTGTAATAGCAAAACTAACTACTAATATTCATCAGACAGTATTTGTTATTTTCAGAAAATTTTTCTATGAGCGTAGAAATATAAATTTTAATTTGCATATATATATATATATATATATATAAGTTTCCTCGGTTTGGACTACAAATTCAGAACTATGTAAATTTGTCAATTGATTTTAACATAAATTTGGCAAATATCATACCCATACGTCTCTTAACACGGTCCGCATTTTCATACATTACCCAAAATGTTGAACAATGCTTTCGTCCATGAGTAGACGTCTATTTATGGACCTAAAGGGGATCTATTTAGAAATCTATTAGGCCTAATGTGAATGTACTAAAGTATAATTCGGGATAGTTTATAAGGTTTGCGGAAATCACGATAGCATTCAAATGAACAAATCAATCAGCATAATATCGATGGAATCACTTCATATTTATAAATTTATTCTCCTATTTTATGTTTTGGGCTTCCAGATGTATATGAGACACAGTTGTACAGAAGTTTATATGTAGTGGTATTGAAAACATTGAAAACCCGTTAATCATTATCAAATATAATGGACCTAACCTAACCTAACCTACAATAGAAGGTTTTTTTATACCCTCCACCATTGAAATGGGGTAAATACTATCTTCGTCACATATATTCATTGTGTAACTCATTGAAATATTGTTCTGAGACCCTACAATGTCAGACTGTCTGTCCGTCCGTCTGTCTGTCGAAAGCACTCTTACTTTCGAAGTAGTAAAGCTAGACGCTTACAATTTTGCACAAATACTTCTTATTGATATAGGACGGTTGAGATTGTAAATGACCTTAACTACCTTAGCCTCTAGAGGGCGCAATTGTTATTGAATGTATAAAAGATTCAAACTAGTTTTTACTTGTTTTAACATAAACATTTTTGTGGTGTAGAAAGTTCAGCATTTTTCCATTTAAGCGTTATAATTGTTCTATATACTCAAAAATATTTAAAATATAACAATACATACCTTCAAATTTCAGGTTTTTCTTGGCAAAAGATATCAAATCGGAGAAACTGGTAAGTTTATATGTTTAAATAATTTATTTTGTCATAATTCACTATATAACAAAAAAACTGTAATGATTTTTATTAATGCACAACGATTTCAAAGAAGAAAAAACATTGAGGTACACGAAAATATGGTATAGAACATATATAACACCTCGAAGAAGCAGAAATATACCTTTTGAAAAGAATACCTATTGGTCTATAATCGATCTTGTTATCTACGTCTTTTAAATTTTATTCAAAACAGCATCTATATAATTAATGACCTATATCAAGCGAGTTCAACATTTATAATGTTGATCAAATAATATCACTTACTACTTATATTCATTAGAACTTATGTAATTTTTATTATACCCAGCACCGTAGGATAGGGGGTATATTCATTTAGTCATTCAGTTTGCAACACATCGAATATCAATTTCCAACCCTACAAAGTATATATATTTCATATCGTCGTAAAATTCTGAGACGATTTAACGATGTCCGTGTGTCTGTCCGTCGTCTGTTGTAATCACTCTACAGCCTTCAAAAATTGAGATATTGAGCTGAAATTTGGCACAGATACGTCCTTTTGATGCACGCTGATTAAGTTCTTGAACGGGCCAAATCGGACCATATTTGGATATATCTGCTATATAAACCGATTTTCGTATAAAGGGTCTAATGCCCATAAATGCTTTATTTTTCATCCGACTTCGCTGAAGTTTTCAACTGTGGGTAGTTTTAGGCCTTCCGATCCAAATATGGTCCATATCGGACTATATTTATATATAGCTGCCATATATACCGATCTGCCGATAAAGGGTCTGAAGCCCATTAAAGCTTTGTTTATTACCCGATTTCGCTGAAATCTGAAACAGAGGGTTATCTTAAGCCTCCTGATACCGGACCTAAATATGGATCAAATCGGACTATTGAGTAGTTTTACGCCTCGTAGTATAGGACCCAAATGGGGTTCAGATCGGACTTTATTTAGACACGCTATCCGACCCAAATATGGTAATGGAACGATATATGTGAGTAACGGACTGCATTCAGATATAGCTGTTGTATACACCGATGTGCCGATTAAGGGTCTGAAGCCCATAAAATCTCTATTTATTGCCCGATTTCGCTGAAATTTGAAACAGTAAGTAGTTTTAGGCCACCCGCTATCCAACCAAAATATGGTAAAGATTGGACTGCATTCAAATATAGCTGTTGTATAGACCGATGTGCCGATTAAGGGTCTAAATCTCATAAAAGCTTTATTTATTACCCGATTTTGTTGAAATTGGACCACTCAATATCCGCGTCGAATTTGGGTGCATAAGTTATCCAATTTTCACCGGATTGTGACGAAAGGGGGTTTTCATATATATCCGAGGTGGTGGGTATTCAAACTTCGGCCCGGCCGAACTTAATGCCTTTTTACTTGTTGATTTTATTACAATTAGTTCTATATAAGAGTAAAGATATTTTATGTTCATGTTCCAGAAGGTAAACATCTGTATACTAAATATAGAAATTAATTGGAATTTTCAAAAAATTTCAATAATTTTTTTATTAAAGTTTAGTTGAAATTTTCAACCATATAATTAGTTTTATATAAGAGTAAAGATATTTTATATTTTCTTATATATAGGCGTAAGTGTCTCAAAAACCTTTTTAAAGCATACCTAGAATGTGTTCGAAAAAAATATGTATCTGCATTTGATTGATTTCCGGCAAAGTAGAATTTACCGCAAACATTTCAGTCAATAGATTTGCTTTCAAATAGATCGGTGAAAATCTGATAGTTTTTATCAAGAAGTTAGCTGATGAACTTAACTCCTTTACAAAGATCAAACACTTTACCTTAATCTTGAAGAAATAATCCATTCATCATCGGTTAAACCAAATTTATCTGCCAGTTCAATCGATGTACTTGTGGTGGGTTCTATTCCAATCAAAATTTATCTTCCCATTACTTCGAGTACAGCATTTACGTATGTCATAGACTAGAAAAAAATTCCAAGGCAAAACGTACTGGAACAATTTTTATTACATATAATTACATATAAATATTTTCCCTTTTTAGACTGGACAGATCCGAATGCGAAGTTAAAAGAGTTCAACGACATTGATTTGGTGCTGGGCTGCCAGAAGTGACGATTAAATGTCATTTTGGCGATTTTTTGGACGTTTGACGATTATTTCTTCAAACCCCTTTAATTTTGACGATTTTTTACATTAAAAATCACTTAATTATTTACGTTATCAGATCGATATTGGAAAACTGGGTTAGGTTTTTTTGTTGCAAAATATTGTTAGTAGTACAGTCGGATTTTAAAGATTTGAGCCAAACGTAACGAAACACATGCATTGGGAAATATTACAGCTAATAGACAGGGTTGTCGAGCGTGGTTTATGTGGCAAAATTTATCATAGAGGCGTTTTCGCAATTAATACGAGTCAGAAATAACATTCCAACGCACGGCCCTTGTAGCCACCATACCTAATATGGTTGAAAAGTCTTCTAAACAAAGACGAAACACGTCCCATAGTGGTTAGTGTGTGTTGCTATCTCTGGCGATCATTGAGCTCGCCTTGAAAGAAAAACAGCCCCAAAGTCACGACCTTAATTTTCCCTCTTTTTAAGGAAATATTCTCTATGGTGAACAATTTTTTACTTGATATTAAAGAGTTTTTATCTTAAATATTAGTTTAATAAATTCTTAACTTTGCTAAGGTAAAAGGTAAAAATCGCCAGGATACGAAGCCAGGCGTTCAAAACCACTATCTCAAACTTTTTCGATATAATGATATAAATGCGTTTTCTCTGGGCCCAAGGTAATTAATCGAGAAATAGGTATATATAGCAGCTACATATATCAAAATATGGTATGATCTGGACCTACCAAACTCACTGTTTAAAATTTCACCGATATCGGGAAATAAATGGACCTTTTATGGTCTCTAGTCCCTAAATCGGGTTATTGGTATATAGATGATAGCCAGAAGTGTAAAAAGAAAAATTGGGTGAAAATACGTTATTAATGGGCTGAAAACCTTTACCCAGAGTGTGGTCTATGTGACAGATATATATAAATGTAGTCTTAATCCGGGGCTTACTGCGACACACAGTTTCAAATTTCAACGAAATTGAGTAACAAATGTGCCTTTATGGGCCCAAGAAAATTTTTTGAAAAAAAGATCGGTCTATATCGCAACTAGGTTAGGTTAAACCACCTGGCCACCGCAGTTACTAACCGCTTCACTCGGTGACATTTGGTCCATTGTGTTCATCCTAGAAAGAACAAGTATAAAAAAAATAGGAAAGAAATGAAAGCCATTAGAAAAATATGAATAGAAAATAAAAAAACGACATAAAGACCGATGAAATCTCACCGAATAGAGGGCCGCCACGTCAGCTTGCAAAATTCCAAAATAAGTCAGGAGTTCAAAGACAGTAGAAAACTCTGTGAAGAAAAGAGATATTCACCCATAATCATAGGCTTTATTCACGTTATCGCGGGGGACTGGCACAGCAGATGCTCAACTTTCTCCAATGCTTCCTCATCCCCACAGATCCTGCAGAAATACTCGTCTTTGCGAGTCCATCGCCAAGCTAGCGCCTTTATATTGCAATGGTCGGTCAGAACTCTCACCAACAATCCAAGGTCAGACTTGTTCAGCTCGAGAACAATCGATGTCCTTGTTCCAGAGAACCTCGGCCATAGGGCCTTTTCAAACCTGCAGCCTACAATGCCAGTCCGCACCGAGTTAGCACGTTCGTCATAGTAGGAACCCACTATCTCAAACAGCCAACTTAAAGGGGGTTTACCATCGTCGTCGCACTCCCAGAGTCCATCCGAGTGCCGAATCTGGCCAGCTTGTCAGCCGCTACGTTACTCACATATATCGTTCCTGACTCAATATCACATCCAAGGTCCTGACGATTGCAAAAACCTCTGTCTGAAAGATCAAGCGCCCATCAAGAGGTGTACGTGGCTCCCAAATTGTTAGGAATTCAAAAAAAACCTTTGCTTCTGTGCCCCCATTCAGCTTGGATCCTCCATTTAGACGGAGTTCTCCAACAATGGCGGGACGCCTCAGACCAAAGCTCCCTCCCCGGAATGACAACCTTCAGGTCGCCAACGAAGAAAGAACCGCTCGGCACATAGTCCGTCGCGCCGCCAATGTCAGGCTGTCCTCTCGTGCCAGTAGGCTTATGCAGAACAAACGAATGCCTGAGTTGTAGGACAGTCTTCAACGCTGTGAAAAGATCAAGTATCATATTCAGAAGAAGTATCACATTCAGCGTTGCTCTCGGAGCTCTCCTCCTCGCCCCGATATCAGCACCGCCGTAATCTGTACTTTCTTCAACATACTGCGAAGACACATTTTCTCAAGAGCCCTATGCCACACCAGGCACCTATAGTTGAGGATCGGGCGAACCACAACAGTGTAAACCCAGTGGACCGTAATCCGCCAACTCATGGCCACTGAGTAGCAACATGAGTAGAGCGTATTCAGTCCCCTTTTGACTTTCTCCTCAACGTTTCTTCTCCAGTTCAATTTCTGTTGAAGTATAACGCCCAGGTATTTAGCCTCCACAGAGAGAGGCAGCTCTAATCTATCAAGAACCGGTCCCTTGAATTCGCCATATCTCCCCTTTCTCGCGAAAATCACCTCTGTTTTCCATGCCGAGCCCATTGGCTCTCACCCATCTTCAAAGGGTTATCCGTGACAGTAGAGAGAAGGCGATCATCGGCGTCATCAGCATGGACAAACACTTTCAGTCTTTTCTCCTCGAAGGACCTTGGAATTCCATTGATAACCATGAGGCACAAGAGTGGGATGCCCTCTTTAAGGAACTTTACCACCGCATGGACAAAACAGGATCCTGTGCATAGTTTCAGCTTAATATCTTAATTTTTTAAGGTTGTAGCCTGATTAGAACAAACGCACGGACGGACATTGTTAAGTGGTCTTAGAAGTTTACACTGATGAAGAGTACACATGTATATATTTTAGAGTTGCAAAAACTAAAAAGAAACTATGTTATGTGTAAAAATTAACAAAGGTAACAATCACTCGGTCTGCCAAGTTTCGCATAGCCGTTACTGTTATGGTCAATGGCGGTCTTTAGCGTCTGCTCTTACTATCAATCGAGTTTTCTCCCCGTGTGAATTTTTCTAGTTTTGCTGTAGTACGAAATGTAATGAAAACTATTTGAAATTAGCAACTTCTTTTTGTACCATAAAAACCCAGTAAATTATATTGTTCGTGCTTTCTAAAATTTTCCACTATTCCTTTCGTTATTGTATTGCCTTCTAGCCAGCGAATGGTTCTGTGTTCAAGCGTTACAGCAGTATTTAATCTTTTTTTATTTACATTCTATGTTTCTTTTCTTCCATTCACAATGTTGAAGAAGCCATCTCTGGCTAAAACGCGGTTTCAATGGCTTTGTTTCATTTGCTTTGTCTTCCTACTAAGCGACTATCATAATTCATTTAGTTTTGGACTACGCTTGGAGTATTCTCTGTATTTGTCATAAGGCTCATTTAGCTCAACGGCTTCTTTCGTAACTTTAAAAATAGTTGTTGTAGTTTTTATTATTTAAACCATTTAAGTTTATACCAGATTATAGTGAGGGGAGATCTTAAATGATGGTTAAAATAAAAAAAAAATATTTAAAATGCTCCTTTAAAAAGAAGCTATATCGAGATATGGTCGCCACAATTCACTGTTCAAAATTTCAGCAAAACCGGGTAACAAATGAATCTTATATGTGTTCAATACCGTAAATCGCTCCGATCTGCACTATACGAGTATAGAGAAGGATGTGTAGGGGCTTAACATAGCTCGCTCAACTTAATTTCAGTAAATCGGGCAAAATATACTCTAAAAAAATTTTTGTCCTAAATTTAAGATTCAAACCAAATATTAGTAAACTTAATTTTAAGAATACCAAATTTCCAACTTTTTAAGGAAACATTGCCTTTGATGATAGATATTTTCCTTCATATTAAGAATTTTTTTTTTAAATGGTAGGCGAATAAATCCTTATCTTTGCATTTTGTTATCAAAGACAAAAATCTAAAATGAAGTTCAAAATATCATTGAAAGTTATGAAATTGACTTTGGGGCAAGACAACAGTGAAACGTAGTTAATGAGGCAAAATAGCCTTAAACATAGGAGCGTCTTTAAATGTTTAATTTTTTAAGGTTAAGATGCTAAGTTAAAAAAAAATATTTTTTCAAAAACTAATCCATAATTGGACAATTATCTATAAAGTAAAATAAGAGTGAATCAGACTTTGAGGCAAGACAGCAGTGAAACGTAGTTAACGACGCAAAATAGCTTTATAAATCGGCAATAAATAAAATGTTTTATTTTTTAAGGTTAAGATGCTAAGCTTAAAAAAATGAATTTTTCTAAAACTAAAACGTAATTGGACAATTATCTGTGAAGTAAAATAAGAGTGAATCAGCAATCAAAATTTTAAACGGATGGCCATGTTCGTTAGCAAATAGAAAATTAAATTTAAATACAGCATTTTTCTTCTAAAGTTTTGGTCCTTTGGCTTGTTTTCATTGTTAAAATCCTACGAATAAGAAAAAATCTTAAATTTAAGTCCAACTTTTTTTTCAGTGTACTTTGTTTATGGTTGAAAGATCTTCAATCGGAAGAAAAATGGTCCAATCTAAACCATACCCACTACTGGCTTAGGTGTATGTCCATAGTGCCATGGGGCGGCTTAATATCTGCACCCCCTTTTCAACCTAACCTAAACCATACCCGACAGAGATGACGAAGGGTCGATCACAGCTCACAGTATTAAATTTCAGTGTAATCGGACAATAACATTGGGAGATCGATTCATATAAGGGCTATATTAAGATATATACCGATTTTAACCTTATTCGTCACGAAATCAAGGATCTTAACACAAACCATTGTGTCAAATTTCAGAAAAATTGAATAATAAATGCAGATTTTATGAGCCTAAACCCAAAATCGGGAGATCGGTCTATATCGGGACTATATTAAAATGTAGACCAATCTGTACCATAGTCAACACGGATATCGGGGATCTTAGCAGAAGTCATTGCCTATATGGGGTCTTTATTAACATCCAGACCGATTCGGGCCATATTCGGCACGGATGGAGGGGATCTAAACACAAACCACTGTTCAGTAAAATCGGGTAATAAATACAGGTTTTATCAGATTAAGACCCCAAATCGGAAGATCGGTCTATATAGGGGCTATATCAAGATATATTCTGATATAGCCCATCTTCAAATTTAACCTATTTATGAACAAAAAAAAAAAAGAATCTGTGCCAAGTTTCATTTACAAAGACTGTAGCGTTATTTCAACAGACAGACGGACGGACATAGCTATGTTGTAGAAGATCATAGAAGAAGAAAAGAAGATGAAGAAATAAAGAGATACGCCACATAAAGGTTCAAAACAGCAGAAACGATAGAAGAAGGAAAAAAAAGAAATGTAGGGGACCAGGCGGACCAGGGAGCAAAATCTGGGCAAAATCTGATATGGATATCATTTCAGAATGACGAGAACCAGTCAGGGAAAGAGTTGTTCACCCATTATCCTGTGTCTTCTTCTCACAAATATGGGGCAATAACACAAAAGATGCTTGACGTTCATCAACTCCTGATCGCCATCACAGACTCTGCAGAAATCAGCATCTCCCCGTGTCCAATGCGACGGTTTAACAATCAGTTGGAACTCCTTTCATCGGTCCGTGGTAATGCTTTCGAAGTCCCAAGATAAGAGACATCCTGTTCCGCAAAATACTCGACCACGTAGCCTTTGCCATCCCGCAATCCATAGTGCTGTACTACACCCCACTCGCGCTGGCATCGTAGAAAGCGTATATCTCACCAAGAAGCCGCACAGGGGTAGGTTCACTGATTCCGAAGCGCGATCTGCACTTAGCAGCATTCTATTTCTGGCCAGCTCATTCCTCGCCACTCTTTGAGGGTCCGGGAATCAGCAGAGCCGGACAGCCTTCTCCCTGGTTTGAAGAAGCTCCTTGCATGTTCTAACTAGTCTCGACCTCAAATGGTCCGACGCCGGAGCCTTTAACATAAATTGTTCAACAGTTCGATTGGGCAGCCACTCCTTCATAAAAAATAGTCACCAGCCTAGTCTATATTCCATACATAAAGCTGCAATTACACGATCAGACATGTCATATGAGCTGTCACTTTCTGTCTTCAAAAGACTTGTCTTATGTAGGATTCATTGAATAAGGTTAAGCCAAGCGGTTAGCCGACATACAATTTTTTTTGGCAGTACTTGGCATTGAGGATGCCAACTTGTTCTCTTCTTACATTCATTCTATGTTTACGATTTCTCCTATTTGATGACAGCCTTCATGATAGCTAAGACCCCGGGCCTAAAGACGCTACAAATGTCCTGAAGCGTATTTCACTCCCTGATTTCAAGGAACTCAATAAAGACTCCTGTCGACATGCCTGAAACCTCATTTGATTTTGAAAGCTTCGGAGAGGTTTTTCCTATTTTAATTGAAGAACGTGTGTCAGTTAGCACCATCCTGTCTTATAAATTTTGCAGGGGTACCAAACTCAGACATGGCTTGAAACATCTTTGAACGTATAGGACTGTGGAAAGTGGCTTTATGATCGTTACACATGTTCTGCAGTGTATTCCATTCTCTGATTTCAAGAAACTCAATAAAAACTCCAGTCGTCAAGCCTGAAACCTCATTTAATTTTGAGAGGTTCGGAGAGGTTTTAACTAAATAACGTGTTAGCGTTATCCTGTCGTATAAATTTAGCAGGGATACCAAAATCAGACATGATTAAAACATCTTTAAACATATAGGGCTGTCGAAAGCGGCTTTGTAGTCCACAAGGAGATTGTAAGTGTTGTCCGGCATTAATAAGTTTAAATTATCTCTTTAGTTTAGATTTAATCTCTCACACAAAACCCTCGCAAGGGTTTTGTTTGAGATAGAAAAGAATGTGCTTAGTCATAGCACATTCATGTGTTGGACATATTCATGTGTTGGATAAAATCGAATAGAACTAGTAAAAAAATATGCCGTGTGCGAACGGGCACTCTTTAATGTCTTTGAAATTTGTAATGTTTAGAGCTGAGGTGTTAGCGAGATGTTGTGCAAAATTTCAAGACCTTTTGGCAGCCCCCTAAAGTTGGTCACCTCGGTATTTCGAAAATTTGTTGGGACTGCCAAATTTTCGTTTGTGGTCCGATTTCCCAATTTTTTCCTTTTGGATAGTGCTGAAAAATGCCTACAAAAAAGTGCGCTTGAGGTCTACAATATCTCCCCTGATTTCGTGAATATTCCTATTTTAAATTTTTTTTCTTTGCAATTTTGAATGAGACCTGCTTCAAATTAGATAATTTTTATCGAAAAATTGGAAAAACCCCTCAAATTCCAAAGCCCGGATCCCCCATTTAGGCACATGCTTTTTTACTCCATATGTCACCTAAACTTTAGCACCCAGCAATATTTGTAGCCTCCACAGCAAATGTACTAAAAAATGCCGATTTGGACACCACCTTTGCCCGAAATGGGTATCTTGGGTATTTCTGCGAAAATGTTCGGACTGTATTTATTTTTAAGGACACTTTTATCTGCAAAATTCGTTTTTCGTTTTTTCCTTAAAATTTTTTCAATTTGAATTTTCGTTTTCGGAAATATGCCACTTTTCCCTTATTTTCGAAATACGGAAGTTACCAAATTTAGGGCCTGCCAAAAGGCGCCCGGACAACCTAGGGCCTTGAAATTTTGCACAAGATCTCGCTAACAGCTCTAACCATTCCAAATTCCAAAGAGATATCTCTACCTGTTCTCACACAGCATATTTTTTTTTACAAGTTTTTTCGGTTCTATACCACTGCGCGCTATTTTGTCTTTTTGTATGTGTGGGACATGCTATGAGTGCGTTCCAACATTGGGTGTGCGTTCTTCTAGCCAGGTTGTTCGGAAGAGCGAATGCATACGTTCAGCGTTCAACCCATCGGCAATAATTACAATTTTAAACTTCATACGGACTTCTTAATACCTCGATTTGCTCACATTCAAGTCTCGTAATTGTTTCTATTCTTCCCGCAATATGGGCGTTTCTCCTCTTCCCTTTTCTCACCCTTTTTAAGTGACAGTCTGAGACTCGTTTACACGTTTTTATACCCACCACCGAAGGATGGGGGTATATTCATTTTGTCATTCCGTTCGAAACACATCGAAATATCCATTTCCGATCCTATAAAGTATATATATTCTTGATCGTCGTAAAAATCTGAGACGATTTAGCCAAGTTCGTTCGTCTTTCTGTTGAAATCAAAAAAGCTTGAACTTTGCACAGATTCCTTTTTTTTTTTGTCCATAAGCAGGTCAAGTACGATGATGGGCTTTATCGGATTATATCTTGATATACCCCCATAAAGACCGATCCACCGATTTAAGGTCTTAGGCCCATAAAAAGCCACATTTATTATCCGATTTTGCTGAAATTTGGGATAGTGAGTTGTGTTAGGCCACTCGACATCCTCCTTCAATTTGGCCTAGATCGGTCTAGATTAGGATATAGCTGTCATGTAGACCGATCTCTCGATTTAATGTTTTGGGGCCATAAAAGACGAATTTTTGTCAGGTTTCTCTGAAATTTGGAAGTGAGCTGCATTAGGTCCCTCGCCATGTTTATGCAATTTGACCCAGATCAGTTCAGATTAGGATATAGCTGCCATATAGGCCGATCTTTCAATTTATGGTTTTGGACCCATAAAAGGCGCTTTTATTGTCCGATGTTGCCGAAATTTGGGACAGTGAGCTGTGCTAGGGCCTTCGACATCCCTCTTCAATTTGGCCCAGATCGGTCCAGATTTCGATATAGCTGCCATATAGACCAATCTCTCGATTTAAAGTCTTGGCCTCCTATTCGATTTCGCTGAAATTTGACACAGTGACTTATGTAAGGCTTTTCGACATCCGTCGTATATGGTTCAGATCGGTCTATATTTGGATACAGCTACCAAAAAAAAACAATATTTTGTTCTACAAAATTTAACAATGGCTTGTACTTATTAGACCACTCAATGTTCTTGTCGAATTTGGTCCAAATCGGACCATATTTCGATATAGCAGCTATTGGGGCATAAATCATGCATTTTTCACCGGATTATGACAAAAGTTGGCATACATATATACCCGAGGTGGTGTGTATCTAAAGTTCGGTCCGGCCGAATTTAACGCCTTTTTTACTTCAATTTTTTTCATTGCGATATCACAGGAAGAGGAGAAGAAATATGTCCACTAGTCCCTACCGTTGAACTATCCACATCGTTTTAAAAAGTCCAACGAATGTTCACATCGTCTAATTAAGACAAGTTCTCAAAGAAATGAGAACCTGGGATATTTCTTTGGCCTGTCACCCACAACAGGAGGATTTTGAACTATTCAGCCATCTCGTTGAGAGATCTGCGACAGTCGAGAAAACATTTCATCTCCCGATGGCATCGCCGCAATTGCAACCCATTGCTCATTGTGTGCACTCTGAATAACTAGGACTGGTCATATCGAGAAGGTTACCCGACCACTGTAGTGTGAATGTTTTCTTCAAGCATTTGAGCCAGTCGAGTGGTGCATGCCTTTGGCATTTATTGCCATTATCCAGCCTGCTTACAGTATCAGCTCGTACAGTTCCCACTATGCTTAGGGGTGTATTTACCTTTGCTGCAAATAGGTAATAATCGAAATCGATACATATTCGGTCCTGGTATATAGCGCTCTTCTAACATTGTCTTATATTACAACATGATATATTTGTTGATCGGGGTGCAACCTTGTAACCTTTAATACTTTCAAAAACTTTTTATTTTGAATGTTGTCTTGCATTGAAATATGACGTCGTAAATGTACCAATTTTAATTTCCAACATTTTCATACTACCTCTCTGCAATAGTTGTGAATTGACAATGTGTAGCGCAGAACTAGGTTTTGTTACTTTTCAAAACGCAATGATGTCGGCGTCACAGTGTGATGACCCCAGTGAGACGGATATATGCCGTGGAATAAGTTGTATTTGCCATTTAATGTCTAAACGAAAAGCCAAACAAGCAAACCATCGATTTCGTTCAACCATTGATCCATTCAGCATGTTTCGAATGCTCACACTAGCATTTTTGCGCTCCATGGGCAAGAAAGCCAGCAAAGAAACAGAAGAGAAATTTCAAAGACACACTGACTGACTGAGTGCCTGCTTGCCATACGCCTTCTTGGGCCAGCCATGCATGCTACGTCATCATTTAATAGTTTCAGTAGTTCCTCTTTGTGTTCTTAATCCGCTGTTGTCATTCAATCTCTTTGTTTTTCCGTTTACTTTAGTGTGTTGTTCATGACTGTTTCTTTGTCTATTCTATTAATTCGGTGTTTTTTTCATTAATTTTCTTCAATTAGCCAAGACTTGGTTGGTAACATAAAATTGTGGACAAATATTTGCTTATCTTGTGGCCTACATTAGACACTTACTTTGTGGGAACTTTTTTGTGTGTAAATTTTGAGTTCCCTTCGTTTGAATCCTACTTTGTAAGGTACTCGAAAAAGTTTAAGAGGGCTTTTAATGGCATGCCTTTACATTCTATATATCAAAGAAAGACTGACATACTTTAAAAAAAAAGTTTATTAATAAGAAAATCAATTGAACAGTCACATCCCAGCTAACAAAATTTTCCGATATCGCATCCGATGTCTTACCGACATCGTAACTGAAAACAAGAGAAGTGTTTGTTATGTTGTCAGAACGACAGGGCTGAGGGAAATCTGATATATTTACCGCCATATCGTACCGATGTCGGTGCGTCGTATCGGATTGGGACCGAATTCGTAGTCGATTTCGGGTAAATTTCGGATGATTTCATTATGAATGTCTTACAAAATGCGGACGATTTTGCCGACAAATCGGTCCGATTTTGTACCGATTTCTTCACGAATGTCTTACACCGGATCAAACAAGAATTCCAAGGCAGCAGTTAACGGCACCACACGCAATTCCAAAAAAAATAAAAATAAAAAATTCCCCCTCCACCACTCGTGTATATTGCACACACGTTGTAACGAAATGTTGCTATGCAAAAATAAAAATTAACCACACAAAACATTCCTCCGACACGCCGTACAGAAATCGTTACGATTTCGTTCTTAAATGTCAGAACAACAAAAAACTCCCTCAGGCTTGCCGAACCGATTCTTTCCGGATTTGACAAGAATAGTGCGACTATGTGCAGACATGTCGGACGTCAGACAAAGCCCGATCATATTGTTAGCTGGGATATTACAGATTTGTCCTAGTGCTACCCATACAAGGATGGATTTCAATTTTGTTCCAAAAAAGCACTAGGGCATATGAGATGCTAAATATTGTATCAATTTTATATTTAACCCTTTTAACATCCCAATAAAAATGAAGCTGTATAAGCCTTGGATCAGTTTGGCTCAATTACACATAAGCTTCTGGAAAGTACGGTATCTTTGGGTTTAATAGTATGGCATACTGCATAAAATAGATTGTTTTGTAGAGTTGTGAAGATGTGCATCAATAGAGCAATCCCTTGGATATGTACTCTTACTATGATCAACATTAGTTGCTGAAAAGAATAGTGTCTTTGGAACCTTTGTAATGGCATATGAATGGAAATTCCCGAAATAAGAGCTGTTTTTAAAAATATTTTTTAATCTACAAAATTTGGTCAATATGACACAAAACTAAAATACTAAAATTCCAAATATTACTCGAGAGATACAACCTGTTTTAATAAAAAGAAAGAGGAAGAGATAATTGACTATTACTTAAGAGAGCACATTGCTCTTATTCAAATTATTTCATGCAAAACTATATGGCCTGGTGTACTTGGCTACACCCTAAAGAAGCTTTTCAAAAATTAGTATTTGGAAAATTGTCAGCGGTGGTTATTCCCTCCTAATGCTGGCGATATATGTAAATTTATAAACGATGTCAGTCCCAAACAGGTGCCATATTCCCTCGGCACGCCGATCAGAATCCGTTATAAAAAGGAGGTCCCTTTTAGTGAGCATAGACTTGAATTCTCAAAATATGTGAGAAGTTCCTAATTAAACGAATGGAATGTTCGCAGGCGAATTTGCATTTAAATATTATAAATCCACACATTTTGTGCGTAGACTCATAGAAATTTGTTAGTAAGAATAGCAAAAATGTTTGCTGAAGAAGTCCGCTGAAATTGGGACAGCAGTAATTTGTTGCTAAAACAGCAAATATTTACTGCTGTTTTCAAATTCTGAAAAGTAAATAAAGCTAAAAAATGTCATAAATATCTCAAACATTTTTATATTCCATCTAATTTTTCAATTTTACACATGACTTAAATTTTTTTTAAATTTTTAACAATTTACTAAGTTTTGATCGAATTTAAATATAAAATAACTACTATTTTTTAATATATGCTTTTGAACAAAAAAATGAACGACCAAAATTTAAAATTTTTTCACGAATATATAACAAATGTCTTAATTGTTGTTTCGAAGTTCAAAAATTTTGAATGGATTTATTAAAAAGTTCAAAATTTTTAATTTATTATCAGCAGACACTGTTTTCTGATATCAGCAGACTAATTTTTCTGGGTGTGCTCTACTTTCAATGAACTTTTATTTGGATACCAAATTGTCTGTATTGGCCAACATGTTCTTTGCGGGAGTTAAATGGGGGCGGGGTGGTCCCACACACACTTAGTCCCGAAGTAGGGTGCAAATTGCTCGTTCTCTTCTCTTAAATGTCTTTCAGTTGAGTCCCATATTACCCTAGTTAGACTACTTTCCCGTTTGGGATACTTTTGGGCGAAGGAGTTTTTTTTTGTGGGTGGTGTGGACACCCTAAGACTTTTTGCTTAATTTTGATATCACAATCCTAATCTACTTACAATACTTTTAATTTCAGTCCCATATTATCCCCATCAGTCTTCTTGCCCATTTGCAGAGTTTTTGAGGTCGGGCGTCTGTCCTGAGTTTTGGCCCAAAATTTCGATGTATGTTTCGTGCTCTAATACCAAAATACCTTTAATTTAAATTTCACATTGTCCCGATTGGACAACGTTTCAGTTTGTTTGGTGTTTTAAGGGTAAGGATAGGGTCGGCCCCTCCCGATATCAAACAAGTAAGGACGGGCTAAAGTCTGGCAATGCCGACCTTTTGATACCCTACACTACATTGAGAATACAAACTTAGTCGTCGACAATTTTTTTAATTGGAAACTTCTACCATACTTCGTACATATTGTGGGAGTCATGGGATGTGGGATGATGTCGCTGAGCAAACTTTAAAAAAGATCGTTTGATAAATGCGCTTGCAAAGGGTGTACAGTTGAACATCGATTATCAGGGCCTCTGTTAATCAGTATACCGTGCTTTTGATTTTGAACCTCTATTAATTAATATTAATCAATAATTCTCCCTCTATTAACCGTGCTTTTCTCTATTATCCGTGCACCACACACATGATTGTTTGATGTAAAATTCTGGGATTCCCCTATTTTTTTGTTTAAGGCATATATTAAACCATATTCAGTCGCTAATTGAAAATTGACCGGTCAAGGTGTTTATTCGATAATGGCTCCAACAACAAAGGAGAAAAAAGAGCACTTAAAGCTTTTTCAATTTAGGAAAAATTAAAACTGATTAAAGATCACAGTAAAAATATGTCCATTGGTTTGTTATCACAAATATGTGTTATGTGTTGACAAACTGTACGCGGTTTAATAAAAAAGGAAACAATTTAAAAATATGCCTCTAGAAGTTAATCTATGGATGGTTAGAAAAAAAGACATGCACTAAAAAACCAAAAATCCAAAAGTTGATTTTGCAACATACAAATGGATTCGTCAAGAAAAATTCATGGGAACCCCAATTTCATTTGGGTTAACTCAAATTTAACAATTTTATGGCCTGAGATAAAATTAGATAGTGAATTTTAGGTGAAAGATAACTGAAAAGGTGAATAATTTGAACGAAAAACTAATACAAAAATATGAATCAGCGACTCTGTTTGGGCGTAGCGTTATTTTGCCCTAAACATTTTCACCCAAAACGACAAATGTCATATCGCCCAAACGATGCCAATGTTACTTGTTTTTGCACACATTTGGGCGATATAGCCGACTTTTGAGCACAATGACATTTTATGAAAATGATTTTGGACCTTTAATGAAAATAGTTTTGAAATATTACCCTAGCAAACAAAAAACAAGTAAAAGGGTGTTAAAATCGGTCGGTCCGAATCTTGGGAACCGACCACCATAGATTCTGCTAAAATATGAGAGCCATATCTGGTTATAGACCGATTTGGACCGCACTTTGCACAATTGTTGAGAGTCATAACAGAACACTATGTGCAAAATTTCAGCCAAATCGGACAAAAATTGCAGCTTCCAGAGGCTCAAGAAATCAAATCGGGAGATCAGTTTATATGGGAGTTATATCAGGTAAACGACCGATTCAGACTGTAGTTGACACATTTATTGAAAATCATAACAGAACACTATGTGCAAAATTTCAGATGAAAATTGAGGCTTCCAGGTGGTCAAGAAGTCAAATCGGGAGATCTGTTTATATCGAAGCTATATCAGGTTCTCGAACGATTTGGACGGTACTTGGCACAGTTGTTAGAAATGATACCAAAACACTACGTGCAAAATTTCACCCAAATTGGTTTATATGGGAGCTATATCGAAATCTGAACCGATATGGCCCATTTGCAATCCCCAAACACCTATCTGTTCAAAATTTCAAGCAGCTATCTTTAGGCGTTCAACCGCTATCGTGATTTCGACAGACGGACGGACATGGCTAGATCGATTAATCAATATCTCGAGGTGTTACAAACGGAATGACCAGATTAGTTTATCCCCATCCTATGGTGGTGGGTATAATTATTAATGTCATAAGTCCCAATGCCATAAAACCCATATTTGGGCCATATGGCACATTTTCTAAAAATCCTAAAATAACATAAAATTCTGAACCTGGCTGAAGGCCGTTTAATTTCCCTCTATTAAGAATGCAAAAGTCATTTTTATTTAAAAAAATTTTTGACATTGTTTTACTTTCTGACGTATGAGGGAGGAGAAAATCTTGCTCCGATCCGTAGGACCGATAGCTGCGTGAACATTAGGACATTGGCTACTAAAAGGGGCCAATAACTCGGCTTGTCATATCGAATATCGCAGACACTCAGTATTTAAGCAAGAGCCGATGCCGCCCCGCCTCTCACTCAGACTCTCCTCTTGATACCGCTGATTATCCACTACTCCGTATACGTAGCTTTCCACACTCCGCAACTTGTGGTCGTGCCCGGTAGCAATCAGCTTCCCATGATAATGATGAATAGCGCACAAATCGAAGTTCAGAGTTACAAAAAGACTGGTGCTCAAAGTTATTCCATGCCGCGCACCTATCCGGTTTCGACTGTTGGTGTTTCGAACGGACTGTTAGTATTGCAATCGAAAAGGCGACGAGCTTAGTACACATTCCCCCCATTATTCTTAGCCTGCTCTTTAATAATGGGCTGTTGAGTTGTTTCAAGGTGTCAACATTTATAAACTTTTTGCTGGCTCAAAATTGTCGTTAACTCCTGTTGTTCTCATCATTGCCACAGTGGGTGCAAAACTATATAATCTGAAATTTGTCTGTCTCTCTCAAGGATTTAACATTATAGTGATGCAAAAACCATGAATTGTTCACAATTAAGAGTCTTTTGTCGTATTGCACCATCGCACAGTGGATAGGAAAGAGATAATGGAAATGAGTCTGCCATTTATAAACGGATAAAGATATCTTGACGAAATTTCAAATGGGCTCATTGGTATATTAACGAAAATGTATTATCAAATTGGAGGTTTCACCTTTGCGTTTTGAGAACTCGATGGTATTTCCAGTATTTTCCCTTAACAAATGCCTCTATTCTATTCCACATAACTCCTAGAGTCAACACAAATCATAGAAATTGCAATTACATCTGCATTAAGCCTTCTCTACAGTACAAAAAGCTAAATTGAAGGTTTTTGATCAAATTTTCTTTACAGAGACGAAACAATGAAATAACGTTTTTTGAAAATGTCTATTCTATTGTTATTCAAAGCAGTAAAAAACTTGAAACTCGGTCCGGAAATCCCTTCGAAAACAACAAAATAAGACCAGCATCTGCCAAAATTTCAAAAACAAATTTTGTAAGTCGAATATCTTGGACACTATAAAATATATTTAACACATAAAATAGTTTTTTTTTTGTACGATTAAAATTTGTTCAGACATCTTTATCCGTTCAAAAATGGTACACTTGTTTCCACTAATTTGTTTCCTATCCCACTGTGCAACGTCGCATACATTCACGACAATATGCCTTACTAATAGTACCACCATCTAGTAGAAAGTCATTACGCACAATGCCACGATAATTGAAGAAAACAGTGAGCAAACCGTGACATTTTATCAAATTTGGAGCACATTTTAGGCCTTTGTTCTCCAAATCCCTCTCATTGGGATGAGATGATTCAACCATTATGATACTTTAACGCAAATCGGGATCGTCGTAAACGTTCTTCAGCACTCACCGCCACTTGGTTCATTATGAAAATTTCCGAAAGAAATTTATGTTTAGAAAATATGGACGGAGAAAAGTCGAAAAGCTTTTTGAGATATTCTAGGACGAACATCGGACATTGGGATGAGAAAAAAATTTAGTGAAAAAAACTGTCATAAGTAACGTATAGAAAAGTTTTTACGAATTTTTAAATGTGTTAATTTAAATTTTTCTTTCGAGATGAGCTAAATGATCGGAAATTTTATAGGAAAATGAAAGCCAGGGGAGATACTCCCCATCAGCTATGATTTTTTTAAATTGGTTATAGCTGAAGTGTTAACCAGATTAAACCCAAGATTCCCAAATGAAAAATAATGGACGACCCCCGGCGAGCTTCTGAGAATCTTTTAGCAAAAGTGATCATATAATCATAATATTAGGGTTAAAAAGCTTGAACAATAATAATAAAATATCCTCCACTGTGCGAAACATACTGCGTGCATAAATGTTTGTATTTTTATAATCGATACTTTGTTGCAGTCACAAATTCCATTGCGAACAAGACAAATAAATACGACCATATGAAATAAAATGTGAAATATTTTAGTTTTGTTTTTTGCCTCCATATTTGTAAAGGAGTTAAAAATGACTGCCTCACAAAAACAAAACTAAAACTGAAATTTTGATGAGTGGATATTATTTTTAGTGCATTCACATTCGCACTCGAAAAAAACTCGCAAACCCATTGCGATGATATTGTTATGTTGCCGCTATGGCCAAACTATAAGGTGGGGTACTGTGCAAATGTTAATACTTTGATAAAAGTTATTTTCCAAACGGCTGAAGATACGTCTCGTTTAGCAAAAATTACTTGTATGCCATAAAAAATTCTTTTTTTATTTCTAATTAAACTTATAGTAAATATACAATATTTAAGGGAATAGATTTAGCTACTGTACAAATTTAAATGTCCCATTGTAGTCTATTTAGAGGTATGTATGTAGCACTTGGTTAACCAAAATGTTTTGGTTATCCTATAGGGTATTGATCTACGACCCTTTAAACAGGAATGATATCGATAGGTTTTTTTTTTATACGCACCACCATGGGATGGGGTTTTACTAATCTAGACATTTCGTTTGTAACACCTCGAAATATTGATCAGAGACTCTGTAAAGTTTATATATTTTTGATCGCGTTGACAATCTGAGTCCATTTAGCCATTCCCGTCCGACCGTCTGTCGAAATTGCGTTAGCGGTTGAACGAATAAACATAACCGATTGAAATTTTGCACAGAGACTTCTTGTTAATTTAGGTCGCTGGGGACTGCGAAAGGGCAATATCGGTTCAGATTTGAATATAGCCTTCATATAAACCGATCCCCAGATTTGAAGCCGCAATTGTTATTCGTTTGGATGACATTTCTCACGAAATATTTTTTATACCTTTTAACATCCGTATCAAGTTTGATCCAAATCGGTCTATAAACTGGTATACCTGCTATATAAACCGATCTCTCGATTTTACTTCTTGAGCGCCTTGAAGCCGCAATTGTTAACCGATATGCATGAAATTTCGCTCACAGTGTTCTGTTATGACTTTCATCTACCGTGGCAATCATGGTCTGTATTGGTGTATGACCTGATATAGATCACATTTTTCGATTTGACAACTTGAGCCCATAAAAGCCGCGATGAGTATCCGATTGGCTGTAGAACCTGATATAGATTCCATATAAAGCGATCACCCGATTTGGCTTCTGGAGCCCCTAGAAGTAGCAATTATAGTCCTATTGGGCTGAAATTTTATTACTTCCAACAGTTGTGACAAGTTTAGTCTACTAGTAAATCGGTTGATAATTTTAATTTTTCCTGATTTGGTAGAAATTTTTAATAGAATCTTGGAAACCCGTAATGGGTTTACGGCCCCGCCGAAATTTTTATTTACGTGTTTTTACTTACTTATCCACAAGTTAATGAAGTGCGAACACATTCTATACCAGGTTTTTTTTTAATTTAGAATTTTGAACTTGGAAGATTTTCTTGAGCAAATTTTTGCATTATCAGCGATAGCCAGATGATGCTTATACCTAGTCACAGACGTAATGTACGTAACATCCGGCACATTTTGGTAGGCCTGGATCTTTAGCAATAGCTTTAGCGGAGGTGTTGACTGGACAGCTTCTGACTGAGGAATGATTTTTTTTCGGATCGGCAGCACTGGTTGTAATTGTATTCAAACGCTATCTGTGAAAGTGAAAAGTGTTCAGTATATTCTGCCATTTAATTATTGAGAAACTCGGAAACGAGCGATGAATGCAAATCGTTGAAATTTATTTTCAAAATTGCTGCTCTGTGGGTGACAAATGTCCATTGATTGTTACAACTTTTTTATGGTCCTCATAGTCGACCTAGTGAATCAACAAGCATAAAAGAGGACATCGATGGCATTGGCGAAATTTTGTAAACACTCCAAATTTTGTAAAGTTATCTGAATTTGCCATGAAAATTCCATTAAAGAATAGGGGGTACTTTTCTCATATCAACAAGTGCAGTCCGATTAAAGTTTTAGCTCAATGATAAGGGGCCTGCTTTTTTATGCCGAGTCCGAACGGCATGCCGAATAGCGATAACAATTGGTAGAAAAGATTTAACATGGCATGTTACCTCACAAATTGAGCCAGCATTGCATTTTGCATTTAATTGGCTATGACATTGGTCCCCTTAACCGAACGTATCATATCGTTCCAAGCGCCACGATCTTCTGCGCTCCTTCTATAATCTCTGACACCAAGTTTTGAGGTGTCTCTCATTATTTGATCTTTCCACTCATACTACCGTGTTGGTATATGGTTGCGAGACATGGATACATGTGAAAGCGGGCGAGGCAGTGCTAGGAGTGTTTGAGAGAAAAATTATTCGTGAACCACGACTTCGTAGGAACCACGAACTGTATGAGCTGTATGACGATGTTAGCATAGTTAAACGTATCAAACTACAACGGTTGCGTTGGATAGGCCATGTTGTCAGAATGAATGATAAAACTCCAGCGAATAAGTCTTTTGAAGGCGATCACGATGGTACACGCAAACCGGGCGGCCCAGAGTCCGATGGAAAGAAGTAGCCAGCATTAGTAACAGAATAACCACCGCTGACAATTATTCTGATGGCATTGGTCCCCTTAACCGAATTTGTCTGATGTTAACGCCGGGATTTGAACTCAAGCATTCGGCGTCATATGCGGACATGCAAACCTCTGCGCCACGGTGGCCTCCAGTTTTCTCTGACCATTTGAAAATAATTTACTTTTTCCTCTTTCTCCTAATCCTATTGGTTTCATAGATCTGGCAACCATTCTAATATTTACAAAAATAAGCAACCTGCTAAGATTGTGCAATCAAATTCAATATTTTGTTTAACTTAAAAGCCGCAACTAAATAAACAAACCATAACAGTTGCCCCATCTTATAAACATTTTAGCATTTAACTCATTTTAATGGAACTCTTTACTTTCGCGATAAAATAAAATATTACTAACAGAGGAGGCTAAATTGGCCGGAATTGTTAATGCCACTGTAATAAAATGAGTTAATATGACATTAATATGCCCCAAATTTAATTTAAAAATAACATCATAAACCCATCAACTACTTTACTCGTATAACGATCCAGGCAACGTTTCCACCGCATATAATTTGAATGAAGAACGTTCATGTGTTTATGGTAACCTAAGAATGTCTAGTATCTCTTCTTAGGGTAATTATTTATTGAGGTGAGAAAATTTCAAAATTTTCCTATTGGCACATTTGAGTAAATATGAATTCCAATGAGCAACCATCTGATGTTATGTGTAAACAAGTAAAAGCGCATTAAGTTCCACCGGGCCCAATCCTATATACCCTCCACCATGAATTGCATGTGAAAAATTCTTTGAAAGACTTTTCAAATATATAAGAACTATATCAAGTTATAGACCGATATGAACCGTTTTTGTGATGGCTGTTGGATGTAATAGAAAAATACCACTTTTAGACTCAGGAAGTCAAATTAGGAAATGGATTTATATGACAGCTATATTAGGCCATAACCCGATTTAGTCCATACTTAACACAGTGAAAGTCAAAACAAAACGCTAAGTGCAAAATTTTAGACAATTCGGATAAGAATTGGTCTCTCCAGAGACGTAGAAAGTCAAATTGGGAGAACAGTTTATATGGCAGCTATATATCAGATTATGGACTCAGTTAGACCATACTTGCCACAATTCTTGAAGGCCATACCGAACACGTGCAAAATTTCAACCAAGTCGGATAAGAATTGCGCACTGTAGCAACTCAAGAAGTCTAATCGGGAGATCGACTTTTATGACAGCTAGATCAGGCTATGACTTAAACCATACTTGGCATAGTTGTTAGAAGTCATACTTGCACTTGCAAAATTTCAATCAAATCGGATGGTAATTGTGCTTTCTAGAGGCTCAAGAAGTCAAATCTAAAGATGGGTTTATATGGGAGCTATATCGGGTTATAGACCGATTAAACGACACTTAGCACAGTTGTTGGAACCAACCAGCCAAATCGGATAAGAATTGCGCCCTCTAGAAGTTGCAATCGAAGCCGAACTACAGTTCAATTCATCATAAAACGGTTCAAAACAGAGGGATTTTCTTCACATCCCTAAGTCCAAAACGGCAAATAACAATATATTTACCTTCACCAATGAGCAGAATATTATACGTCACGCCAAAAAGGCAAAATTTTTAAGTGCGCATAGTTTGCCACTCTGTAAGGAAAAGCCCGACATTGGTGAAGATTTTTATTTTTATCAATATAATCCCAAGGTTGCTACATAATTTTACCTGCGTCATGGCTAACATACCATATCTTGCAAGGAAGATTTGAAGAGAACTTCTTTATTGATCGAATGAGTAAAAATTGAACCCAGATTTTGCGTAAAACTCGTTAAAAGTATGTCAAACAACTTTTGCATATTCTTGATCAGCGTAAAAATCTAAGACGATGTAGCCATGTCCGTCCCTCTGTCTGTTGAAATCACGCTACAGTCTTAAAAAATAGAGATATTGAGCTGAAACTTCGCACAGATTCTTTTTTAAGCAGATTAAGTTCGAAGATGGGCTATAGCGGACTATATCTTGATATAGCCCCCATATAGACCGATCCGCCGATTTGGGGTCTTAGGCCCATAAAAGCCACATTTATTATCCGATTTTGCTGAAATTTGGGACAGTGAGTTGTGTTAGGCCAGTTAACATCCTTCTTCAATTTGGCCCAGATCGGTCCAGATTTGGATATAGCTACCATATAGACCAACCTCTCGATTTAAGGTCTTGGGCCTATAAAAAGCTCATTTCTTGTCCGGTTTTGCCAAAATTTGGGACAGTGGGTTATGTTAGGCCACTCAACATCCTTCTCAAATTTAGCCCAGATCACTGTCCCAAATTTAGCCAAAATTTGGGACAGTGAGTTAAGGTGGTCCCCTCGACATCTTCCTGGAATATGACACAGATAGATCCTGATTTGGATATAGCTGCCATATAGATCGATCTCTCGATCTAAGGTTTTTGGACCTATTTATTTGGCGCATTTATTGTCCGATTTCGCCGAAATTTAGGACAGTGAGTTGTGTAAGGCTCTTCAACATTCTTCTTTAATTTGGCCCGGATCGGGTAAGATTTGGATATAGCTGCCATATAGACCGATCTCTCGACTTAAAGTCATGGCCCCATACAAGGCCCATTTATAATCCGATTTCGCTGAAATTTGCAGAGACTTATGTTGGGCTTTTTGACATCGTGTCGTTTATGGTTCAGATCGGTTTATATTTGGATATAGCTACCAAAAAGACCATTATTTTGTTGTACAAAATCGAACAATGACATTGTTTTTGAAAATATTGATTTTTCAAAGATATAAGAGAAAGAAAAATATTTTTTCTTCCTATGGTATGTCATGTGCTTTTCACAAATCGCTTTGTACTCTATGTCCCTAATCTGGTTCATGTTCAAGTGCTCCCGTAGTTCTATACTATCCGTAATGATATCTGTTGATTGATTGGTTAGATTTTCTCGTCAGCACCACTGTGATTTATATAAGATAGACTTGTTAATTGTAGTATTTGTATATGAGCATTTTGTATATGGCTGTTCTATAAAGCCAAATACCAAAAGCTATCCGCTGTAAGCCAGTATTCTGAGCAATATTTTCTCGAACAATCCTTAACCTTATTGCGGTTGCTATACTCCTACATACCCCTTCCCATATGAAAAAATAAAATATTGAAAAAAAAATTAAAATTATAAAATTCATTTTCTATAAATAACTGTAGTGATATAAAAAATCATACATATTTTTTATATCACTACAACTACTGTCGACTAGTGCTGTTTTTTTTGTCTGCTGTTATCAGTATCCAATGCTTTGAATTGAGCCTGAGAAAATCGCATAATTGTAAGACCATCCATATAAAAATTCATTCATAAATCTTTGTAGTATTCTCGTATGCGATAACTTCATTGAGAAGATGTGCTCCATTTACCACGGAGACAATAAAAAACGTCGAATAGATGTTTATGTTGTTAGAATGTTTATGCTCTTTTTGCTATTGTTGTTGTTTTGAAAATGCAATTATGGCATTTTTATTTTAATCAGCGGATGTTTGAAACTGCTCGGTACCGTATTATGCAACACTAAACTAATTTGATTGTTTTAATGACCTCCACCACAATATGGTCTGATGGTCTTTCAAACTTTGGTCTTTGCGCAACCGAGGACGAACAAAAGTATGTTCAGTGTCATCAAGATGTTCTTCATTCTTGTACAGGCAAAGAGGAATGAACGAACGTCATTTTTGAATCTAGTCAAATCCCAAGGTAATTTACCGCTTTTCCTGTCCTGATGCTTATGTCGTGGCAACAGGTGACAAAATTAGTAAACATTGATATTTCGGACTCGAAATGAGTTCGAGCCAGGGACAGAATTTTAAATATACAATATGGTGTTGATCCTTTCAGTATAACCGGAGGAAATAGTAACTATATTCGGGCAGATCCCAGAAACAGTTTGGTTAGGTTCAAAAGAGGGTGCAGATATTAATCTGCCCCCTAATAAGTAATCTCGAAAAAGAAAATCTAAGTTAGGTGTTCCGTGCTACTTAAAAAATCCTTATTGACCATGCCACGCCCCTAAGTTGGTTCATGTCTGGTATTGTGTCCCCACCTAAGTGCCGGTATCTGTTAGACGCAAAAGCTGGGCAAATACAAAGGAAATTCTCCAACGTCTCACCATCTATCACTTGCCGCACCAATTTTACATAAGTGCGCTCGTAGTCCTATGTGCCCGTTATGATACCAATAGCTATACTGACCTCCTTCTTAATTCCTTTCAGTAATAGTCCCGCCTTCTCACGACGTGGACCCCCCCATGGAATTTACGCCGTCCTACCGACCGTTTCGCTGTTCCACAGGGTTGCATGCGCATTCATCGCTCACTCCCTTAATTCGGACTGCGTCGATCAGAAAGGCTTCGGGTTAGCCAAATTTATTGACGGCAGTCCTCTGGCCTTCACCGTTAAATCGTCTGCCCTTTCGATCCCCTTAAGTCCGTTATGGCCCGGCACCCAAACGATGCGGATTTTGCCATCCTCAGAGAAGGCGTTAATCTCCTTCTTATACTCCAAGACTGTTCGTGACCTTACCGTCCTGGTTCTTATTGACCTTATGGCAATTTTACTGCCGGTAAATATGTTGGCACTCGACGTCCTCGCGTTAGCATCACACCACCTCCCGCATTCCGTGATCGCCCGGATCTCCGCCTGTAGGACCGTATTATGGTCAGGTCAGGTCGCACTGACCTCAAGTATCGTCTCAGGTATCCGATCGGAAACCCCTATCCTTCATTCCAGGATTTCTTTCTATCGTCGCCTCAATTATACCGTGATGGTATGAGCTGCTCCCATCCTCAATTCATTCTCCCATATCCTTAAGTCTCATAGCCGCAGTGGCCGCCTCATATTTAATCTGTATATCAATGGGTCGGATATCTAGAATAGTCTCCAGTGCCCTAGTGGGCGTGGTCCTCATCGCCCCGCCTATGCCAAGACAACATGTTCTCTGAACTTGTTGTATGGTCCTAACATTACACTTTTTCTCCACAACAGTCCACCAAACTACTGAGGCGTAAGTAAGTATTAGTTTAATCACGCTTCTGTAGAGCCAGTGAACTATCCTCGGATTCAGTCCACATTTTGAACCAACCGCCCGTCTAAATAGTGCCCAACATCTATGAGCCTTCTCAGTACGCTCCTGAATGTGCCACTTGCAATTAAGTTTCCTATCCGAGATCACTCCTAAGTATTTGATCTTGTCAGAGGTCGAAATTCTTTTATCTGGCGCCTTAGATTGGCCCACCTTCGTCTTCTCTGGGTCAACATTGAGATCCCTGGGCCTAGCGCAGTCATATGCCATATGCAAGATCCTTTCGGCCCTTCTGCATAGCTTGTTCGGATCCTTACCCCTAAGAAGTATTATAACATTGTCTGCATAGACGAGTTCATATCCCTCTTCAGTCACCATTCGGAATAGGTTATTTATGGTTGTCACCCAAAGGAGTGGCGATAAAATGCCCCCTTGTGGCGCGCCCTTTGCCACTTTCTCCCTAATATTTATGTCATGGGACCCACAATTTATCGGTCCACCCGATACTGGTCTAAGGATTGGATCAATGTGTCGCTCCGCATATTATTTAACGCCCCCTCGATGTCAATGCAAACCGCCAAAGTGTACGTCCTGGCATCGAAGGATTCTTCTATTTTATGCACAACCTCGTACAGGACAGTCTCCACCGATCTTCCCATGACATATGCATGCTGTTTGTATTTACGCAGTTCGCTGGATGTCCTACTCTTTATCATGGCATCCACAATGCGTTTCATGGTTTTGAGTAGAAGGGACGTATGGCTTATAAGCCTGTAGACCTTTGGTGTCGCATAAGTGTCGGGCTTGGCTATAAACACTACCCTTGCTTCCTGCCAGGTATCGGACTATATGCAAGTCCTCGGCGCGCTGGGAAAATTTTGGCCAGACGAGGCGCCAGATAGTCAGCCTCATTTTGTAGTAACACCGGAAATATTCCATGTGGTCCGGTAGACTAAAATGTTTGGAAACTCCGCAAGGCTTCCTTGACCATAAATTCCGTAATTATAAACCTTCGATCAACCTCACTATTCCAAGATTCCGATGTCACCACGAGTCCCGTCGTATTCTATGGAAAATGCGTTTTTATTTAATGTACTGTTATATAACACCAAAACAATAAAATTTAATGTCTTTTTAAACTATTTAATTAATTTTTGCATCAAAATTGCGATATAACTTTTTGATTTTTGTCAATCGACGCCACCTCTGTGCGAATCGACGGATTCTCATGTCGCGAGGGGAATTCGCCGCTTGTGACTCTGTAATTGCATTCTTTCTTCTGTCAGTTATCAGCTGTTACTTTTAGCTTGCTTTAGAAAAAAAGTGCAAAAAAGTATATTTGATTAAAGTTCATTCTAAGATTTATTAAAAATGCATTTACTTTCTTTTAAAAAATCCGCTATTACTTTTTGGGCAACCCAATAGTTCAGTCTTGTGTGCGGTTAACTCTAGTCCGTATTCGCATAGCCAACTCTAGTCCGTGTTCGTATAGATCATGACCTGTGTAAGCCTCTGTTGTGCAACTTCCTAGTTCCCCGCCGGTATGACTGCCGCAATCTCGTCTGCGTAGCCTACGAGGAAGGTCTCGTCAGACAATTCCATCCTTAAGCTGTCATCGTAGCCAATGTTCTACAGGTCAAACTCCAGGATGGACCCCTGAGCTGCTCCTGACGTTATCTGTAATTTCTTTGTTCCAGAACTCACGCCGTAGACTAACGTTCTATATCTAAGGTAGCTTTTGGTCGTAGGTCGTCTATCACGTCTTTCCACCTAAAGCAGAGTATTCTGTTCAGTCTTTCGAGCGGAATGCTGTCAAACTCCATATAAAAAAAACGTCGGCGAAACGTTGGCGAAAAATAAGCGGAAAAGTAGAACACTCCTTTAAGTGAGGAAAATGGCGAAAACAATTCAAGTGGCAAACCATGAAAGCCTACATCATTTTTGTTTGTTTTGTTGGTTTGTTATTCTTTATTTATTTGCGAAAAAAGAAATTAAATAGAGAAAACAATAACTTCGGATAAAAAACGTGTTTTAATATAGAAATAAAAACATATGATTTCCGTCAAATATCGCTCGCGAAACAATTGAAAATTTACGTGGTTATTTCAAAAGAAAAATAAAATACCAACCCTAAGACTGGTAAAAGCGTTCTCACATCCGGGGTAGCCAAAAGTATGATCGATCTGCTCGCCGACAACATCTTGCTGATTAGCTATGGTAATTACCTTACAAGTGACGCCGGCACTGGAAGGGGAAAACAAGTGCCGAAATTGTTTGTAAAAATAATTTTGAGCTGTTTTATTTTGCAAGGGCACGGATTTGCTTGCTGATGGATAAATAAACAGTTTTGGCTAAATAATAGGTTATTTTTTTAGAGCTATACCAAAATTTTTCAAAAAAAAAAAAAATAATAATAATAAAATTCAGAAAAATTCATGAAATCTTTATTTGAACCGATCGTACGGTCCATATAATTTAATGCTTGAAGATTATTTCATGCAAATGTTGACCGTGACTACCCCTCAAATAGTCCATCCACTGAGTCCTATTTTGGCATACACTTTCCAACATTTCGGCCGTTATCTCACGAATAAATGCTTCAATGTGTCTATTCAATGCGTTAATTGAAGCGACCTTGTCTGTACAGATATGAGCTTTAACATTGCCCCACAAAAAATAGTTTAAAGGCGTCAAATCGCACGATCTAGGCAGACAATTGACCGGTCCCGTACGTGACATATGTTCACCAAACTCGCCTCTCAATAAGTCCATGGTTACGCGTGCTATGTGGCATGTGGCACCGTCTTGTTGAAACCACAAATCATGCAAGTCAAGCTCTTGCATTTTGGACAAACAAAAGTTCACAGTAACATTACGATTACTGTGACTTTTCTGGATGCATGGTAGCTCTTGCAATACTTCTGGGTACTCTTCACTCCAAAATCGACAATTTTGCTTATTTAAGTACTCATTGATGGAATGGAAAAAGCGCTCGATGAACTTTCATCGCATTTTGATAATAAAATTCAATAAGCGTAAAATTCAGAGCGTTGAATCAATGCGATGCGTTCTTCCTCTTTACTTTACTTTTACTTTTATTTAATTGGCTATGACAGAACATTTGTTCCACTAGCCGAACGTAAAATAGCGTTCCAAGCGCCTCGATCTTCTGCGCTCATTCTAAAATCTCTGACACCAAGTTTCGAGGTGTCTCCCACCACTTGATCTTTGCATCGGGCTTTTGGTCTTCCCGGTTTGCGTATACTACCGTGTTTGCCTTCAAAAGACTTCTTTGCTGGAGCTTCTTCATCCATTCTGACAACATGACCTAGCCAATGCAGCCGCTGTATTTTGATGCGTGTAACTATGCTATCGTCGTCATACAGCTCGTGGTTCATACGTCGTCTATATTCTCCATTAAGGCAAACTGGTCTATATATTTTACGAAGAATCTTTCTCTCAAATACTCCAAGCACTACCTCATCTGCTTTCACAAGTACCTATGCTTCAGAACTATATAACAACCCGGGTAGTATCAGTGTCTTGTATAGTGTAATCTTCGTCTGTCGAGAGTTGGCCTTGTTTCTAAACTGCTTACTTAGTCCAAAGTAGCATCTGTTTGCCAGTATTATTCTTCGCTTAATCTCAAAACCGGTGTCATTCGTTTCGGTTACGACGGTGCCGAGGTAGATAAAGTTTCTGACTATTTCAAAGTTGTGATTCCCAACTTTCTCCATTTTTTTATCTGCTCGGTTGTACAAGGCGTTTTGGGAGTTGAAACTATCCATTTCTTCTTCTTCCATATTCTCAGCATGTTATCTGTGTCAGTTACCAGATTTCCTTTTTTGTCTCTGTAGGAGGATGTGCCTGCCCCTAAGCCATCGGTTTGATGTTTAATTCTTGGATAGAATCTTCTTTTACTATTTGTAATTCAGTTTGAATGATTACACCATGTGTTATTTATTTAACACTTACTTACCAACAATCCCATTAAAAATAACCAATACGACTAACTGGTTAGTTAGCATTTTCTCCAAACAAAATAAGCGAGAAAACTCGCTAATTGGGTACATAAAAGTTAACTCTAACAAAAATTAATGAAATCTCGTTCTGAGACGTCTATTAACTTAAAACATTTGGCAATATTAATACACGAGCCTTAAGCCACGTTGGGTATTGTGGGAAAATATTTTGCCAATTTGATTGTAGCGCTCTGTAAGATATGAATAACTACGAAATAAGGTCAGACGTTACAGAGACACGTTCAATAGATTTCTTCGTCAAACAGACAGAAACATAGATAAAACACCACCCCAAAATCAACATTTAGAAATACCAATAATTTCTAATGATATCTTGTGCAAAAACCACTCCATGCTCTTAAATAAACAACAGCCAGTTTTCAGGATTTAACTGTAAACGGAGCCTTGTCTTTTCTAATTGTCCTTTGTAATGATGTTCATCGTCTAACGCTCACATACATATTGGTTGTATGCGGTAGTACGTACTGAAATGTCTAATAACTTTGCATTAATGCCTCATGGAGGGTTTCTTTCGAGGACATCTGTTGATTTGTTATTATTTTCCTTTCAACGCAGCTACTGAGGTTAGGCTCAAACCAAAAGCAGACAGGGAGCAAGGACCTATGCCGCAAGACGTTGCAAGACTGGAAAGACAACAACACCTGCCTTTCTAGGCTATCTCCTTTGCTGTGCTGCTTTCTGTGGAAAACTATGATTTGGGCGATGCCACCACCATGGCAAGGATCATGAGCAGCAACAACTGAAATAATAATTGCTCCTTGCGATGCCTTCAACCCTGTTGCTGCATAGTGAGCAAATGTATGCACATTGTGCCTTGTGTTTTTTTTTTATTGTAATTTTACAACATCTGCTGTTGGCTCAGCAGTAAGTCTTTGATCCTCATTAATGATCCTTTTTGGAGATATTGTGTATCCTTAGATCATATTGGCTGGCGAATAACGACTTGATGAGGAGCATGGGCTATGACAACCATGCTGTTCTCTAATTAATTGGGTTTCAACAACCAGTTCATGTTTTAGAGAAAATCTTAAGACAAAATCTAATGATTTTTTTTGAGCAACAGGTGATTTGCCTATTAGAGTCTTAGTGGCTTTAAAATAATATATCTATTTTTTTGTACATTTGTGATGTCTAGTGCGAAAGACATTATTCATATAAACAATATACGTATGCAAATAAAAATGGTATTCTAACTAATGTAATCAAAAAGGTATTTAATACAACGCAATCATAAATGGCATTTCATAGAATGCAATGCAATGCATGACAGCTGTTTCAATAAACATTTCGCTCTGCTATTTTATCCAACAAGTCTGCTGTTTTAACAAACAATGCGCATAATATCGCATTTAAAATGTACAAATACCGAAAATAAGACATCAAGAACTGAGTATGAAATCAATTTTTTCAGTGTACAATTATTTATTTACATATTCGCATGAAATTTGTTTATAAGTGTCTTAACATTGTTGCTCAAAAATCATTTTTCATTGTTATCAGTGCACGCGATATTATAGGCGGTGGGCTCCCCCAAAGTCTATCTAAAAATAAAAATCGAAATACGTATCGTACATGATCGATTTAAATTTCACACTCCAGAACAAATACTTATTTATATTTTATTAAACATTCACATTGAGTGATTCATCCGCATTTTTTATGTCGTTCTTTTTTTCGTTTTGTTTGTTTTCGTAAAGGAAGTCATAAATCAAAATAGCTTGACATGCGTCATTTCGCTTCACTTCGATTTAATTAATACCACCGCCACAATGACATTTTATGAGCACAAACAATCGAGCATACCGATGCTGCTGAGAGAATTTGCATGACATTTCAAGACATAACAATTCCCTCCCCACGAAGATATATTTGTTGTCCAACTCTGGGGAAATTTATGAAAAACATATGGGATCTAAATGCTGATCTATGGTTATATGTAAAGAAATGTTTCAAGGATTTTTGCTGAGCTGAGAAACTCTTTAAAATCTTTACAATTTAAGTGTGGTCAAGCATAGATTAAATTTCCTATAATTTCGTTTCAAGCATCAATTCAATAGTGAACCAGTAAGAAAAGGCAAAAGTCGGGCGGAGCCGACTATATAATATCCTACACCTGCCCTACAATAATAAATTTGGTCAATATATATGTATATGAGAGCTATTTCTAAATCTGAACCGACTTTTAAACAGATCGTTTAAAAATTGTTGTAATTACGGCCATATAAGTGCAAATACGGCGATATATATGTATGGGTGCTACATCCAAATTTGAACCGATTTTGATGAATTCTCGCTGAAATGTTAAGATCAGTAACAAAACAATCCGTGCCAAATTTTGTGCAGATCGGTTACAAATTGTGTTTAATACAGCCTTATAAGTGTAACTCGGGCGAAACATATATATGGGAGCTATATCCAAAGCTGAACCGACTTTTTAGAAATATTACAGATATCTTAAGATCAATAGCAAAACATTCCGTGAAAAATGTTGTGCAGATCGGTTGAAAATTGTAGTTACTACGGCCATTTAAGTACAAATCGGGTGATACATATATATTGGAGCTATATCAAAATCTGAACTGATTTTAGTGAAATCTCTCAGATATGTTAAGATCAGTAGCAAAACAATCCGTGCCAAATTTTGTGCAGATCGGTTGAAAGTTGTAGTTTGTACGGCCATTTAAGTGCAAATCAGGCGATATATATATAGGAGCTATATCTAAATCTGAACCGATTTTGATGAAATTTTGCAGATATGTTAAAATTAGTAACGAAACAGTTCGTTCCAAATTTTGTGCAGATCGGTTGACAATTTCAGCTAGTACTTCCATTTAAGTGCAAATCGGGCGATACATATATATGGGAGCTATATTTAAATCTGAACCAATTTTGATGAAATTTTGCAGATATATTAAAATCAGTAACAAAACAGTTCGTTCCAAATTTTGTGCAGATATGTTGAAAATTTTAGCTACTACGGCCGTTTAAGCGCAAATCGGGCGATAAATATATAGAGAGCTATATCTAAATCTGAACCGATTTTGATGACATTTTGCAGATATGTTAAAATTAGTAACGAAACAGCCCGTGCCAAATTTTGTGCAGATCGGTTGACAATTTTAGCTACTACATCCATTTAAGTGCAAATCGGGTGATACATATATATGGGAGCTATATCTAAATCTGAACCGATTTTTACCAAAATCAATAGCGTTCGTCCTCAGATATGTTAAGATCAGTAGCAAAACAATCCGTGCCAAATTTTGTGCAGATCGGTTGAAAGTTGTAGTTTGTACGGCCATTTAAGTGCAAATCAGGCGATATATATATAGGAGCTATATCTAAATCTGAACCGATTTTGATGAAATTTTGCAGATATGTTAAAATTAGTAACGAAACAGTTCGTTCCAAATTTTGTGCAGATCGGTTGACAATTTCAACTAGTACTTCCATTTAAGTGCAAATCGGGCGATACATATATATGGGAGCTATATTTAAATCTGAACCAATTTTGATGAAATTTTGCAGATATATTAAAATCAGTAACAAAACAGTTCGTTCCAAATTTTGTGCAGATATGTTGAAAATTTTAGCTACTACGGCCGTTTAAGCGCAAATCGGGCGATAAATATATAGAGAGCTATATCTAAATCTGAACCGATTTTGATGACATTTTGCAGATATGTTAAAATTAGTAACGAAACAGCCCGTGCCAAATTTTGTGCAGATCGGTTGACAATTTTAGCTACTACATCCATTTAAGTGCAAATCGGGTGATACATATATATGGGAGCTATATCTAAATCTGAACCGATTTTTACCAAAATCAATAGCGTTCGTCCTTGGGCCACAAAAGTGATATGTGGAAAATTTCGTGATGATTGGACAATAAATACGACCTGCACTTTGAATACAAGAATACATGGACTCACAGATGGACAGACGGACGGATGGACAGACGGACATGGCTTAATCGAATCAGAAAGTGATTTTGAGTCGATCGGTACACTTATCAATGGGTCTAGCTCTTCTCCTTCTTAGCGTTGCAAACAAATGCACAAACTTATAATACCCTGCACCACAGTGGTAGTGTAGGGTATAAAAATATCTTGTACAGCCAAATCATGTACATACTACAATTGAATATATCCTTTTTAAATAATAGTAAAGCTTGGCCAATATTTTTCGTCCCCAAGCTTAAAATGAAATCGTTTGTCAGAGAATGTAAGACCCAATCATTTAATTCATTCTATATTTTTAACCCACCACAATAGGGTGAAGGAAGACATTTCTTTTGTGTAAACCATTTCCAACAAATTGAAATATTGCAAACAAATGCACAAACTTATAATACCCTGCACCACAGTGGTGGTGTAGGGTATAAAAATATCTTATACAGCCAAATCATGTACATACTACAATTGAATATATCCTTTTTAAATAATAGTAAAGCTTGGCCAATATTTTTCGTCCCCAAGCTTAAAATGAAATCGTTTGTCAGAGAATGTAATACCAAATCATTTAATTCATTCTATATTTTTAACCCACCACAATAGGGTGAAGGAAGACATTTCTTTTGTGTAAACCATTTCCAACAAATTGGAATATTAATTTCGAACACTCAATCGAAGTTTTTATTCAAAAAAAAAAATGTTTGCTAAAACAGCAGTTTTTGTCTGCTGAAAATGGGATTACGGTGTTTCAGCAAACATAGGGCTGCTTTCTTACTGCTATTTCAACTAACAAAATTTGCTGTTTTAAATTCACAAGTCTGCCAAAAAAAATTTTTATGCTACTTTTTATGGTTGCCTGTTACTTGTTTTGATAACTTTAGGCATTTTTAGTTTTTTTTTTTTAGAAATTTTGTTGGAAGCGATGATTTTAATTTGTGGAATATTACTATATAGAAGCTACCTGATCCATCCATTGGTATACATTTCGAAATGCGGCTGGGCTAGCTCGAATTTTTTATTATTGCTCTGCTAATGTACACATGACTGGCATGACCCTTTGTATCTGAATTTAAAGAAAAAAGTTTATGGAAAGAACGTACACATTCAGTGCTGATTATAAACATCCTCTGAGATACACATTTACATATGTGTTCTATTTTTATATCTAGGATACGGGATATATTCATTTAGTCATTCCGTTTGCAACACATCGAAAGCTTAAAATGAAATCGTCCCTACAAAGTATATATATTTCGGATCGTCGTAAAATTCTAAGTCGATTTAAGGATGTCCGTGTGTATGTCCGTTCGTCTGTAGTAATCACTCTACAGCCTTCAAAAATTGAGATATTGAGCAGAAATTTGGCACAAATACGTCTTTTTGATGCACGCTGGTTAAGTTCTTGAACGGGCCAAAACGGACCATATTTGGATATAGCTGCTATATAGACCGATTTTCCGATAAAGGTTCTAATGCCCACAAAAGCTTTATTTTTCATCCGATTTTGCTGAAACAGTGAGTAGTTTAAGGCTTCCCGACATCTGGCCCAAATATGGTTCAGATCGAACTATATTTATATATAGCTGCCATATAGAACAATTTGCCGATAAAGAATCTGATGCTGATATATCTGTCATATAGACCGATCTGTCGGTAAAAGGTCTGAAGCCCATAAAAGCTTTATTTTTTATACGATTATGCTGAAATTTGAAATAGTGAGTTGTTTTTAGCCTCCACACATCCGCCCCAAATATGGGTCAGATCCTACTATATAGATAAAGCTTTCATATAGACCGATCTTCCAATTTGGGGTCCTAATCCCATAAAAAGCTGATTTATTGTCTGAAAAAGTTACTTGTATATGAGTTCTCGGGATGATTATTATATCCTTGTTTAATTGGGTCCACATCGGCCAAGATTTGGTAAAGGGTGCCATATAGAAAGAACTCTCGATTTAAAGTCTTGGCCCTATAAAAAGCGCATTTATTTTCCGATGTCGTTAAAATTTGACTCAGTGACCTATATTAGGCTTTTCGACATCCGTGTCCTTTATGGTTCAGATCGGTTTGAATATATCTGCCAAAAAGGCCAATATTTTGGTCTACAAAATTGAACGGTGACTTATATTTATTAGACCACTCAATCTCCGTGCCGAATTTGGGTGCATAAGTTATCCAATATTCACCGGATTGTGACGAAAGGGGATTTACATATATACCCGAGGTGGTGGGTATCCAATGTTCGGCCCGGCCGAACTTAATCTCTTTTTACTTGTTTCTTCCTGCATCCCCTTCATAATCAAGCAGCAATCATTTTCTACAAACAACAGACTTTCCAGCAGTAATGCTGCCACTCTGAAATTGCAGTTCTACTAATGAAATAGATACCAGTACTACTGCTACAATAGCCGCAAAAATAAGTACAAATATTCAGCAGACAGTATTTGCTATTTTCATCAAACTTTTCTCTATGAGTAAACCCTTTAAAAAAATACCCAAAAACTGAAATGAAGTGTTATCTATTCAAACGACCACATTTTTCTTGTATGCAAATATTTTTAATTGATTCAAATTACATACATGTGTGAAAATAATTTAAATTTTAGAATCTTTTCACTTATGCTCTGAGTTGATCAAAAAAACGAGTTGCAAGCTCGACGAATGTAATCTGCCAGTATTTTAGCGCATTTCCTTACTATGGCTTTCTTTAGCGCATCCACTGTACATACCTTGCTATCTAAATTGGCTCGAATAGAAAAATCCATTGGATGGGCATCTGGCGAATTGGACAGCCACTGTTTGGACAAAATGAAGTGCGGAACTTTATTTTTAGGCGATGGAGACGATTGCAGTTCGAAGAAGATTGCAGAAGGTATCGGCGAGTACAGCTGGCTATACCTTTACTTGATATGATCTCCCCATAGGATTTTCGTCGTCCTACCGACCATTTCGCTGTTCCACAGTGTTACATGGGCATTTGTTACCATATCATCACAACATTTTCCACACATCACATTTTTAGCCCAAAGACGAACGCTAAAAAATGGCAACCGGGGTCATAGATTAGGTTATAGTTTGCATCAAATACATTTTGACGTTATGTTTAGTTCATATGTATTGCAAAACCTTTTGTTCTATTTTAATTTTCGGAATGACAGATTGATTGAATGATCATCATGCTTCTTAGAGCTTTATGATAACCTTAAGCTGCATTGCAAATTTTTCCTGGTGCACATTTGGATGCAGTTATCCCTTGCTGTAGATGAGCTGGTGCAAAAGTCACATCGCAATTTTAACAGGCGCCAACAATTGAATTAACCCAATTTCAAAATGGGAATCTTTGGAGTACGTTTCGATTGCCCAAGCGAATACTTATTGGATGCAACAAAGTAAACAGTGACAGCAAATCATTTCAGCATAAAAAATAATACGATTAAAATAAGTGCCATGCACATTGGCTCGATTTTAGGTCATTCGGTCAAGAGGCTTTCAAACATTACAATATTTCTTTTATTTTTCATACTTGCTTTTATTCTGCTACAGTTCTCCCAGTGGCTAGTTGTGAAGTTGCCTAATGCATTCATTCTTGCAATGGATTTTTTTAATAATGCACCACTGTGTGACACATATTTTTATTTGTCATTATTTGACATTTGTCAATGTGCTCTTTTCCTTAGACATATTTGCAATTAAATGTACTAATTGAGATGAAAAATTACAAAAAAACAACTCGTTCATTTTCACCATGCATAGGAATAAGGCCACAGAATAAATGAACGGAGAAATATATAAAGATGAAAGTAAGCCAAATGTAGAACATTGTTTGTTAGAGATTCCATCAAAATATAAGACCATACTTTGCATACATACATACGTATTTAATGTCATAACATAAAATTATATGCCAAAGATCGTCAAAAAACAGCCGTTGAACCAAAGAACATTGATGCCTTAAGGAACTAATGCAAAATCGTCATGTGCCATACCGTGCGAAACAGGCATCCTTGGACATTTCTCCCATCGGCATACATTCGGTATTGCATGACCACTTGGACGTAAAAAAGGTTTGTTCTCGTTGGATGCCATACAATTTGACAATAGCTCATAAAACGATGAGTTGATGGGTCATCCGCCGTACAGCCCCGACCAATGATTTCTTTTTATTCCCGTACAAGAAACGCTCAACTATTTTCGTCGCCAGAAGATGCTTTTGAATCGTTCGATAACCATATTTGGAGGTGTCTCAATCGAGGTGGAAAAAGTGCTTCGACAATTGGTTAGAGCGCATGCAAAAGTGAATTAATCAAGCTGGAGAAAGATAAATATTCGCATTTTCATTATTAGGCCAGAAATATATATAGCAGCCCTCTTAACACAGCGTCTATAGCCGCCGCTGCTTGACTAAGAGAATGCTCCCTTTTCCTCACGGCACACAATGGGATAGAATAAAAAAAAAATGGTAAAAAATCTGCAGAATGAGAATGACAAGGGATATCTCTTTGAAATTTTAAATGATTAGAGTTGAGGTGTTAGCAAGATCATATGCAAAATTGTAAAGCTCTAGGTGGTCCATGCGGCTCTTGCCAGGTCTTTAAATTTGGTCATCTTGTCATTTCGATAACTTGTTCGGGTTGCCTAATCTTCATTTGTGGTCCGATTTTACCCTATAAATACGCTTTAGATCTACAATATCTATTTTGATCTCAGGGATTTTTAACTTTAAAATATTTTTGGAATTACGGCCGAAATAGGCTTTGTATTTTGCGATTTAAGAAGGCATTTGATGTATTATTTGGATTGGTGACAAAATTAACAATAATATTGCCCTTAATATTACCAACCTCCGAGCTAAAATTTATACAGTTTAGAAGTCAAGAAATGCTAAAAAAATATTTTTTTGGAACTTTTGATCCGAAAAAGTATGTTGATGGGTTAGTGTCTATTGAAAAAGTTCCTTAGGTTAAGTTAGGTTAGGTTGAAAAGATGGTGCAGATATTAATCCGCCCCATGCCACTATGAACATTCACCTAAGCTAGTAATCGGCTTGTTTTGCGCTCTAAAAACTATAAAGTAACCTCTAAAAAGAAAATTTTAAGTTAGGAATTCCGTGCTACTAATTGTTTTCAATACCACTCCCCTAAGTTGGTTCATGTCTGATATTGTGTCTCCACCTAAGTACCGGTATCTGTTGTACGCGAAAGCCGAGCAATGTCAAAGGAAATGCTCCAACGTCTCATCATCTTCTCCACATGCCCTACACATGATTTCACTTGCCGCACCGATTTTACATAAGTGAGCTCGTAGTCCTATGTGTCCCGTTATGATACCAATAGCTATAATGACCTCCTTCTTACTACCTTTCAGTAATAGCCTCGTCTTCTCACGATCTGGATCCACCCATATGATTTTCGCCCTCCTACCGTCCGTTTCGCTGTTCCACAATGTTACATGCGCATTCATCGCCCACTCCCTTAACTCGGACTGCGTCGACCCGAAAGGCTTCGGGTTAACCTAGTTTATTGACGGCAGTCTGGCCTTCACCACCAAATCGTCTGCCCTTTCATTTCCCTTTACTCCGTTATGGCCCGGCACCCAAACGATGCGGATTTTCCTATCCCCAGAGAAGGCGTTAATCTCCTTCTTACATTGCAAGATTGTTCGTGGCTTTACCGTCCTGGTTGTTATTGCCCTTACGGCAATTTTACTGTTGGTAAAGATGTTCACAATCGACGTCCTCGCGTTTGCACCACACCACTTCACGCATTCCGTGATCGGCCGGATCTCGGCCTGCAGGACCCTATTATGGTCAGGCAGTCTAAAACAGATCTCAGTCCCTGGGTTCTCAATGTAGACCCCAGGCCCACTCTTTCTCCTAGCTTTGATCCATCCGTGTAACATGATCTTCCAGATGGCAATACTAGGATTCCGTCAATCCAAGACTGTGCCGATGGTAGCAGTGCCTCGCACTCGACTTCAAGGTTCATCTCAGGTATCCGATCAGAAACCTCTTCCCTTCCTTCCAGGTTTATTATCATCGCCTCGATTATACCGCGATGGTATGAGCTGCTCCCATCCTCAATCCATTCTCTCATCGCCTTAAGTCTCATAGCCGCAGTGACTGCCGCACACTTAATCTGTATGTCAATGGGTCCACTAGGGCACTGCAGTCTATTCTAGATTAGTCTCCAGTGCCCTAGTGGGCGTGATCTTCATCGCTCCGCCTATGCCAAGACAACATGTTCTCTGAACCTGCTGTATGTTCCTTATATACAATAACTTTTTCTTTTTGTTCTATTGTTGTTGTAGCAGTGTGTTGTACACTGAGACGGCAGCCCTTGCCGATGAAGGACTTCATCTGTTCTGTAAAGAGGACATATTGAAGATGTGTTTAACGTAAAATTTTAATTACATATGCCAACTAAACGGTTGTTATATGTACTATAAAGTAGAATCATTTTTATAAACGTTTATCTGGAAAACTCAAATTTTGGAAATTGACCACAAATACAGATTTGCCAGCACGAACAAGTTTTCGAAATGCCGACGTGAGTAATTTTAGGAGCCTGGCAAGAGGCGCCCGGACAACCTAGGGCCTCGATCTCTTTCACACCTCAGCTCTAATCATTTTAAATTTGCCGTTCTTAAACCGCAATTTTTTTACCAGTTTCTTTATACCTACCACCATGGGATGGGTGGTATCTAGTCATTCCGTTTGTAAGCCTCAAAATATTGATCTGCGATCCCATAAAGTATATATATTATTGATCATCTTGGCATTCTAAGTCGATTTTGCCATGTATGTCCGTCCTCGTGTCCTTCCATCTGTGGCAACACTATAGAGGTCAAACGCGTAGAGCTAGCTGTACGAAATCTTGTACAGATACTACTTACTGATGTAAGTCGTTGCAAATGGGCCATATCGGTTCAGATTTGAATATAGACCCCATATAAAGTGATCCTTCGATTTGACGCCTTGAGCTCCTAGAAGCTGCATTTATTAACCGATTGGGTTAGAATTTTGCACAAAGTGTTCCATTACGACTTACAACAATCAAGTCGGGGATGGTCTGAATCGGTCTTCAAGATGATATAGCTCCCATATAAACCGATCTCCAGATTTGACATGTTGAGCCCCTAAAAGCCACAGTTTTTATCCGATTGAGCTGAACGTAGTGTTCTGTTACAACTTCCAACAATCGTGTTACGTACGGTCCAAATCCTTTGTGCAAACTTTTGGCAAAATCCGTGGTGGTTGACCCGGCTGAACTTAGCACGCTTTAACTTTTTCTATTCTATCCCACAGTGCGGCAGTGGTCTCAGTAATTTGTGTAACCACAATGTCCAGAGGTGTCATCCTCAATGCGGCTGTGATGCACAAACAAGCCATCGTTTGGATCCGGCTGAGCGTTGAACGCCATGGGGACTTTTGAAGCGCCGTCCACCAGGCTACAACGCCATATAGTATTATAGATCTTACAATTACAGTATACAGCTATTACCCCCTAAAGTCAAGAAGTCATACCATATTCCTTGGCAGCGGGAAATACTTTTATATAGCCGACAAGGTCATGAAGAGCTGTTTCTTAAGATAAGGCCTTCTTATAGGTGTGCAGTTGTCGGATCAGGCGACCTTCAGGAATCTTTCATCTAAGGGTTGGTATTCTATTCTGCTTTCGGAATAGCCGCTGAAATTTTTAATTATTTCGCGATGCGTTTTTTAGCCAATGTTTCGCCGACGTTTTTTTATATATAGAGTTTGACAGCATTCCGCTCAAAATACTGAACAGAATACTCAGCTGAAAGTAGGTGTCTTCCAACCTCTATGGAGGTTAAGCTTAAGGACAACAGAGCAAAAAAATGGCAATCTTTTGCTTTCGTGTGGTACGGTTTTCCTACTTTTCAAATGAAAATGAATCTTGTTTCCCTTCAGGGACCGGTGATACATTATCAGACACTGGTGATTTACATTTATCTAAACTTTTTATCGACCAAAGAATTCTTGACTTGGACACAATATCCTCAACAATCCCCAACAAATTCATATCTGTGAAAATGTCTTCTACCACGCGCCACGTTGTTCGTGGGAGAGTCTTCCGGGAAATGTGTATCCATGAGTAGTCTTAGTATTTCTTTATTAGAAATTGTCCATGCGTTCTGATGTTTGAAAGTACCCTAATTAGTGTGGAGGATCGCATCTTCTGTAGCTAAGACACCTTAGATGTGTCATACATGGAACTGTATTCCATTCCATTCCAGGAGTTATTCTGAGCATTTTATTACTTTCATACAACTGTTTCTCTATTAGTTACTTTAAAGTTGCATCTTGAAGTAGACTCAATCAGCCCATTTATTTCCATTGTTTCATCATAATAGCGACAGACCAAAGCCTCTGGTAAAAATCGAAACCATACCCCTATACGGATATTCAGAGCTCCGTATTTACATAGAAGACGGCACACTCAGAATGTGGTAACTCGAAGAGGACTTTATCTTTTTATATCTATTTTTTATGACATTTATGATTAACTCTTGTTATTGCCAGTTATCTGTATATTGTAAAATAATTGTGTGTGGCTTACAATTCAGAGTTGTTATATTCTTAAATGCTGCCTTTCGGAGACTTTCTAACAAAAATGTACCCACTAAGATGTCCAAATGGAAATGCAAAACAATTGTTTACTTTTTTTTTGAGACCAATGACCAGACTATAAACAGACGGATGAGCCGTCAGACGGACGGCTGGATAAGTGTTGTAAAACGTTGTTGCAACTTACGATGAGTTGGCCAAAACTGCAACAAAAAATATGGCTGGAAATATTTTCAACATAAGTGTAGATGTTATCCCTCTTAATGGTGTATGGTGTTTGTTCGTTTTTTTTCTTATTCCTCTATTTTTTGTTAGTTTCCAGACATTGCATTGCAAATCCAGTTTGTGGATCGCATTTTGGTCTTTTCTTTGCTGAATTCATTTTGCAAAGTAAGCGTGAAGTTAGTGTCTGGCGATGATGCTGCAAAGAAATTGACAAAGTAATTTTATGCGATTGCATTCTTCACATATCACTCTGGGTTGCCTATTTCATAGGGATTGGCTTAATTATACATTTTTAGTTTTTGTTGATGAAGATATAATGCAACAGTTAATGGTTTTGCAGCATTATCGTTATGGGGGCTGGGCAAGAAAATTTACCTTGTTTTAGAGATAAAATAAGCTGAAGGAGAAATAATTAATAAAGATTGTTGAAGTAGGGAGTTAAAATTATGAAAATAAATACAATTTAATATTTAATAAATTATAAGTAAAAAGTCGGCTTTAATATATTAATGAGTGATTCTGTATTATTGGACTAAATTCCTAATTTTAATTCATTTAAAATCTCTGTTCTTGTGTTTGAGTAAAAGGCGCCCAATCTTGAAAATATGTATTCAATAACTTTTTTATACAGTCACTTCAGAATTTTCTTACCATCTTATTTGAAAATTTCCATTTATTGCTCTTAACTAGATGATTGTACGGCTCCATGTAGTACTTCTTTTGCTCTCGAGTTTTGTATTTTACTTATTCTTCTGCCTCTTATCATTATTGACGAAAATAACAACTGTAATAAATGACAAGTGCAGACATTTATTTTTACTATTGTCGACATTGTCTCGCAGTTGCATTTGTCGCTAAGACTATGGCAATGGCTCTTGCAACTTCAAAGCCCTTTTCAGCGCTTTTGCATAAAATAAAAAAGTCACAAAACGTTCTCGATTTTTGTTTTCATCAATTTTTCTCGTGTCTGGTATAGGGGTACCCTATAACATTTTGCCAATATTATAGATTTGAGAGTAATTTTTTCGTTTATTTCTCGATAAAAGTGTCCCACAGTGGGGGTCTTTTCCAACCACATTAGGTGTAGTGGATGCAAAGGCCATACATAAATAGGTCTTTTTTATATCGAACTAGCTGAACCGGGCCTGGGCTCCGCTGCAAAAATGTTTTCCTTTGAATATTTATTTTCGACAATTAAAGAGCTTTTATTACGAAATAGTATATCGCTTGACTAACAGTTTAACAATTTAAGTGCCTTTATCTGAATCCCATATGATCTTTATTGGTCTACGAATTTAAGTTTGGATGTAAGGTGTACTCCATTCTTAAAATTCTTTATTTCAGCCCGATATTCTCATGATGTCTGATGTAGGGGTGTTTTCGGGGGTGAGGTGGTCCCCCAGACACTTGGCCCTGAAAAAATATCAGCATCGTGTTCTTCTCTCAAATACCATTTATTTATTGCCATTGGTTTTGAGGGGGAGTTTACAGGATGAGGCGTCCCCCAACACATGACCCCAACACTGGTTATCAAATTCGTTTTATAATCTCAAATACCTTTCATTTGAGCCACATTTTGGCATGGTCGAAAAATTTTTACCCTTTGGGGGGTGTTTTGGGGAAGAGATGATGTATTAAATACATGGTCCTCTATTTGGATATCAAGTTCGTACTCTACTCCCAAATACCTTTATTTGAGCCCCATATTGCTATGGTTAGTAAAAAAATTGCTCTTTGTGGGCTATTTTAGGTGAACCAGCAGAAAATTGGTCCCGAAAGTGGGTATCAATTCTTGCTCTACCCCCCAATACCTTTCATTTAAGCCCCACATTAACACGGTCGGTAAATATGCCCGATTTAGGGGTGTTTTTGGGAGTGGGGTGGTCCCCCAAACACTTAGCCCTGAAAATATATCAGCAACGTGCTCTATTCTCATATATCTATATATCATTTATTTGAACCCCATATTGCCATTGGCCTCAAAATTGGATATCAAATTCGTTTTCTAATCTCAATTACCATTCATGTAAACCCCTTATTGCAAAAGCCAGCAAATATGTCGGGTTTGGGGTATGGGCCCTAAAAACTATATCGAGAATATCGAGCTCCACTGTCTTATAGACTCAAATTGTTTTGGTGAGCAAATACGTCTTATATAGGGGTTCTTATGATGGTGGGACGTCCCCTAGACATTCATGGTCTACTCCCAAATACCTTTCATTTGAGCCCCATTTTTTCATAGTCGGCAAACATGGCCGGTTTGAGGGGTGTTTTGGGAGATGGGACGGCCACTCAATGACTTGGCTTTGAAAATATATATCAGATTCGTGTTCTATTCTAAAAAAAACTCTTATTTGAGCCTGGGGTGGAGTGGCCCCATAGACACTTTTCCTCAATATTGATATCTGATTCGTTCTTTACTTCCAAACACCTTTTGAGCCCCATATTGGTATGGTCGCAAATTTTTCCGATTTTGAGCTGTTTTGGGGGTTGGGGTGGTCACCCAAACACTTAATCCGACAATACGATATCAGATTCGTTTTCTAATCTTAAATACCTTTCATTTGAGTCCCATATTGCCATGGTTAGTATATAAGTTCTGTTTAGGGGATGTTTTGGGGAAGGGGTGGACCCCCAGACTCTTGGTCGCACATTTGGATATCAGATTCGTATTTTACACTCAAATACCTTTTATTTAAGCCCCATGTTGCCATGTTCAGTATATAAGTCCTGTTTGGGGAGTGTTTTGGGTAGGAGGGACCCCCAGAAACTTGGTCCCACATTTGGATATCAGGTTCGTGTGAGTCCCATATTGCCATGTTTGGGGTGTTTTAGCGTTTGGGGTGGTCCCCCAAACACTTATTCCAACAATTGGATATCAGATTCGTTTTCTAATCTTAAATATCTTTCATTTGAGTCCCATATTGTCGTGATTGGTGTATATAAATATATGGTAGGTTTTTTGGGTGGGGCGCCCTCCCTAGGTACCCCATCCGAAATTTGATTACCGAATTTTTGTTTTTTTGGTTACTATAAGAGAGCACACAAAATTTCGCTTAAATCGCACCACCCATCTCCGAGATCTGGCGTTTCTGAAAATTAGGGTAAGGGGGAGGGTCCGCCCTCCTTTTAATTGGCTATGACACAGTATTTGTTTCACTATCCAAGGGTTAAGCTAACAAAATACAAGGTGGAATTAAGCACATCCTTGCAGTTATATCTGATCCCTTCAGGCTAAGGAAAATCCTATCCTCAAAACATATTACGGTAGGTTACATTCAGAAGTCAGAGAATATATGGACAAGGTGAAGAGATACTGGAACTTCTAGTTGACACACATTTCCCGGAAAACTCTCCAACGGACAACGTGGTGCCTGAAGGGGTAATTGTCAGGGCAAATCAACTGAAACAGCCCTTCACAACCTAGTCGCATACATTGATTTTGCTTCTTGAGCCCCACAAGGCGCAATTCTTATCCGAAATATTCCACAGTGACTTCTACAATGTTCATAATTCAATTCATTTATGGTCCGAATCGGACCATAACTTGATTAAGTTTCAATAGCATAACAGTTCTTATTCATTATTCTTTGTTTGCCTAAATAAAGAACTCGACAAATGCGATCCATGGTAGACTCTATATAAAATTCGGCCCAGCTGAACTTACTTGTTTTTAATTCATCCCATACAGTTTAGGGTATTTTGTAGTCAATCACTGTCTGCAAGACTTTTTTTATTTTCCAATAATGTGTGTTCCCTGTAAATCCTTCCTTCCTTCCTTCTTCTCGGGCATAGTCAGTTTGAAGATTTAGACAAAAACAACCAATATCTGTGATACTATTGTTGTATTCGCTATCTGTTGGGGGGTTTATTCATTCTAACTTGTACAACTCTTGTACTCACGAAGTATTCCTTGTATTATCCTCCATCTCTACACTAGCGCAATGATAACACTTACACATGCACACCTCACGTTTTAGTCGCAATCGCATTCATTCTTTACCAATCGATGGTGGGGAGAGCGTTTATATCCATGGAGACAACAGCCCTGTTTTACTTCAGCACTATAGGTTAAACATTTTCTTAACAGACCACTTAGACTAGTTTGTTCATCGTGATACCACAGTATCGACAGACAAAGCCTATGGTCAGACTCGAACCCGAGAAATTCGCACCCCAGCACGCTACCGACTCGGATACAGGGGCAAACCTTAGAACCCTATAATGCAGTGAGATTTATGTGGAAATAACACGAAGTACAACGCAATTCTACATCGGTATCCACAGCAGGTTTATGCAGTACAGTTGTCTTAAGGATAGCCATGGTATGTTTTTCATATATGTAAGGACTACTGAATTATTACAGTCATCGTAAACGGGAGAGTAAAGTTTTAAGCATCCGTAATTATTTATAAAATTACTTACACAAAACTTAATTATTTTTATTTGATTTTTTACATACATTGTAGACTTGTATTAAAAATGTGATTATTTTCACTTTTTTGACAGACAACGTTCCGCCTTATGGCAAATAAACAGACCTACGCTGGATGAATTTGTTCCTTTTTTTGTCCCTTAAGCCTTGTGTATCTTGTGTTTAAGTAAAACAGTGCTAATATTGGGCTGGGCTTATCTGGTTTTATGTGGTTGCTTGTCTGAACGATTGTTGGAGGATTGGCTGGCTGGCTGACTGACTGGCCTAGTGTGTGCTTGGTGTGTAAAATGAAAACAAAATTTACGAAATTCCATTCATGATTTTCTTGTCTGTGTTTTTCATTCAGTTTTTGTTGTTGTTGTTATACAGTCCCCTCTTGCCTTTCGGTTCATTGCATGCACTTGAGATTGTTGTTACAAAACTTCAAGTACAACAATAGTGGTGGCAACGCAATCATCCTCATCATCGGATCCATCAGCACCATCATCCTTTAGAGTATGGAAAATATGTGTGTATGCCCCTTCGCCCCCATAACGTTTTGCTTCTTTTGGCATATGCAATTTCTTGATGTTGGCTCCCAAAATAGGGGGATAGTGGAACATTGGCTTGGATCTCATTGGGCCTGAGCATTGTCTACGTTTCTTTGCTTATCTCAAAGTGTTGATTTTGTGCAGTGATTTTGGGTGAGGGCCAGTTGTAATTGCCTTGTTGCAGACGTATTGCTTGGAGTTGTAGAGTTCCCTTGCCGAGCATTACTAGATATTTATTATTTTGCTACTTTCAACTTTGTTGCAAATTGATTGCGACTACATTGCTTCCACACGTTTCGTTTCATTTCAAAGGGGAACATGTTAACAGAAGTTATCGTCGAACTGTATAGGTTAGGTTAGGTTTAAGTGGCAGTCTGCTATCAGACTCACTTAAACCACAAGAACAGAAGAAGGAAGATGCCTTCTAGTTCCTACTGTTGAACCATTCAAATCGCTTTAAAAAGCCCAAAAACTTGCGAACGTTCACATCCGCTAAATCAGACTGGTTCTCAAAGAAATGAGAACCTAAAGTGGAATTCCTTCTGACTTCCAATGCGGAACACACACACAGAAGGTATTCTTTAGTCCTTTTTTTCGATGTCCTCACAGCTTCTGCAAAAGTCTTTAATGGCAACCGTCAGTCTGCCAGCATGTTTTTGGATTAGACATTGACCTGTCATGACGGACACAATGACTGTGACATCTGTTCTAGCAAGTGTTGGGTTAGGGGGTAGACCTCTTCAAGCCTAGATTAGGCCACATAGTATTGGAATTCTCACAGCCCCTCTTTGTGGCCATATATCATTCGTTGACTTTCGGGCCTGATCCTGAAAACTTAGCTTACATGTCGCTAGAGGCATACCCACAGATTCCAGTTTCCCTGGAATGTGTAAGGTAGTTCCTAGTCTCGGAAGTTCGCCCGCTTTACAATTCCCAGCGATATCTCATTGGCCCGGCACATGGAACAGGTGAATATTGAACTTTTCGGCCATCTCGTTTTGAGGTTTTTGTGCTCAGAAATACGTTCTCCAGGGATTTAATGACTGCTGACTGAGAAGATATTTGTGCCATACGCCGCTAAGACACCATTTCTTAGCCATGCCCATACTTCCTTCATTGCAATAATCTCCGCTTGACACATACTGCAGTGTTCGGGAATCTTTTCGATATGACCAGTTCTAGATCTAGTTTGTCTAGTTTGGAACCATAACACCATATAGCATATATTGGTCTAACAACTGCAGTATATACCCAGTTCATGACGCGAGGTCTAAATCCACAACTTTTGCCGATGGCTCTATTGTAGTTGCCCAGGGCAAGAATTGCCTTTCTTACCCTTTTCAAAATGTTGGATTTGAAGTTCAATTTCCTGTCCAGCAAAACACCCAGGTATTTTTCGCTTTCTGTAAATGGAACATTCTCTTCTCCCAAGGAGACAGGTGTTACTGTATGTAACTTGTATCTCCTGCTGAAAAAAACTACTTCTATCTTGCACGGATTCACGCCTAGACTTCTTTCGATAGCCCACTTCGCTGTCGCACGTAGAGTTTCCTGAAGTATATCTCTAAGAGTGCTGGCAAAATTTCCCCTAACCGCCATGGCCACGTCATTAGCATATGCAGCCACTTTTACACCTTTTACTTCCAGAGACAACAATTTATTGTTAGTGGCTGTATTCCGAAATAGAGGATACTATGCACCTCCTTAAGGTCTTCCTGTGCTGACCTATCTTTTTAGATATACAGATCTCAGGCCTGCCGTAATGCATCTTTTATAAGTAAGTTATTAATAAACTTTCTTACGGTAGAGATGATGCCTAGAAACTTCAGCTCCTTCATGACTGATGTCGATTTTACATTATTGAAAGCACCATCAATTTCAAGAAATGTTACCATCGTATAGTCCTTGACGCCGAGAGAACCCTCTATATATGCGACTAGGTCGCGAAGGGGTGTTTCAGTGGACTTTCCGTTACTATATACATACTTTTTCCGAGACAGACGTTCTTCAGGGATCTTTTCCTTAAGATATGTTTCTATTAACATCTCTAGAGTCCTCAGCATTAAGGGCGAATATTTTTCGCCTTCGTGTGGTAAAGTATTCCTGCATTTTTGGAATGAAAATTACCTTTGTATCCCTCCATCCCACAAGCATTCACGACATGCTGATACAAGCAGAAAATATCTCCCTAAGTCAAGGAACCAGTCTGTCGGACACAGCTTGTAATTCAACCGGTGATAAATCAACAGGGCCTGGCGACTTAAAGGAGTTGGAATTTTGTATCTTCCAAAGAATTTTCGACTCAGACACTATTTCCCCAATAAACTTCGAGGAATGCATACCAGTGACAATCTCTTCTACCGCCACGTTGGAAAACTTCCCGTGAAATGTGTATCAAGTGTTTCCTCACTAGACATTGCCCATACGTTCTCTGACTTCTGAATATATCCCGCCGTAATAGATTTCGAGGATAGGATCTTCCTTAGTCTAGAGGCCTCAGATGTATCCTTCACGGATCTGCCGAATTTTCCCCAGAATTTGTTCTAAATCTTTCTCAGCTCGCCCTTGTATTTTCTTACCTCTCAATTATGTGTTGCTTTTGTGATTTTCGCCCTGTTGAAGAGTTTTTTCTGCAACCCTTTCTTTGACCAACCAATTCCGGGGTCCACCATGTCGGTCGCTGTTTGCCCCCTCGTTTATTCGTTGGACATGCTGACACAAGCGAGTCACTCAGGGCCTTCGTGATCCGCTTGACCATTATGTCTATGTCCTTCGCAGACGACAAGAAAGTGAAAGACGCGGCACACAGTGGGATAGATCTAAAAAAAACTACTACAAATTATGCGGTGTGAGATCGGGTAGAGATATCTGTTTGAAATTTGGAATGGTTAGAGCTGAGGTGCTAGCGACATCGTGTGCAAAGTTCAAGGCCCCAGGCTTTCCGGGCGTCTATTGGCAGGCCCCTAAAGTAGGTCACATCGGTATTTTGAAAATTTCCTGGGACTGCCAAATTTCCAATATATTTTTGCCCAACAAAAAGTCTGAGTATGAAGGCATGGTTCGATTTTAATTTGTATGCATGATTTGGATTCGTGACAAAATTCACAACGACTTTTGTTTTTTTAGTCAAAAAAAAATTTTTTTTTGATAAGTTTTCATTTTGTGTGAAGGATATGTTGTAAATGCATTTTAAGTGAAATTTGGACAAGAAATGTTAAAAAATAGGTAATTTTTTATTAAAAAAGTGGGAAAACCCCTCGAGTTCTCAAATTTCAAAGTCCAGATCCCCCATTTGGGCTTATGTTTGTTTTACTCCATATGTCACCAAAATCCATGCAAAAATTTATTTGCACCTTACAATATTTGTAACCTCCATAGCAATTTGCCGGTTTGACCTCGTCTTTGTCCGAAAGGCGTATTTTGACGTACACCTAAGTCAGTAATCGGCTTGATATGCACTCTAAATCTTAGTTAAAAATTCCATGCTACTTACAAAATCCCTAATTGTTTCCAATACTACGCTACTGAGTTGGTTCATGTCTGGTTTATGTCCCCACCTAAGTACCGGTGCACAGTGGGCCAAATGGCAAAAAAATTGGAAATAAGTCTACAACTTTTTATCTGTTGATTTTAGCCATACAAAATGTTCTAGACATTTGTAGAGGAGGACATAGGCTTTCAGAAAAGTGCTGTTGTTGGTCCATATCTTTAATACAGGGTGAGCTACAGGGTGTCAAAGTTGACCACTTTTGACTTCTCCAAGCTTCTGGGGGCCATAACTTTTGATCTACTCAACCGATTTACATGATTTAGGACTCTAGAGAAAGAGCTTGACAAGATCTAAAAAACTTATGCATAAAGTACCATGCCATCGTGTACTGTTAAGGAGTTATGAATTGTTTAATTTTAAAATATGAAAATTTGGCCTTGGTTTTTTTCAGTGTTTTTTAAATAACTCCGTCAATTTTAAAGCTATAAACTTCATACTTCACACAAATTATGCCAGCATATGTGTGCATAAAATACAAAAGGAATCACGTGAATATCTTTGGCGGTTTAAAAATGGCATCGTTTTCAATATGAAAAATATTTTTTTTGTCAAAAAATTGCAAAATTTTTCAAAAAAGATACTCCCATTTCCTTTAAGTTTTCGCAAACTTTGGCCGTCAAAGCATTATCATTTCTTTCCATTTTCACAAAGTCGAGGTATTAAGAAAAGTTTTAAGTGCTAATTTGGCTAATTTCGATATCAAACAACACCGTTATCTTAAGACCAAAATGGCCAATTTTTTTACTAAACTTCAAAAGTTTCTCACTGGAAAAAAAGTTCCACGGGGATTTTTTCGCTTTTTTTGAACTTAAATGAAAGCTTAAAATGTTCCCAACATTTTAAGGTATGTCTCGCCATATCCTAGCCATAAATGAGATCGTAGCGATCAAAATACTGAAAAAAGTCAATTTTCAAGTAGTGCTATATTCATTGCTAAAAAACAAGTATTACGTCACATTTTATTGCAAAGATGTTAAATAAACTTTTATTTGGTAACACTTCTTCTACAAAACACAAAAAGAATCATGGAAATATCTCTATTCTATTCCATTTTATGGAACCGGCAATAAAAAAGTCAATTTTTCAAAAAAGTCGAATTTCCCAAATTTTGTTTTTGTTGTCCTAATTGCACATGACACACTATAGCCATATTGGCGGATGTGCCGCCAATAGTTCCTCTTGTTTTTTCTTTTTGGTTTTCTCCGTAACTTCGTCGTATGCTTTGCTAGGCCGGCCGGGAATCAGCGGTTTAATTTCAATAAGTAGATCCGATTTCAGCCACTTCTCATACATTTTGAAAAACTTGATTTTTGCGAATGAACATTCTGGCAACCTTCTCTCAAATGATTTGTAGAATTTTTCAAGTTTGTCTAAAGCGTCTTTATTTAGCCTTATTCCATATATGTGGTCCAAAGTGTAAACAAGTTCCTTAAATGACTCCGTGTATGATTTGGAATCATTTTTGATGTCCCATACAATTTTCGAAAGAGTGGAATACTTCAGTATGACTTCCATAACTTATAAATGTCCTTTACGCCTCTACAAAATATAATGAAGAAAATTTGGATTTTGTTCAAATATTTATGCAATATATTCACAATTAATGACCCATTTCAGGTATCAGACGCAATCGTAAAAAGGGGTCCAAAGTGCCTCTTTTTACTTACTCTTCTATAATTATTTACCTGGACTCGAATTTGGTTAAAAAAAATGACAATGAATTTTTTATGGGTAGGTTTTTTCACATTCATTGATACGGTGGATTTCCTGGGAATTCGACATAGCGAAACAGGTAACATTTGTCTGCATCAAATCTTAACACAAATATATATATATATATGCAGGTATATTTCTAGGTTACTTTTTATTCAAAAATCATCAGCTTACATTAAAAATAGATGTAGGTACTATACAAACGCACGCCGATGCGAAGTGTTTTCGCTCTAAAACACATATTTTTATTCCAATTTTTTTAAACTTTGGCAGGAGACCTTTTTTTATTCTAACACATTTGTATTGTAAACCCTGGGCAAATCTATCAATGTTTTAGTGTAGGCCCCATATAAGGTTCCATTTCACAAATAGACATTTTTATATAGAGTTTAATGAAGTGTAAATGAATTTTAGAGTAGATAGAATCCGAGTTGAGAAATGTTTTATACATTGTTGGAAAGGTATGAAAATTTCCTTTACGATAAGGTATGTTGCGTAAATATGGCTATAGTGTGTCATGTGCAATTAGGACAACAAAAACAAAATTTGGGAAATTCGACTTTTTTGAAAAATTGACTTTTTTATTGCCGGTTCCATAAAATGGAATAGAATAGAGATATTTCCATGATTCTTTTTGTGTTTTGTAGAAGAAGTGTTACCAAATAAAAGTTTATTTAACATCTTTGCAATAAAATGTGACGTAATACTTGTTTTTTAGCAATGAATATAGCACTACTTGAAAATTGACTTTTTTCAGTATTTTGATCGCTACGATCTCATTTATGGCTAGGATATGGCGAGACATACCTTAAAATGTTGGGAACATTTTAAGCTTTCATTTAAGTTCAAAAAAAGCGAAAAAATCCCCGTGGAACTTTTTTTCCAGTGAGAAACTTTTGAAGTTTAGTAAAAAAATTGGCCATTTTGGTCTTAAGATAACGGTGTTGTTTGATATCGAAATTAGCCAAATTAGCACTTAAAACTTTTCTTAATACCTCGACTTTGTGAAAATGGAAAGAAATGATAATGCTTTGACGGCCAAAGTTTGCGAAAACTTAAAGGAAATGGGAGTATCTTTTTTGAAAAATTTTGCAATTTTTTGACAAAAAAAATATTTTTCATATTGAAAACGATGCCATTTTTAAACCGCCAAAGATATTCACGTGATTCCTTTTGTATTTTATGCACACATATGCTGGCATATTTGTGTGAAGTATGAAGTTTATAGCTTTAAAATTGACGGAGTTATTTAAAAAACACTGAAAAAAACCAAGGCCAAATTTTCATATTTTAAAATTAAACAATTCATAACTCCTTAACAGTACACGATGGCATGGTACTTTATGCATAAGTTTTTTAGATCTTGTCAAGCTCTTTCTCTAGAGTCCTAAATCATGTAAATCGGTTGAGTAGATCAAAAGTTATGGCCCCCAGAAGCTTGGAGAAGTCAAAAGTGGTCAACTTTGACACCCTGTAGCTCACCCTGTATTAAAGATATGGACCAACAACAGCACTTTTCTGAAAGCCTATGTCCTCCTCTACAAATGTCTAGAACATTTTGTATGGCTAAAATCAACAGATAAAAAGTTGTAGACTTATTTCCAATTTTTTTGCCATTTGGCCCACTGTGCGGTGTTTGTTAGCCGCGGAAGCCTGGCAATGATATACGAAATGCTCCAACGTCTCATCATTGACGAGGCATAAGTCATCTCAAAGATAGGAGCTTGGACCCAAGCGATGGAACGGACAAAGGTATAAAGACCGATTTGAGAGCCAACTCTAAGAAATTCGAAAGCGGTGGTGTGGTAAATTTGATTCTCTGCGGTGATACGGTGCGTGTTTTTGTCGTTAAGGCGGACTGTAAGCCGAATATAATCCAAAAAAATAAATAATTACACGTAAATGATTTTAACAGAGCACGACGGAGCGGAATGACGTTGATCGAACGTTTATAATTACGGAATTAATGGTGAAGGAATCCTTGAGGAGTTTCAAACCATTTAAGTCACCCAGACCTGATGGAATATTTCCGGCGTTACTACAGAAAGAGGCCGACTATCTGGTTCCTCATCTGGCCAATATTTTCACGACATGCCTAGAACGCCGAAAGACTGGCAGGAGGCAAGGGTGGAGTTTATACCCAAGCCCGGCAAGGCTAGTTATGCGACACCAAAGGCCTACAGACCCATAAGCCTTACGTCCTTTCTATTCAAAACCATGTAATTTATTGTGGACACAATGATAAAGAGTAGGTCATCCAACGAACTGATTAAATACAAACTGCATGCCTATGTCAAGGGAAGATCGGTGGAGACTTCCCTGTACGAGGTTGTGCATAAAATAGAAGAATCCTTCGATGCCAGGACGTACACATTGGCGGTTTGCATTGACATCGAGTGGGCGTTAAATAATATGCGGAGCGACACACTGATCCAATCCTTAGACCAGTACCGGATGGACCGTATCCTTACAGACTGGATAAACCATATGCTTAGGAACACGTGGATAAATTGTGTGTCGCATGGCATAAATATAAGGGAGAAAGTGGCACAGGGCACGTTACAGGGCACGTTATTTTATCGTCACCCTTATGGGTGACCACCATAAATGGCCTATTACGGAAACTGACCGAGGAGGGATATGAACCCATCTGCTACGCAGACGATGTTATAATACTTCTAAGCGGTAAGGATCCGAACGAGCTATGCAGAAGGGTCGAAAGGGTCTTGCATATGGCATATGACTGGACTAGACCCAGAGGTCTTAATGTTAACTCAGAGAAGACTTAAATATGCCTGTTCACGAGGAAGATGAAGGTGGGCCAATTTAAGGCGCCACGTTTCCTCAATAAGACGATTTCGATATCTGACAAGGTCAAATACTTAGGTGTGATCTTGAACTGAATTGGATGGGTATTGAGAAGGCTCACAGATGTTGGGCGCTATGTAGCGATAAGGACCACGCCCACCAGGGCACTGGAGACTATTCTAGATATCCGACCCATTGACATACAGATTAAGTATGAGACAGCCACTGCGGTAATGAGACTTAAGGCAATGGGAGATAGGATTGAGGATGGGAGCAGCTCATACCAACGCGGTATAATCGAGGCGACGATATGAAATCTGGAAGGAGGGAAAGAGGTTTCCGATCGGATACCTGAGATGGACCTTGGAGTCGAGTGCGGGGCACTGCTGCCATCGGCACAATCTTGGATTAACTACTATTGCCATCTGGAAGACCATGTTACACGGATGGATCAAAGCTAGAGGGCAGAATGGGCCTGGGGGTCTACATTGAGAACCCAGGGACTGAAATCTGTTTTAGACTGCCTGACTATAATACGGTCCTGCAGGCGGAGATCCGGGCGATCACGGAATGCGTGAATTGGTGTGGTGCTAACGCGAGGACGTCGGGTAAAAATCTTTACCGAGAGTAAAGTTGTCATAAGGACAATAACAACCAGGACGGTAAGGTCAGGAACAGTCGTGCAGTGTAAAAAGGAGATTAGAGCCTTCTCTGAGGATAGCAAAATCCGCATAGTTTGGGTGCCGGGCCATATCGAAGTAAGGGCAGACGATTTGGCGGTGAAGGCCAGAGGACTACCGTGAATAGAATTGGTTAACCCGAAGCCTTTTGGGTCGACGCAGTCCGAGTTAAGGGAGTGGGCGACGAAACGGTCTGTAGGACGGCGAAAATCCTATGGGGGGATCCAGATCGTGAGAAGACGAGTCTATTACTGAGAGAAAATATTAAGGAGTTCAGTATTGCTATTGGTATCATAACGGGACACATAGGACTACGAGCTCACATATCTTAAATCGGTGCGGCAAGTGATAGCATGTGAAGGGCATGCGGGGAAGATGATGAGACGTTGGAGCATTTGTCATTACCCGGCTTTTGCGTCTAACGGATACTGGCACTTAGGCGGAGACACAATACCGGACATGAACCAACTTAGGAGTGCGGTATTGAAAACACTTAAGGATTTTGTATGTAGCACGGAATTCCTAACTTGAAATTTTCTTTTTTCAAGAGGTTAATTTGTAGTTTTTAGAGCGCACAACAAGCCGTATACTGGCTTTGGTGTATGTCCGTAGTGGCATGGGGCGAATTAATATCTGCACCCTCTTTTCAACCTAACCAATCCTACATGTAAATGATCAATCAGTCACTGATGAGAAAATGCAATACTTGTCTAAATGAGTTAAACTAACGTTTGTCAGCAGAATAATAATGATAATCTGAAATAGGATTCGATATAAGATAAAATAAATTAGAAACAAAAATAATAATGGTGAAAGAACTAACAAAAACTAGATTATTTATATATTATTAAAACTGAAAAAAATGCATTTAAATAACAAAGGCCTTTACTTCTTGTCTAAAAAGTGTATGGTAAAAAAACTCCCCGAAGTCCAAAATCTTTCTTTATAGTCAGAAAATGTGTGCAATTGTTCAGCTATAATTCCATATAATGATTGGGTTCTCCATTGCCAACACACTGCCCACTACCAGCAGGATGAAGGCATTCCAGCACGGCCATTACCTTTGTTTCGATTACCAACTTTGTCAAGTTTAAAAATAAAACCGAATTCAAAACGAATGTTAAGGATTAAAAAGAATTTTTGCATTTGGTTTTTGTTGTTATTGGTCTGTTGAAGTAGTTAACGAGAATAGAAGTGAATATGGGGGTAAATATGAGCACAAAGAAGGCCCTTTGAATGAAAGAAACCATGCAATGTAAGCTTAGATTATTTTTAAAGAGCGTACACCTTGCGACATGAATCGCTAGTGTTGCACTGAACGCAATACTCAGAGAAAATGCCGCGTGCTGAAACTGTTTAGCAGTAACGAGGATCGTATAACAATTAAATACTTTAAATGCTAAACCAAAGAGTTTTGAACTATTTGCGCAAGAATAGAAAACGTCTAAAAGAGCCGTTGTCAATATCTACTGTCGAAATAACCACAACAAGGTTAATAACTAAGTATCATTCTTAGATAGGATACCATATTCTGATGTGAGGCCAGCTAAGCTGAGGTTAACATGCCGGCTTTTAACGCTAATTGCCATTCAAATCTCAGAAAAAATTTTCAGCGTTGTTAATTAGCCATGTAAAACTTTTCTACGTGCCACAGAGCAACTCGTCATTAACTTTAAACTTAAATGGGACAGCAGTGATTGATATAAGAGAAGTAATCCCGCTGGTCCTTAATGGAATTTTCATGGGCAAATTGCATATTCTGATGAAGGGTTTTCTAATATTGAAAGTTATGGCCCTTTGTCCACCAATGGTGTAGTCCATAATAATGGATAGAGGTGGGTTTCTACCGGGTAAATACCCAACGCTTGGGTATTTAATGGGTAAATACCCAACGCTTTGGTATTTATTGGGTAGATGCCCAACGCTTGGTATTTACCCAATAAATACCTTTTTGGGGTATTTATAATTTTGCAGATATCTTGGATATAAAAACATTTTCCAAACAATTTTTGATGATTTCGTATTTTTTATATATATAAAACTGACCTCATGATCTCATAAAATTGGATTTTAGTTATGTATAGCCGCTATATATATATAACTAAAATCAATAGATTGATAATTTTTCATCCGATTTCGATGATATTTGGCACATTGGGTTCTGGTAGAGCCTACCCATTTCTGTGAAGTGTGGTTCAGATCGAACTATATTTGGATATAGCTGCCCTATAGACCGACCGCCCGATCTCCCGATATAGGGTATTGCGGCTATAAAAGATCCAATTCGAATTAGATGAAATTTGGCACAGTGTGTTCTGGTAGACCCCTACCCATTCCTGTCAAATGTGGTCCAGATCGGACCATATTTTGACATAGCTGCCATATTGACCGATCTCCCGATATAGTGAAGAAGCATTTTTCATCCTATTTCGATGGCACAGCGAGTTCTGGAACACCTCTTAATCTTTTTGTAGAGTATCGTCCAGATCGGACCATATTTGGATATAGCTGCCATATAGACATATCTCCCGATATAGGGAATCGAGCCCATAAAAGGAGCATTTTTCATCCGATTTGGATGAAATTTAAAAGTGCGTTTTGATACCCCTTTAAACCTTTTTATAGCTGCCATATAGAACGATATCCCCACATAGAGTATTAAGCCCATAAAAGGAGCATTTTTTCATCCGAGATCGGTCTATATATCGGTCTATATATATCTAAAATCCGGTTTTATGAGATCAGAAGATCAGAATGCGAAATCATCAAAAATTGTTTGGAAAATCTTTTTATACCCAAGATATCTGCAAAATTGTAAATACCCAGCTTTTGGGAATAGATGGGTAAATACCTGGGTATTTATTCAATTTACCGGGTAAATTCCTTTTGGGTATTTACCCATCGCCCATCTCCAATAATGGAACATTACTTTGTTTTGGCTGGCCTTGGAGCAATCCATTCGGACGAACTAATTTTTGAACAAATTTTCGTAAACCGAAAATCTTGTACTTAATATATATTATAAAACGGCCAAGGATTTTATAAAGGTGATTTTGTGGTACATATTACGATTCCATTCATGTCAAATCGAAAGATATTTTTCCAGAGAAGCGACGAATATGTGCAAATTTTGTCCATGAACATTCCACTAAGGAACAGGGGCAAACTTCTCACATGTCAATGAGTGCAGTCCGATTCAAGTTTAAGCTCAATGATTAGGAGCCTCCTTTTTAAAGCCGAGTCCGAATGGCGTGCCGCAGTGCGACACCTCTTTGGAAAGAAGTTCTACATGGCCTAGTATCTCACAAATGTTGCCAGCATTAGGAAGGGAAAACCACAGCTGAAAATTTTTCTGATGGTCTCGCCAGGATTCGAACACAGGCGTTCGGCGTCATAGGCGAACATGCTAACCTCTGCGCTACGGTGGCGACGAATATATATGAACATTTATTTTCCTTAAAGAAAGCCATGAAAATGAGGAATTAAGTTTCAATAATAGAAGAAAAGCATAAATTATTCTAGGCGTGAATGCAAAGCCATAGGTGGGAGTATTGGTGGTGAGAGTAATAGATACAAATGGTGCGAGAGAAAGAGCATCACTATATTGGTGAGGGCGTTTAGGGGGTGTGATGTGCGTGTTCCTACTTGGCATGTAGGTGAGCAGATTCTTTAAAGTTCGGCTTTGAGGTGCGAGGCATTTGCCTTTTTGTTGTTTGTATATATTAGATATCCAAATTTTGGGCCAAGTATCGCAAGGGTCGCCAAACCTGTTTATGCCAATATGGGCATCAAATAAAAGGGTTTTAAGAATAGAATAGAGACTGACATTGAAAAATGAAACAACATCATGAGAACCAGTTCAGTTTACATGCAAAAGCTCCTAACAGCTCTCTTTTTTTTACATGAAATGGTCATATAAAGTCAAGTATTTGAGCGCCCACCACTCCTTAAAATAGAAATAAACGGGCCTATAGCCCGATCATAACAATATCCAAATTCATTTAGATGAGAGGGCATAAGCATTTTGGGCCATGTATCTGTAAAAATCAATCCAAAAGAATATGAAGCTTGATCAAATGAAATGTAGTTAAGAGTAGCGTATGGACCATGACATTGATATGAAAAATGTTAAACAATATTTAACATATGAATGTTGAAAATCATATACAGCGGTCAAAAAAAGTATTCATCATTCAATGTTTTTTTTTTTAATAAGTCTACAAAAGATAATTGGAATAAAAACATATTAAACTAATGATGCAGTAGTGCTTGTGTGATATATATGTACACAATTTCATTGTTTTTAAAGAAAAAAATAGTATTTATTGGAACAAAAAGGGCCATTTTACAGCTGAACACAAAAAATTAAACAAAAAAAGTATTCATCATTGCAAAAAAACAAAAAAATAAATAACATAATTTAAAAAAATTAATACTTTGTTATTCGACCACCGCGTCTTATAACTTCTTTTAAACGGTTTGACATCGATTGGACTAATTTAGCGGTTATATTTTGGTCTATATTAGTCCATTCCTCCATTATCACCTGTTGCATTTGACTCTTGCTCGAAAAATTGTGCGTTCTCAATTTGCGTTCGAGATGTTCCCAAAGATGTTCAATTGGGTTCAAGTCGGGACTTTGAGGAGGAGTTTTAATGACTTTGGGGCAGTTATACAGCATCCACATCTTGGTATTTAAAGCAGAATGTTTGGGGTCATTATCTTGATAATATTGAAAGTTATTACCAAGCCCAAGTTTTACAGCACTATCTTTTAAATTCCTCTTTAAAATGTCAATGTAATACTTATGATCCATTACTCCATTAATAATTTCAAGATTTCCCGCTCCTGAAGCCGCCATACACCCCCAAACCATTAAACCACCTCCACCATGTTTTACAGTAGCAACTGTGTTTCGTTCTTCAAGCTCTGTATTTGGTTTTCTGTACACTATGACCTTTCCATCGCACCCAAAAAGATTAAACTTGCTCTCGTCTGCAAAAATGACTGTTTTCAAAAATGATTCGGGCTGTTTTACATACATTTTTGCGAAGTTTAGCCTTTTCACTCGGTTTATTTTATTTATAAAGGGCTTCTTACGTGCAGTTCTTCCTCTGTAACTATGCCTTTTGAGTGTATTTCGAATTGTTTGTGTAGTAACTTCCTTCCCTAAATATTCCATAGTGTTTTTACGAAGAATGGTCGCATTTGTCTTCGGAGTTTTCTGAACTTGCCGCACTAGCCAACGCACATCTCCAACTGAAAGTGCTTTTGGTCGACCAGATCTTGGTTTATTGTCAACAGTTTTCGTTTCTGTCCACTTTCTGATGATGGATTGTATAGTAGATCGTGGTCTATTTAATATTTCACTGATAGTTTTTTGAGTTAAACCATTCCTGTGGTGTTTTATTATCAAAACTTTTACCTCATCAGAAACCTCGTTTTGCTTACGACCCATTTTGACAAAAACTATATTTTCAATGAAATTAAATATTTGCTGTCAAGGGCAAAGCCTCCTTTACTAAATAAAACAGAAAAGGGGGATTCCCAAATAATATTTGAATTTGACTTTGATGATAGCACATCAATGATGAAAACTTTTTTTGTTCTGTTTTTGGTGTTATTATATAAAATTGCATTTTTTGCGCTAATTAAATTTATTTTTTGAATTTATTTTAAAACATATTACGAAAAATAAACTATTGCATAAAACTGCATTATTTGTTTACTTTAAATTTTCTTCAATTACCCAAAATAAGTGAATTTATTATCAATTTTGCTAATGATGAATACTTTTTTTGACCGCTGTACATGATTTTACCAGATATTTTGTCTTAGAAACTATCAGAAAATCTAATTTTGAAATTCTAAAAAAACATTAATTACATAATGTAGGGTACAGCCAATTTTTCGGTAGCTGAAAACAGCGGAAAATGTTTGCCGTTTTTACAAAAAACTACTGCTTTTTTATTTCCAACAGAGTCTATGCTGTTGCACCAAAACTTTTTGTTAATTTAGCTAACAAATTTCTCTGAGTGTAACTTTTTTCTCAATATTGTACACAAAACTTGAAACTAAAATTGTTGCATCTTGGTTTCAAGGTATAACCTAGAAGCTTAAATTATAAATACATTTTTGTTTTGTGTATTGCAAAAGTGGTTTATTAGTGCTTAATAAAACAGGATTGTCATTTTAGGATCTTTAATGAAGCTCAAATAAATCGTTTTTCAAAGAGAAACCTCCAGATGGGCCACGCTATAAGGCATTTACCATATGACCATAGCCCTTATTTATTTTGCTTCAACAAGCTTAATTTTACAAAGTCCTTGCAAAAATATTTCGACCCTCGTTCTTCAATGTGGTTACATACTGATGTTTGTTGCACCGGCTACAATGATTCAAAGATTGTTAGCAAATATGTGGTCTGAGGTGAGAGCGGAAAATGTTGTCTTCAACAACTTCGGTCAATGGTATTCCATATGGCTGACCTGGCTGGCTGCCGTAGCATTTTATCAATTCCTTCCTCCGTTGTGGTAACAATAAGTCAATGCCATTGCAGAGTTTTGCTGTATGCTCATGTTTGTCTACTATTCCTCTTGTATTGTTTTTCTTTTGAGCTTTTGGCTTTTTCCTCAATTTGTATCCTTTGGTCTTCACTTTCAAGCGTTTTTCGAATGAGTATAACAGAATTTGGCCTTAAATCAACATTGAAAGTGGAATTGGGTATGGTTTGGTTTGTGACCAGTAACCAAAATTGATTGACTCTGTTATGGTTTCCTGTTGTCATACTCTTTCGTTTATCATTTCTCGACAAACTTGGGGTGGAGGAGTTTGTGGTTTATTTCGAAAATTTCTAAATGTATCTGTAGGTTTTCATTTGTGGTTAACTTGTAAGTCGTATAAACTACATTTAATGGGGTTCGGGTTTAAGTTTTTTTTTTTCAAAATTAATTTGTTGTTTTTAATGTATATTGCTTTTTGCCCAACGTCCTTAGTTAGGGACAACCAACAAAGAGGGATTTCCACTGGTCAATACAGTAGGAAGAGAAACCGCAGCTATTCAAAGAATGTCAAAAATTTAATGAATTATGCTTTTATTGGCGTAATATTTTTATGGGGTTGTACTGAGTGTTCAGTTACAATACAAAAGAGATGTAAATATCAAACAAGTTCAATTATTAAAACTTGGTGAGTAACTATAATGAAAATGTATTAAGCATAAGAATTCGGTTCAAATCTATGGCATTGATCTTTATCACAAAACATGCCATTAAGAAATAAATGTCTGTAAAGTAGGACAAACTGCACCTTTTTTTGACAATTAGCTTTTAATCGATAGAGAACAAATGAGAGTATGGAATCTCCAAATGTCAAATACATTTTTTCCGCATCGTTTTGGTAAGATTTCAAACACAAAAATTTAGATGATTTTTTCATAAATTTAAGTTTCTCTACCTTCAGAGTTTATAGACTAGGGAGCTAAATTTTTAGAATATTGGTATCAATACTTCCTGTAATAGTAACTTTCTACATAAATTGATTGGTTATATGCACTCATGAAAAAAAGTTTGCCGAAAATAGCAAACATTATCTGCTGAATATTTGTAGTTATTTTTTATGCTATTGTAGCAGTAGTTCTGCTATTACAGCAGTAGTTCTGTTATTACAGCGGTGGTTCTACAATTTCAGAGCAGCAGACTGGCTGCTGAAAAGTTTGTTGTTTGGTGAAAATGACTGCTGTTTAATTATGAAGGGGATGTTAGAAGAAAAAATAAAATAAAAATGTAAATGTGTGTCACAGTGGATATTTATAATGACCACTGATTATACACCATATTCATCCATAACCTTTTTTCTTTAAATTTAGATACAAAAGGCCATGCGAGTCATGTACACATTAGTAGAGAAATAACAACAAGTAAAAAGGCGTTAAGTTCGGCCGGGCCGAACTTTGGATAACCACCACCTCGGGTGTATATGAAAACCACCTTTCGTCAAAATCCAGTGAACAAAGCATGCCCCATAGCAGCTATATCGAAATATGTTCCGATTTGGACCAAATACTTATTAGTACAAGTCATTGTTCAATTGTGTATAACACAATATTGAGTTTTTAGTAGCTATATCTAAAAATAAACTGACCTGAACCAGTCACTGTGTCAAATTTCAAATTTAAATAGAGATATCGGTCTATATGACAGCTATATCCAAATCTGGACCGTTTGGGCCAAGTTGCGAAGAGCCTAACATAACTCACTGTCCCAAATTTCGGCGAAATTGGACAATAAATGTGCCTTTTGTGGCGCCAAAACCTTAAATCGAGAGATCGGTTTATATGACAGCTATATCCAAATCTCGACTGAACTCAGCCAAATTAAAGAATAATGTCGAGTGGCCTAACACAACTCACTGTCCCAAATTTCGGCAAGATCAGATAATAAATGTGGCTTTTATGGGCCTAAGACTAAATCGGCGGATCGGTCTATATGGCAGCTATATCCAAATCTGAATCGATCTGGACCAGATTGGGGAAGGATGTCGAAGGGCCTAACTCACTGTCCCAAATTTTGGCGACATCGGACAATAAATGCGCCTTTTATGGGCGCAAGACCTTAAATCGAGAATCTGGACCGATCCGGGCCAAATTAAAGAATAATGTCGAGTGGCCTAACTCAACTCACTGTTACAAATTTCAGCAAAATCCTGTAATAAATGTGGCTTTTATGGGCCTAAGACCCTAAATCGGCGTATATGGGGGCTATATGAAGACATAGTCCGATATATCCCATCTTCGAACTTAACCTGCTTCAAACTTAACCTCCATATTTTTAAAAACTGTAGCGTGATTTCAACAGACAGACGGACGGACATGGCTAGATCGTCTTAGATTTTTACGCTGATCAAGAATATATATATTTTATGGGGTCGGAAATGAATATTTCGATGTGTTGCAAACGGAATGACAAAATGAATATACCCCCATCCTCGGTGGTGGGCATAAAAAATGCGAGCGAGCTCAGCTACGTTTCGAAATGTGTACCAATGTATGGATCTTTACAGTAATTTCAGTTCATTCGGATAAGAATTGCGCCTTGTAGGGCCTCAAGAAGCAAAATCGGGAGATCGGTTTATATGGGAGCTGTTTCACGTGAGTTGAAGGTCATGAGAGAAGCCGTTGTAAAAAATTTCTGCTAGATCGGATGAGAATTGCGCCCTCTAGAGGCTCAAGAACTCAAGATCAAAAATCGGTTTATATGACAGCTATACCAGATTATGAGCGGATTTTAATTATACTTAACACAGTTGTTGGAAGTAATACCAAAACACTACCTGCAAAATTTCAGTCAAATCTGACGAGAATTGCGCCCTCTAGAGGCTCAAGAAGTCAAGACCCAAGATCGGTTTATATGGCAGCTATATCAAAACATGGACCGATTTGGCTCATTTACAATTCGACAGACAGACGGACGGATTGACATGGCTAGATCGACTTAAAATGACGTGACGATCAAGAATGGGTTGCCCAAAAAGTAATTGCGGATTTTTCATATAGTCGGCGTTGACAAATTTTTTCAACGGCTTGTGACTCTGTAATTGCTTTCTTTCTTCTGTCAGTTATCAGCTGTTACTTTTAGCTTGCTTTAGAAAAAAAGTGTAAAAAAGTATATTTCATTAAAGTTCATTCTAAGTTTTATTAAAAATGCATTTACTTTCTTTTAAAAAATCCAATTACTTTTTGGGCAACCCAATATATACTTTATGGGGTCTCAGATGCATATTTCGAGGTGTTACAAACAAAATGACGAAATTAGTATACCCCTATCCTATGGTGGAGGGTTTAAAAATCTAATGTTATGTAGATGTAATTTCTAGTTTGGTAGATGAAACTGAACGCCTGTTATCGAATCCTGGCGAGAAGATCAGAAAAAATTTTCATCGGTGGTTATCACCTCCTAATGCTGGTGACATTTGTGAAGTACTATGCCGAGTTAACACTTCTCCCAAAGGAGGTATCGCACTGCTTCAAGCCAATCGGACTTGGCAATAAAAAGGAAGCCCCTTATCATTGAGCTTACAATTTGAATCGGACAGCACTCAGTGATATGCAAGAAGTTTGCTTCAGTTCCTTAGTGGAATTTTCATGGGCAAATTTTCATTTAATTTTTCCATTTCACATATTCGATCATGTCACCTACCCTGTACTTTTTACTTACGATTGAACTCCTTGAGAGTGCAGAATGAGGATTTTTCATCTGATATCTATAAAATTTAAAATGGCAGAATAGCACACAAATGTAGCCAGCATTAGTAAGAACATAACCATAGCTGCACATTTTTCCGATGTTCCCCCCGGGATTTTTATCCAACCGTTTGGCGTCATAGGCGGACATGCTAACCTCTGCGCTACGGTGGCATTATGTTATCCTCTGAACCAAATATGCTTGGTGTGGTTCTCATAGTTTCACCTTTTGAAATATCCTATATTTGTAGATTGGAGCCGCAGATGACAAATTTTCATAGGATTTGAATGAAATTTAAACTACTGGATTGAATTCGCGTCCCTGCACCAGAGCAAAGTATGATGCACTTATATTTAATATCCGATTTTAATTTTGAAAGAAATCATTTAAGTTATTGCATATGAAGCCTTGCTCTCGAAATGGACACCAATCAACTCTGCTTTAGTGCTGTTGTCTTTGTTGAGTATTGTTGTTTGACTTTTGTTTGTGTCCTGACGATGACCAGAGTCCGTCAGATTTCGCAATAATATAATAGGCATTTTCGCTGAGAATAAAATGAGTACCCCAGCGAAAATGCCTATTAAATTATTGCGAAATCTGATGGACTCTGGTCATTGTCAGGACACAAACAAAAGTCAAACAACAACACTCAACAAAGACAACAGCACTAAAGCAGAGTTGATTGATGTCCATTTCGAGAGCAATTAATTAGATTTGCAATTAATTGAAGCGACATTTATACTAACGCAGCGACACGTCGCTACTATTTTGTTTATAGAACTCAGCACCACTTCTAAGGAATGTGTTCCCATTTTCTTCTTTACCATTTTTATTTATAATGCGTTTTGACAGTTGTTCGGGTGTGTAGTCTATGGTTTTATTTCAATTAAAAAGTGTGTTTTATTTAGTGTCGATAGAATGCCTGATTATAATGAAATATACACATGTATATTTATCCTCCGAAACTAAAAAACAAGTAAAAAGGCGTTAAGTTCGACGAGGCCGAACTTTGGATACCTTCCACTTCAGTTATATATATAAACCACGTTTCCTCAGAATCCGGCGAAAAATGCATATTTTATGCCCCCATAGCAGCTATATCGACAAACGGTCCGATGTGGGCCAAATTCGACACGGATATTGAGTGGTCTAATAAGTACAAGTCATTGTGAAAATTTTGCAGAACAAAATATTGGTCTTTTTGGTAGCCATATCCCAATATAGACCGATCTGAACCATATACGACACGGATGTCGAAAAGTCTAACATTAGTCACTGTGTCAAATTTAAGGAAATCGGATTATAAATGTGCCTTTTATGGGGCCAAGACTATAAATCGAGATATCATTCTATATGGCAGCTACATCCAAATCTGAACCGATCTGGGCCAAATTGAAGAAGGATGTCGAAGGCCCAAAACCTTAACTCGAAAGATCGGTCTATATGGCGGCTATATCCAAATCATCATCAACATGCAGAAAGTTGTCGAAGAGCCTAACACAACTCACTGTCCTAGATTTCGGTGAAATCGAACAATAATTACGCCTTTTATGGGTCCAAAACCTTATATAGAGAGATCGGTTTATATGGCTGCCATATCCCAATCTGGACCGATCTGAGCCAAATTGAAAAATAATGTTGAAGGGCCATACACAACTCACTTTTCCAAATTTCGGCGAAATTGGGCGCCTTTACATTAAATCGAGAGATCGGTTTATATGGCAGCTATATCCAAATTTCGACCGATCTGTGCCATATTGCATAAAGATGTCGAGGGACCTAACACAACTTACTGTCCCAAATTTCGACGACATCTGACAAAAAATGCGCGTTTTATGAGCCCAAAACCTTAAATCGAGAGATCGGTCTATATGTCGGCTATATCTAAATCTGGACCGACCTGGGCCAAATTGAAGAAAGATGTCGAAGGGCCTAACTCAACTCTCTGTCCCAAATTTTGGCAAAATCGGACAATAAATCCGCCTTTTATGGACCCAAAACCTTAAACCAAATTGAAGATGGGTATCGAGTGGCCTAACGCAACTCACTGTCTCAAATTTCAGCAAAATCGGATAATAAATGTGGCTTTTATGACCCAAAATCGGTCTATAAGAGGACTATATCAAGATATAGTCCGATATAGCCCATCTTCGAACTTAACCTGCTTATGGACAAAAAAAGAATCTGTGCAAAGTTTCAGCTCAACATTTTTATTCTTAAAGACTGTAGCGTGATTTCAACAGACAGACGGACGGACATGGCTAGATCGTCTTAGATTTTTACGCTGATCAAGAATATATATGATTTATAGGGTCAGAAACGGCTATTTCGATGTGTTGCAAACGGAATGACAAAATGAATATACCCCCATCCTTCGGTGGTGGGTATAAAATACCATAGTTATTCAGCCCAATTCTGAAAACTCCCTGGGAATTAATTTCTCCCTCGAATGAAATCCTCCTATTCTAATTGAATGGGGAGAGGGAATTTCGTATTTTCGAAAACAACTGTTTTGCTTCAGCTGTTTTATTTTGCCAAAATATTTGCCTATTGTTTTTTGGAAAAACAACATAAAGCAAAAAGAAGTTATAAAGGTTGCTAAAAAAGTTTAAGTTTAATGTTTGTTTTAATTTCTGTATTTTAATAGTGCACAATTATGAGTTACAGCTTGCCACCATATTTTGTGTTGTGATAACAACTTTCCGTCTTCATCCAACAATCGTTGGCTAAATTAGACGCTTCCATAGTGGTCTGGTAGACAGATTAATTGTGTCGTGTTGTCCCTGGCTGCATGCAGGGTACACATCCTGCAAGTTGGCGTTTTCCCTTACCATAAGGAGTTAAGGAGGCTGAATCGTAATATTGAGGTTTGCTTCTCCTTCGTCGTCATAAATGCTGTGGTGGTCGATCTGATGATGATCTGATGGAGCTAGAACTTGAAGATCTAATCGACATTTCCAGGCGGCAGCCGCTTTTCATGATGGACGGCTGCTGGACATAATGCTGGCGAAAAGCGACTTAAGAATTTATTCCTACTCCTGTGGAGTAGATGCTACCAAATGTGGCCCCAAGTATTTTGAACAATGGCCCACGAACAATCCATTAACAAACAAACAGAAGACTTCTTGCACATCATTGACTGCCGTCCGATTCTACTTTAAGCCCAACGATAATGGACCTCCTTTTAGTATCCGACTCGGAAACAAGTGTCAATAAACTTGAAAAGCTTTAGAAAATCTTCTATGGTGGGTACATGACATATTTAAACCGGGAGAACCTAACAAATTTGTACTTGATTTTGATGAAAAAGTGAAAAATAATTTCGACCTATTTTAAAATGTTCGAAAGTAATAAGAAGTGGTACAATTTTTTTTATAAAAACATAAAATTCACAAGTTTTTATCTTTACTCCCTTTCATTTGTTTGGGGGAATTTTTCCCAAGTTTTATCGCCTCATTGTCCTTTTTATATCGATTCAGAATTTCTTTTTCTCTGGGAAAGATTCCGCCTTTTCGAAGTTTGTTTACCATAAGGGATTAGGGAAATAACTCCCAGTAAATTGTTATTCAGAATAGGGGAAAGGGAGTAGGGAATAAACTCCCAGGGAATTGTTATTCAGAATAGGGCTGATTATTCTTTGGATCCGGCTAAGTGTCAGTTTTGAATGCTACAGTGCTTGCATACAAATATCCCAGTAATTGCATTCATTTTTTCATCACATAGAAAAAATGTCAATTAAAGGCCATTATCCTTTGTCTCTTTTACTATGTCCGTCGACTGTTCCCTGCCTCTTCCATCAACAGAGCGTCCATCATGACTTGAGATATTTAAGCGTCAAAAACACCATAAATGTGGAAAACATTTTGAGTGCTTGTACAATATAAACAAGTAAAAAGGCGTTAAGTTCGGCCGGGCCGAACTTTGGATACCCACTACCTCGGATATATATGTGAACCACCTTTCCTCAAAATCCGGTGCAAAATTCATATCTTATGCCCCATTGCAGGTATATCAATATATGTTCCGATTTGGACCATATACTAATAAGTAAAAGTTATTGTTCAATTGTATATAACAAAATATTGGTATTTTTTAGTAGTTATATCTAAAAATAAACCGATCTGAACTATATACGACACGGATGTCGAAAAGCATAACATAAGTCAGTGTGTCAAATTTCAGTGCAATCGGATTAAAAATGCGCCTTTTATGGGGCCAAGACTTTCAATCGAGAGATCGGTTTTCATGGCAGCTATATGCAAATCTTGATCGATCTAGACCAAATTGCAGAAATATGTGGAGGGACTTAACTTAACTCTTTGTCCCAAATTTCGGCAACATCGGACAATAAATGCGCTTTTTATGGCCCCAAAACCTAAAACCGAGAGATCGGTCTATATGACAGCTATATCCAAATCTGGACCGATCTGAGCCATATTGACGGAGGATGTCGAAGGGCCTAACACAACTCAATTTCCCAAATTTCAGCAAAATCGGATAATAAATGTAGCTTTTATGGGCCTAAGACGCAAAATTGGAGAATCGGTCTATATGGCAGCTATATCCAAATCTGAACCGATCTGTAATATATTGCAGAAGTATGTCGAAGGGCCTAACACAACTCAATGTCCCAAACTTCAGCAAAAACGGATAATAAATTTAGCTTTTATGGGCCTATGACCCTAAATCGGAGGATCGGTCTATATGGCAGCTATATCCAAATCTAAACCGATCTGGGCCAAATTGACTGAGGATGTCGAAGGGCCTAACACAACCCACTGTCCGAATTTCAGCAAAATCGAATAATAAATGTGGCTTTTATGGGCCTAAGACCCTAAATCGGAGGATCGGTCTATATGGCAGCTATATCCAAATCTGAAACGATCTGAGCCATATTGACGGAAGATGTCGATGGGCCTAAGACAACTCACTGTCCCGAATTTCAGCAATATCGGATAATAAATGTGGCTTTTATGGGCCTAAGACCCTAAATCGGAGGATCGTTCTATATGGCAGCTATATCCAAATCTGGACCGATCTGGGCCAAATCGACGGAGGATGTTGAAGGGCCTAACACAACTCACTGTCCCAAGTTTCAGCAAAATCGGATAATAAATGTGGCTTTTATATATATTATATCAAGATTTAGTCTGATATAGCCCATCTTCGAACTTAACCTGCTCATGGACAAAAAAAGAATCTGTGCAAAATTTCAGCTCAATATCTCTATTTTTGAAGACTGTAGCGTGAATTCAACAGACAGACGGACGGACATGTCTAGATCGTCTTAGATTTTTACGCTGATCAAGAATATATATACTTTATAGGGTCGGAAATGGATATTTCGATGTGTTGCAAACGGAATGACAAAATGAATATACCCCCATCCTTCGGTGGTGGGTATAAAAAAGCAAAGTGGACGTAACAATAAAATCTATTTTCTATTGAAACTAAAAAAAGGAAGATGACAAAAATAAACTTCTGTCATTGGTATATGAACGAAAGAGTATAAGAGAACGAAAAGCAAACACGAAACAAGAAGATGTAAAAGTGGATGGACAAGGGAACATAACAATAGTTTAACTTTGGCGGCTTGTGTATGAGATATTTATTAGGGGCAAGCTGTTTTAAGGAAGTGAATAGTTTTCATATTCCTTTTGTTAATATTTAAAATCTAAAATCTACTAATTTGTAAGAAATTTATGGCTAAAAATTTTTCTTCCAACAAATTTTTATTTTATTCTATTTTAATTTGACGTTTGTAATCAATCATTGTGCAAACATTTAAGGCCTGGTTATGCTCTCGTAAATGTACTGTAAATGTAGAAAAACGTGTCAACTGTTTTGTTTTGCCTTATGAAACACATGAAAACGATTGCCGAATGTCTGTCGTTAAAACAAAAACAGCTGAAAAAATTTGAAGTTTTAACAAATTTCAAAACCAAAAATTTTTAGTTAAGAACTTGGATTGGCGGAACCCTGGTATTGTCATCTGGAAGATCATGTTACACGGATGGATCAAAGCTAGAGGACAGATTGGGCCTGGGGGTTTATATATAGAACCCAGGGACTGAGATCTGTTTTAGACTGCCTGACCATAATACGGTCCTTCAGGCGGAGATCCGGGCGATCACGGAATGCGTGAAGTGGTGTGGTGCTAACGCGAGGACGTCGAGTCTGAACATCTTTACCGACAGTAAAATTGCATAAGGGCAATAACAAATAGGACGGTAAGGTCAGGAATAGTCTTGCAGTGTAAAAAGGAGATTAACGCTTTCTCTGAGGATGGCAAAATCCACATCGTTTGAGTGCCGAGTCTTAACGCAGTAAGGGGAAATGAAAGGGCAGACGATTTGGCGGTGAAGGCCAGAGGACTGCCGTCAATAAACTTGGTTAACCCGAAGCCTTTCGGATCGACTCAGTCCGAGTTAAGGGAGTGGGCGACGAATGCGCATGCAACATTGTGGAACAGCGAAACGGTCGGTAGGACGGCGGAAATCCTATGGGGGGATCCAGATGGTGAGAAGACGAGGCTATTACTGAAAGGAAGCAAGAAGGAGGTCAGTATAGCTATTGGTATCATAACGGGACACATAGAACTACGAGCTCACTTATGTAAAATCGGTGCGGCAAGTGGTAGCATGTGTAGGGCATGCGGGGACGATGATGAGACGTTGGAGCATTTCCTTTGTCATTGCCCGACTTTCGCGTCTAACAGATACCAGCACTTGAAACAACTTAGGAGAGTGGTGTTGAAAACAATTAAGGATTTGGTAAGTAGCACAGAATTCCTAACTTAAACTTTTTTTTTTAGAGGTTACTTTATAGTTTTTAGAGCGTACAACAAACCGATTACTGGCTTAAGTGCATGTCCATGGTGGCATGGGGTGGATTAATATCTGCACCCTCTTTTTAACCTAACCTAACCTAGTTAGAAAACTGTTATTCCTGATTTATGATTTCTCTGCGCAATTTTTTACAATTTATTGTCAACAGTTAAGGTTTAGTTTGAATGGCTAGCCCACCATGAAAAAGTAAGCTCACTCAGTGGCCAGTACATATACATAAGGAGAAATTACAAGATGAGTGTTGGGGTCGAGCACCAATACGGCACCATCGTATCTGTTAAACCATGTTAGGACTATGTATGTCGTGAAACCAGAGTCTATTGAGGGATTCCACACACTTCAACCTCATTGTTCTAGAAGCCTCGGCCTACAGGGCTGGCATACATCCTGATTTTGAACACTGTAAATCCCATTCCAGAATTTCTTTTTGCGGCTATCGTTATGGCACAGAGCTCTGCATGAAAGAACAAACACTCGTCCAGCAGTCTCACGTACATACCGATGTTGTGTGTGTTGGAGTATGGAACCAAATACAGTCCCTGTCCCCATCTTGGAGCTATACATAAGACCGATATATCATTCTCTCCCAAAGACCGCTCGACTTTTCGCACCACTTCGCGGAGGCTCGTCTTCTCCGACCTATCCTTGAGGAATGCATGTTGTGTCCTTAGAGCATGCCTGAAGTTCTCCGACTTATCACCCTCTCTCACCTTTAAGTCTATTTTGATACAAAAATTGATTTGTTTGAAATGTCAATTGCTACTAATTTGTAATAAGCATAATTGCTTGTTCGCATTTTCGATACATTTATTCTACATTTACGAGAGCATAACCAGGCCTTTACTTAACTTTATAGAAGAAATGCAATAAATAATTTAATAATGACTACTTCAAAAAGTATTGTTAGTCCTTACTTACGAAAATGCTAGAGAAATAAAATAAATAACCTGTTGAGAACATTGAACAGTGCCAGTTGCTTAAAGTGAGATTATTGAAGAATGTGTACTCGTGCAATTGGTGCAAGGAGAGAGGTTTTACTTGTATAGGATATAAGGAATACATTTAAGTCAAAAGCTGCCTTTGGCTATGCATGAATGTGAAATGTTTATGTCTAAATAATTAAACATACGATAAGAACTAAAGAATTGAGGGTATGAAGATCCATGCACACTGTCGTACAAAACTTATTCAACATACCAAAGGTAAAGCGCTCTAATTTGAAGTATCAATACCTTGCACCATTTTTTTAAACTCATTGCAATTTAAAGAGGGATGTCAATATAGATCGAAAGATGTTGTCGCTGAATTACGTTTGCCGGTGTTGGTGAGGAAGTTCTTTCGAATCGTTTAAATCGCCAGGACCTGATAATGCATCAGTGGTCGATCTACAAACTGTGTCTGATAGATTTGGGCAATTTTCATTCCAAAATCCTGAAAACCGTACCACACGATTACAAACGATTTCCATACTATTAGTCTGCCATCCATTTTGCTAAAGACCCTATAGAGGTTGTTAAATACATATCTTATGGCGATGATTCCGAAGAATAGTCTCGTCAACAGCACCGAAACAGCTCTTTCAGAAGGTGTTCTTTTTAGCAGAAAATACAAGGTATCCAAGAATATTCCATTTACAAAAGCAAATACTTTTCGTTTCGTCATTAACAGATGTGATGGGCGTAAACCACGTGTTACGTACAGACTATTTATTGCAGTTGTCGAACCTATAATGTATGTATGGTGTAGTGGTCTGGTGGACGGCGCTCCAAAAATCCAACACAGTTAAATACTTCGCCAGATTCTAAGAATCGCTTGTTCTCCACCACAGCTCTTCCAACACTGCTGTGAGAATAAGAAATCTTTCCTTTTGGTCAAGCATCATTTCTTTTTAGCCACCTTATACGAGGGTTGCCTTTTATATTTCTGCATTGGAAAACCCTTGTGTTGCAATCTGCCAACTTACAGCTCTATCGTAAAGCTTGACATTTTTGAGGTTATACGTACTCAGAACGTTTTGTCATACGAGCGTTGTTTGTGTTGTTTACAGTAACTTAAAAGATTAATCTCGCCCAAAAAATGGAATTAAATTGTGAGCATTTTCGTGCGATAATTTTTTAAAACTTTCGACGTGGATTAACTCAATAACACTGCATCGATTAACTCTTTTCAGTTTTTGGCGATTAAGCTCCATCAAGGACCAGTGTTTATCGATGGTATGGTGAATTCAACCGAGGTCGATGTTCACTCCAAGTCGAATTTCGTGAACGTCGTCCAAAATCAGTTGTTGTTCCTAAAACCATTGATGCTGTGCACCAACTGATATTGCGAGAACGTCATGTGACCTATTGGGAGATTGAGACAACCTTAGGCATTAGTGGGACCAGCATACATTCAATATTGCATGAACATTTGACCGTCAATTAGTCAATCGCTCAAAAAAAGGCTTGTGCCGATTGGTCGAAAGAAATGCTCCAAAAATAGAAAAACAACTGCATTTCAAACACTCAAAACATCAATTTGATAAGTCATCCGCCGTATAGTCCAGACTTGGCACCGAATGACTTCTTTTTATTCCCGTACGTAAAAATAAAATGAGAGGTCAACGTTTTTCAACACCCGAAGAAGCGGTTGATGCGTTCAGAATGCATGTTTTGGAGATACCTCCATCAGAGTGGCAAATGTGCTTGCAAATTGCAAATTTTGCCCATGAACATTCCACTAAGGAACAGGGGCAAACTTCTCACATATCAGTGAGTGCAGTCCGATTCAATGAGTGCAGACCGCTGAAAAATGTTTTCTGATGGTCTCGCCGAACCGAGGCGTTCAGCGTCATAGGGGGACATGCTAACCTCTGCGCTACGGTGACCTCCGTAAATGTGCTTAATATTATAAATATTTATTTTTGTGTTCTCTAATGCCGAAATATAAAAGGCAAACTTCGTATACCGCTTTTTATTCCAGACTAACTAAAATTGTTGTAGCAAATAGTTTTTTTAATTTGCTTCTACAACATGATGAACTTCAAATGAGCAAGTCCTTAAAATCGATGGTAATAAGTTTCAGTAAAAATTTCCTACATATTTTTTTTCCATACAAATTTTTTCTAGCATGCCACTGATTACAATTAAGGATGTTATGTTTCTTGCCGGTAGTATTTTTAAACTCAAGTCAACGATTTTTTAACTTGTATTAAGGAAAAAAAGTATAAACCAGGACCTGATAATGCATAAGCGGTCGATCTACAAGCTGTGTCTGATAGATTTGGGCAATTTTCATTCCAAAATCCTGAAACCCGTACCACACGATTACAAACGATTTCCATACTATTAGTCTGCCATCCATTTTGCTAAAGACCCTAGAGAGGTTGTTAAATACATATCTTATGGCGATTATTCCAAAGAATCGTCTCGATACAGTACCGAAACTGCTCTTTCGGAAGTTGTTCTTTTTTAAACCTATTCCAATTACATTAACTAAATGCGATTTCTTTGATAATAGTATAGGAAAAGGATAGGATAAGATAATTTGATAATAGGATAGGATAAGAAAAAATTTTCATAAGATGAAATAAAATTTGTATACCACATTTGGTACATTTTTTCCTAGAGTATAAGATAATCTTTTTTTACTGCAGATCCTTCAAGCTGGATGCAACGAATGTACTTAAGCCTAATATATATCTATCAAGCTATAGATAAAGTCAAGTGTATAGTGACCGTTTACAGTCAAACTAAAATGACGCTTAAGATAATTATGAGTATAAAAATCAAATCAAAATCAAATATGTTATGTCGTTTGTTATTTATATTGATTCGTGTTTAATTGCTTTCAACTATTTTTGTTAAAATTTGTAGTCTCGACAGGTTTTTCACATTCATCACTGTTTTATGACGAAATTTTTAAGCACACTGTAAATTCCACCACATGTTGTTTGTACCGGGCGAGGACAATGCTCGGTTAATATGTTTGTTTTTTGAGCCGGTCGTCAATCGACTGTTTGCTGTTGAAAATGGTGAGAACGATTTTAATTAGCGATCACAGGAACTAGAAAAGAGCTGAAGAGAAAAAAGCAAACAATTCAACAATCAAAAAAAGACCAAAGCGAAGTTTTGAACTTTAAAGAACCTCCTCATCCATATTCGAGAGAATATTTTAGAGGCAGACAAAAATGCAGACGGACAGACAATAAGACCAGCCTGGCAGCTAAGCGTCGGATATGCGAAACATTGAAGTCGGTGAAGATACTAAGGGCAGGAATCCTCCGTTGTACTCTGCCATTTAAGAAGTAGCATTTGGAAGATGATTTGTTCTAGGGATTTATTTCTTGGTTGTTGGTGGCAGACCTATCTGAGTTGTAGTTGTTTTCCTTTTTTATTGTTATTTATAGCGCCACATAGTGACAACTTGTAAATTAGTCGAGTCAACATTGCAACACTTTATGATAATTCCCAACAGAAATGTTCGGCGAACAGAGACAGGGCTCATGCATATTCTGGAAAAGGGCATGCAACTTAGAATCAAGCGTGTAATACTATCGGTCTGTCTGTCGATGGTTGCCTTCTTACACCACCTATCGCACAGTAGTTTGCTTGTGGGTGTTTGAATAAAAATCCTATTTTTGTAATGTTCTTGCTAATCGTTGGCATTCAACTGATACTGAAGTGGTATATTTTGTAAGGAAGACAACATTTTTCTTTATAAATACCACTGTGTATTGAAAGAAAGAACATAATTGTTAGGAACTTTAAATATTTAATAAAAATGGATACGTCTTTTTGTGCATCACTAATTCATTTTTCTTTGGTTTTGTTTTGTTGCAGATTCCTAGAAGTGCTGCGGTTTAAATGAATGTAAGTACAAATGGCGATGAGAAACTTTTCGTCTTTTGCTGTTACTTCTCTAAATAGGAGAAAAAGTTTGACTGAAAATGCGATTTATTTTAATTGTTATGAATGCGTTGCAGATATTTTTATTGTTTTTTTAGAACTTGATTACTGACTTCCCCAAGCACTACTCGGCGAACAAAGTTACTAAATCTCAACTTGGCAGATATTTTTAAAGTTTTTTTAGAACTTGATTACAGACTTCCCCCAGCAATACTCGGGCAAACGAAGTAACTAAATCTTAACTTGGTTAAAAAGGACCAGGTCAGTTTGCGTTATGTTGGACGGCAGCTTTTAGCCGGCCGAATCATAGGTACTTTCTTAAGTTTATGTGTATAATATTTTAAAGTGGTTGTGTCAGAGCAGGAAGTTAATAGGAAGCTAAGTCCTTATATAAACAGATATGAGAATCAATAAGAAGGATATGTGCCAAACATCAAGAGGATAGGTTGAGGTCTTCAGGGATCTTATGCAACTTTATTTTGTTATAGCATCCAAGTTTTTTGACGTAAAACATTTAAACTTTATGTATTCTATAAATTAATGTTCTGAATCGATTAAAACCTGGTTTTGTCTAATTCCTTGATTTGGTGCTATTTTACAAAGCTTTTTCAAGTTTACCTGATCAAAGGCACAATGAGATACCGTGGGACCTTGACAATATGTCTTAATGTTGTATTGATATTTTGATAGATATGAGTCAAAAATATTTTAAATATCTCTTTTTCGAATGTAAAAATGGCACAAACAGCACTATATCGGGCTATATATTGCAATGCAACAGTGTGTTTAAGTAGGCACCTGGACATCCGTGCTGAATACGATTCAGATTTAATCATATTTGCATAAACCTGGCATAAAAATCAATCACCCGATTTATGGCCGTAAACCCATAAAATACGCAAATCTAGAACAGTAAAACGTATAAGACTCTTCGACTACCGTGCGAATTCTATTCCAAATAGTACCATATTTAGATATAGCTGCCTAATCTGCAAATTGCAAATTTTGTCCATGAACATTCCACTAAGGAACAGGGACAAACTTCTCACATATCAATGAGTGCAATCCGGCGTGCCGCAGTGCGACACCTCTTTGGTGAGAAGTTTTTTACATGGCATAGTACCTTGCAAATGTTGCTAGTATAGAAGGGGGAAACCACCGTTGAATTTTTCTTCTGATGGTCTCGCCAAGATTGGAACCCTCAGCGTCATCAGCGGTACGGTGGCCTCATCTGCGCTACGGGGCCGAATCTAGTTCGTATTTATTTGTTTGATGTACATTTTTAATCTATTTCCGGTATATATTTTAAATTTTAAATGGGGGAAAACTTAAAATAAAGGAGGAGCATAATTATGAAAATTTAATAATTGTTTGTCTGTATTTTAAAAATGGTACATTTTCTTTAGATCTTTTCCGATCTACCTCTTTCCGTAGCTTTCAAAGTTATTGCTCTCCAAATGTTATAGAGTTGAAAGGTGGTCAAATGGGACACCATTTGTTGCACCCTGTATAAGTGACACGCGCCTCTTATGTGCCGCTCAGGTCAGAAGATAAAAATGTTTGGTGTTATTACTACTGAGGGACTACCTTGTTGCTCAGAGATGAGTCCTATGAGTACCGTTATCATACCGATAGCTATATTGACCTCTTTCTTACTCCTCAAAGGATTTTCGTCGTCGTACCTACCGTTTCGTTGTTCGTCGCCCACACTCTTAACTCGGACTGCGTCGACCTGAAAGGCTTTGGGTTAACCAAGTTTATTGGGGACAGTTCTCTGGCCTTCACTGCCAAACCGTCTGCTGTTTCATTCCCCTTACTCCGCTATGGCCTTGCACTTAAATAAAGCGGATCGTCGCATCCTCAGAGAAGGCGTTAATCTCCTTCTTACTCTCCAAGACTGTTCGTGACTTTACCGTCCTGGTTGTTATTGCCCTGATGGCCAATTTACAGTCCGTAAAGATGTTCACACTCGATATTCTCACGTTAACACCACACCACCTCACGCATTCCATGAAAGCCCAGATCTCTGCCTGCAGGACATTGTAATAGTCAGGCTTCCTAACGTCGTCTCGATTATAATATGATGGCGTGACCGCATTTCGAGTCTACGAACCAACATCTGTCGGCCTTTTCGTACGCTCCTTAATGTGTCACTTCCAATTGAGTTTCCTGTCCAAGATCACTCGCAAATAATGGCCTTGATATCAAATTCGTTCTATTGAGGAAATGTGGTGTGTCCAATTTTTCCTCCTTCGCGTTACTGGTGAACAGACAGATTTCAGTCTCCTCTGGATTAGCATTGAGACCACTTGGTTTAGCCCAGTCCTATGCCATCTGGAAGACCCCTTGGCCCTTCTACATAGCTGATTCGGATCCTTACCCTTCAGAAGTATTATTAGTCAGTAATAATACTTCTGAAGGTAACAGTTTATTTATGGTGGTAACAGTTTGTTTATGGTGGTCACCCATAGCATTGGCAATTAATGCCCCCTGTGGCGTGCTCTGTGCCATTTTCTACCTTATATTTATGTTATGGGACCCGCAAGTTATTCACCTGTACCTTAGCATAAGGATTGTACGGTCTCTGAGGACCCAGTCCACCCGGTACTGGTCTAAATAATGGATCAGTGTGTTGGTCCGCTCATTTTTAAAAGTCCCGTCGATGTCAATACATCTCTAATGTGTACGTCTTGACATTGAAAAATTCTTCTATTTTATGCACAACTTCGTGCAAGCTGTAGTTGATCAGTGAATGTCCTACTCTTTATAATGGTAAATACGTTCCATGGTTTTGAGTAGAAAGTACATAGAGATTTTCGGTATGTTGGCCTTGGGTGTCACATAACTTACCTTGCTGGGTTCAGGTATATATACAACCCTTGGCTCCTGCCATGCTTTCGGAGCGTATGCAAGTCCTTGGCACGCTTTGAAAATATTGACCAGATGGGTTGATAGATAGTCCGCCTCCTTCTGTAGTAACGCCGCAAATTTTCCATCAGGTTCAGGTGACTTAAATGGTTGGAAGCTCCTAAAAGCTTCGTTTACCATAAATTCTCCCGTCATATCTTGTGGAAAATGCGCTTTCATCAAAAACATCAACAAATCCTCAGTTTGGGCATGGGTTTTTGACAGAAACTTTTTAATCTTGGCAGCGTCATTAATGCTATCGACCTGTTTGCAGAAAAGCTTTCAGGAGGCACTTTTTGCCGCTCTTATAATCTTACTATATTCCTTGAGCCGTGTGTAGTACGCATCCCATTAAACTTCTGATTTTTACGATGTGCTCTGTTACAAAGTTTGCCGACCTCTTTCCCAATTTTGCGAATCTCCCCGGGCATTCAGGGTTTTTCTTGGGCTGATTTCCTTTTTCGAAGAAGACAACTATATTCGAAAGACCCCACTATTACGGTCGTAACCCTGTTGACGATGTTGACAATGTCGTCAATGTCTTCTATGCTTGAATAATCTTGGAAGAAAATTTCAGTCAAAATTGCGCCCTATAGTGGCTCAAGAACTAAAATCTGGAGATCGGTTTGTATGGGAGCCATATCAGGTTAAGAGCCGATTTAGACCATACTTGGTACAGTTGTTGGTCAAAACAACCATTTCATGTAAAATTTCAGCCAAATCGGTTAATAATTTAGCTATCTAGCGGCTCAAGAAGTCAAGATCCGAAATCGGTTTATATGGGAACTGTATCAGATTATAAACCGATTTGAACTACACTTGGTACAGTTGTTTATGGTCAAAGCAAAACACTTTATGCAAAATTATAGCCAAATCGGATAATTATTGCGGCCTCCTGAGGCTCATGGGTTATAGGGCAGCTATATCAAAACAAGGCCCGATATAGCCCTTTATAGGGTAGACGTAGGGTATTATATAGAAGGTACCGACCTACGTCAGACTTTCATTACATTTTTTAAATGAGCTCAAACAAAAATTCGATTTAATTTGGAAAACAGATTTTCTCATTGGGAACTCTCGCGTCGGGAAGTGGGACTGTTTTGACCCATTTCTTTTAAAATAAAATATAAATCTTATCTTCATTAATTAATATGTATATAAACATTCAACATTTTGCAAAGGAGGAAAGATTAGAGCAAATTATTTTTCTCAATTTTTTTCACAATTGCTCCGTTGTGTTATGGCGTTTTGTGTATTAACAATATTTAAAGCTTGAACCAACATGTCGCTTCGTATAAATCATACTTAGAACTATAAGAAGCGTGGAGCAAGATCAATATTTTAAACCAGTGATGAGCAAACACACTATTGCACATTATTGTATACGTGCCTGAGAATATCAGCCCGTGGGCTTGGAAATAGTGTGAGTTAGTGGGCCCACCACTGCTTTAAAATCTGAATTTATGACAAATTTTTACAATGAAGCTTTACCAATCATGTAAAATGTCATTCATGTCAACATTCTGTTTTTTGGTTACCTTAAGTATTTTACCATGAAAAAAATCAAATAAATTTCCATATGAGAAACATGATGTCACAGCTTTAATGCGGTACGTGTTTTTGTTTACAAATTGGAAATTCGTTAAGTTCCCAATGAATTGAAACACATTCTATAAACCGGATATTTGATGAAGTGTAAAGTAACATGTCCGGTTTGTTGGGCCTGCTAATTCCAAAACGACACTGACAGACATTATTTTTAATCTTCCTTAATCCCAAACAAATAAAAACACAGAGAATTAAAGAAACATCTAGCAAAAGGTGAAGCATGCAATTGTCAAACGCATCACCGGGCTCTTTATTGTCTGCCATTCCAATAAGGGATATTTGAAACAACAACAAAAAACACAAACTACACTCTGCTGCTGTCACATTAACCTTTGCTCTGACGTTTCATTTTCCAAAGGATCCTTGTGCAAGGACATTAAATGTCCTATTTTCGCCTTTAAATTTTGCCCACTAGCATTTCCCTTTGGTCTTCCTCTTGTTGATTGCTGTCTGGGACCTTAATATAAAGTTTGTGCTCTGATTTTAATCTCACGCTCACATAATTGAAGGTTGCCCAAGGACGAAAGGGTAACTATGCCCAAAGGGATGGTGTTGTGTAATGACCATGAATTCCATATTGACACATGCTACGATGTACTGCTAAATTCATATATTTTCTTGTTGTGGAAATGTTAAAAAAGGAAAATGTGTTGAATTCACTTTCACTTTGGGTTGTCGATCCCTTTGGCGAGGGGTGATTTGTTGCATGTGAAGATTTTTATCGTGGTCTGTATTTAATTCTTTCTCCATACCAAGTTACACGAACTGCAAATGAGGTATGTATTTTGGATAAGTAATTAGCTTATCTATTGTATATGTATTATCGAATTTTTCACTTTTATTGTTTATTTTTTGGCAAAACTGTCCTAAAGAGGATTTAATATGTGTAGATAAATAAAAAGTATTTAGTGACAACTAAAATATTAAACGAAATACCAAATGTTCAACCTCGAAATTTAAAAAAAAAAAAAAACAAGTAAGGACGAGCTAAAGTTGGGCGAAGCTAACCTTTTGATACCCTACAGCACATTGGGTATGCAGATTAAGTCCTCGAAACTTTGTTTAAATTTGAAATGTATAATTTCGATCAATATCCGGAGATATTGTCTGAGTTATTGTGCAAAATATTGGGAAGATCGGTTGATGAATGCGTTAGCAAAGACCTTAAAAGTGAAAATCGGGAGATACATATATGTTGGAGCCATATCTAAATCTGAACAGATTTATATAAAATTTACCAGAAGAGACGGAAAAGAAACCTAAGTGACAAATTGTGTGATGATCGGTTAACAAATAGCCAAATAATTGCAATATTAGTCAAAATCGGGCGGAAGTAAATATGATGACTATATCTAAATCTTAACAGATTTTAACCAAAAGCGGCATACGTAGTTAAATTAATAGAAAAAGACGTGGGGCAAAATTTAGAGAAAATCTGTTAAGAAAAACACTGACAAAGGCTCTAAAAGTGAAAATCGGTTAAAATATATTATATATGGGGGCTAAATCTGAATTTTAGCCGATTTCTATGTCGGCAGTTATAAGCGAATCCTTTGTGCCAAATTTCATGTGATTCGATTTACAAATGACCACGTTATTGCAATATTATAAAAACCGATAACAGGTCAACTTTGAACGGTCATATCTTCTAAAGTAAAAATCTGACTTTTCTATTGGCAAATTTATAAAAATCTTTGTAAAGTTTTGCATGAGATAGGTTCTTTCGAAATTTCATAAACGCATATGAAAAATTTCGATTTCTGCCACTTGCTTCCTCTGTCCGCACCATAGTGCATCGTAAGCGTCAACATACCCGACAACTTACGAGGGTTGCCTTTTATATTTCGGGATTAGACAACCCTTGTGTTGCAATTTGCCAACTGATAGCTCTATCGTAAAGCTTGACATTTTTGAGGTTATACGTACTCAGAACGTTTTGACATACGGGCGTTATTTGTGTTGTTTACAGTAACTTAAAAGATTCATCTCGCCCAAAAAAATGGAATTAAATCGTGAACTTTTTCGTGCGATTATTTTTTACAACTTTCGACGTGGATTAACTCAACAACAGTGCATCGATGAACTTAAATCAATTTTTGGCGATGAACTTCCATCAAGGACCAGTGTTTATCGATGGTATGGTGAATTCAACCGAGGTCGTAGTTCACTCCAAGACGAATTTTGTGAAGATCGTCCAAAATCAGTTGTTGTTCCTAAAATCGTCATGTGAACTATTTTGAGATAAGATATAAGACAACCTTAGGCATTAGTGGGACCAGCATACATTCAATATTGCATGAACATTTGACAGTCAAAAAATTCGTTCGCGTTAGATCCCAAAAATACAAAACCCATTGCAGTTTTGAGCACTCAAAACATCGATATGATGAGTCATCCGCCGAATAGTTCAGACTTGACACCGAATGACTTCTTTCTATTCCCGCACGTAATAAAATGAGAGGTCAACGTAAAAAATAAAATGGGAGGTCAACGTTTTTCGACATCTGAAGAAGCGATTCATGCGTTCAGAATTCATGTTTGGAGATACCTCAATCTGAGTGGCAAAAGTGCATCGACAATTGGTTCAAACGTATGCAAATGTTTATAGATCTTAATGGGGAATATTTTAAAAAACAATAAAGTGAATTTCGATGATTAATACTTGTTTTCTCTAATCCCGAAATATAAAAGGCAACCCTCGTAATTAGTGAAAAATATGCACTTACTTGGGGTGTCCTTCTGCTAACACATCTCTATAGGTCTATTGATGCCAACCTGATCGTTATACTCGTTCGTGTTCTAACAAGTAAGTAATTAATAGACTTTCTTATAGTGATATATATACGCTTAGGGTTTCCGGATCCTTTATGGTTGATGATTTTACTTTATTGAAAGCAAGAAAAAATACTATTTTTATACCCACCACCGATGGATGGGAGTATATTCATTTTGTCATTCCGTCTGTCTGTCAAAAGCACGCCAACTTTCGAAGGAGTACAGCTAGCTGCTTGAAATTTTGCACAAATTATTATCGTAGGTCGGTTGGGATTGTAAATGGACCATATCGGTTCATATTTAGACATAGCTGCCATATAAACCGATCTTGGATCTTGACTTCTTGAGTCACTAGAGGGCGCAATTCTTATCCGATTTGGCTGAAATTTCACAAATATGTTCAAATCAGTCCATAACCTGATATAGCTACCATATAAACCGATCTGGGGTCTTGACTTCTTGAGCCACTAGAGGGCGCAATTCTTATCCGATTTGGCTGAAATTTTACATGAGGTGCTTTGTTATGACTTCCAACAACTGGAGGGTATATAAGATATGGCCCGGCCGAACTTAGCACGCTTTTACTTGTGTGTCCATATGCAGGTAAAATTCAAATATGGACTTTATCGGATTATATCTTGTGTATAGCCCGCATATAGACCGATCCGCCGATTTTGGGCCTTACGCCCATAAAAGCTACATTTATTATCCGATTTTGCTGAAATTTGGAACAGTGAATTCTGTTCGGCTAGACGAGACCCTTCTACAATTTGGCCCCGGACACGGTCCAGATTTGGATATAGCTGCCATATAGACCGATCCCTCAATTTAAGGTCTTGGGCCCATAAAAGGCGTATTTATTTTCTGATTTTGTCAAAATTTGGGAAAGTGAGTTGCGTTACGCCCTTCGACATCCTTCTTCAATTTGGCCAGGATCGGTTCAGATTTGGATATAGTTGCCATATAGACCGATCTCTCGATTTAAGGTCTTGGGTCCATAAAAGGGGCATTTATTGTCTGATTTTGTCAAAATTTAGGAAATTGAGTTGTGTTAGGCCTTTCGACATCCTTCCTCAATTTAGCCCCGATCGATCCAGATTGGGATATAGCTGCCATATAGACCGATCTCTCGATTTAAGGTCTTGGGCCCATAAAAGGCGTATTTATTGTCTGATATTGTCAAAATTTAGGAAAGTGAGTTGTGTTCGGCCATTCGAAATCCTTCTACAATTTGGCCCCGATCGTCCAGACTTGGATATAGTTGCCATATAGACCGATCTCTCGATTTAAGGTCTTGGGCCCATAAAAGGCGTATTTATTGTCTGATTTTATCAACATTTGGGAAAGTGAGTTGTGTTAGGCCCTCCGACGTCTCTCTTCAATTTGGCCCAATCAGTTCAGATTTGAATAAAGCTGCCATATAGACCGACCTCTCGATTTAAGGTCTTGGGCCCATAAAAGGCGTATTTATTGTCTGATTTTGTCAACATTTGGAAAAGTGAGATGCGTTAGGCCCTTCGACATCCCTCTTCAATTTGGCCCGATCGGTTCAGATTTGGATAAAGCTGCGATATAGACCGACCTCTCGATTTAAAGTCTTGGCCCCAAAAAAGGCGCATTTACAATCCGACTTCGCTGAAATTTGGCATAGTGACTTATGTTAGGCTTTTCGACATCCGTGCCAAAATTTGGTCCAAATCGAACCATATTTGCATATAGCTGCTATGGGGTGATAAATTACGCATTTTTCATCGCATTATAACGAAAGATGGTTTAAATATATACCCGAACTAAACGCCTTTTTACTAGTTATTTTTAGTATGGTTGCCTATTATGGCTAATCGACGAATTATATTTACATTATTTCTCCCAAAGGGAATGAGTCGAGCTAATGGCCATAAGAATGAACGTCACCAGAATTTGAAGGATTGAATTGGTTATTGAAAAGAAATTTCCGGATAACAGATTGCATCCGATTACATCCGAATTGGCAATATCTAGCGATGTGCACACAATGAGGTTAATTTTGCTTGGGAAGCATAGGGAGTACATTTGAAACACTATTTTCAATTACGACATGAATTAATATATCGTTTGCATATAAAACTAATAGATTTCATATTTTGTGCCATATTCCTCGGGGAAGTATTAAATCCATTTCAACATTTTGCATTTTAAATTAATTTTATTCTTTAAATCACATTGCTGTTTTTTCTATTAATTTTGCGTTTAGTCATCTGCTTATGTGAAGTCCAGTCAACCTCATCAAACCTCATGTACCATGACCATAGAATCCCAGAAAGATGTATAACATCAAATCATCTTTCAATAGTTGAGGACGAGCAGGAAATATAGCATAAATAAATGTGTCGCCTAAGTTAACCATAAAACATAATTTATATAATACGCATACGTTATTATTCGCATTCGAATTTTTCCTATTTCGTAAGAAACAGATGTCTTCTATGTCCCAGGAAGGGACTTTTGTTTTTGAAAAAGGTTCAAATCTATTTTGTTGTCACATTGTTCAATCATAACTAGATTTGAGATGACACTGTTGCTCATGTGTTCCGACCCTATACATATATCTCGCTCTCTCCCTCCCTTGTCTTGGGAAATTGTAGAAAAAAAGAAAACAGCTGGATACCAGATACATGGCAAAAGAACAATCATGTGTCCATGTGTCAGAGGAATAGCATGAAAAGGATTTGTTCAATGGCAAGAGCACAACAGACATCTTCAATTGGCAAAAAAAAAGTGAAATCTATTTTGCTGAAATAATAACTAAGCAAATGGAAATGTGACTATGGGGAATTTCAAGTGTAGTTTCCAGTGTTCACACTGGGAGTTGTTACCATGTTGTATTATCTGCTCATCTATCCATTCATTCATCCATCATAATCTGTGCATAACTTTTTGTTATGTAGTGCAGATGATTTTTTGTTTTGTTTATTCAAAAGGCAGCTAAAACATTGTGCAACTTATCACGTTTTTCTGCGTGAAGTGAGCGTATTTTTTATCATGCATAAAAATACTTTTAAGTAAGTGAGGTATATATTATTTGCAAATATCATCTATAATATTGAAAATTTAAATAGAACATCTTGAAAACAAATGATATTGGTCTCTCAATTTGGATTTAAAGCGAAAGCTATTGGTTGAGGCAGTGCAATGGACTATCTTACAGAACAACACATGAATATTTATCAATCAATGAGTGAGTAAAGCTTGAACAAAACTCAAATAATCAAACGATTCATTAAAACGTATCAAATTATTATACGACCCTGACTTTTATTTTTCTTTTTTCATTATTTATTTAAAATTTACTTTTTTTTCATTCTATCATTTGTTTACATACCAATACAGAGACTCTGTAATGGAATATTAAAATTTCCAATGTTGTTCAGAGGTGCAGAGTCAGCCGCTGACATCGACATACATACATATTTTAAAACAATGCACAGTGATTTGGAATATTCAAATAAACGAGGTATCGAAAAGATTCGACTATATGGTATAAGAACCTACTTAACTATATAGTCGGTGTAATGCTATCTTGTTCCATATGCCACTTTATTGATTTTGAGAAAAACGCACATGAAGTTTGCAAAATGCATTGAAATAAGACATATTTTGCATATTTACACCTCAATATCTCGAAATCTAAATAGGATATGCAAAATTTTCTTAAATTCTGAAAGAGCATGTCTTAACATCACAAAAACTGATCCTAACTCAAAAAATTCGAGAATGACGTATGGAACAACATAGCATTAAACAGACAATATGTGGGTTAAAGTGACCGGCATCACTTGTTAACAATTTGCTAGCAAGATCCGTGACAAAAAAATGCAAAAATTCCAAACACGAGAAAATTTCTTTTGTAATCTCTTTTACACAAAACTTAACTTATTTTCATCCCTTTGGTATTTCTAACTTCTAACTTTTTGGAGAATATGACAAATACGTAAAGTGTTTTCCAATAAAAGATGTTATTTTGGTACTCAAAGAAAAAATCAATTTTTATGCCCACCACCATAGGATGGGGTATACTAATCTAATCATTCCGTTTGTAACACATGGAAATATTGATCTAGGACCCCATAAAGTATACATATTCTTGATCGTCCCGACTCCATGCCCGTCCGTCCGTCCACCTGTCGAAATCACGAAGATTGACGATGCTAGCCACTTGAAATTTTGCACAGATGCTTAATATTGATGTGAGTCGTTGAAGATTGCAAATGGGCCATATCGGTTCAGATTTGGATATAGCTCCCATATAAACCGATCTCCCGATTTGACTTATTGAGCCCCTGGAAGCCGCAATTTTTATCCGATTTGGCTTACATAGTGTTCTATTACGACTTCCAACAACTGTGCCGAGTACGGTCCAAATCGGTCTAGAACCTGATATAGCTCCCATATAAACCGATCTCCCGATATGACTTCTTGAGCCCCTGGAAGCCTCAATTTTCATCCGATTTGGCTGAAATTTTGCACATAATGTTCTATTATTACTTCCAACAACATTGTCAAGTAGGTTCCGAATCGGTTATATATATAGCTCCCATATAAACCGATCTCCTGATTTAACTTCTTGAAAGCCCCAATTTTCTTCCGATTTGGCTGAAATTTTGAATGTAGTGTTCCGTTTTGACTTCCAACAACTGTGCCGAGTACGGTCCAAATCGGTCAGGAACCTGATATAGCTCTCATATAAACCGATCTTCCGATTTGACTTCTTGAGCCCCTGGAAACATTTTTTGTCTGATTTGACTGAAATTTTGCACATAGTGTTCTGTTATGACTCCCAACAACTATGCCAAGTACGGTTCAAATCGATCAAGAACATGATATAACTTCCATATAAACCGTAATGTGCAGTGAAATTTTGCAAGTGGTGCTCTGCTATCACATCCAACAACTGTGTCTAGCACGATCCAAATCGGTCCATAACTCGATATAGCTCCCATGTAAAGCGGTTTCTCGAACATCCTTATTCGATTCCTTGAAGCTTTAATTTTTGTTGGTTTGATGAAATTTGGTATGTAGAATAAAATTATGCCCTTCAACTAAATTTATTTTGTATACATTTTTTGCAGATTCTTTGATGGGTTCCCAAGATTCGAAGATGGGATATACCGAACTATATCTTGATATAGCATATTTTTTCCAATTTGTTTTCGATTTCCTCCCACTGTGCAATGTTCGAAAATTCACCTGGTTCGTGCAATTCCTTTGCTTTTTGTACCCTCCACCATAGGAGGGGATACACTTGTTTCGTCATTCTTTGTGTAACAACTTGAAAATCGAAGAGCCCATAAAGTATGTATATATATTCTTGATCGTCATAATGTTTCAAGTCGATCTAGCTATGTCCGTCCTTCTGACCGTCTTTGCAAAGTATCCTAACTTTCGAAGGTGTAAAGATGGGCGCTTGAAATTTTGCATCAATACTTTTTATTTGTGCTGGTCGTTGGTCGGACAAGTGAACGGTCTTTCAGACAGAGGTCTGTGTGATAGCAGTGGCCGCAAGAGAAATTCTGGTAAGAGACATACCGCCCTCGAAACTCCGAATTTATGTGGACAGTATGGCGGCGCTCAAGACCTTAGGGTCGAGGATGGTGAGGTCGAGATGGGTGGCGGATTGTTTGGAATCCCTGGCTCCAGGCCCACTATGTGACGTTGACATGGGTTCCTAGGCATGAGGGGATTCCATGAAATGAGAGGGCGGACGAGTGCGCCAGGAGGGGTTCGTCTGCGCCAGGCGGACCAGTCATCGGTCTTGCCTTCGTGCCATTTGTCGAGCTACTGAACACAGTAGATGGGATGGCCATAGTGGCGAGGTGGGACTCGGTGAATGGCCGGTCATCGACCAGAGGAGTACAAGGGAATTGCTAGCGTTCGATAAGAAGTCGATGAGTACCTTGACAGGGGTCATAACCGGACACTGTGCCATAGGCTGCATGGTGGCGCACAATGACTTCTGTAGGATTTGCCTCGATGAGGATGAGGAGGAGACTATTGAGCACTTGCTGTGTTCGTATCCGGGTCTGCAGAGATGTAGGCTCTCCTTTCTGGGGAGCCGTTTCTTCTGTGATCTGGGTGAACTTACGAACGTACCTCTGGTATGTCTCCTGAGGTTTGTTGAGGGAACAGGATGGTTCCGACGGTGCGTGCCACAAGCTACGGCGTAGGAAATTCGTGCTTGCGTAAGGACGAGCGGTTCTTCACTTCTCCTGTCTTTCCATTTATTAGTGTATAACCTCTAGTCCGAGGTATCACACTTTCTTTCTCTTCTCTTTCTCTCTCTAGGGTACCACAAGGGGCCACACTGGCCTCCGAGTGAACTCACCTTTGATGGGCAACCCATTCGACCTTACCTTGGGATTTTAAATGGACCAAATCGATCCATGTTTTTGATATATAAGCATATAAACCGATCTTCAGATTAGATTTTTTGAGCGTATAGAGGGCGCAATTATTATCCGATTGAGCTGAAATTTGGCAAATATTGTTTTGGTATGACTTCCAACAACTGTGTCAAGTAAAGGCTTAATCGGCTCATAACCTGATATAGCTGCCATATAAACCTCCTGATTAGACTTCTTGAGGGCGCAATTCATATCCAATTTATGAAATTTTGCATATATGATTTTGGTATGACTTTCAACAACTGTACCAAGTATGGTCTAAATCGGTTTATAACCTGATATAGCTGTCATATAACCGAACTTAGCACACTTTTACTTGTTGGATTCTATTTGTTTTTTTTGTTTTGATCTAAGATCGTGTGCCTTTTGGGACTTTTTATTAAACTAGTTTTTCAATATATGTTGCATTCTTTCATGCGATATTTAGCCTTTACGGATTTCATTGAACCATTTAAGGTGCTGTTGCAGTTTTTTTTTGGACCACCGCAATTGAGAATGAAGTATCATTATAACGATTTATGGTGCGATACAGAAAAATTTTGTTCACTTTGAGGTGTTTGAATTCGCCAGCAATAGCCAGCCAAATATAATACTTCGTGTCAGCTACCAGTTTTAGTCTTAAACACCTAACTATTTTGTATTTAAAAGCCATTGAAATCACTGTCTCAAAGTAATGCAATAATAAGACCTTAATTTTAAAGAAGTACCCTAAATTACCTTTGACTTGGCGAATTGTGTCCCTCGCATGGTCATCATTTTTTGAAGGGAATAAAGTGAATGCATGCCAGTCAGTTCCTTCCGAGTATTCGAAGGTGTGTGTATTACACTATGCTTGTGATGCCAGTGTCCCAGACCCTGGTATTTTCGATTGTATTCGATTGAAGTAAACTTCGAAATTTAATAGGTCTCGTCGTTTTTCTTTTTTTCTTTTTGCACCAAATGGGTATTGCGCATTGGTGCAGTATGTTGCCTTGTTTTGTGTCGAAATACATTTCTTGAATATGAAGAACGAGCATTGCCCTCTCTGGTGTGGTGCTTAATCGTCTTAACATTGCGTCAGTCAGTTAAGAAGCAGTTGCTGTAAAATTTGCAAGAGCTGCAAATGGGGAAGAAAACCACACTCCTTAGCGGAGTTCATTTAGGGGTTACATTGCATTGTTGTTTAAGGGTTGTGTTGTAATTACAATTCTAAGTTTCCTATGACGGAGCGATATCACCCCTCGTCTTTTGCTATTGTTGAGCAAACTGTTGCAAATGTGCAAATATACCTATGGATTGCCATAGGCAAAGCTATAGTTTCTTCCAGGTGTGTGCAGTTTGGCAAGTATTCCTTGGCACATGTCAATCTAGGCCTGCTAAAAAAACCATAATGGCAAAGGAAAATGTCAACTGGGCGATATATGTAAATGTTTTGTAATTTAGGCGAACCATGCACGTAAAGTGTCAGCTGCATCTATTCAATCTACTCACGGACAGATGTAATTATAGACAGACTGTTCTAATCCCCAAGCATCAATATTCAACATATTATTTTGCATAATTTTTAATTACCTTTTATTATTTGGCTTTGAAGACACTCTTTGGTTATATTATATTTTCATACGATGTATAATGAAGGGAGGAGACAAGGACGAACAAAAAAACCAACCGAGGTTTACTATTTTACAAATCTTTGATATAGTTCCAATATTTTCAACAAATCAATATTTTTGAAAAATACAGATGTTCTAAAGAAACTGTTTCAAATTCTATATCGCTCGGAAATAAAGTAAAATTAAATAAAATTAAATAAATTGAAATAAAATAAAATAAAATAAAAAAACTAAATAAAATGAAAACTAAAATGAAATGAAATAAAAACATAAAATAAAAATAACTAAAATTAAGTATAAAACAAAATAAAATAAAATTGTTTGTTGGTTTGTAAGAACATCAAAAATGATAGCTGTTTTCAAATGGCAAAAATAAAAAAAAAAATACTCTCAACTCAACACTCAATTTTAAATTTAACATTATAATACAGAAAACCTAATACAAAAAATTCTAATACAGAAAATCCTTAGAAAAAGTAATAAAAACCAAATACAAATATGGAAAAATCTTAATATAAAAAAGGAAATTCAAATACAAATATGGCGAAATATAAAATTATAATAAAAATTATAATAAAATACAAGTCGTAAAAGAAATATGGATGTCGAATGCAAAAAATGGCCAATAACTTGGTTTCTTTAATGCTTAGAGCTCCTAATTGAATATATTCGGAAAGCACGTGGTCCAGATTATATTTCCTGTTTACGGTTTCAGCCCACTATTTCCCAGTTGGCCACAGTAGGCCATTTACTCTGAAAATGGGTATCATTAGAAAAAATGTCCAAATTTTGTCAAAAATGGTCAATTTCTTGTTTTGTTTAATACTTACGGCTCCAAATTGGATAAATGCTAAAACAGCGTGGTCCATATTAAATTTCCTCTAAACAATTTCAGACCACTATTTCCCAGTTGGTCACATTTACTCTAAAAAATGGGACATTATATGGAAAAATGACCAAATTTTGCCAAAAATGGCCAATATCTTGGTTTCTTTATTTTTGAGGCTTCAAATTAAATAGATTCGGAAAAAGCTCTTTTATATTTCCATTAAACAGTATTAGCCCACTTTCCCAGTTGGCCACAGATGGCAATTTTTTCTGAAAAATGAAGCATCATATGGAAAAGTGACTAGATTTTGATGAAAATGCCCAATATCTTGGTTTATTAAATACCTAGAGCTCCAAATTGAATAGATTCGAAAAGAGCGTAGTCCCTATTATATTTCTTGTAAATGATTCTAGCCCACTATTTCCCAGTTGACCACAGTGTGCCTATTTCTTCTATTGAGAAGTGAATTAAATTCGACATCCATATTTCTTTTACGACTGGTATTTTTTTATACCCACCACCGTAGGATGGGGGTATATTCATTTTGTCATTCCATTTGCAACACATCGAAATATCAGTTTCCGACACTACAAAGTATATATATTTCGGATCGTCGTAAAATTCTAAGACGATTTAACGATGTCCGTGTGTCTATCCGTCTGTCCATCTATCCGTCTGTCCGTCCGTCTGTTGTAATCACTCTACAGCCTTCGAAAATTGAGATATTGAGCTGAAATTTGGCACAGATACATCTTTTTGATGCACGCTGGTTAAATTCTTGAACGGGCCAAATCGGCCCATATTTGGATATAGCTGCTATATAGACCGATTTTACAATTTCGCTGAAATTTGAAACAGTGAGTAGTTTTAGCCCTCTGACCCAAATATGGTCCATATCGGACTATATTTATATATAGCTGCCATATATACTGATCTACCGATAAAGAGTCTGAAGCCCACAAACGCTTTATTTATTACCCGATTTAGCTGAAATTTGAAACAGAGGGTTATTTTAAGCCTCCTGATATCCGACCTAAATATGGATCAAATCGGATTTAGATATAGCTGCCATATAGACCGATCTCCAGATAAAGGGTCTAAAGCCCATAAAAGCTTTATTTTTAACCAATTTCGCTGAAATTTTCAACATTGAGTAGTTTTACGCCTCCTAACATAGGACCCATATATGCTTCACATCGGACTATATTTAGATATATCTGCCATATAGACCGATCTCCCGATTAAGGGTCTGAAGCCCATAAAAGCTTTATTTATTACCCGATATCGCTGAAATTTGAAACAGAGGGTTATCTTAAGCCTCTCCACATCTGACCTAAATATGGTTCAAATTGGACTATATTTTGATATAGCTGCCATATAGACCGATCTCCAGATAAAGGGTCTGAAGCCCATAAGAACCTTATTTTTTAACCGATTTCCCTTAAATTTGAAACAGTTTGTAGTTTTGCGCCTGCCAACATAGGACCCAAATATGGTTCAGATCGGACTTAGATATAGCTGCAATATAGACCGATCTGCATAAATAAGTTATCCAATTTTCACCGGATTGTGCCGAAAAGGGGTTTTCATAAAAAACCGAGGTGGTGGGTATCCAAAGTTCTGCCCGGCCGAATTTAATGCCTTTTTACTTGTTTTTTTTTTATAAATTTTTTATTATAATTTCAGTCTTCGTCATATTTGTATTTGTATTTGATTTTTTTTTTAATATTAGGATTTTTCCGCATTTGTATTTGGTTTTTTTTTTCTTTTGCATTAGGATTTTTTGTATTAGGTTGTCTGTATTATAATTTTAAATTTGGCATATAGGGTGCGCTCTATCGTGAATTTTTATATTCTAAAATATTTTCACATACATCTACTACTATTGTATTAATGCTTTTAAATAAAAAATGAATGCCAAAAATATATTTTTTTCAAAAGTTTAAAATTTTTAATGTAATAGCAGCAGACTACATTCTCTGGGTGTAAAATACTATATGCCAAATTCCATGCAAATATATACTAAATCTCAGTACAGTGCAATTTATTTTCTGTCGTATCTTAAATTTTTTGTCTGTTCAGCTGTATTTTGTTTGTGAAACAGAAGCTTTGTCTGCTTTCCCGTTTTCATCAGGCAAATCTATTGCTTTAGCAAACATGTATGCTATTTTGAATAACAAATTTCGTTGAGTATACGACCCCGCACTTGTAATCCAAGCTCGCAACAAATTCAGCGACGAAGGCGCTCAAAAAAATTAAGTTGTTTTGATATTAAGGTAATGTAAGGGTTTCTGTTCTGCGTTATAACTGCACTCAAAGAAAAAGTCTGCTGAAGCAAACATTGTCTGCTGTCTTTTATCACTTGAATGCATTGCTATAATAGCAGAAGTTCTGCATTTTTCTGCTCAGTTTTTTACTTTATTTAATTTTTTGTGTTTCATTTCATTTTATTTTATTTTATTTCACTATCCTCTTAACAACTCCTTCATAAATTGAGCAGCATAAGTTTTCAGAAATGCTTGCTGGTATGAAAGCAACATCAGAACTACTGCTGTAATAGCAGTTAGCACACAGTGTCTGCTATTATCAGCATATTTTTTCTATGAGTGTAGCAGCGCGTCAGGCGATGGAAAGGTATAAGGATAAAGGGCGAAGAGAGAAACGTCTCTTCCACAAGAAGAAGAAGGAAAGGGAGACGTAAGTGTAGGCGAACCGAGATGTTCAGGACCTGGAATGAAGTCCGAAAATTCTACCGAGGAATTAAACATCAAATCGATGGCTTTGGTACATCCTTCTGCTTAGACAAAGAAGGGAATGTAGTAACAGATACAGATTGTGTGCTGAGGACATGAAAACACCTTTCCCAGCTAATGGTGGACACGTGTATACCACAAAACCAATATCTGAAGATGGTATAAAATATGTACCACCTAGTCAGAGCAAGGTACACGTAGCAGTAACCCAGCTGAAAAACAATAAGGCAGCAGGAACCAACGGATTCCTGGCTGAACTGTTAAACACCGGTGGCGACACCCCGATAAAACGTATGCATCTGCTCGCAAGATACTATCGTGCGTACTGTGTGAAAGATTAAAATCTAAACTCAGCAAAATAATTGGGTCCTAGCCGTGCGGCTTTAGACCTGGTAAATCCACCATAGACTAGATATTCGCACTGCGCTAAGTCCAAGAAAAGGCCCGAGGAGGAAAAACGACACCTGCCGTATTTTCTTAGACTACAAAACAGCATTCCACAGCCCAATATGCTCAAAAGTAATTTAGACATGTCTGAGTTTGGTATCCCTATAAAACTGATACGACTTTACAGAATGATGCTTGCTGATACACGCTCCACAGTTAAAATAGAATATAATCTTTTCGAAACGTTCAATACCAAACGAGGTTTCAGACATGGAGACAGTTCGTGCGATCTCTTTAATATCCTGCTGGAGGAGATAATACGAGATGCAGATGTAAGTGGCATGGCACACTACTCACAAGAGAACATAACCTACTGGCCTATGCCGACGACACACAGTGGGATAGAGCCATGGCAGCCAGATTAATATAGAAAAAAATCAGCACTTTTCAAGGAAAAAATCGGCATTTTCGGCACTACAATTTTAAAAAACTGCAAAAAATTAGTAAAAATGTCTATAGTTTGGCAGAAGTTCGGTATGAACCCACCATAAGAGATGTACATTAACCTGTTTAACAAATACACCTTATGTGATCTCTCACTATGGCAATATTTACCAGGGATATAGAGGGGTCCAACACAGCCAATCTTCAATTTTTTTTTGGCGTAATCAGATAAAAATGCTTCATTCATGGTTGATATATCTAGATATGGTCCGATTTCGACCGGATTTGGCGTGGATGTCAGGTCTCTAATACCACTCTACATACCCAGTTTTTGCAAATTAAGGCAAAAATACGTATCAACTCAAGAAGTCTATACATCATTTTCATGGCAGCTACGACCAAATTACTTCAGATTTGGAGTTTATAAGGATTTAACATAAAATCAAAAAATAAGCTTTAACAAAGAAAAAAATCATCAGGAGACCTGGCTTTATAGCAATCTGTTATATAAATATGAAATTTTTGCGCTTTGTTTGTTTGTTAGTTTGTTTGTCTGTTCCCTATATAGAGTCAAAAACGGCTGAACCGATTTTCATGAAATTTTCACAGATGGTAGAGTTTGGGTCCCCGGTGAAAAAAAGGGGGCGGATCCTCTTCCATACCAAAATTTTCAAAACGCCAGATCCTGGAGATGCGTGCACCGATTTTAGCGAAATTTTGTATGCCACCTTATGGTACCCCAAAAACACGAAATTGGTATAAATTTTTTTGGTCAAATAACCTGGTGGGACGCCTAATACCAAAACCTACCCGAACAGACATGTTTACCAAATGGGACAATATGGATATCAAATGAAAGTTATTTTAAAGTAGAGTAAGAATGTGATACAAAAAGTTATTTCATGGTATCTGAAATACCGCCGCCACAAAACCCCCCAACAGGGCTTATTTACTAATTGGGACAATTTGGATATCAAATGAAATGTGTTTGGAAGTTGATTACACATCTGTTATAAGAATTTTGTCCAAGGTGTCCAACCCCAAAACCCCTTAAACGGACATGAATGTCCAATTTCACAAAATGGGTACCAAATGAAAGGTCTTTGATAGTTGACTACGAATCTGGTATACATATTTGTGATAGGGTCTGGGACTGGCCCACCTACTAAATACCCTTCAATAGGACGCGTAGTTCGAGCGGTATAATATGTGAATTAAAAGAGAGTTCTATGTAGAGTTCGAATCTAATGTTAATATAAGGATTCAAGAAACTGGGTCACGTCCAGCCGTCCTGTCATTCAGCAGAAAATGTGTATTGTGACAATAATGGACGGAAATAAATTGTCTTTTGGGTCTAAGCGTCGGGGGGAGTGACCCTCTCCCAATAAAAAAAACACCAAACTGTCATGTAGGACGACTGAGAATATATTGTACTCCAATGGAAGGATGTGTCAGAGTGCAATCCCCCTCCCTTTATCCTACCCAAAATAAAATAATTAAAAGTAATATATGGAGGCCTATCAGGATAGAACAGGACAGCAATAAAAGGTCTTTGGTAGTAGAGTACACTTTTTACCCTCAAATTGGGATAGAGACAAGAGGACCTACGGATCTTAAAAAATTTGGTATCCCAAGCTAGTTTTTAAATATGATTTTGAATGTAGATAACGAAAACAAACAAAAAATTAATTAGTGTGGATCTAAACGAGACCTGTTGCCCTGAATATCTTGAGCGTCACCTTCAAAATGCTTGACATTATGGGGCTCAAACATAATCGTGCTCTAGCACGAAGCTGATATTATTTCAGTGTCCGCCCCCTAAACTCCTTTTAAACCGGCCATGTTTGTCTACAGTTGCAATAAGGAACTAAAATAATGGGCATTTGATAGTAGAAAACGAATTTGATATGCAATTTTGAGGCCAAGTTTTTGGGGGTAGTCTCACCCCATTAACTCCCTCTAAACCAATTGCAATTGCGGCTCAAATAATAGGAATTTAACAGTACAGCACGATGCTGATATTTTTTCAGAGCTAAGTGCATGGATTGCCGCCCCACCCTACTTACCCCTCAAACTGGACATATTTGTGGACTATGGCAAAAAGGGACTCGCCCCACCTCCAAAGTCCGCCAAATGGAAATTTAAACAAAAATTGCAAATTGCAAATTTTGCCCATGAACATTCCACTAAGGAACTGGGGAAACATCTCACATATCAATGACTGCAGTCCGATTCAAGTTTAAGCTCAATGATAAAGGGTCTCCTTTTTATGGCCGAGTCCGAACGGCGTGCCGAAGTGCGACATCTCTTTGGAGAGAAGTTTTACATGGCACAGTACTTTACAAATGTTGCCAGCATTAGGATGGGAAAACCACCGTTGAATTTTTTTTCTGATGGTCTCGCCAGGATTCGAACCCAGGCGTTCAGTGTCATAGGGGGACATGCTAACCTCTGCGCTACGATAGCCTCCGTAAATATGCTTAATATTATAAATATTTATATTTATTTGTGTTCTCTAATGCCGAAATATAAAAGGCAACCTTCGTATGAAAATGCAAATGCAAATTTTGCCCATGAACATTCCACTAAGGAACAGGGGTAAACTTCTAACATATCAATGAGTGCAGTCCGATTCAAGTTTAAGCCCAATGATAAGGGGCCTCCTTTTTATAGCCGAGTCCGAACGGCGTGCCGAAGTGCGACATCTCTTTGGAGAGAAGTTTTACATGGCACAGTACCTCACAAATGTTGCCAGCATTAGGAGGAGAAAACCACCGCTGAAAATTTTTTCTGATGGTCTTGAACTCGGGCGTTCAACGTCATAGGGGGACTTGCTAACCTCTGCGCTACGGAGGCCTCCAGACCAATAATGACAATATTAGGCTCAAATGAAAGGTATTTGAGACTATAACACGAATCTGATAGATGGGATGCCACCTCACCCCAAAAAATACCCCCATACCGGACATATTTACCGATCTTTATTATATAAGGCTCAAATAAAGGAAATTTGGTAGTGGACCAATATGTTATCAACATTGGGGCAAATATCTGAAAGGCCGTACCAGCACCCCCAAACAGAACTTTTTTGCTGACCGTGCCAGTATAGGGCTCAGATAAAATAAGAGAGTGAAAGAAGGCGCAGCGGAGCGGACCTTAACCAGCTAGTTATATATATATAAATATAAAATGATCTAAAGATCGGCAGATATCAAGTTATGACCTATCCTCCATCTTCATCTGTCCAAAATAAAAGTAAAAAAAATTTTTAAATTTAAAATTTTTTTTAAATATTTTGAAAATTGTGATTTTTAGAGTAAAAATTGGAAAATAGGCAGAAAAATCGGCAATCTGGCAGCCCTGGATAAATCCGAAAAAATCTAGTGAAAATATGTCATGTGAGAACGGGTAGAGATAACTCTTTGAAATTTTGACTGGTTAGAGCTGAATTGTTAGCGAGATTGTGTGCAAGGCCTTAGGCTAACCGGACGCCCTTGTGCAGGCTTCTCAAGTTGGTCACCTCAGTATTTTAAAAATTTGTTGGGGCTGCCAATTTATTTCAGTTCTAACCAGTCTAAATTTCATATATCTCTATACGTTCTCACACGGCATATTTTTTCGGTTTTCCAATGTGCGATATCGATATTATGGGTCGATCAGGGCCCTGCCAAGAGGCTCCCCACTGAGGGCCTTGAAACTTCGCACATGATCTTGATAACAACCCAGCTACTATTTTTTTATCCATTTTCAAAAGCCATATTTTTTACTACTTTTTTTCGTTTCTGTCCCAATGTTCGTGATATTAACCACAAGCTGTATGATGGCGATAGCGTAGTTAAACGCATCAAAACACATCAGTTGCGTTGCCTAGGTCATGTGGTCAGAATGAATGAAGAAGCTCCAGCGAAGGCATCTTTTAAAGGCGACCTCGAAACTGGGTGTCAGAGATTGGAGAAGGCGCGTAGAAGATCGAGGCGCTTGGAAATCTATTCTACGTTGGGCTGGAGGAACAAATGTTCTGTAATGGCCAACTAAAGTCAAATCGGGAGATCAGTATACATAGATTCAATGGTCCATTTTCATTTCTGGCGGATAGCTTCATACATTGGTATTCCATCGTTACTTCGACAGACGGAATGACAGACAGACATAGCCACCTTAACTTTCGATTTCCTAAAACCTGTTATTTAAAATTTCAACTCAAACTTGTGGGCTATAAGAAATTGTTTAATGTGGTTTGGCCTTTGGATTATGCATAGAAACATAAAAATCCGTACAGTTTCTAAAATTATTCATTTATCGACCTGCCCTCGTACCAAATGTATTTGTTGTTCGGCCATATCGCAACCGTTGTTGTCGGTTGTTATATTCCACTGTGGTTGTGTTGCATAAACAAAGTCACAGTGCCTGGTGAAACTAATCGCATGTGAGGAATTGTAGGGTTTTATTTATCCTCACAGTAGTAGTGGCAATGGTGGTGGTGGTGTTGCGCCTGCGCAAACAGCAGATGTCACATTCAAAGTGAGGTAAATAAACAAAAGAGCTTTGTCGCTGTAATCACCCCTCCCCGCTAAGGGCCCACGAATCAATTATTTTCCGCGTAAGTTCTTAATTGTTGCTGTCGCTGTTTTATTGTTCAAACAAAGACGCCAAATGGGCAATTGTTGTTATTCCTAGGCCAAGCTGCAACCATTGTTAGGACTCTACCAATTTCGTTGTGTATATGTTATTGTTGATCATAGGTTAGATGGTGTAGGGTAGGGTAAGGTATTCGATTTTTCGTCGTCCTCGTTTATAGCCATGCCATAAAAAGGTGACAGTAGGTAATCGAAAATTGCTGATAATAAAGGGATTTTCATCATGTTAAGGCAAAATGTTCCACCAACACTGAAAACAACACAGCAATGTTAGCTGATGTGCGTGAATTGTAGGTACCATAAAATATATTAGCCGCCTGTTCTGCAACTCCTGTCACGTGTCATTACTTTACCACTTATAATCTGGGCCTTGCCGACGTAAAAAATAAAATTTCCTTGTGATTTACATACTTTCTAATCTAGTTTTTAATCTCTTTTAAAAATCATTTAAGCAGTGCCGTATATGGTTCATATTGTATTGAGAAATTTGTTCAAGGATGGAGTAGTTTGAAATTTTGAATTTGGGACAATTCGTTTACCTTCTCTTTAAGTCGAACATTAGATTAATATGAATATTCGGCATAACTTTTCGTTTACCTGAAATATCTGATGTATGGATTTGGGTCGTATACCAATTTAAAGTGATTAGCCGACTAGAAGTATGGGGGAGGAGAGATGTATAGGCGGTGGTATTTTTTATTTCATTCTTTTCTAATAAAATTTTCCAGGTTCAGATATCAAACATGATTTTTTTTTAAATCCATGTGATGGGCCTTGACCTACATGGCGTTTTACGTGTACCAGGCCGTCTTTTCCGAGATTAGGAACAATAGAATAGGCAAAGATCTTCTTCTTAAAATCATCAGTGACAGGGGACTTCATGGTGCATAGCGAAGCCGAAGACGAGACCATCACAGGCTCCCAAGAAGCTCGTTTACTGGAGCACCGATTCTTCAATATCATCCAGAAACACCGATGAGGTCAGGATTGGAGCATCTAAATGAAGCACAGTGAATCCGATAAGCTTCCGAAATTAGGGGAAAATCAACACGACAAAATTTGATAGCCTAGCCAGTGGAAGATTTAGCAAGATGCTTTGGATTGTCTAAGATTAAAGCACGTTTACATTGGCCACTAAAATCGGATTAATGGCCTTTTCGAATTTTAAGTGCTAAATCCTGTGTTTTTTTTTGTTGCAGGTTTTACCATACTAAAAGTACCGAAATATGCAACTTTTTTCCAAGAATTGTATACTTACTGTACTTTAATTGGCTAGACTGTTTGCGCTTTTTTTTCGGTCTTAAAATCTTATTGAGATTCCAGTGCTGGATATTGTCCGGCTTTAGACCATTGTTTAATGCTTTCTATTCAAAGAATAGCGTAGCAAAAAACATATAAAAGTCAGCAAAAATGTGTTGTTGCTAGAAGCATTTGACTGGCTATCCGTATCACGATATCAATTTCGACCAAGAAATATCATCAGCGGACGGTGTCAAATTGCACCATGATCCATTTGACATCGTCCGCTGATGACATTTCTTGGTCGAAATTGAAATCGCGATACGGATAGCCCGTTAAATACTTCTAGCAACAACACACTTTTGCAGACTTTTAAATGTTTTTTGCCATGCTATTTTTTGAATAGAAAGCATTAAGCAATGGTCTAAAGCCGGACAATATCCTGCAATTTAATCTTAATTAATTGGTTATGACAGAACGTTTGTCCCATTAGACGAACTCAGAATAACCTTCCAAGCACCTCGATCTTCTGCGCTTTTTCTATAATCTATGACACCAAGTTTCGAGGTCTCCCACCACTTGATCTTTCATCGGGGTTTTGGTCGTCCCGGTTCGCGTGTACCATTGTGTTTACCTTCAAAAAACTCCTTTGCTGGACCTTCTTCATCCATTCTGACAAAATGTCCAAACCAACGCAGCCTTTGTATTTTGATACGAGTAACTATGCTATCGCCGTCGTACAGCTACAGATCGTGGTTCATGCGACGCCTATATTCTCCATTCACGCAAACTGGTCCATATATTTTACGAAGAATCTTTCTCTCAAACACTGCCTCGTCTGCTTTCACAAGTACCCTTGCCTCAGAACCATATAACAATATCAGTGTCTTGAGTAGTGTAAATTACGTCTGTCGAGAGATGGCCTTGTTTCTTAACTGCTAACTTAATCCAAAGTAGCATCTGTTTGCCAGTACACAAGGGTTGCCTTTTATATTTCGGGATTAGAGAACACAAAAACTAATATTAATCATCGCAAATCGCTTTATTTTTTCAAAATATTCGCCATTAAGATTTATACACTTTTGCATGCGTTTGAACTAATTGTCGAAGCACTTTAGCCACTCTGGTTGAGGAATCTCCAAAACATGCATTCTGAACGAATCAACCGCTTCTTCAGATGTCGAAAAGAGTTAACCTCTCATTTATTTTTTGCGTACGGGAAAAAAAAGAAGTCATTCGGTGCCAAGTTAGGACTTTACGGCGGATGACTCATCAAATCGATTTTTTAGTGCTCAAAAATGCAGTTTGAACCGTTATGTGAGAGTTCCCATTGCCGTTGTGAAGAGCGATCCTCCTTCGGCGGTTGGTTTTCCTGATTTCTTAGAAGACAACTGGCAAACAAATGGTTGTGTATCACTCAGAATTGACTGTTATGCGTTGCATAATTCTACGATTCATCACATGTCACGATGTCATAGACGTGTTTCGAAGCACCGCAATCGTATTTTTGAAGTATTTTTTCCGTCTAATCGACACGAGCCTTTTTTGAGCGATGGACAAATTGTGTGGGATCCGACGCCAACAAATTTTTTGACGGTCAAATGTTCAGCTTTGTCAAGCTTTACGATGGAGCTGTCAGTTGGCAGATTGCAACACAAGTTTTATTCAATCCCGAAATATAAAAGGCAACCCTCCAATTATTCTTCGCTTTATTTCAATACTGATGCCATTCGTTTCGGTTATGGAGGTGGCGAGGTAGATAAAATTGTTGACTATCTTAAAGTTCCCAACGTTCTCCATTTTCTTTATCTACCCATTTCGGTTTATCTCCATTTACTACCATATCTTTCGATTATTTCAAAGGCTGCAGTTACCACTTCCGGTGATCGACCTATGGTGTCGATGTCATCGGCATAGGCGAGTAGCATGTGTTCTCTTGTGATTAGTGTGCCATATCTATTCACATCTGCATCTCGTATAAACTTCTCCAGCAGGATAATAAAGAGATCACACGATAGGCTGTCACCTTGTCTGAAACCTCGTTTGGTATTGAATGGTTCGGAGAGATTCTTTCCTATTCCTGAGGAACGTGTATCAGCCAGTGTCGAAATACCTTTGAACGTATAGGGCTATCGAAAACGGCTTTGTAGCCAACAAAGGGAGGTTAAGTGTTGATATGTGTTTCTCGGGTCTTTTCCAGGATTTGGCGGAGTGTGAATATCTGGTCTATGATGGATTTACCAGGTGTTAAGCCGTATTTAAATTTTAATCTTTTACACAGTACGCTCGAGAGTATCTTGTATGTTCTCTATTCTCTGAGCATGTAACGATAAGTAACGTTTGGGTGCTGGGACATATCGTAGAAAGTGGGGAATCCGAAGCCTTTCGGGGCGACGCAGTTCTAGTTAAAGGCGCGTGCGAGGAATGCAAATGTAGCACTGTGGAACGGTCGATAGGACGACAAATATCCTATGGGAGATACGGATCCTGTGAAGTCCATTTAAATACTGAAAGGAAGTAAGAAGATGATCTTTCGTTGTCATTACGGGACACAATGCGTTCAAATTTCGTTTATTCTCTCAGCTATCTCTCGATTTGTTATTTGGCTCGATCAACGACTTTACATTATCCCTAATCGGATTCAGCAGGCCTTTCAGGGCGTCATGCATCCGAAATTAACGGCGCGAAATTTTTCAAACCAATTTTGGCATTGATGCTTCTCTATACACGCAAGGAAATGAAACATTTGGAACAAATTTGCGCAAAAAAATTTGTTGTATTGGGGAAATACTATTTTACTACGCATGCAATATTTCGCTTCACTGTTGAACTTTAGTCGTATATTTGCAAGTTGTTGATGTAAAAGTCTCTCCCTCAAAGGTAACTCTTTTGGGAATATCTTTTGTGATAATGGGCTCTATTACACCAAAATTAAAAAAAAATCGTAAGAACATATTTTGTTGCAGCGATCCAGAAGCACATGTAACCTGCACAGTTGTTACGGATACAATGTGCTACATAACGAACGCATAAGATGTGGAAGTGAAGGCTTGACCTTAGTGATACACCATTCCGTGCAGTATAGATAAATCGCTCCATGTCCTGCACGGTGAATGAGGATGCCCCCACTAGGATTACGAAGAGACCAGCACGCCAGAATTTTCTATTGCATCACCTTATTTCCTGAGAGGCGTATCCTAGCTAGTTGTCATTTCTTTTGGATCAGACCACCTCACCATAATACTCACCATCGGCTGACCACCCGACTTCATAACCTCAGAGCGCCGGATGTTTATCAACTAGAAGAAGGCCGATAGGATCTGCTTCACATCAAACGCCACTTAAGCGAGCTGACACCCCCCTCAAAGGTGGTAGTGTCCGAGAGGAAATTCCGAGACATCATTAACGCAGCAGCCGCTCTCTTTATACCGGCCGGTCGAATGACTCCAGGGTGGCCAAATTTCTCGGCGCAGGCAATCGGACTCACAGACGAGCGTGATGGGATTCGTTTCACGAATCCTACTAGCCCCAGAATCGGAAACTGAATCTGGAAATACATAAGGTAGTCAATGAAAAAAGGCGGAATTTGTGGCTGAAACGCTTGATTCAATGTAACTAAGGTACAAGTTAAGGCAAGCTGTGATCTACTGTTAACTCACTCTCGAACCCCGGAAGAAGGGATGACAGGACTTCTGTCACTTTTGCCGACGTTGCTGTGCGTGATCCGAAGAGGTGCGCCGGGTTGTTCAACCGTCAACTTATTGAGCATCCCGAGAGTGACAAAGCTGGGAGGAGAGCCAATCGTCGTATCCGTGGTCTTCAAGCTGATGGACAGCCATCACAATTTGCCGTGAACTATGACACGAATATCATGCGTCGCATCAAGGCGTTGGAGTTTGATGGAATCTCTACACTGATGCTGAAGAATCTGGGCCTACATGGAGTCGAGTACCTTACAACTGTCCTCAGCATCACCAGCAAAATTTTTGCTTCCAAAGATGTAGAAAAAATATAGTTTATGCGGATCTGATGTAGGAAAAAAAGGAACTTTGTCACTTTGGAAGTACATAAAATGCGGTTCTTTTATAATAACTTCCTATTTATTTTGCTGAGCTTTGAACACTTATAGTGCCTGATGTCTGGAGGATGGGCATAGTGATCCCGCTACTGAAGCCTGGAAAGGACCCAAGTAAGGGGAGTCGTACAGACCGATCTACCTTCTCTCAACTTGAGGGACTTCTACTCCCGAGCCTCGTTGAAGAATTTAATTTGCCAAAAATCAGCATGGACTTCAAAGACTGAATAGCGCAACAACTGCTTTGCTAGCCATCACCGCACACATTTGCCGTGGCTTCGATCAGCCCAGGCCATGTGTTAGAACGGTCATCTTACCACAGGACCTTTCAAAGGCATACGACATGGTCAGCCATGCCAAGCCAGGGCCAGTCATTTGCGGAATGGATACAAAATCGAAACACCGGAAACAGGGAGTTCGCCAAGACGGAGTGATACCTTCGGCACTGTTTAACCTCTACCCATCCTCCATTCCACCCCTTCCAGACTGCCTAGAGAACGTATTATATGCGGACGATTGAACGATCATGGCATCAGGTCCCCAACCCATGACATCTGCGATCTGGTTAAACGTCTATCTTAACGAACTTTCCGCTTATTTTACTGCAAGGGATTTGAAGATGTCTACCACCAAATCATCAGCCACATAGGCGTAAGAAGAATAATGAGCTGAATGTGAAAGTCGATGGAGGCCCGATTCCAACCATCAAGTGTCCAAAAATGCTTGGTGTCACATTTGAAAGTTCTTACACATTCTCCTCACATGCCACTGCAATTAACGATAAGGTTGCGACAAGATATATAAACAATGTCCTCAAGTCATTTGCCGGCAGCACCTTTACTGTTTACTGACAAAGAAACCTTGGTGACCATATACAAAGCAATTCGATGGTCAGTGGTAAGTTATGCAGCGCCAGTGTGGTCTCGTCAACTATGGGACTCGCAGTGGAATAATATTTAGATCTCTCAGAATGTCGCTCTTCGAATTGCGACGGGCTATCTCGTCAGTAAACCACCTTCGTCAGGAGACAAAGATCCTACCCATGCGAAGACAAAACAACATTCTTTCTAAGCAATACCTTCTGGTCTCTTGTCATAGGGACCATCTAAATCATCATCTTGTGGATAGGTGTTCACCGCCCAGAAGCCTCAAGGTGGATCTTCATGATCAAGAGCGAAGGTTCGCTGCTACAAGAGAGAATTTCTAGATCAAGCGGGTCAGGACAACATTCATGCAGACACGGTAGCAGATGCAGTGAATAGCTACCAGGTGATTGTTGTCCTGGGAGAACGAACGCTACCTTTCGCACCTGAGGAAATTGACTTCTTCTGACAAACCAGAGTAGTTCGGACACAATTACGATTTGGAAGATGCAGCCCCCTCAACTCCTACAGAGCATGCATTGATGCCAACGTACAGGATGTGTGTGCCGATTATGACCTGGGACCACACGACACACGTCACTTGTGTAATTGCCTAGTCAGGCCCATTCAACTCTGACCCAGATCACTCTGGATACACCCCATCTTAGTCGCAGAGTTCCATAAAGAGTTCACATAAAAAAATCGTGCAAACTCGTCGTAAATAAAGCCCTAATTTTTTTTCGAAAATTATGGCTGCTGAATTATTTTTTCTGCACATCAGATAATTGTGCACATCAGATAATTTTTGCCTTGCTTGGGCTAATGCCATTTTCTTATATTTCAAACTAGCTGGACCGGGCCCGCTCCGCTGCGCCTTCTTTTACGTTATATGGAACAAAATTTTCCTTGGAATATTTATTTTCGACAATTAAAGAGCTTTTATAGAAATACCATGCTACGAAAATAGTATATCGCTTGACAAACAGTTAAACAATATAAATGCCTTTATCTGAATCCCATATGATCTTTATTGGTCTACGAATTTAAGTTTGGATGTTTGGATAAGTCTTAAAATACTTTATTTCAGCCCGATATTCTCATGATGTCTGATTTAGGGGTGTTTTCGGGGGTGAGGTGTTCCCCAAAATTGGTTATCAAATTAGTTTTCTAATCTCAAATGCCTTTCATTTGAGCCACATATTGGCACGGTCGAAAAATGTTTACCTTTTGGGGGGTGTTTTGGGGAAAAGGTGATGCCTTCAATACATGGTCCAACATTTGGATATAAAATTCGTATATTACTCCCAAATACTTTTATTTGAGCCCCATATTGCGATGGTCAGTAAAAAATTGCTGTTTGTGGGGAATTTTGGGAAAGTGGTAGACCCCCAGAAAATTAGTCCCGAAAGTGGGTATCAATTGTTGCTCTACCCCCCAAGTCCTTTCATTTAAGCCCACATTGACATGGTCGGTAAATATGCCCGATTTAGGGGTGTTTTGGGAAGTGGGGTGGTCCCCCAAACATTAAGCCCTGAAAATATATCAGCAACGTCCTCTATTCTCATATATTTGAACCTCATATTGCCATTGGCCTCAAAATTGGATATCAAATTCGTTTTCTAATCACATATACCATTCACTAAAACCCCTAATTGAAAAAGCCAGCAAATATGTCCGGTTTGGAGTATGGGCATGAATATCGTGCTCCACTGTCTTAAAGACCCAAATTGTCTTGATGAGCCAATACGTCCTACTTGGGGGTTGTTATAGTATTGGGACGTCCCTTAGACAGTTGGTCCCGAATGTTGATGTCAGATTCATAGTCTACTTCCAAATGCCCTTCATTTGGGCTCCATTTTTCCATAGTTGGCAAACATGACCGGTTTGGGGGATGGGGCGCCCACTCAGTGACATGGATTTGAAAATATATATCAGATTCGTGTTCTACTCTAATATACCTCTTATTTGAGCCTCATATTCCAATATCAGCAAATACTTCCTATTTGGGTGGTGTTATGGGGGTGGGGTGGCCCCATAGACACTTTTCCCTAACATTGATATCAGATTCGTGCTTTACTTCCAAAGACCTTTCATTTGAGCTCCATATTGCTATGGTCGTAAATTTGTCTACTTTGGGGGATGTTCTCGAGTATGGGCGGCGCCCCAAACACTTGGTCCCACATCTGGATATCAGTTTTCTAATCTTAAATACCATTCATTTGAGTCCCATATTGTCGTGATTGGTGTATATGTTTATTTGGTAGGTTTTGGGGTGGGGCGCCCCCCATAGGTACCCCATCCGAAATTTGGATACCAAATTTTTGTTTGTAGAGAGCACACAAAATTTCGCTTAAATCGCACCACCAATCTCCGAGATCTGGCGTTTCTGAAAATTAGGGTAAGGGGGAGGGTCCGCTCCTCCTTCAGATATCAAAAAATGTAGTACCCTATTTTCATTACGGGATCATTATGCACCATTAGTGAAAATTTCAAGAAAATCGGTTCAGCCGTTTCTGAGTCTATAAGGAAAACACAAACAAATAAACACAAATTGATTTTTATATATAAGATTAAGACCAAAGAGATACTTAGTGATTAGAAATTCAAAAAAAAAAAAAAAAAATACAATCCTTTACAACATTGGTGTTTTGCTACTTCTCTTCTTCTGTATCTCTTTTTTTGTGAATATCCTTCATTCATAAATTTTGTTTTTGAAAACTAAACAAAATCTACAAAATCAACCTAAATCAATCGTTCCAATAGAAAGTGGATTTGAAACTTAAATCTAAATGATGCTTTTATTTCAATGTATGCAAACCTAATTTATTTCCCAAAATTCAAGCTATAACCTTAGATCTATGTGAATGTATGGATAAAATTGCAGGTATTTATGGTGGTTGACAATGAATTGTCTATTTCTCTCGCTAAGAACTGAACTGTCTAATACACAAATCTTAGTCAATAAAAGACAAAATACCTTAAGAAAATGCCAAAGTAGGAAAAAATTTGCATATTGAGTATCCGAAATGAATCTCTGCTTACCTGGAATGAAAGGTGGTGAATGGTTAGATGGCTAAGAATAAATCCTCACGGTACCCATCAATACCAGTTTTCTAAATTTGGGACACACAGGCTGGGACAGACAACTGCACCAACACATACAAGCCGGCGCTTCTCTCGTTCGCCAACTCGCATTGTCATTTATGCAACAGATAAACTATTGCCACAATATAAATTAGCCCTTGGTATATTTCGCTCTTTTCTTTTTTCTCCACATTCCTTAAGCGTTGTCCTCTCTTTCTCTCTCTCTCTCGACAATCTTCATCAAAATTTATAAAAATTCTCTTCCAGTGGAAGACTGAGATTCAACAATCTGCCATTCATCCTTTCTCGACCATATTTTTAAAGAGCATTATTCTTTTTGTTCTTAAATTTTGCTCCGCTTCAGAGGATGGCGGCTTTTGTTTGAAAATTCCTGGAATTACCTAAGGCAAAATATTCGTCGTCCCGCAAAAGGACAAGTAGATAGAGTGTGGCAATGCAACAAAAAACGTTGATCCAAAGTCTGTCAAGACCAAACAAGAATTAGATTAGGGGCCTTTGGGTAAATAGAAATAATAATGTTTAAAATGTCAGTCGTTCACCACCGAATTAACCATCCAATCATCGTTGTGTAGAGGAATAAAGATAGTATGACTGTCTGATGGTTGAATTTCAGCAATCATCATCTTTTGAAGGACCAGAGGCAGACTTGTACCATAACAGTGAGTGCCGTCCAATGTGAGTTTTAGATAATTCTCAGGCAGAAATACTACTGATAAGAGATGTTCTGTTCTAATGGAATCATTTTTATAGGCGCCAGGCGAAAGAGATATCCGCGAAAAATGTAGAGTAGTTGAGCTTCCAAAACCTGTAACTAATTTACACTTTCTAAGGAAAATTTAAGCGACCTACAATCCGACTATACAAGTTTAGATCTGTCATCTGACGTATGATAGATGATCGCGAAATCTAGACATATAGAGCGTGCAAGCGAAACGATATAAAAAGCAAGTAAAAAGATATATTAACCACATTTCCTCAAAATTCGAAAAATGTACCAGTTTTGAAAATACACCAACATGGACCCACTAACTTCCATGAAAATTTTGCCCATGAACATTCTACTAAAGAACTTCTCACATATCAATGAGTGCAGTCCGATTTAAGGTTAAGCTCAATGATAAGGGGCCTCCTTAGTATAGCCGAGTCTGAACGGCGTGCCGCAATGCGACACCTCTTTGGACAGAAGTTTTACATGGCATAGTACCTCATAAATGTTGCTAGCATTAGGAGGGGAATACCACCGCTGAAAATTTTTTCTGATGGTTTCACCAGGATTCGAACCCACGCCTTCAGCGGACATGCTAACCTCTATGCTACAGTGGCCACCATATCATATTCGACTCGGATGTTGAGGGGCCCAACTCAACTTTTTTTTATTTTAGAAAAATTGGTCAATAAATGCGCCTTTAATGGGTACACCAACTTAAATCGTGAGATCAATATATATAACAGCTATATCCAAATATTGACCGATATGAATCAAATCGACACAAATATGAAGGGGCATAACACAACTCACTGTTTCAAATTTTTGCAAAATCTGTTAATAAATGCTTCTTTAGTGGGTCCAATAATATAGATCGGGAGATCTGTATATATGGCAGCTGTATCGAAATATAGACCGATCTGAATTATATTCCACATAGAAGTCAAAGGACCCAACACTACACAATGTACCAAATTGCAAGAAAATCGAGAAATAACTGAGGCTTTGTGTCCCTTAGACCATTTATCGGGAGATCAATCTATATGGGAGTTATATCAAGAAATTGTCCGATAAAACCCATTTTTATACCCACCACCATAAGATTGAGTCATTCCGTTTGCAACACTTCGAAATATCAATCTCCGAACCTACAAAGTATATAGTTTTCGGATCGTCGTAAAATTCTAAGACGATTTAACGATGTCCGTGTGTCTGTCCGTCCGTCTGTTGTGATCACTCTACAGCCTTCAAAAATTGAGATATTAAGCTGAAATTTGGCACAGATATGTCTTTTTGATGCACGCTGGTTAAGTTCTTGAACGGGTCAAATCGGACCATATTTTGATATAGCTGCTAGCCGATAAAGGGTCTGAAGCCCATAAAAGCTTTATTTTTTATCCGATTTCGCTGAAATTCAAAATAGTGAGGAGTTTTAGGAGGCAACCCGAAATCTGACCAAAATATGGTTCAGATCGAACTATATTTATATATAGCTGCCATATAGAGCGATCTCCCGAAAAAGGGTCTGAAGCCCATAAAAGCTTTATTTTTTATCCCATTTCGCTGAAATTTGAAACGGTGAGTTGTTTAAGGCCTTCCTTCATCTGACCAAAATATGGTTCAGATCGGACTATATTTAGATATAGCTGGCATATAGAGCGATCTCCCGATAAAGGGTCTAAAGCCCATAAAAGCTTTATTTTTTTATCCTATTTCGCTTAAATTCAAAACAGTGAGTTATTTTAAGCCTACCGACGTCCGATCTAAGTATGGTTCCGATCGGATCGTACTTTGATATAGCTGCCATATAGACCAATCTCCCGATAAAGGGTTTGAAGTCCATAAAAGCTTTATTTTTTTCACGGTACTTTCGTCCCTGTATAACAAATATAGAAATTAATTGGAATTTTCAAAAAAAATTTTAATCGTTTTTTAATTGGATCAATTAAAAAATCAATTGAAAATTTCGACAATTTCAATCATTTTTTTAATTGGATCAATAAAAAAATTATTAAAATTTGATTTTTTATACATGCAATTTTTTTATTGAATATGCAAATTATTTTAATTAAAAAAAAATTTCAATTACTTTTTCAAAAACGGTGATTGATATTATCATTTTTATGATTGAAGCAGTTTCGATTAAAAAATTAGTTGGATCAATAAATTTTGTGATTGAAATCGAATGTTATTTTTATACCCTCCACAATAGGATGGGGTATACTAATTTCGTAATTCTGTTTGTAACTCCTGGAAATATTCCTCTGGGACTCCATTAAGTATATATATTCTTGATCGTCATATCATTTTAAGTCGATCTACTCGTTATATCGGTCCATGTTTTGATATAGGTGCCATATAAACCGATCTTGAATCATGACTTCTTGAGTCACTAGAGGGCGCAATTTTTATCCTATTTGGCTGAAATATTTATTTTGTTACGATTTCCAACAGTTGAGTTAAGTGTGGTTCAAATCGGTCCAAAACCTGATATAGCTGTCATAGAAACCGATCTGGGGTCTTCTTCTGGGACTTCTTTAGCCTGTAGAGTGCGCAATTTTTATACCATTTGGCTGAAATTTTGCATGAGATGTTTTGTTATGACCAACAACTATGCTAAGTATGGTATAAATGAGTCTATAACCTGATATAGCTACCATATAAACCGATCATGAATTCTTGAGCCACTAGAGATCGTAATTCTTATCCGATTGTTTCTGTATAGTATAACCAAATATGGATGGTATTTTCAAACAACAATGCTACATATCACTGAATATTTCAACTTCTGTTTTTGGTTTTACTAAAGTCGTACAGACTTCTTAATGCAATTTTGCGCTTAGTACAGAGTTCTTATTTAATTTATTTAACTATGTAATGAATTTTTTATTATATTAATCAATATTAACTTCTTTTTGACAATATCTGTTGTATAATATCTTTCTGTTTATGTCTTATATGTCTGTTTTTTCAGGATTGTTACTTCAGAAAATTCAACATAAATTGTCATTATTTGAACTTCATGCGGTAAGTCTTATTTACACTTTGTCTTGAACAATATGGAATAGAATGGTGTCTTTCATTGGACACCTCTGATCCAAGCACATTGCCACTAGGCAATGAATTGTAACAGCCTGGGAAGTTGTGCTGCCTGCGAGTACACACAAGATATTATTTAATAGAAATCATCGGCAGATTGTTTTTTATTTCGGACTTCTGCTTTTAAAGCTGCATGGATGCTTTTGGTCTTGGGTTGTTGTTACACGCATTCTCTTGATGGTTGTTATTAAGTATTGAAACTTTTTGTTGCTCACAAACCTTCAAAAGGTAGATAACAAAAAGGAACCTTTCTCAATAAGACACAACACAAGATCGTCAGTGATTTACCATGCTTAGCCTTTTGCTTGCAAAGGAGAAGTTGGAAATGGGACAACGATGACAGAAATGAGTAGATTGGCAATAGCAAGAAACTAAAGAAGTTATGATGAGGAAGAAGGCAGGGAGACTGCCTTAAAGCAATATAAAAAAAAAATAAAATTTCAAACCTCCAAAAGAACTAGAATTCAAATAAGCTGAAGGCATTGTACTTTTGAAGATTGCCAAAAAGAAAAAAAAAAAGAAAATCCAAGAGGATAAACACTGTTCTCTTCGAACTAAAGTGGAATGAACTAATCTTTGGTTTCGCTTGAATTTCATGTTCGTGATTATTTATAATATTACTCTGTTAAGGATATCATAACAATGCCAACATCGTTTTAACACGGTTAAAAACAGGATATCTTAAGTGTCGTTGATGGCCCATTTCCATACCTTGGTTCCCGTTTAATTGTTCTTTTGTTTGTTATGGCTCCAGTGAGAGAATAATAGGTTGATCATTTAAGCGGAGTATTAAAAAGAGTAATAACTCTTTTTATAAATAAAATTGACCTGAGAACCTGTAGAAGAATGTTGTTGCAATTTAATTATCAGACCATTATTTTTATGGAAATTGAGCAATGAATTGTAAAAGAGCGAAGGATGAAAATAATAACCGCTAAAGAATGACTTTTATCACTTACTTTAGTAGCTATTTATGACCTTTCGGTAACTGTTCAATTTTGGGCATTAAACCATGAGTTGTCATCCTCAACGTTATAATACCATACACGTTATGGCCTTCCTCTTCTACAATCTGTATTGTCTGTAGGTTTATAGTAAAATTACTTTCCAACTTTAAAGCTGCCAGTTTTTATTAGATTAAACTACACATCGTTCGCAGATAAAAATAATTTTAAAAAACAACAACTTTTGTCGAAAAAACGACTACGAAAATTGTTAATTTTCCAGCAACAATTTATTTTGAATCTCAATTACCCAAAGTACAAATTTGTTATTAGAATGCACTCTTTGCAAGCCAACATATAATAAGAACAACATATCAATTTTTTCCTAAATACGAAATTCATATTTTTATATGCCGAATTTTCTAAAATAAGTTTAATGAAAAAAAAATAATTTTTTTTGACCGACCGGGAGACTCGAACCTGGGTTTGCAAGTCATGAATGGCATGGGAGTTTTATGCGCACATGGTAGTAAGCCTATTGTAACAACTACCTCAACCAAAGAATTTGTTGAAAGTCAACATAATTTCAATAATTTTGTCTGTCAAGTCTCTTGTAGAGACTTACTTACATACTTCAACAAATAATGTATTAAATTCAATACTGAAATTCGTTGAGAATTTAAAGTTTTACATACAAATTTGGTAGGTGGTTTTTCATTCCGTTTGCAACACATCGATATATATATATATATTCTTGATCTTAGTTAAAATTTAAAACAATCTAGCCATATCCGTCCCTCTGTTGAAATCACTCTACAGTCTTCAAAAAAAGAGATATTGAGCTGAAACTTAAAACAGATTATTTTTTTGTCCATAGGCAGGTTAAGTTCGAAGATGGGCTATATCGGACTATATCTTGATATAGCCCCCATATAGACCGATTCGGCGATTTAAGGTCTTAGCCACATTTATGATCCGATTTTGCTGAAATTTCGGACAGTGAGTTGCGTTAGGCCCCTCATCACCCTTTTTCAATTTGGCCCAGATCGGTCCAGGTTTGGATATAGCTGCCATATAGACCGATCTCTCGATTTAACTTCTTGGGCCCAAAAAGGCGCATTTACTGTCCGATTTTGAGAAAATTTGGGAAAGTAAGTTGCGTTAGGGCCTTCGACATACACCTTCAATTTGGCCCAGATCGGTCCAGATTTGGATATAGCTGCCATATAGACCGATTTCTCGATTTAAGGTTTTGGACCCATAAAATGCGCATTCATTGGCCCAGATCGGTCCAGATTTGGATATAGCTGCCATATAGACCGATCTCTCGATTTAAGGTTTTGGACCCATAAAAGGCGCATTCTTTGTCCGATATCGCCGAAATTTGGGACAGTGAGTTGTGTTATGCCCCATGACATCGTCCTGCAATTTGGCCGAGATCGGTCCAGGTTTGGATATAGCTGCCACATAGACCGATCTCACGATTTAAGGTCTTGGGCCCATAAAAGGCGCATCTATTGTCCGATTTCGCTGAAATTTTACACAGTGACTTATGTTAGGCTTTTCGACATCCGTCTCGTATATGCTTCAGACCGGATTATATTTATACCCAAGGTGGTGGGTATAGTTTGGTGCAATATAAAAATATTACTCTATTATTCAGATAGTGAGTGGGAGTCAAATACTCAAAACTATATCGAATTCCTTTGGAAGTTGATGAATATTTCAATGATAAAATCTCAAAGTTATTATGCTTTAAATTTTCTTAATTTTTTGGTATGAGAGTTACAAAATTAAAAAAGTGCTTAGCTCTGCTTGTCTTTTTTTATTCCAAAAATCTTCCACTGAACTTTGTTTAACTTAAAAAAAGTGAATTTAGTAACCTCTTTAAGTATACAGTGTTTATTGTAATTATAAGCAAGCAAGTGGCTGTTTTTTCATTTAATAAGGCATACTTGATCCCGACAATTATTAACAACTCTTGCAGTAACGTTGAGCATGAGCATGACTAGTAGATTCGATATTGGAATATTTAAAATGTAAACCCAAGCCATAAGTACGAAGGGGTAATGCAATGTATTTTTCGAATGCAACCAATAGTGAAATCGTGATCTACTTTTGATTGTTTTTTGTTTTCTGGACACTATTTTTATCTTCTTGTTTGAATGCTTCTATTTATGTGTACTTGTTTACTCTAAATGATTTGGCAACTTTTTGTTACAGAGCCATCGATGCAATAGCACAACAGCTAAAAATAATTCTTCAAACAAGAGCAAGAAACAAGAGGTGATGTAGAGAAAGAAAACAAAAAGTTCATGGCTATGGTAATGCATAATGGGTATATACTTTAGATATTTGCTAACCGAATTCGCCCAAAATGTATGTTCAGATGCTGGTCACTGAACGATGGTTCTGATGGGTCAGTTAAATGACCAAAAACTACGTCTGTCGAAAGCACACTAACTTTCGAAGGAGGCGCTTGAAATTTTGCACAAATATTTTTTTTTAGTGTAGGTCGATTGGGATTCTAAACGAGCCTAATCGGTTCATGTTTTGATACAGCTGCCATATAAACCGATCTTGGGTCTTGACTTCTTGAGCCTCTAGAGGGCACAATTCTTATCCGATTTGGCTGAAATTGTACGTGGTGTTTTCGTATGAGTTCCAACAACTGTGTCAAGTATGGTCTAAATCAGTCCATAACCTGTTACAGCCGCCATATAAACAGATTTCCCGATTAGACTTCTTGAGCTTCTAGTGCCTTATCCAATTTATTTGAAATTTTGCATATGTCGTTTTGGTATGACTTCCAGCAAGTATTGTCTAAATTGGTTGATAACTTAGCTGCCATATAAACCGATCTCCCAATTTGACACTCTGAGCAACTGGAAGGCGCAATTTTTACTGCCATGATAAGTGCGGTTCAATTCGATCAATTACTTGATGTTGCTCATATATATATTGAAAAAGTTATTCAAAAAAGTTGTTCAAATACGATTCATGGTGGAGAATATATAGATTCGGCCCGGCAGAACTTAACATATTTGTTTAATTTCACGACGACGGCAAGGAACTTTTTCATGTAGTACCTAAGCATTAGACATCCATCTTTTTACGCGAGGAATATGGTTTCTAATCCCTGACTAGTGATTAAGAGAGTTCTTCAGGGTTCATGAATAGGTCTACTTCTCTTTTCTTTGTATGCAAACGACCTACCTCCTCGACTGATACACCAAATGGTACGACTGGTGGTCTCGCCAGGATTCGAACCCAGGCGTTCAGCGTCATTGGCGGACATGCTAACCTCTGCGCTACGGAGGCCTCCCCACACAGCCGTTAACGCACGTGAATATTCGGATTCTTCTGGCAAAGACGTTCCTGGTTCCTGGTCTGATTAATGGATGTGAACTTTTTGCAAAGCTGCGATTCATCGAACCTGCGCAAATTGAATGTGACATTTAACAGCAAAATTCGTTGTGTATGCGGTTTAAGACGCACTCAGCATATTTCAGATTATGTAAATTCTTTATTTGAAATTAGTTTCAACAATCTACTGAATAGTAGGTCACTGATATTTTTACATAAGTTTATTGTGAAACAGAAACCAGAATATTTGTTTGAGAGACTAGAGTTTGCTCGATCTAGTAGATGAAAAAGGCTAATACCCATCAGAAGACGAAGTCTGATGTCTGAGAGATGTTTTATATAGGCAATATTCGTCTTTTTAATTATTTACCACACTATATTCAAAGTATCAGCAATGCAATTACATTTAAAAAAATGGCGTATGTAACGTTTCTCTTAGTTAATGAATATTATTTCATATTTCTTATTCTCTACATTTTGTTTCAACATTTTTATAACTTTTAAATTCATTCTGCTCTCGTTTAGTTAACATTTGCATACGGCTTGTTATAAATCTTTTGCTTTTCTTCTTATTTATTGTGAACCTTTCTCTACCCTCTTCCTTTGAGCTTGTTCACACAGCTGGATGTAGAAAGAGTAGCTCTTATAGTTCTTCTACAACTTGGTATGAAGCTTGTTCGGTAGCTCGGATCGTAGGGGGAATCTTTCCTTTCGCGGAAATTTCCCTACATACTCCGCTTGGCCTTGTTCGCTCAGTCAGACTGTTAGAAGATTTCTTAAAAGCACTTTCTCTTTTTACACCTCTTAAATAGCTTGTTCGCATTTTTCGAATGTAGAGGGAGACTTTCAACACCCTAACATGTCCGTCCGTCTGTCTGTCGAAAGCACGCTACTTCTTATTAGTTTAGGTCGGTTGGGATTGTAAATGGGCCATATCGGTCCATGTTTTGAGATATAGCTGCCATATAAACCGATCTGGGATCTTGACTTCTTGAACCACTAGAGAGCGCAGTTATTAACCGATTTAGTTAAAATTTTGCATGACGTGTACGTGTTCTGTTATGACTTCCAACAACTGTGCCAAGTATAGTTCAAAACGGTGCATAACCTGATATATCTGCGATATAAACTGATCTGGAATCTATACATCTTGAGCCTCTAGAGAGGCAATTACTATCCGATTAGGCTGAAATTTCATACAACGGCTTCTCTCATGACCTTCAAAATACATGTCAAATATGGTCTGAATCGATCTATAGCCTCATACAGCTCCCATATAAACCGATCTCCTGATTTTACTTCTTGAGCCATTAAAGGGCGTAATTCTTATCGAATTGGCTGAAATTTGACACTTTGACTTCTACTATGTTCAACATTCAATTCCATAACAGTCCGAATCGGACCAAAACTTGATATAGCTCTAATAGCATAGAAATTCTTTTCTTTTATACTTTGTTTGCTTAAAAAGGGATACCGGAAAAAGTACTGAATAAATGCGATCCATGGTGGAGGGTATATAAGATTTGGCCGGCCGAACTTAGAACGCTTTTACTTGTTATATTTAAAGCAGCAGAATTTGCTAATTGAATTAGCGACCTGAAATGTTTGCTAAAACAGTAGCCCCAAGTATGCTGAAACAGAAGTCATGTATGCTTTTTCATTTTCATTTGACAAAAACTGTGTTTTAGCAATCACTTTTGCTATCATATCTAAAATCGCATTTTATTGTTGAGGTAACTGCCAATCTATCGTCCTATTTACATATTTTGTGATTAGAGTTTAGGTTGCTTTTGCTTTTCGATCACTCTGAAGTTTAGTACAAAGACCCAGAGAACATTGTTAGTAATAAAAGCAAATGAGTTTGTTCCAACAACAAAAAGTCTGTTGAAAAAAAGACAGCTGTAATTTTTTGTTAAATCAGCAATCACACCAAATGTTACCTAGATTGTCAAATGCAAATTTTGCCCATGAACATTCCACTTAAGAATAGGAGCAAACTTTTCACATATCATTGAGTGCAATCCGATTCAAGTTTTAAGCTCAATGATAAGGGGCCTCCTTTTTTATAGCCGAGTCCGAACGGCGTGCCGCAGTGCGACACCTCTTTGGAGAGAAGTTTTACATGGCATAGTATCTCACAAATGTTGCCAGCATTAGGAGGGGAAAACCACTATGTAAAAATTTTTCTGATGGTCTCGCCAGGATTCGAACCCAGGCGTTTAGCGTCATAGGCGGACATGTTAACCCCTGCGCTACAGTGGTCTCCTAGATTGTCACTATGTAGATATATCCCCCACCTCTCGATAGGATTTCTAAAACATCATTGATTTTTTCAAAATAATTGAAATATAAACTGATTTATTTATATGGTGGTGGGTTTCCAAGATTCGCGCCTGCCGAATTTAGCCCATTTTTCCAGTTTGCCCATCATTCGACCTTAAGTAATAGATATCGATTCCTATCCTTAATCTTGTATAATGTTGAAGGGGGTGCTGCCATATCATATAGGAATTTACATGCGGCTCCTTACCACAAAGTGATATAGGTAAAATTTTTCATTCACCATAAATTCCCTTTGTTGCTTCAACGAAGAATCCAAAAAACAACTGTTGTTGGCTGCGTAGTTAATGTTGACGTTGTTTATTGAATTGAATGTATTGGTGGCATCGAAATACTGCCCCCGAAACTTGTCAAAAACAACGATTTTGCAGGGCAAGGGAAATGTAGTTCATGTTCAAGCAACTGACATTCCAAAATGTCTTATCTGAGCGGTTATTCGACTACGAGTGACGAACTAAATAAAAACCAAACCAAAACAGAACAAAAGCATTTGCAGCTGTCCTCTTGCGCTCCGAGTCGGTCATCGCTCGCATACCATCAATAGAGAATTGTAAATGTTGTTATTATTCTTCAAGTTGAGCCCAGCCACTACATGTTAACTGTGTGGCTTTGTAGTATAGTCGGCTTTCATTTTACGCATTGCCATCGTAGTGGCAGACTCTTGGTTTCCTTAAACTCTTGTAAATACAGAAAAGTGGCTGACGTGAATGGATCAGGGTGACTGGTTGGTTGTTTTGGCCTTTTCTTCACTGCCCTCTAAACAAGCGAGTGAATTGTGATACTTTCAATGCCGCCGACAGCACGTACCATAATTACGATTGAATTTCTTTCGTTCCAAGCAAGATGAAAAAAACCCTTCCAATGAAAGGCGTCGAGGAAATGATTGATCTTTTTCAAATTCGTTAAAAAAAATTTCTTCTGCAGCTATGTTTTGTTAAAGCCACGTATCGAATTGTTCCTAATAAGTTTTGAATTGAACTTTGTTTTTGCATGATTTTACAAGCGCAAGTTTTTATTTCGGGAAAATACATACTGAGAGAACGTCCTTTTTTCATTTGTACCTCACTAGCGCCTCATGAAAACACTATGAAAATGAGCATATTCAGCAGATTCATTTATAACATTCCATAAATGTGGATGAAATATAATGATTCAACAACATATAGCCAAGAGAAACTACGAAACTATCAACATACAAGATATACCATTTTGGTCAGAAAATGCGAAGTATTTGTCGTAGGCTGCGATTTAGAAAAACTTGGTTTTTTGCGGGTAGTCGCTTGTGCCAAGCTCCATCTTGTACAGCTATATAATAAAAAAAAAGATTTCACACAACAATTGAAGATTTTGACATTTGTCTTGCATGAGATGTCACTAAATCCCCAAACTTAGTTGAGTTTAAGAAAGGCAGTTCTAGCCTTATTAATACGTACGCTGATGTCTGATTCTCATCCTCCGTCCTTTGTAATTTTGCTGCCAAGATAACAAAAGTTGTCAACGTCTTCAATGTCATGGTCGTTTATAGTGAGCGGGGTCGTATTTGTCGTACCTATCCTCATCAACTTGGTCTTATCTTTGTTGTTTTCCAGACCTACTGTGGCAGCATTTGCAGGCAAGCGTTCCAATTTTGCTTTCATGTGATCAAAGCGATGGGCGAAAAGGCATATATCATCCGCGTAGTCAATGTCTCAAAGGAAGTTGTTTATACCCAGCGAATGCCCCAGCATTCGATATTTTGCCAGCTCTAAAAGAGAGCCGACATTTCAGGGTCGATAAAGGAATAAAGTACTTCTTTACTTTATTCCTTTATCGATCCTGAAAGGTCGGCTCTCTTTTAAACTGGCAAAATATCGATGGTACTATCGGTATTAAATTTATTGACTGAATATCGATTGATATTTTTCCGATGGATACTATCGCAAAAGATACATTGCGCCTATAGAGGGAGCAATTTTCATCCGATTAGACTAACATTTTGTACAATGATTTCTCTCATGATTTCCAAACTTGGTTTTACTTGGTCTGTGCATTGACATTTTTACTTCTAATTTTCGTTTGAAATATAGGTGATGGGAAATTAACGATAGTATCGATACTTTCGATATTTATTACTAAAACTATCGAATGTTGCGATTTTCGATAGTTTGCCAGCTCTAATGTCTTTTCCATTGAAACGCATTGAAACTTCAGCATTCTTATAAAGCTCCCTAGTCAGCGCCACGATCTTTTTTGGATTGGCCTCATTCAACAGCGTGCTCCAATATAGAGAAAATCTGGGTCAAAAGCACACTCGAAGTCGATGAATAGTGGGTAGAGGTGTGTATTATGTTCTGCAGACCGTTTAATAATTATACGCAAGGAATTAGTATTCCCGACACAAGCACGACCTGTCCGGAAACCTGCTTGTACAGTCTAGTGCAGGCGAAATACGCTGAAGTAGAAGGCTTGCCATTACTTTGTTTATTGCATTTAACAGTGTTATTCTCCTCCACCGTGTAAGGTCACCTTTTTGGGACTGTGACCATGATTCTCTTTTTCCATTCTGTGGAAATAATGTTTTTATCCCAGGCATCTCTGGTGAATGGGGCATTGATGCTTGATGGTGTGCTCCATAACGCAGCAGTTCAGCAGACAAAAACGGCCTCTCCAAGTATCATCAAAATCGGATAATAAATAGTACATTCATGGGTAAACTACCTTCAATCGGAAGAAAGGTAGTGGGGGGTAGTTGGGGCTATATCCACATATAGTCCGATATGTACCAAAATCGGATGTCAAGGGGTCTAACACAACTCACTATGCCCGGCGAAATCGGGTAGTGTCCAAAGCCAAAGGCTTAAATCCAGAGATCGTTGATTATGGTAGCTATATTCAAATATGGTTCGATCTGAGCTAGCAGACTAGGTTAGGTTAAAAAGAAGGTGAGGATATATAATTCCGCTCCATGCCACTATGGACATACACTAATGCGAGTAATCGGATTGTTGTGCGCTCTAAATAATAGAAAGTAGTCTCGAAAGAGAAAATCTTAGTCAGGAATTCCGTGCTACTTACAAAATCCCTAATTGTTTTCCATACCACGCAGACAAAGTGCTGCTGTTTTGGCAATCATCTCCGTCTGCTATTTTAAATAACATAAAAACTACAAAATCTGCTAAAATATAATAAAACACGTATTACTCCTAATTAGGCAAAAAATTTTGCTACAATGGCAAAGAGTATATATTTCCATGAAATATCGCTTATAGTATTTTGATCTCAGTGATAGTGTCTGCCATTATCAGCAGACTTTTCTTCAATAAGTATATAATTGGCGGGCATATCGAGACGCCTAACAAAACTCTCTGTGCTAAATTTCAGCAAGATCGGGCAAGAAATGTGCGGCCAGGAGATCTGGAGATCGGTCTATATGGCAGCTGTATCTAAATATTGTCCTATCTGAACCATATTTGGCACGGAATTTCGAATTGTCTGCCCCCTACCATATTTCCATGAAATCGGGTAATAACTGCGTCTTTTATGGACTCAAGATCTTTAATCCGGGCGATCGCTTATCTTCAAACTTAACATGCTCATCTTTGAACTTTACGTGCCTATGATAAACAAGTAAAGGCGTGCTAAGTTCGGCCGGGCCGAATCTTTTATTCCCTCCACCATGGATCGCATTTGTCGAGTTCTTTTCCCGGTATTCCTTTTTAGGCAAACAAAGGATAAAAGAATAGAATTTCTATGTTATTGGAGCTATATGAAATTATGATCCGATTCGGACCATAATTGAATGAAATGTTGTTGTTGCCAAATCGGATAAGATTTGAGCCCCTATAGGGGCTCAAGAAGTAAAATCGAAAGATAGTTTTATATGGAAGCTATATGATTTTATGAACCGATTCTAACCATATTTGGCACGTATATTGAAGGTCATAGGAGCGTTCGTTGTACAAAACTTCAACCAAATCGGATAAGAATTGCACCCTCCAGATGCCCAAGAAGTCAAATCCAGGATCGGTTTATATGGGAACTATTTTAGGCTATGAACTGGTATGGTCTAATGCTTGGCATAGTTGTTAGAAGTCAAAACACCCAAATCGAATAAAAGTTTGAGCCTGACTGACTCAAGAAGTCGAAATCCAAGATCGGTTTATGTGGCAGCTATATCAAAACATGGGACCAATATGGCTCATTTACAATCGCAACCGACCTATACTAACAGGAAGTATTTGTATTTGGAAGTATTTCAGCGCCTTGCTTTTTTCCTTCGGAATTTATAGCGCTTTCGACAGACGGACAGACCAAAACACATCATGCGAAATATCAGCTAGATCGGGTAAGAATTGCACCCTTTAGAGGCTCAAGAAGTCAAGATCCGGTTTATATGACAGTTATATTAACACGTGAACACCAACAAAATTTTCAATTTTCATAAGGTATCCCGCCATGTTAAAATTTCTCTACCAAGTGGTGTCGCTATGCGGCACGCCGTTCAGACTCGGCATAAAAAAAGAGGCCTTATCATTGAGCTTTAACTTAAATGAGTGTTCTCATTGATATGAGAGAAGTATCCCTGTTCCTTAAGGAAATATTCATGGGAAATTTAGTAGTAAAAGCAAAACATGGACCGATATGGCCCATGAGGTATTTTGGTTTGACTATTAGTAATGATGTCAAGAGTGGTCCAAATCGGTTTCTAACCTAATATAGCTGTCATGTAAACCGACCTCGGATCTTGACTTCATGAGCCCCTAAATGGTGCGATTCTTATACGACTTGGCTGAAATTGTGCATCAGGGGTTTTGCTTTGACTTCCAAGAACTGTGCCAAGAATAGTACAAATGGATTCATAATCTGATATAGCTTCCATAAAAAATTTCCTAGCATTTTGACTTTTTGAGCCTCTAGAGGGTGCAATATTTCTCCGATTTTGCTGCGCGAGATATTTTGGTTTGATTTTCAATTACCATATTAAGTTTAATCCAAATATAGCTGCCGTATAAACCGATCTTCAGATTAGACTTTTTATACCCACCACTATAGGATGGGGGTATACTAATCTAGTCATTCCATTTGTTACACCTCGAAATATTCGTCAAAGACCCTATAATGTATATATATTCACGATCGTCTCGACGTTCTGAGTCGATCTCGCCATGTCCGTCCATCTGTCTGTCGAAATCACGATAGCGCTAAGCAAGCCGCTTGAGATTTTGCACAGATACTTAGTATTGATGTATGGGCCATATCGGCTCAGATTTAGATGTTGCTCCCATATAAACCGATCTCCCGATTTGACTACTTGAGCCCCTGGAGGCCGCAATTTTAGTCCGATTTGGCTAAAATTTTGCTTGTAATGTTCCGTTATGACCATCAACAACTGTGCTAAATACGGTCTATAACCTGATATAGCTGCCATATAAACTCATCTCTCGAATTAACTTCTTGAGTTCTTACAAGCCTCATTATACCCTGCACCACCACTGTGGTACAGTGTATTTTAAGTTTGTGAATTTGTTAGCCACGCTAAGAAGGAGAATCACTTTCGACTCAGAATCACTTTCTGATCCGATTTAGCCACGTCTGTCTGTCTGTGAGTCCATGTATTCTTGTAGTCTTGCAGGTCGTATTTGTTGTCCAATCATCACGAAATTTTACACATATCACGGACGGACGCTATTGATTTTGGTAAAAATCGGTTCAGATTTAGATATAGCTCCCCTATATATGTATCGCCTGATTTGCACTTAAATGGCCGTAGTAGCTACAATTTTCAACCGATCTGCACAAAATTTGGCACGGAATGTTCTGTTACTAATCATAACATATCTGCAGTATTTGAACAAAATCGGTTCAGATTTGGATCTAACTCCCATATATATGTATCACCCGATTTGCACTTAAATGGAAGTAGTAGCCACAATTTTCAACCGATCTGCACAAAATTGGCACAGATTGTTTTGTTGCAGATCTTTATAGTTCTACAAGATTTCATCAAAATCAGTTCAGATGTGGACATAGCTCTCATATTTATGTATCGCCCGATTTGCACTTAAATAGCCATAGTAACTCTAATTTTCAACCGATCTAAACCAAATTTGGCACGGATTGTTTTGCTACTGATCTTAACAAATCTACGAGATTTCACTAAAATCGGTTCCAATTTGGATATAGCTCCCATGTATATGTATCGCCAGATTTACACTTATAAGACTGTAATAAACACAATTTGTAACCGATCTACACAAAATTTGGCACGGATTGCTTTGTTACTGACCTTAACACATCTGCGAGATTTCATCAAAATTGACTCAGATGTGGATGTAGTACCCATACATATTTATCGTCGGATTTGCACTTATCGCCGAATTTGCACTTATATGGCCATAGTAACAAAAATTTTCAAACGATCTGATTAAAACTTGGTTCAGATTTAGATATAGCCCTCATATATATGTATATTTATATATTGCCCGAATTTATAATTGTAGGGTAGGTGTAGGGTATTATATAGTCGGCCCCGCCCGACTTTTGCCTTTCCTTACTGGTTTTTTTTGTCCAATTTGGCTGAAAGTACGGTCCAAATGTGGTGTTCTGCTATGACTTCCAAAAACTGTGTCAAGTACGGTCCAAATCAGTCTACAACTTGATATAGCTCCCTTGTAAAATGGTCTCTCGATCATCCTTGTTTGTTTCCTTGGAGCGTCAGTTTGACAGAAGTTTCGTATGTAGAATAAAATTATGCCCTTAAACTAAATATATATTGTATAAATTTTTAGCAGATTCCATGGTGGTGGGTTCCCAAGATCCGGCCCGGCTGAACTTAGCACAATTTTACTTTGGCTGAAATTTTGCCCTTAAAGTTTTGCAGTGGCTTCTACCAGCCCTGCCGTGTATGAATTATAAAGTCTTATAACCTGGTATGATTACCTTAGGTAGTTTAGGTAAGAGTGGCAGTCCTTTACAGACTCACTTAGTCCATTGTGATACCACGGTAGCGACAGACCAAGCCTTCTAGTGGGAATCGAACCCATGACCCCTGCACTGTTAATCCATGCACGCTACCAACTCGGCTATTGGGCGGGCCCCTGGTACAGGTCCCATATAAACCGATTGCCCCATTTAACTTCTTGAACCTCTAGGGGCGCAACTATTTGCCAGACATTTTAAACGTGGTATTTGGATATATTTTGGAAGAAGACATTCAAAGAACGTGACAAATGCGATCCATAGTGGAGGGTATATAACATTCGGCACGGTCGGATTTAAGGAATTCCTAACTTAAAATTACTTTTTAGAGGTTATTTTTTAGTTTTTAGAGCGCACAACAAGCCGATTACTGGCTTAGGTGTATGTCCATAGTGGCATGGGGCGGATTAATATCAGCACTGTCTTTTCAACTTAACCTAACCTATTTCATACTAGTGTAGGTCAGTTGGGATTGTAAATGGGCCAAATCGTTCCATGTTTTGATATAACTGCCATATAAACCGATTTTTGATCATGACCTGCACGTGGTGTTTTGGTATCACTTCCAACAATTGTGCTAAGTATGGTTCAAGTCGATTGATAACCTGATATAGCTGCTTCTAGAGGGCGCTATTCTATCTGATTTGGCTGAAAATTTGCACTCCCTATCGGCCAATAACTTGATACAGCTCATATATATTTGACAACAACAGACTTGTCAACAGTCAGCATGCTGTTTCCAAACTGCAAATATTAAGCTAAATTAATTACTAACAGTCAGCACACAGTGTTTGCTATGAGCAGCAGACTTTTTCTATGAGTGTAAGGAAACTCCGTTATGTTCTTTGCTAGATTCTATTACAATGTTGTATAAAATTCTATTACAATAATATAAAATCTTTTCCAAGCAAAGGTCGGTACACATCTGATAGCCCATAATTCAGGTCGGAAGAGTGTGGTTACTCACAGGTAGTTCCTAGTGTTGCTCAAGGACGAAAGTTGCAAAAAGGTGATTCTCCTAATGTTTGTTAGTTATTCCAAGTAGATAATTGTTTTACTCGTCATGGGTTTATGATAATGCAGAAAGCACCTGTTTTAACCACCTACAAAAAATCATCTATAGTTTTGAAAACTTTTGGTTGTGGCTTGTGCTGCCATTAAGGAAAGGAAGCAAATTTCTTTACAAGTTATGAATAAAAGAAAAATAAATGTTCCAAAAACGGTTTGGCATTGATAATAGTGATTGTGGTGGTGCATTTAATCCTTTAATAAATTGAGGACTCACAATCAATGAATAGCGGCGGCCGGCTGCTACATGAATGAGTGAGTGCACGCATGATAGAAGGCACAGCCAGTAATGATGGTTGCGCTGGTTTTGGTCTTGTCATGGGTTGATTTGGTTTTTGGAAAAAAGGGTACATTCACCGAAGCTCGACCGCGCTGCAAAAAGAGAGAATACATACTTCGGACCAGACACAGATTCTCCCGTTGTTGTGAGTTATTTTTGATTGTTGTTTTTCATTGTGTACTTCGGCTGGCAGGCAATTGTCGTAGAGGTTGAAAACGCGACATGAATTTTATTGCGAATGCCTTGATTTCACTAACTTTGCCACCCATTATTGTCGTCATCAGCGTTGCGCAGCAGCATGTTGCTGCTGATGCTGTTGTGGAAGGATTTATTCCGGCTTTGCCTGCTTCGACACAGGCGAATGCAACTGGCGGCGCTGGTCCAGACACTATTGTTCCAAAGTGGTAGTTTAGAAGTTTAACCTTGTCCGTATTATGTGTTTGTGTTTTTTTTCAGTTCGCTCACTCCATGGCCGGCCTGATTGTTGTTGCTGGCGCGCAATAAATGTTGTAAAAAATTTGTTTTTTGGTTTTGTCCCTGCGTTTTGCATCCCTTAAATTCTTACCGATTGTTTGGTGTTTGGTCTTCATTGGAAATTTGGGGTGGTTGGTTTAAGTGTGTTGTGCAAAAAAGCGAAATGCAGGCTTCCTAGCGCAAAGGTGATTTACTTGGATTTCATTTTATCCTAGGCTTTCGAGTGCGAGAGATGAACAGAAAGAGCGAGGAAGGTAAGAAGAGAGAGGGTACATCTTAAATTGCATTGGCAAATTTTTAAAAATTTTGAACAAATGCGTTTTGTTCTCTATCTTTTGTTACTACCTGTGTTTATTGCAGTCTGGTTTGCAGATTTTTTTAAAGGTAAATGCACTTTAAATAATTTTTGGGAATCGACGAAAGTGGAAAATAACTACAAAATCCAGGTGGCTTGCAGTTATAGAGAGAGAGAGAATCCGTGAGAAAATATTATAAATAGGCGATCTCTCAGATTGCTTTATGAGAACTTTACCACACGTACACAAATGAGAGGAGATGTTTTCTAAGAGATTTTTAATTTGGTTAATGCTTAGCGAATAGTCAACTATTTATATCTTAAATAACATGCAAACAGGAAATATTTAAAATAATAAACAAATTGTAGGACAAAATTTTACAAAAATTTTTGGGGAAATAACGAGTAAGTACGTCCGCCTGTTGAAATCACCCTAGTCGTTAAAAAATAAAATAATGACCTGAAAATGGGCGAAGATTGTTTTTTGTCCATTGGCAGATTAGTTTCGAAGATAGGCTATATAGGACTATATAGCCCATCTATCTATTTGGGACTATATCGCCCATATATACCAATCTTCCGATTAAATGCACATGTATGGCTTTCAATAACAAATTGTTAAAGGCTTGAATACCATTCCATCACATAATGAATTTAAACAAATACTATTGAAAATAATTTTATTGTCATTTTATTTAGTTTGAGTATGTTTGTGTATGTAATAATTTTACAAAAAACGAATAAGAGCGTGCTAAGTTCGGCCGGGTCGAATCTTATATACACTCCACCATGAATCGCATTTGTCGAGTTCTTTTTAAGCAAATAAAGAATATTGAATAAGAAATGTTATGCTATTGGAGCGATATCAAGTTATAGTCCGATTCGGACCATTAATGACTGCTGAACTTTGTAGAAGTCATTGTGTAATATTTCAGTTCATTCGGATAAGAATTGCGCTTTGTAGGGGCTCAAGAAGCAAAAGCGGGAGATCGGTTTATATGGGAGCTGTATCATGCTATTGATCGATTCAGACCATATGAACACGTATGTTGAAGGTCACGGGAGAAATCATTGTACAAAATTTCTGCTAAATCGGATAAGAATTGCTCCCTCTAGAGGCTCAAGAAGTCAAGATCCCGGATCGGTTTATATGGCAGCTATATCAGGTTCTATACCGAATTTAGCCATATTTAGCACAGTTATTGGAAGTCATAACAAAACACCACGTGCAAAATTTCAGTCAAATTGAACGAGAATTACGCCCTCTATTGGCTCAAGAAGTCAAGATCCAAGATCAGTTTATATGACAGCTATACCAGATTATGAACCAAATTGGATCATACTTAGCACAGTTGTTTGGTTTACATGGAAGCTATATCAGATTCTATACCGAATTTAGCCATATTTAGTACAGTTATTGGAAGTCATAACAAAACACCACGTGCAAAATTTCAGTCAAATTGAACGAGAATTACGCCCTCTAGAGGCTCAAGAAGTCAAGACCCAAAATCAGTTTATATGGCAGCTATATCAAAACATGGACCGATTTGAAACATACTTAGCGCAGTTGTTAGGAGTGATACCAAAACACCACGTGCAAAAATTTCAGTCAAATCGGACGAGAATTGCGCCTTCTAGAGGCTCAAGATATCAAGACCCAAGATCGGTTTATATGGCAGCTATATCGAAACATGGACCGATTTGGCCCATTTAGAATCCCAACGGACCTACACTAATAAAAAGTATTTGTGCTAAATTTCAAGCGGCTAGCTTTATTCCTTCGAAAGTTTGCATGCTTTCGACAGACAGACGTACGGACAGACATGGCAAGATCGACTTAAAATAACATGACGATCAATAATATATATACTTTATGGGGTCTCAAACGCATATTTCGAGGTGTTACAAACAGAATTACGAAATTAGTATACCCCCATACTATGGTGGAGGGTATAATAACGCTACAACTTTATCAATCTCGACTAATTTTATCCACCTTTCCGCTCCTTTATATACAGAAATGACATTACATCTCGAAACGACAAACAGGCTATAAATAATATTTTTATAAATATTATTTATTTAAAATTAATTTGTTTTAATTATTTTTTATTACAATAAACCAAACATTTTATAATGGCGACAATATTTTATGCACAAAGCTTAACAGGACTATGAACGTGGCACCGCCAGTTAGTAATGGTTGCCTTCGTCTGGTATTGTATTAATACAAAATGGTATTATATAAATATAATTTACTAAAATAATATCATCAAGTATTGGTAATGTGCTGTTTTTATAACCTACACGCCCACTATGGTACAGGGTATTATATCTTTATGCATTTGTTTGCAACGCTAAGAAATAGAAGAGAGACCCATTGATAAATATACCGATCGGCTTAGAATCAATTACTGATTCGATTTAGCTATACCCTCTGTTCGTGTGTCTGTCCACGTATTTCCATGATCAAAGTACAGGTTGCATTTGTTGTCCGATTGTCATCAAATGTTCGCAAATCACTTTTTTAGTCCAAGGACGACCGCTTTTGATTTTGAATAAATCGGTTGGGTTAGGTTAAGTTGAAAGGAGGGTGTATCCATGCCACTATGGACATACACCTAAGCCAGTAATCGGCTTGTTGTGTGCTCTAAAAAGAGTAACCTCGAAAAAGAAAATCTAAGTTAGGAATTCCGTGCTACTAAAAAATCTTTAAATATTTTCCATACCGCTCCCCTAAGTTGGTTCATGTCTGGTACTTATACCCACCTAATTACCGGTGTCTGTTATCCGCGAAAGCCGGGCAATGACATAGGAAACGTCTCATCATCTTCCACGCATGCCCTACACATGCTATCACTTGCCGCACCGATTTTACATAAGTGAGCTCGTAGTCCTATGTGTCCCGTTATGATACCAATAGCTATACTGACCTCCTTCTTACTTCCTTTCAGTAATAGCCTCGTCCTGTCACGATCCGGATCTCCCCATAGGATGTTCGCCGTCCTGTACCACAGTTTCCCTGTTCCACAGTGTTACATCGGTTCATTGATCGACCACACCCTTAGCTCCCATATATGACATTCACAAAAAAATTATATCTTTAATCTGATATGGCCTTTCAAGGCTGTAAAAGCCACAACTTTGGTTCGATCTTTACAAGTTTTACGGGGAGGTGTTTTATTTGACGTCAAAATTTCATCAAAATTGGATCAGATTTAGATATCGCTCCCAAATATATCAATCTTTCATTTGATATGAACTTTTAAGGTTGTAGAAGCCACAATTAAGGTCCTATCGTAAGAAAATCGTATTAGGGTCTATTCGATATTTTAAACTGTATGCAAAATTAAAGTCCGACTACATTTCGACATAGTTTGTTTGTACTAAAGGTAATACATAGAAACTTTGCTGTAGGGTATTATATAAACTTTTCCCTTTCCTTGCTGGATTTATTCAGTCTAGGCCATCTATCCAGTACAATGATGTTTTGAATATGTGTCCAGTACAGGCTTATTTCTGCCTGTCTCCAGAACTGCCATGATACGAGGGTTGCCTTTTACAATCTGCCAACTGACAACACCATCGTAAAGCTTGAAATTTTTGAGGTTATACGTACTCAGAACGTTTTGACAAACGAGCGCTATTTGTGTTATTTACAGTAACTTGAAAGATTCATCTCGCCCAATAAATGGAATTAAATCGTAAACATTTCTGTGCGATTATTTTTTACAACTTGGCGACATGGGTAAACTTAACAACAGTGCATCGATGAACTTAAATCAATATTTGGCGATGAATATCTATTAAGGACCAGTGTTTATCGCTGGTCCACAAATTGTCAATCGGTCAAAAAAACGGCTCGTATCGATTGGTCGAAAGAAATACTTCAAAAATACGAAACAACTGCATTTTTGAGCACTCAAAACATCGATTTGATGAGTCATTCGCCGTGTTGTCCTGACTTGACACCGAATGACTTCTTTTTACTCCCGTACGTAAAAAATAAAATGAGAAGTTATCGTTTTTTTCGGTCTGTCGAGAGGTGGCCTTGTTTCTTAGCTGCCTACTTAATCCACAGTAGCATCTGTTTGCCAGTATTATTCTTCGTTTTATTTCTAAACTGGTGTCATTTGTTTCGGTTACAAGGTAGGTAGAGGTAGATAGATTTGCAGACTCTCTCAAAGTTGTAGTTCACAACTTTCTCCATATTCTTTATCTGATCGGTTGTACAAGGCGTTTTGAGAGTTGAAACCATCCATTTCGACTTACTACCAGACCGATTTTCAACGATTCTCTTTCGATTCTTTCAAAGGCTGCAGTTACTACTTCCGGTGATCTATGATATCAATGTCGTCGGCATAGGCGAATAGCATGTGTTGTATTGTGAATGGTGTGTCATATCTATTCACATCTGCGTCTTGTATAATCTTCTCCAGCAGGATATTAAACTGACCACACGATAAGCTGTCTTCTTTTCTGAAACCTGGTTTAATATTGAATGGTTCGGAGTTATTCTTTCCTATCCTTACCGATGATTCTTTCCTATTCTTACTGAGGAACGTGTATTCAGAATACATTGTTTAGAGATACCTCAATCATCCAGCAGAGTCTTATATATGTGCCTGCACCAAACCCATCGTTTTGATGTTTAATTCTTTGGTATAATTTGCGGACTTCATTTTGATTCCTGTACATTTCAATTCGCTCACAGTCACGCCTTTCCATCTCATTTTCTATCTATACCTCTCCTCCATTTGACGCGTTGCTACTGATTGCAGGGTCGCTCTGTATGGCTGTTTGCTGTTTTCTTGGCTTCAGTAGCATTTCGAAACTCTTGTTCGTGCCATGGGTTTTTTGGGGAGGCTTCTTGTACCCAAGTACGGCTTTCGGGCCTTTTTCCATGGAGTGGGCACTGGTTTGCAACAGCGCCGTTATATCATGGGGACAAGGAATGCTTTCATCAAGCAGTTGGGTCAGTCGAGTGGAGTATGCCGTTGCCATCTATTGTGTTTGCAGCTTTTCAATATCCAGCTTTTATGCAGTGTAAGATCGTACTTTCCTCGCCACGCTAAGGCGGGTGCGAACCTTTGCTATAACAAAGTAATTATTCAAAACGATGTTCGCCCCTCGGATAGATCGTACATCTAACACGCTGATTGAATGCCTTCCATCTATTACAACGTGATCTATTTGGTTTCTCGTATTTTGATCGGTTGGCGATGGGGCCGTGTAAATCCTTCGATGTTGAAATCTAGTACAAAACTACAATGTTCTTTGCCGCGGTAAAAGCTATAAGCCTCAATCCATTGTCGAAAGTTTCTTCGTGTAGGCAGAATTTTCCGACTGTTGGGCCAAAGATATATTCCTTCCTATATTCGCATTAAAATCTCCCAAAACGATTTTAACATCATGGGCGGGACGTGATAATATTCTCCTTCTAGGCGCTCGTAGAATTATCCTTGGTCTGTTCGTCCTTGTTTTCCGTCGGGCCATGGAGGCATATAAGGCCGATGTTGAAGAATTTGGCCTTTATGCGGATTTTGGCTAGCCTCTCATCCAAACAAAACAAACAAATTTTGCCCATGAACATTCCACTAAGGAACAGAGGCAAACTTCTCACATATCAATGAGTGCTGTCCGATTCAAGTTTAAGCTCAATGATAAGGGGCCTCCTTTTCATAGCCGAGTCCAAACGGCGTGCCGCAGTGCGACACCTCTTTGGAGAGAAGTTTTACATGGCATAGAGCCTCACAAATGTTGCCAGCATTAAGAGGGGAAACCACCGCTGAAAATTTTTTGTGATGGTCTCACCAGGATTCGAACCCAGGCGTTCAGCGTCATAGACGGACATGCTAACCTCTGCGCTACGGTGGCTTCCAGTTTTACTTTTCATCCACCGAAGTAAAACTGGAGACAAGGTGTTTTATTCTCCGACTAACCACAAATCCACAGCCAAATTCATAGCTCGTTGGTTATCCCTTAACTAATGCTAGTTCCATTACATTACATGTGGTGTCGCTATGCGGTGCGCCGTTCGGACCAGGCATAAAAAAGGAGGTCCCTTATCATTGAGTTTAAACTTTAATCGGACTGCACTCATTGATATGGGAAATTTAGTAAAACGGTAGAAAAATACCTATTGTGATTAGCATATTGCCGAATAAACGAATTATTAATTTGTGGGTTATTAATTTTTAAATTGTAATGTTTTGTAATGCCGCACATGTACGATTTTTTTTTTAAATTTTTTATTTTCACTTTTTCTCGAATTGTTTTGACATTCTGGCAAAAGGCATTGTCACCACATGTCAAATGAAAATACTTTCACTGGACTCATTTTTGGTTTTGATTTCCCTCACGGCTTGTGTATCTGGTTCTAAAATAATACACGCCTATTTTGATTGTTTCTTCTTACCCGCTTAAATAACTTTTCCATAAAGGTATAAATATGTGAGTCGAAAGTGTTCCAGAACTTTATCCTTTTATTTATGTCATTCGTAGATGTACTCTTTTGTCGCGAAAAGTACTTCTTTAGTACCATTTCAAATTATGTATTTTCCATTTCTGTTGATGATACTTAAGTGAAAACCAGAAATAACATTACAAACATTAATTTGGTAAAAACAAACCCAGGGAAGAGACACATATATTACATTTTCTTTAACCAAACATACGTGTTTGCGTTTATCCTTTTTATTATTATTCCATGCCAAATGCCCTCTGTGTAACGTGTGTTTATGGTCCTTAGGTTTTTTAAAGTTAAGCAAAAATCCCATTCGTTGATCCCTGGATTTTATTGCATGTTTTTCCACCTTCCAATTCAGTTAAGAAAAAATAAAATTTCCCATTCTTGGTAATTATTGCAATCGTTTTGTTTACAAAGTCAAAAGAAGAAAGAGATTGGGAGAGCAAAAGAGAAATTTAAGAGAGCCCATTTTGTTAAATAAGAGTGCAACAAACTGCATTTTGATGTTTCGCTACCCTTGTGTGTGTGTGTTGGCTGTGTATGGCTGTCAGCATATCTGTGTGACCGGCTTAATGCACAACCACCAAACACACATCAAGGTTGATGCAAACTCAGCTGTTGTTGTTATTGTCTTTGCCGCTATTTTACAGTAGGGCTGAAAATGTTGCCTTATGAGTATGTGAATGACATTTTATGATTGCTGAGAGTGTGTGCGTGCATGTTGGTATCTGTCTCTTTTTTTCCGAGAAGGGATATTTCCAGCGATAGTCGTACGTTGCCATTGAACACACGCAACATTTACGAAACGTACGCTGCAGGAAGTGGTGCTGCACAAAACATTACTGAACCAAAAACAAAAAAGAAAAGAAACAAACATGAGAAAACAATTGCAAAGAAATTAAAATTTGTCCGCTTTTTTGCTTGGCATTAATGAAATTAAATAATAAACGATTAATTTTGATTTAATTAAGAAATGAATTGAAAAACAAGTGAAACAAATAAAATAAAGCGGATACGGATAAAAATTAACCTACACCCACTCGAACACCAACACACCAGGATTATAATTAATTCAATGCAATGCAAATGAAACTACACAAACCCCTCAACTCCAAGAAAAACAAACCCGCAGAGGCAAATGGCTACGAAACTCAATTAAATTAATAATAACAACAACAGGAAAAACCCAACATGCATTTATTAAAAACAAAAAGTTGAAAATTGTGTTCCAAACCAAATTTATTCCAAGTTTTAATCACTCCATACACACACACATGAAATGTTTTGGCTTCTTTAATACAAACCCTGAAAATAAAAAGTTTTTCCATATTTTATTTTGTTAAATGGAAATATTGTGCCAGTTTTTTTTTTTATTAATTTGTTGAAATTGATTGTTGTTGTTTGCGGTGAAGTTATTAATGCCAATTGTGTATTTGGTTTTGTTTTCAATTTAATGCTATACCTATCTATTTTGTTTGCTAATGCATATTACAAAAACAACAACAACAAATTCCCGCTATTCAAGAAAAAATCAAAACATAGAAACAAAAATAGTTTTAACTACCAAAAAAATCATACAGTTTAAAAAGAACTAAAAGTTTTTTACGCTTATAATTTAATTTATTTAATTTCTCAAATAACATTAAGTACCAACATATTTTGTTATTACAACCACCACCTTGGATATTACTCTACGCCATGGATAATACTCTTATGTTGTTGTGAATTATAGTTTGCTGGCTGCTTTTCAAAGATCGGATTCCCGAGAAGAACTTTCAATTTTACGAAAAAGGTGAAAATCGAAATATAGGTGAGAATATATTTTTATCACAAACTCTTTTAGATGGTAGAAATCAATGAGTTAGGTGTTGCCTTGACACTTATTATGTCTGCTATTAATTAAGGAGGTGAATTTACAATGCATCAATACATAAAAATTTGTAAGCAGTTCTGCAAAAAAAGTTAAATATGGGGTATTCTACTGTATTCTACATTGGCCCAAAGCAAGTATATTCAAGCATAAAGTTGACTATGTTTTGTTGGGTATAATAAATTGCAACCATTTTTCCCTATTCAAGAAAACGAACATATTTTTTATTCAACTCATTCAACACAACATATAAAAACAAGTAAAGACTGGATGAAGTCGGGCGAAGCCCACCTTTTGATACTCTACACCCCATTGGGTATGCAGGCCAAGTCTTCGAAACTAAAAATTGCTTAAACTTGAAATGTAAAATTTCGATTGAGAGTCTAAGAGAAACCTTAGTGCCAAATGACCAAATTATTGCAGTATTAGTCAAAATCGAACAAAAATAAATAAGGCAGTTATATCTAAATCCGAACCGACTTCTTCCAAATAAAACACAAATTAACATGGACAGACAGACGAGCATAGATAAATCGAATCAGAAAGTAATTCTTAGTCGATCATCTAGCTCTCTTCCTTCTGGGTGTTATAAACAAATGTCGTTATTCATAATACCCTGTATGGCAGTAGTGATTTAAGGAAAAACCAGTAACGAAATGCGAAATGCATAGCGAAAGTCGGGCGGAGCCGACTATACCTACCCTACAATTTTAATATGTATATGAGAGCTATATCTAAATCTGAACCGACTTTCAAACAGATCGTTCGAACATTGTTGTTACTACGGTCTTATAAGTGAAATCTTGCACATATGTTAAGATCAGTAAAAAACAATTCGTTCCGAATTTTATGCAGATCGGTTGAAAATTGTAGCTACTATATCCATTTAAGTGCAAATCGGGCGATAAATATATATGGTAGCTATATCTAAATCTGAACCGATTTTTACCCAAATCAATAGCGTCCGTCCTTGGGCAAAAAAAGTGATATGTGCAAAATTTCATGATGATTGAACAACAAATACGATCTGCACTTTGATTACAAGAATACATAGACTCACAGATGGACGGACGGACATGGCTAAATCGAATCAGAAAGTGATTCCGAGTCGATCGGTATACTTATCAATGGGTCTACCTCTTCTCCTTCTTAGCGTTGCAAACAAATGCACAAACTTATAATGCCCTGCACCTCAGTGGTGGTGTAGGGTATAAATACTGAATCATATAAATTAATTGATTCTAAAGCAACTTATTCAATCTCTGAGGCCTCCTATGTCAACTTAAGCAACACCGTCAAAATCAATGGATGTTGCATGTTTTGCTATTCCATTATAACCCACAAGTTTCAGGGTAGATCACTATAAGGTATCGATATGAGCTTAACAGCTTTAATTAAAAAATCAAAAAAACACAATCACAACGGTATTATATCTATAAAAAACTTTTTTATAGAGAATTGTTTAAAATTTATTGTATTTTAACAACTCCTCTGTTAAATATGGCATATAGAGTTACGGTGTGCAAAAGTCCAAGTTGTTAAGCATCAATTTTTGTTGATGGACGATATACCCTACCTTATAATAGCGTTCAGGATAAGTTTAAAAATTACGAAAATAAATGTTTTCAATCGTTTTTGCGCTTTTTTAGTTTATTTGATTTTGATGTTGCGTTAACCATCTTAGGACCAATGTGTTTTTATTACTTGCTTCTAATTCAAATAGTAAAGCAAAATAACAAAAAACCCCTGAAAGAGTCGCAGCAATGGTGGTATGTTAAATGTATTGGGGTGGGCTGCAAGGATCGAGATCGGCCTTTGTCATGGGCCTCATCAGCTTGCGATGCCACCAAAAGATTCCATGCTTCCCCCCACTCATTAATTAGTGTGCAGTGCAATGGTAGCAGCATACCCATCGAATGAAACGTTGGGTCTCGTTAATCAACCTTTTCTTATAGCTCAGTAAGAAAAAAATTACTGCTCTGATGAGGCCCCTGGCAAAGGCCGAAATCGTGATCCTTTCAGCCCGTCCCAATACATTTAACACACCACAATTGCAGAGACTATTTAAAGGGTTTTTGTTGTTTTGCTTTTCTATTTGAACTAAAAGCAAGATATAAAAACACATTGGTCTAAGCTGGTTAACCCAACAACAAATGTTTTCAATTCATCCAAAAAAAGTAATTAAGGGTATGGTGTCAAATTGTAAACACCAGTTGCAAAATTTTCTGCGAACAATCGATATAAAACAGCGGGGTGACTTCTCGCATATCAATCAATACTAACCAACACAATTTATCGCGTTTTTAACCCCTATGAAGCTAATGCATTTCCAATCACATACGACCTCCATAAGTTTTAAAACAAATGTTAATAAAAACCATACCCTGTATTCGACCTTCGACTCTCGACCTTTGTGTTCGCCAACGCAATGCACTGTTTATATAGGGATCTTGGTTAAATGAGAAGAATGGCCGTCTAGTGAAGTTCATATGTCAAAATCACGGTTGTGTTCAAGCTAACCCCTTGAAATTAGTCATGCCGTCTAACCATTACCCGTATAACCACAATAGAAACAAAATACAGCTCTAATTTCAACTCTTAAATAGCCTTTCCCGTTGCGTAAACTCTAAAAATCCCTTTTTGTCCATATGATTGTAAGCCGTGTTTCTTTATTAACGTCCTTGTTCTGTTTAGCTGTACCCTGATGCAAATGATTTTATTAAATTTAAATGGGAATTCTTACCACTTCAAACGTATTTTTATAGAAATTCATTCAATGATTTTGCTTTAGCATGGTCTATCTACCTATCTCCCTTTTAGTCCACTCTCACTGCATGAAGCTTCGCCCTTTTCCTTCTCCTCCCACGGTTGTTTTTCATTTGCGCTTCTTTTACTTTGCTCGTTTTCAATTTGTTTTGTTTCTCTTTAATTTTTTTTTTTTTTTTTTTGGTTTATAGACACATTTCACATGGAATTCATTTGTTTTGCTCGTATTTTTCTTCTTCTTATTCCTCTTTTCTACCGATTTATACTTTGGTCGCGTAACCAGCATTTTGTAGTTGTTTTTGCTTTTACCTCATGCCAACACCGTCGTCACCTCCACCAAAAGCAAAGAAATGTTGTGGTGCTGCTGCATTTGTATGCCGATTCAACACATCTGTTGTATTTTGTTGTTGCTGCTGTATTTGTTGTTATTATTGTTGTTTGTTTGTTTATTGTTTGCGTTCATTGTCAATGTGTAACAGAGTTGCCACCGCGAAAGTAGCTTAGAGTGTGCGATTGGCCATACTACATTGCAATAGGTTAGGGGGGAAAAAGTGGATTAGGATGTATCGAAAAAAATTTTTTGGCAACAAGCTAGCAATTACTATTATAACCTTGGACTTTTTTTTAAACCCCCTACCTTAGGATGGGCTTTTAAAATTTTGATTAGATTTGACATCTTGAGCCCCCGGAAACCGTAATTAGCTTAAATTGTGCGCGTAGTGTTCTGCTAAGGCTTCCAACATTTGTGCCAAGTATGGTTCAAATTTATCTATAACCTGATATAGTTCCCATAGTTCTCTCGATTATCCTGGTTCGGCTACCAGAAGCTTTAATTTTTGCCTGGTTTGTCAGAAATTTCATACCTAGAGTAAAAGTATACGCTGGCCGTACTTAGTACGTTTTTACTTGTTTTTGATGATGATTTGATGATGCCGGGATATGAAAGCATGCCAAACTCTGAGCTATGGTGGCCCCTCTCGAAGATGAACTATGCACACAAAATGAAAAATCAAAATGGCTTCTGCAGTATTCATTAACACACATTGCCCGTCTATGACTCCTTTCATAGTGCCCAGCAACTTCTTTCGAATAACAGTAACTCCTCCGTCTTCCTGGGCTACTCAAATCTTATTCGCCACAATCAGACGCCATATGTTTATCAACCACAAATGCCTAAACAGTTTTTTTAGGACAATGAGTACGTACGTAAATAGCAGTCAATTTGTATTTCTTGTTATGCTAATTTATATCTTTTAAAAAAAATCCAAAATCTAAATCTTGAGCCAACACTGGGATACAAAGTGTCCAAGGCCCTGCGGACAGTTTCTCAGAGAGAATAACTTCACTTTTCCTGGGGCTATGGTAGCATGGTATGGACGCAGGCAGAAGTGAACTTATTTTGTGGGGATGAAGAGGTGCTACTCGTTTGTTTTTTATCTGGATTCTCTGCAGACATTAACTCCTCCTTTCTTTTTGGACTACTGTAGGGTCCTGAAGTGGTTGACAGGAAGAAATTTTCGCTGATAAGAGCTCTTTCTAAGTACACCGGGCTTCCATACTTTCTTGTCATATACGCTGGTTTCATCTGGTTTCTCCCTATTGTCTTTTGAGACACATCCAATCATCCAATTCATTAGTCATGAATGCACTTTTCGACAATGAAACTTCTTTTGTTTAAAACATTGTTTTCCAAGAATTTGTGACGAATACAACAGATTTATATTTGTTTATGAGACAAAATATTGTCATTCTGTTGCCTCCAGCTTGGCTTCGGTTGGTACGAGTGTTTTTGTTTGCGGTATTGTAAATACAAGCATTTTTTCTACCTAAAATACAAATTTTAAAAATTTTGACTTTTCGAGTCTACATCGGTACACGATCGCGATCCGCTGACCAAACTTAACTCAATGAAAAAAATGAGTCATAAACAAACGACAAAAATCATCTTTTCGTGTAATAAACCATCTTTTGCTGTAAACGAAACATTTTTATCTTAAAAGAAGTTTGGAAATTTCGCGTAAAAAACCCATCATCCATCAACCCATCAACAGACGAAGTTGTTAACGAAGACGAAGTTGTCAATGACTTTCACATCAAAATATGGTAAATTAACGACCGGTTACATACACCGGTACAATACCAGACATGAACCGACTTAGGAGCGTGGTATGGAAAACAATTTGGGATCATGTAAGTAGCACAGAGTTCCTGACTTAGATTTTCTTTTTCGAGGTTTCTTTTTAGTATTTAGAGCACACAACAAGCCGATTACTGGCTTAGGTGTATGTCCATAGTTGCAAGGGGCAGATTTATGTCCGCACCCTCCTTTCAACCTAACCTACTATAAAAATAGGACTTCTCCAATAAAACACATTCGTTTGTCCCAAAGACATTCCAAACGTTTTGTTTTTTTCTTTTGTGTGTGGTTATTGAACGCTTTAACAACAGCTTTTGGCAATGAAAATCGTTTACCACTCATTTTTTATTAATTCGCAGGAATTGAAAGAAGTCATTGGGTGCCAAGTAGATTCGACATTTTGGCCGGTTAAAAAGGCGCTTGTTTGAGCCGATGTGTGAGAGCTCTAGTTGTCATGGTGAACAATGAGTACTTCTCTCTTGTTCGTTTTTCGAATTTCTCCGAAGACTTCAGGTAAACAAACTATGATATATCACTCAGAATTAACCCCTACTTTGCACAAGCGAAAAAGTCGCCACATGAATTGTCGACGAAAGCTTTCCTTAAATTTGGCTCGTCTTCAAAGACCCACACCGTCGATTGTTTTGTTTCGGGCTCATTCGATTAGATCCATGATTCACCACCTTTAACGATCTTAGAAACGTATTTTGAATCCTTTGCTGCTGGAAGAAATGTCCAAGAATGCCTTTATCTCACGGTATGGCACATGACGATTTTGCACTGAGGTTGACGCACAGCATCAATGCTCTCTGGAACAACGACCATTTTTAGACGACCTCCACGGAATTCGGTTTTGAGCAAGCTGCGGCCACGATTGAATTTATTAAACCAGTTTTTTACAGTGCTATAGGATGGTGGCCACCGTTGCGTAGAGGATAGCATGTCCGCCTATGACGCCGAACGCCTGGGTTCAAATCCCTGTGTGAACGTTAACAAAATTTTCAGCGGTGGTTATCCCCTTACTTATGCTGACTACATTTGTAAGGTATCCTGTCATGTTTAAACTTCTCTACCAAGTGGTGTCGCTATTCGGCACGCTGTTCGGGCTTGGCATAAAAAAGGAGGTCGGTCCCTTATCATTGAGCTTAAACTTTAATAGGACTGCACTCATTGATATGTGAGAAGTATCCCCTGTTTCTTAATGGAATGTTCATGGGAAATTTAGTATTAGTATAGGATGGTGCTTCATCGCCATATAATGATTTAAGTTCATCAATGCGTTCTTGTCGTGATAATCCACGTCAAATGTTGTGAATAATTGTAGCATAGAAATGATAACGAATTTATTAATTTTTTTCCAAATAAATCTTTTCAAGCCACTGTAAATAACACAAATGATGGTCGTACCTCAAAATGTTCCGAGTACGATTATGCTAGAAAATGTCCTTGCCACTGAAAATTTTAGAATGCAACAGGCAACACTTGGTGTTGCCCAGGCCAGAAATATATATTGCTGCTCTCGTATAAAACCCGGGCGGCAGGGACCAATGCCATTTATGGTATCACTGGGATGTGTGCGTATACTTTGTTAATAGACACTTATATTCTCTTAAAACAAAACGACGGGAGAACTCGCCTTAATGTGGACTTCCCATAGCAAATTTTCCCACAAACTTTCCACTAAAGGACAGGGGCAAACTTCTTTCATAGCAATGAGTGCTGTTCGCTCAAGTTGTTATCGGAAACATTAGGGACCTTCGTTTTATAGCCGAGTACGAACGGAATATCGTAGAGCGACACCTTTTGGGAAAAGTTTTTACAAGGCAACCATATAATTTTTTTAAATGGCATAATAGCTCACAAATGTCGCCAGCATTGGAAGGGGATAACCCCCGCCAAAAAATTTTTCGGATGTTCTCGCCAGAATGCGAACCCAGGCGGACTTCCCACTAATCTGACCTAAATACCAATGCGTATAATTAATATAAATTTCTATTTCTAATTTTATCACTCATACACACATAGGGAAATGAGATGTAAAACAAGTAAAAGCATGCAAAGTTCGGTCGGGCCGAATCTAATATACCCTCCACCATGGATCGCATTTGTCAAGTTCTTTATCCGGTATCTCTTTATAGCAGACAAAGGATAATGGATACAAATTGCCATGCTTTTGCAGCCATATCCGGTTATTAACCGATTCAGACCATACTTGGCTTGGATGTTGGAGACCATGTAGAAGTCATTGTTCAAAATTTCACCGAAATCGGAAAAGAATTGCGCTTTATAGTGGTTCAAGAAATAATATCGGTACATTGGTTTATATGGGAGCTATTTCAGGTTATAGATCGATTCAGACCATATATGTTACGCAAGCTGAAGGCCTCTAATCGTTGTACAAAATTTCAGCCAAATCGGATAAGAATTGCGCCCTCTATAGACTCAAGAAGTATAATTGGGAGATCGACTTATATGGGAGCTACATCAGGTTATGAACCGATTTGGACCAAACTTGACGTAGTTGTTGAATGTCGAAACGAAAGACTTCACGCAAGATTTCAGCCAAATCGGATACTAAATGCGCACTTTAGTGGCTCAAGAAGTAAAAATCCGAGATCGGCAGCTATATCAAGTCATGAAGCGATTTGGACCACAAACCCCCTCATATAAAATTTTAGCCAAATCGGATGAGAATTGCACCTTCTAGAGGCTCAAGATCTAAGATCGATTTATATTTATATGATATATATTATATAAACATGAACCGATATGGCCCATTTACAATCCCAACCGACCTACACTTATAAGAAGTAAATATGCAAATTTTGCCCATGAACATTCCACTAAGGAACAGAGGCCAACTTATCACATATCAATGAGTGCAGCCCGATTCAAGTTTAAGCTCAATAATAAGGGGCCTCCTTTTTATAGCCGAGTCCGAACGGCGTGCCGCAGTGCGACACCCCTTTAGAGAAAAGTTTTACATGGCATAGTACCTCACAAATGTCGCCAGCATTAGGAGGAAAAACCACCGCTGAAATTTTTTTTCTCATGGTCTCGCCAGGATTCGAACCCAGGTGTTCAGCGTTAAAGGCGGACATGATACCCTCTGCGCTACGGTGGCCTCCATGTTACATGTTATAATGTTATATTACGCATATACGAATCTGTCGTGTAATTCGAGAATAGGAAATATTTTAAATTATTCCTTACGCTATCCTAGATCTCTATGGGTTTCTCAATATTCAAATTATTTTTAAATTTATGGAAACTACTTGTAATCCCAATTTAACTTTTCTTGGTATGAAAAATCAATTAAACATTCCATTCTCTATAATCTCTACAAAAGATGATATCTATCACAGAGTTACCATTCCGTTGCGAGTGTTTCAATTAGAAGGGGACAGCTTGCGGGATTTGCACAGTTTGAATTAAAGATGTGTGTGTGTGTGTGTGTGTGGTAGACAAAAGGAATGGCTGATTATAAATCTACTTTGTGTGTTTATTGCCAAAGGCTTGATTTCTAAAAAAAAGAGCACAACAACAACAAAAAGCAAAAAATGTACACACAGTGATGAAGAAAAAAAAACTATTAGGTGACTGTCTATATTCGTGAGAAGTTTCCATATCTCAAAGGAAACGCACAAAACTTTTAGCAAACACTTAAACACGTATGAGAATTCCTTGGAGGGTAACAAATTTACCCCGCAAAGGATAATGTCAATCATATACAAACACAAACGCATATTTCACACTAGCACTCACACACACACACTGTTATATACTCTCATAAAAACTGTAACACTGGAAAGCACCCAAAATCCTTTGATAAAAAAATGTGTCTGTTACTCACGCTGTCTGTCACAGATAGCAAAAACAAAAGTACAACAACAAGACCACCAGCAAGAACACATGCGAAAAGGGAAAGCAAAAGTGTGTGAGGACCCACTCTACCCAAACGGTAGCCGCAGCCTTTGAACATGTTTTCGAGAAATCTTTTAACGAAAGGGGTGAACCGGCAGGGAAGGGGGAAGATGGTGGTTTTGTATGAATGACAGGAGAAAAACTACTTTGCCTGAATGTTTGCAGTGAGTCTCAAGCACACGCAACAGCAATCTCACAGATTAAGGCACAATTTTCTTTCATTAGTCTCATTGGGGGCAAACATATCGCATCATCGCTCACTCCAGCCATACTCACATCCACTTTGATAGACATGCATCGTCAAAATGAATGAATTGTAGGGCATAATTCATTTACATTTGGGTTTTCAAACAAAAATGATTTCTACTGCGACCATAAAAGCCTGCAGGGTTAACCGATGATGATGATGCGAAGGACTTGAAATTAAAATTCAATTCTTTTGGACAACCAATTATTTGTTGAAGGACTTGATCCTAAACCAATGTTTGCCTTTGGATGTATGTTCGTGAATTAATTAAAATTCAAATATGTACTTATTCAAGCCTTCATACATTTACTTCTTTAATTGTTGTTTTATTCTCGGCTCAAGAGTTCATTGACTGCGCGACGACCATCTGTTTGCCACTGTCCCTGCCGACCAATGGTTCTTGTTAATTAAAAGTTGCTTTACTAGAAGGATCGATATACCACATTCATAGATGTCGTGTGTTTTGGACAGACCAAAACTTGTAAGGGTGGTTCTCAGATTGCGAACTCAATAACTGTGAGCAAAGTGATGTGTGTATGTAAATTACAATAACTTAACAGCCAAATTAGTTTCCCTGAAAACTTTTCACTTTCCCACACCCACAGGGGATTTAGAAACTCCAGATACTTCTACTTAAACCTTAGAACGTATGGTGGATACCATGATAAAAAGTAGGACATTCAGCGAACTGCTCAAATACAAACAGCATGCTTATGTCAAGGGGGAAGATGGTTGGAGAATTCCCTGCACGAAGTTGTGCATAAAATAGAAGAATCCTTTGATACCAAGACGTACACATTGGCGGTATGCAATGATATCGAGGGGACTTTTGACAAGATGCGGATCGTCACACTCAACCAATCCTTAAATCTGGAACGGATGGACCAGGCCCTTAGGGACTGCATAAACGATATGCTAAGAAGCAGGTGGATAAATTATGGGTCCCATGACATAAATTAAAAGGCTGAAAGTAGCAAAGGGCACGCCACAGGGGGCATGGGCGATCACCATAGATAACCTATTACGGATGCTGACTGAGGATTGACTTGAACCCGTCTGCTTGAATGGTATAATGCTAGTAGGGACCCGAATCAGTTATACACATGTGTTGGAGATGGCATCAACTGGGCTAGACCCAAGGATCTCAATGTTAACCCTGAGAAAATTGAAATCTGTCTGTTCACTGGAAAGACGAAGGTGGGCCAATTTGACGCACCACATTTCCTAAACAAAACGATTTCGATATCAGACAAGGTTAAATATTAAAAAACGATTTTGGACAGGAATTTGAATTGGAACTGTCACATTCAGGGGCGTATCAGGAAGGTTCACAGATATTGGGTACTATGTAGACGGGCCGTAGGCTCCAAATGGGGCCTATGCTATACATAGGTAGAGATGGGTTTCTACCGGGTAAATACCCAACGCTTGGGTATTTATTGGGAAAATACCCAATAAATACTTATTGGGAAAATACCCAATAAATACTTATTGGGTAAATACCCAATAAATACCTTTTTTGGGTATTTATAATTTTGCCTATAACTTGGACTGTTTCAAATTTCATCAAAATCGGATGAAAAATTCTTCTTTTATGGGCTCAATACTCTATATCGAGATCGGTCTATATGGCAGCTATATCCTAATATGGTCTGAATTTGACGATATTCAACAAAAAGGTTAAGAGGGCTAGCAGAACTCACTGTGCCTAATTTCATTAAATTCGGATGAAAAATGCTCCTTTTATATAGACCGACCTGGACCACATTTGACAGGAATGGGTAGGGACCTACCAGAACTCACTGTACCAAATTTCATCGAATTCGGGTAAAAATTTGATCTTTTATGACCTCAATACCATATATCGGGAAATCGGGCCGTCGGTCTAAGGGCAGCTATATCCGATCTGAACCACACTTCGCAAAAATGGGTAGGGGTCTACCAGAACTCACTGTGCCAAATTTTATTGAAATCGGATGAATACAACTAAAATCCGATTTTATGAGATCAGAAGATCCGGTTTATATACAAAGAATGCGAAATCATCAGAAAATTGTTTGAAAAATATTTGTATACCCAAGATATCTGCAAAATTTTAAATACCCAGCTTTTGGGTATAAATGGGTAAATTTCCAGGTATTTACCCAATATACCGGGTAAATACCTTTTGGGAATTTACCCATCTCTATACATAGGTAATGTTGAAAAGAGGTATTAATCCACCCCATGAAACTATAGACATACACCCAATCGGCTTGTATGTATACTATACTTATGTCTCAGCAGTTTGGTGAACTGCGTTGGATAAAAAGTGCAACGTAAAGGAAATACAACAGGTTCAGAGAACATGTTGTCTTGGCATAGGCGAGGCGAGAAAGACCACTCCAACTAGGGCACTGGAGACTAATCTAGATATCCGACAAAAGAGGCATCCACCGCAGCGATGAGAGAATGGATAGAGTATAGGACCAAGTCACACCATCGCGGTATAGTCGAGGCTACGATAGGAAACCTGGAAGGTATGGAGGACGTTACCGATGGGATAACTGATGCGAAACTTAAGGTCGAGTGCAAGCCACGGCTGCCAGTGTTATAGTTTTGAATTAACGGAACTCTGTTGTTGCCACCTGGAAGTGAGTGTGAATATCTTTACGGACAGTAAACTGGCCGTATCATAAGCACGTTTATAATCCGAGCACGTTTATAATCCGATTTCGCTCAAATTCGTCACAGTGCCTTATGTTAGGCTTTTCGATATCCGTGTCGTATATGGTTCAGATCGGTCTATATTTGAATATGGCTACCAAAAAGACCAATATTTTGATCTACAAAATTTAACAATGTGACTTGTACTTATTAGACCAGTCAATATCCGAGTCGAATTTGGCCCAAATCGGACCATATTTCGATAAAGCTGCTATGTGGGCACAAATTATGCATTTTTCACCGGATTATGACGACAGCAGTTTTACTTGTATACTAGAGGTGGTGGGTATCCAAAGTTCGGCCCCGCCGAACTTAACGCCTTTTTACTTGTTTAATATTGGAACCAATAAATGCAACAAGACACCAAAAAGATTTTCAAAAAAATTTTTTTTTTTTTTGAATTTTTATGCTATAAAAAATTGCAGACTTTTGTCAAGCTTGTTTTCCCCCATAACATGACCTTATGTTTATTTAACTCATTTCATTATTCCATTTTACGCCAATCAAAACTACGTTGGGATACCTCTTTTCTAACGGAAGCTAGAATTATTCTAAGAAAGTTTTATTTTGAAGTATTTTTCCACTCACTCCTCCTTAAGGTTTAAGATCCTAGAAACCAACCAAAAATAAAGCAACCATGTGAACAGAACCCAAACATCATAACAACACTCTCTTCTTCAGCCCCGTAATTATCATAGAAATATGTGATCAGACTATATTCAATCCCCTTGCCATTTTTCTCCGTTTTCAATCAATTCTCACGGTTTCAAGCGTCAAACGCAACACTTACGTCTTTCGCTTATTTGTTTTATTGCCGCAAGGGGAAAGGGCACAAGTCTTAGATCGCAGACAGAAAATGCTTAATTCAGAAAGCATATAAAAAATTTATGAGTTTTTAACGACTTTTTATTTTAGCAAAACAAAGCTAAACAACCGTTGTTTTTGGATCATTATTCTTTGACTAGTTTCTTTTGTGCTAGGAGGTGATATTTGTGACCTCTGTGAAAAAAATATAGCAGGGGAGTGAGCTGCATTTACTCTCAAAGTGGGTAACTGACTTTTCAAATAAAAATGAAATTAATAAAAAAAGGTAAAGTAATCTAGATTTTTTTCGCAAAATTTTCAATCTTCATTCTTTGAAGGTAGTAAAATAAATGTATTAATGTTGTGTGGTGGCCAAAATGAAAATAAGACTGTATGCGAGAATTGCTCTCCATATTTGTTTTACATTTCTCTGTTTGAATGAAAATTCATTTCTCCGGCAAAAAGATTGATGTTTTTCAAAGAATGAATATAATATTAAACAAAATTATTAATCTTTCCTTCATTACCTAGCGTTAATCCAAAAAGAAGTTGTTTTTAAAACCAAAAGACGAAAACGATGCCTACACCCATGCGCATACATAAAATTTTTTTTTAATTTTTGTCAGTACTTGGCATTGATGATGTCAATTTTATCTCTTTTTAGATTCATTCTTTGTTTACGTTTTCTCCAATATGATGAAATTTTTAATCGTCAGATTTGACATCCCTAATGATGTTCATGGGGCCTATCCACTTTATGTTTTAGCAAGTGACTTAACCTTATATTAGTGAATCCTGAGTGATAAGTGTATGAAAGTGTCATCTAACCAATACAACAATGTTCTTAATACGTTTCCAATGGATGATGCATTTGCCTACATAAAATTGATGTTTTTAACAAAATAGTGTGGGCATCTATTGTGAATGACAGAGTAAAGCTTTATAAAAAAAGTAAATAAAAATTTTATGAATAAAGGGTGATTTTTTTGAGGTTAGGATTTTCATGCATTAGTATTTGACAGATCACGTGGGATTTCAGACATGGTGTCAAAGAGAAAGATGCTCAGTATGCTTTGACATTTCATCATGAATAGACTTACTAACGAGCAACGCTTGCAAATCATTGAATTTTATTACCAAAATCAGTGTTCGGTTCGAAATGTGTTCATTCACCGTAACGTTGCGTCCAACAGCATCTTTGAAAAAATACGGTCCAATGATTCCACCAGCGTACAAACCACACCAAACAGTGCATTTTTCGGGATGCATGGGCAGTTCTTGAACGGCTTCTGGTTGCTCTTCACTCCAAATGCGGCAATTTTGCTTATTTACGTAGCCATTCAACCAGAAATGAGCCTCATCGCTGAACAAAATTTGTCAAAATTTGAACACATTTCGAACCGAACACTGATTTTGGTAATAAAATTCAATGATTTGCAAGCGTTGCTCGTTAGTAAGTCTATTCATGATGAAATTTCAAAGCATACTGAGCATCTTTCTCTTTGACACCATGTCTGAAATCCCACGTGATCTGTCAAATACTAATGCATGAAAATCCTAACCTCAAAAAAATCACCATTTATTTGCTCTCTTTATCGCGAATTGCTTTGACAGTTTAGCAAATGGCGATATTTTTGTACTTTATGGTTTGCATATACAGTGCTAATATGAAATATAACTTACTAAAGGTGTCATCTCACTACATGTTCTTGTCTTTTGACATGTCAAATTTTGCTATTGTTAAAGTTGCACACATAGTGTGATATGAATGAACATAACACATGAAAATCACCTTTCAAAATAGCACTGTTATTTGTACGATTAGAACGGTGCTCTATTCCTTCTGACAAAAACATTGAGAAATCATCTGTTTTTGTTGTCAGTTGAATGAAAGCAACCCCAAATTAAATTGTTTTCACAACTTTATGATTTAGATCGCTTTCTCACAATTTAAATAATTTGTAGACATACAGGGTGGCTGATGAAAGCCGCTACCAAAAAAAAATGTAATAACTTTTTTTCTATTTAATAATAATAATTTAATAATTAATTTAATTAATTAATTAATTAATTTAATTAATAATAATTTAATAATTAATTTAATAATTTAATTTAACATGAATAAAAGAAAAATGTATTCCATACACCGAAAAAAAAATGTAGCAATATTCATCATTGTAGCAATATTCATCAGCCACCCTGTATGTCTACAAATTATTTAAATTGTGAGAAAGCGATCTAAATCATAAAGTTGTGTATAAAACCAGCTTTTGCTCAGATTTTTAGGTTATGTTATATAAAAATAACATACTAGTGTGATGGCAAAAATGATGAATCGTATGTAAATTGGCAATTTTGACACACATAATGAAATACCAATGATACATAAAAAGTGACATGTCATAAGAAAAGAACATATAGTGTGATAGAGCCTTAATATAACTCACGTGTTTGATTTTTGTTTAGGTTATGGATTTTTCATTAAAGTGTTTAATGCTTCAATAATTGATTTATTTTTTGTTTCCAGCCTCTCATAACCCCTTTCAACTAAGTGTAACATGTCAAATGTTTTCATTTATTTACATTCAACATTGCGAATATCTATTTGGCAAATGCCATCTCCACACAATCAGCCAAACACCCTCATACATAGCAGCAGTGTTATGCCACCACCACCACTGTTATGCCATATGTTCAATTATATCAATAACGAAAACAACTTCTAGAACGTCACTTCCGTCGGCGATTATTTTGCTATACTGCTGAAGCCTCAACATAACTCTCTTACACATACACAGGGAACAACAACAACAAATTATTCACAGCATGGCCGGCCACTGTTAAGTAAGAAAGCAGCAGAGCGAGCTAAGTTAGCAGCAGCGGCATTCGGTTTATGTGTAGGTGTGAGTGCTGAACTTAGACTCTAGTGTTTGCTTATTCTCTCGTCTTGAGTTTCCTGTTTTGTTGTTGTCTCCCCAAAATGAAATGAAATGAAAAGCAAAGACGAAAAAACACAAAAATTATGTGTGCTTTTGCCAAAGAGAGGAAGAGAGCAATGTGAGTGAATGAGTAAATAAATGAGTGTTTATTGGCAGGCTTGCTATCGCGGTGAATTGTTTGTAGTTTTTGTTGTGCACATATGTATATTTGTATATATGCAAGTTTGTGGGTTTGTTTTATTTTTATTGTTTTTTGCCTTCGGAATTTATTGTTTTGTTTTAATTTACAAGTAATTTGCGTGTTTTTGTATTTCGTTTGCTTATTTCTTCTTTTTTGTCTTCTACTACTACTTTACCTCAATTGAGTTTAAGCGGCATTGTGCCTCCCGTGGAAAAACTTGTTTACAACTTTCGTATGTAAACGGGGCACAGCGGCCCCCATAGTTTTGCCGCCGTTCATGATTTTGTGATTTTGTTGTTGTTGTTTTTCAAAAAATTAACAGCACTAATTTGCTGTTTTTTTCGCTTCTTATTGTTTTTGCCGCTAGAATTATTCAACAATGTCATTCACCACAAGAGGAACGACATTACACGGATAAAAGGAAAATTAAGAAATAAAGATAAATAAAACCGGGAATTTATTTTTAGACTTTGCGACATATGTATGTACAAATGTGTGTTTCACTGAAAATTTGTACATGGAAAAAAGTCAATCTGTGGTGGGGATTATTTACAGTGAGTTATTTAAGCAAATTTAATAATTTTAATGAAGGGCTCTTTAAGAAGGGCAAAGCCCGAATGTAGCATGAAATGTAGGTAATTATCAAAGTTTTGGGACTCGCTTCTAAGAAAAACCACAATATGTTGATATAAAATGAGCTTATAATGCTGGCGTCATTGAAAAGAAATTCTTAAGATTGCCAATGGGTACTAAAGGCCGATGAAGAAGGGGTGTAAATGGGATACAAAACATTGTGCCCACTTTGTTGTGATAATACTAATTGTAGTTTACATCGAATTTTACACATACATATGTATTTATTATGCATGTCAGGTTTACACATTTCTTCAATTAGCTAAAGTTATCTTAGAGTTTTGTAATATGAAGTAGGTACAATCGAAATATAACTTTCTACATAATCTTGTGGTATCCCTGTTATTGCTATACAGCTATTTTTCCACACAATTCCATAGATATCGCTGTAGGTAGATAGTCCTCCACCTTTTTCATATAACAGGGCTTGCATACATTTTTGCTTTGGTTTTACTGTTTCCTTTTCTTCGCTACCTCTCCACACTCTCTTGCCATGCTATATAAAATATAAACAACAACAGTCAAATTCACAAACACTCATCTATGCATTGCTCTCCAACTAAATAATGCCAAACACTAAAGAAATGAACTTCATTAAGGTCGGCTGACTGGTCTGTCATGGGGCAATGAAACGAAACGCAACGCAACGTAAACGAAGAAGCACATGGAGAATCAGAAGAAAAAATGATTTTGGGTGGAGGCTCTCAACCACATATGTTTGGCAAAAGGAACAAGTAGATTGGACTCACCACATACTTAGCCAATGTGAAGTAGCAATTATTTATAGACAGTAATTAAAAAGCCACCATTCAAAATCATAAAAAATTAAACTAGAACACCAGCCAGCATTCCGTATTTCATTAACCTCCTTCTCACGCTCTCACTGAGTTATGAACTCAACACTGGCTCATAAAAACTCATGAAATATAATAAGTTGTGTACATTTAAATAAAATAAATGATGACAGTTAAAAGTTGAAATGTCCACATAATCGGTTCATTCGTTCTCGTATTCTTGTTACTCAGTAGAATGGCCGGTAAAATTTACTTATTGCTTTGCATCGGCTTTATTTCATGAACTAAGCGAGAGAGAGGGAGAGAGAGAGAGAGAGAATCAAATCCTCCTCGTCACATTCGAAAATCTCCGCCTTTTTATTATTTTTTCATTAAGTTCATCGTTACTGTGTAAGTAAACTGTGAATGAGATTTGCTCAAAATGTTTAATGAACTTCTTTTACTTTGCTTGGGCTATTGTTGTTTCGTGCTATTAATCACATTAATCGCTTTGCTTACAGTTATTCTCTCAGTTGTCTGAGGAATTCGTGTGAGTATAGAAGTAGAGTAACCAGAGGATTTTTTTTTGTTGAAATGTAAGAATCATGGCAACAAATACGTTTAAGCTTTTCTTTGACTCATCGAGTGTTGATACATGGTTCGTTTGTTCACATCGAAAAATGTAGAAAAAAACATGTGTGACAAATAAACGCTTAGAACTCAAAGATAGCAGTTAAAAATAATAAATCCTAGTTTGAAATCTAGGCAAGATTGTGTTGGTACATACAAATTCCTTTAATTATTTAAAAAAATGGATAAATTTGTTTAACATTTGTTTATAACTGCTCCAAAACCGATCAGCGTACTCTGCACTCAACACTTCGACTTATTATTATAGAATTCAACTTACACCTCACGTACTCTCTTCCTCTTTTCACGAGAAAAACTGTCAAAATTCGTATAAAAAGTTATAAATGGAAAATGTTTGAAAAACTGATATCGCTTTTTTAATTGAAAAGGTGGATATTAAGTTCAAATATTAAGAAAGGTCGCATACAAATATACTGTGGTGGATATTAAGTTCAGATTTCAAAGTGAAACTGTATACAAAACAATCTGTGAAGAATTTTTAATTTGCGGTACTCGGTTCTGGTGCCGAAGAAAATGCAAACACTTTCTTTAGAAGTGGTACTAAGTTATATTGGTAAAAAGTAGCGACAAGTCGCTGCATCAATATAGATGTCGCTTCAATTCATTGAAAATATAACAAGTAAAAGCCTGCTAAGTTCGGCCGGACCGAATCTTATATACCCTCCACCATGGATCTCATTTGTCGAGTTCTTTCCCGGTATCTCTTTTTAGACAAACAAAGAATATAAGAAAATAATTGCTATGCTGATTGAATTGAATGTTGAAGATCACAGTAGAAGTGTGTGTAAAATTTTAGCCAAATTGAATAAGAATTTCGCCTTTAAGGGGCTCAAGTGTAAAATAGAGGCCACCGTAGCGCAGAGGTTAACATGTCCGCCTATGACGCTGAACGCCTGGGTTCAAATCCTGGCGAGATCATCAGAACAAATTTTTAGCGATGTTTTCCCCCCTACTGCTGGCAGATGTTCTTAGATAATTCACATTTATCTATATTCACAAGCGCCACCAACCAGTCCATGTGCGAAGTTCAAGTTTTACCACCAGCGTTTATTTTGGTAAATTGTTTTATTTGCGTTCTAACAAGTTGGAAAAAACAACGTGCACGCTTTTAAGCCATGTTCTAAATTCAATCGCATGGAAATTGATTGCAAAATATGCCGCATTATTTTGAACCTGAGTTGTTTGCGACCCAGTTCGAGAGCAGCTTATTATACCCTACACCATAGGATGCGGGTATACTAATTTCGTCATTCTGTTTGTAACTACTCGAAATATTCGTCTCAGACCCCATAAAGTATATATATTCTTGACCGGCATGACATTTTATCGTCGGTTTAGCCATGTCCGTCCGCCTGTCCGTCTGTCAGTCGAAAGCACGCAAACTTTTGAAGGAGTAAAGCTAGCCGCTTGAAATTTTGCACAAATACTTCTTATTAGTGTAGGTCGGTTGGGATTGTAAATGGTCCGATTCGGTCCATGTTTTGATATAGCTGCCATATAAACCGATCTGGGATCTTGACTTCTTGGGCCACTAGAGGACGCAATTCTTATCCGATTTGGCAGATATTTTCCATGGCTAGTTTTGTTATGACTTCCAATAACTGTGCTAAGTATGGCGCAAATCGGTATATAACCTGATATAGCTGCCATATAAACCGATCTGGGATCTTGACTTCTTGAGCCTTTAGAGGGCGCAATTCTCATCCGATTTTGTACAACGGCCTCTCTCATGACTTTCAACATAGGTGTTAAATATGGTCTGAATCGATCAATAGCTTGATACAGCTCCCATATAAACCTATCTCCCGATTTTGCTTCTTGTTTTTTCTTAAAACATTTCGAATACGTGTGCACAATCACTATAAGCGTGGTAGCGAACTTTTTGTAATATGAGAAAAAATGTCCGCAAAAGTTTTATACGAACAAATTGGTATTGATAACACTTTTAATAAAAGAAGAATTACAGGCTATGAGAAGAATTATTTATTTTTTCGTCGATTCCTCTTTGAGCTTTTCGTTTTTATTTATTGCTAGAGTTGCCAAAGAGAAAAAAAAACAAATAACGATTTCTGTGGCAATTAGAGAATAACATGATCGTTGATACAAACGATTTTTCTGTCGACAAATTTAACTAAACGATGTTCGTTATAAGTTATAGAATTGCAGTACAGGTAATGCTATGTCTATACTGACTTGTTTTGGAAAACAAGTCGTTTTTAGAGCATTATAAATGGAAAGCGAGTCGTTTGCTCAAAACAGCTTTGGTCTGAACATAGAATAAGGTTGAAAAGAGATTGCGGATATTAATCCTTCTCATGCCACTATGGCCAAACACCTAAGCCATTAATTGATTTCTTGTTCGCTCAAATACTTAAAAGTAACCTCGAAAAAATCTAATTCCGGAATTCCGTGCTACCAACATAATACCACTGTTTAAATCAGGCACTAAAATAGATGCATCGAATTAGAGAGGTATAGCAAAACTAAGTGTCATTCCTTAGTTAATTAAAAACATTATTACAGACATGCTTTCTCATCAGGGGTATCTCCTTTTTATCATCTTATGTCAGCAAGGTTTTCGGAAATCGCGTTATACTGTCACAAGCTTTTTTGAATTCACGACTTTAGTTAATGAGAGTGTTAGAGATATATTACAAACTGATATAGTCAACGTTAACTTCAGTAAAGCTTTCGACAAAGTTAGTCATAAACTGTTGTTAATAATGTTCCTCTCACTAGGTTTTTGCAATTCGTTAATATTGTGTATTAAATCTTACCTTGACAATCGTTCCCAAAGAGTGAAATTCGAAAGTACCTTGTCAAAGAAAATAAATGTAACCTCCCCATGTGCCCTATGATAGCCATCTCGGCCAAATTCTTTTATATAATTTAATAGCCATCTTCCAGATGTTATGTTTGCTTACATAATCCTACTTTTCGACAATCCTACTGGCATTGAGAATTTACAATTAGACAAGATTAGTTAATTTTTTGGAGCGTAGCTAACTTTAATATGGTTCTGTAATTTGGGACGCAAAATATATAATTCATTGTAAAAAGATTAAATCATTCCAACCCCAGGCCCACTCTGTCCTCTATCTTTAATCCATTCATGTAGCATCAACTTCCAGATGGTAATACCAGAGTTCCCTCAATCCAAGACTGTGCCTAACGCTGGCAGCAGTATCTCGCACTCAACCTCAAGTGTCGTCTCAGGTATCCGATCCGACAACCCTTCCATTGCTTCTAGTTTCCAATCATCGCCTTGACTATACTGTGATGGTGTAACTTGCTCCTATCCTCTACAAATTCCCCATCCCCTTAAGTCTTATAACCGCAGTGACTAGCTCACACTAAATCTGTATGTCTATGGGTCGGATATCTAGAATAGTCTTCAGTGCTTTAGTGGGAGTGGTCCTCATAGCCCTGTCTATGCCAAGACAACACGATCTTTGACAGTATTGTATTATCCTTACGTTGCACTTTTTTTCCATCATAATTCTCCAAACTACTGAGGTGTAAGTAGGTATTGGTCTAATCACGTTCCTGTGGAGCCAGTGGATCATTCTCGGAGTCAGGCCCCATTTGCAGCCTGTAAATAAAACGTTATTTAAGAAATCAGAATATTTTTCACAGTCCTTGTAGTGATTGGTTCACTCTATCCCGACTCTGCTGTAACTATAAATAATAATGATAAGATTTCATACCATTATAGTTTATATTAAAGATGTCAATCAAGCTTAGCTTGTAACCCATCTCTTGCTTGATACACCATATATATGGCATCCCTTGCATTGGTCATAACATTCTTACACTCTGGTTTGGCTCTTCTGTTATTTTTACGATTCTTGGTTGTTGTCAAATCATGAACATATCTGACGAGAGACATGTCGACTGGCTGACTCTCTTTCTCTGGCTTGTGTTGTAGGGTTTTAATTAAGGTTGTTGTCTACATTGTTGTTTTGTTTTTATCACAGCTTGTTGTTGATTTTCCCTCTTGTCGCCGTTAGTTAGTACCGCTGCTGTTGTTGCTGCTGAGAGCAAATGAGTATTGAAATTCAGTTGGGCTGTGTGAGTGTGCGTGAGCTGCTGGCCGTGTAGTACGTATCTGTATATAACGCTGCAGCCAAGTTACCATGTGTATGAGGAGGACTGCTGCCTTAACTTGTTGGCGTTTCTCGTTTTATTCATACATTTAGTGCTTCGTTTGCTACACTCATCAGTGGTTGTCTGTGTGCTCTCTTTGAAAAACAAAAAAAAGAATTTGAAAAATACTTTTTATTTAATGTGTAATGCTGGCATTGTGTGAACCTTTTTTCAATTTCGATTGTTGTGCACATTTTCGTATTTGACTTGAATTTTTTTCGCCGCATTATAATTACTATTTAAGGAACGCGCGCGCGAAGCTTATGCATCGGAGTTACTGAAACAGCATTGAAATGGAATTAAGCTTTAAGTAAGAAGATGTTGTTAATATATGTACATACCTACCACGTATAAAAAGCGAAAATAAGAATTCTAAAGAAAAAAGGTTCCTAGGAAAAAAAAAAATTGTAAATGTACAAAGAGAAGTTTTCTTTCCCGAGTAAAGCAAAAATATAAATCGGAATGCAGAAATCGGAAACCTTCGTTTAATTTGTATCTATAAAAAGAAACCGGCCTTAAAATAGTATCTAGATAAAACAGAACAACAATAACAACCTTCCTCTTTCAAGTGCTCAAACATCGTTGCCTTCGTTTTGAAAAAAACAAAAACAAATATATGTGTATAATTTTTTTCTGCCGGTCGGTCGTGTCATCTCTGCCCAATCGTCTTCAAACATTATCGCGTTAACATTGCCTCTGCGTTGTTTTTTATTTCGATTTTCTCCCCAATTTTGGAAAAGCAATCGCGCCAGTGTGTTATGGCTACATGGCGAGTGGCTGGCTGACTGGCTGATTGAGTGAGCAAGCAAGTGAGTGTTTGTGTGCATTCATTGAGTGTGAAGTGAAGTGTTCCAACATGAAACGCATTCTTTTTACTTGATTTTGTGCTGGGGCCAATCCAATATAAAATTTATTTAAGTTTTAAATTCCTTCTACTCTGCAAGTCACCAAATCGAGGGGTGCACATAATTGCGGTTGCACTGCATCAACGACAAGCCAACATCAGCAGCTTCAGCCTTAGCCCCTCAATAACGACCACCATCACCAGTCACCGTTTTAACTCCCCTTCACCAAAACAGCCACGCTGAGCATTACGCCACGCTACAACGCACTTTAATTTTATGTATTCTGCTGCTCGCTCCGTTGGGGATTTCTAACACTTATTTTCTTCGCTGATACTTACTGCCTGGCAATATCTACTTACATTGTTATGGCTTTAATGTCCGTTCTTAAAGCTCCGATTTAGAACGTTATCAAGTTAGACGAAATATATTTCAACCACTTTATAAAGACGTCATGAATAGCAGCCAGGCGTTAAGCGTATTTACAACAATAACAAAAATGGTAACATCAGTAGTCTGAGTGTACTCCGCATTCATTGAAGAAAGGGAGAAATAATATAACGAAGACCCCAAAGAGTAAGCAAACATAAAGACGCTAACGCAAGAGACAGATGCTGAGAGGAACAGAGCAGCAAACAGACCTTCCTGCCACCTTTCTTGGCTGGTCTGGCCACCCAGTTTAGACGAAAAACAAACAATTTGACGTCTGCCGTCTCTCGACCAAAAACCAAAATTGGGGGGAAAATGAATGCGATGGCCAACAGCAAAAGCAACAACAGAAAATGAAACACACTTTGCTCAATAACAGTACAATCTGTCATTTGGGGAATATTGAAGATTCTCTTTTGATAACACCACCCAACGCCAGCAACAGAGGCAGCAGCAAAAGTCTGTTAATAACATAAAAAGGTATCTTCGTTAAATGCTCACCGCCTACGTTGAAGTGCGACGTCAAAAACCAAATACAAAACACACACACCCATGCACATAGACGTGTCTATGCAGCAGCAATAACTTCTTCTCATCTCTTTGCAAATCATCTGTGATATAATTTTTCGCCGTGTTATATTTTTTTACTTATAACCACAAAAAGACACTTCAAACGCTTCTATTCCGTCAATTCAAACAAAATTTCTCTCAAAGCCAATCTGAGTTTTGTTGTTCGTCAGTTGTGACCATCGTGATTGATTGCGCTTCGCAAACCTTAACAACAACAACAGTAGTAGTTTACATTGCATATTCAATGTGTGACGCATATAACAACAACAATTACAACTGATACTGGTTGTTTTGAATTTTTGTTGTACGTCATACGCCAAGGCGCGCCATCTACTCAGCAGCAGAGGGCAGCGCACAAGAGCTTGCTCTGTTACAGTGTGATAGGCACCGCATCAGGAAAGTCGCTCAGCAGCAGTTAACTCCCCAATTGGTTTGCCACTTTGTCAGCGCACTGTTCGGGCCGAAGAACCATAAGCGCGGCGCACAGTGAATTCTGGAAACTCAAAACAGAAAAAAAACTGAAAAACTGGCTGACACGATAATTCTTTCCTACCCAACAACGCCGCAACGCTAACAGCCAAACAGCCAAAATTAAATACAAAAAAAAAACCCTTCAAGCCACCAATGCAAAGTACAATGGCGGCATAGATTTTTTTCGTTTTCAACGAAGAAAAAAAAATTGGAAAATATTCAACGACATCAATACAAAAAGGTGGGCTCACACAAAAATTGTTAACCAAAAAATATTGATTGATTTTTTCGAAACTTTCTTCATCACTCTTTCCCTTGAATCGTTGTTGTTGATCGTTTCTCCTATGCGGTATTGTTAAGCAACTTTTATTTCAGTGTTTGTTCAGTCTCGTCTTCTACTACTTCCACCCGAGTTCGTCGTTGTCGTTAACGTAAAAGCGTACAAAGAAACACACAAAAAGAAATCTAATCGATTAAGAAAGACCAATGAAAAAAAGCTGAATAAACCGTAAGACGTTCAAAACTGTTTGTGATATACACGAATGAAAGGACGGACATATGGACGACGTTCGTATGGTAGAAAACGGCAACAACAAACTCGGCATACAATTCTTTGCCCAGAAGAGAGAACGAAAGAATACAACACAATATTAAAATACTTATTTGCTTTCTGCTTGGGTTGTTCTAAAAAAGAATATAGGCATCACTCATTACAAATAAAATCGATAAAACGAAAAAGCGGAAAATATGTGCGGGAATAACTTTGACATGATATAGGTATCATGAATAAAACAGAAAATAACAAGATAATTAAAAATAAATTAAGAATGCGACTGTAAAAATGTAACACTCCCAGAGAGTTTGTTACAACTACAATCTAGTCGAAAAAGAAAAATGTGAATTCTTTAAAGTGCAAACAAACAAAAACAAAATCACAATTTAGTTTCAAATATTCGCCCCAATTCCTTGTATCAACAGCTGATTCAAATGTGGGCATGTGTGTTGAAAGTATTTAAAAAATTATAAAAGAGATCCACAGATACCTCAAAACTGTCAGTGAGTGAGTGAGCAATGCAAAAGAGAGCCAGCTAACATGCCTAGCAATCTGTATTATATGTCATTTTCTTATTTGCATAATTAGTCGCTCAATTTTATTGTGTGGTAAAATGTGAAGTGTGTTTTTGCGAAGTTAACAAATTTCATAGCCGAAGCAAATCGTTAACATACATCTACAATGTACATGTATATTAAACATACGTAGAAGAAATTTTTACAAAGCGTTACGTTTGTCACTAACTAAATTCCCTGCAATCCTTGTGTCATCTCTCGATGCGTAAAGTGTTGCCAACTATTTTTCATCGCATGGCAACTGTAGATCACTGTTAAAACGTTATTTTGCAGAGTTCCTCGTTTGTTTTTCACGAGTTTCCGCAAATAGATAGCTAGTTTGCAAAAATCGGATACAGACATTACATGTTTCCTGGGTGAAAACCAGCATGTCCGTCCATTTGATTATGTATTTATAATAAATCACATACAAAACATATGCTTATAGTGGTCATTTAACCAAAAAAACGAGAAACTAAACCAAAATTTCTTTAAAAAACTTATTGTTCGGATTTGATATATGTGGTACAGCTGAATTGAAAATTTTTTGCACACACATATGTTTTTTAAATGGTTTTAACATGATTATAGCAGGTTTTAATCCAAGTGCAAATGATTGCAAAAATTGTTGTGGTGGTAGTTGCAGTTGCTTTTTATAAAGTTTTCCAAAAAAGAGAATATTTTAATTTTTCTTCTTTTTTATACCATAAACATTGGGATGGAGTATACTAATATCATCTTCCGTTTGGAACACATCGAAATATTGGTCTATGTGCGTCTGTCGAAAACAGCAAATTTCGAAACAAGATTTACTTCTTCGTAAGTTACTGTGCTTTCAACAGACGGACTTAAAATATCATCGCGGTCAAAAATATGTATACGTTATGGCGTAGCGAAGCGTATTATCTTCAATATACGTGCCAAATATAGTCTGAATCGATCCATAACCTGTTATAGTTCCTATATAAACCTATCTCCCGATTATACTTCTTGAGCCTCTAGAGGGCGCAACTCTTATACGATTTGGTTGGAATTTTGCACAATAGGATATATTATGGTCTCCAATATCCAAGCCAAGTATGACCCGAATCTGTACATAACCTGATATAGCTCCATTAGCATAGCAATTCTTATCCATTATCCTTTGTTTGCCTATAAAGAGATACCGGGCAAAGAACTTGACAAATGCGATCCATGGTGGATGTTATATAAGAACTCTCAATTTGTTGATAGATTTTAGTCTTTCCCTCGTATACCCCCTCATCATCTTTCGTGCATATAAATTCTCCAGATACGTAAACGATTATTGTATGATAAGGCGTAATTTTTGTTTGACTTAGTCCAAAGTACCGTTTTTAGGAAATATTGTTTTTCTTTTTACCTCAAAACCAAAGTCGAGAGTCGTTCACTAAACCTACAGCTGGCAACTTTTAGTGTTTGATTGTGTTTATCAGATTTTCTACGTGTTGGCATCCATCACTTGTTTCTATTATCCAATGATCCGCAGCAGAACTATACATAATTTTTTTGTGCTAAAACGCAATGAAAATGACGTGGACTTAATAATGCTGGGGGTGGGACTTAACACCTATTCCCAGAGCCCTTTCCTTGCTTTTCCACTTTGACTTACCCTTAGAATAACATCTTTCCTACACCGGAGAAAAGAAAGAAATTTCTGAGTAGACACTCACCTGGGGGCATATTTGGATAGATACAGCATACATCTGGATAAATACAGCATGCAAATTTTGCCCATGAACATTCCCCTTAGGAACAGGAGCAAGCTTCTCACATATCAGTGAGTGCAGTCCGATTCATGTATAAGCTCAATGATAAGGGGCCTTCTTTTAATAGCCGAATCCAAACGGCGTGCAGCAGTGCGACACCTCTTTTTGGAGAAAAGTTTTTACAAGGCATAGTACCTCACAAATGTTGCCAGCATTAGGATGGGAAAACCACCGCTGAAAATTTTTTCTGATGGTCTCGCCGAGATTTGAACCCAGGCGTTCAGCGTCAAAGGCGGACATGCTAACCTCTGCGCTACGGTGGCCTCCATTACAGCATACATATGGTTATATACGGAACACATGCCATCATACCTTGGTCTGCTCTTGTCTTCTGTTGGTATAAGGCCACAGATAAGATTTGGAAATTTTTTACATCTATGCCGATTGTGGCAAATCTCTTATCTAGAGGAGAACAACTGTAGACTTGTAAGCTAACTGCAAAGGGCTGCATAATCCGATTTGAATGAAGCGTGATTTGTTTGACATTAAGCCATTGTCACACTGCGCTACGCTGTAGTAACTGCAACATGCTACCACTATTGCACATTAAGGTAGGTATTAAGCTCAGTTCTCACCGTGAAGCCTCATTTAAAAATAAATATTAAAAAAAAATCTGCGAAAACATTTTCATTTGTGGTACTAAGTTCTTCACTGAGTGAAAATTTGGCATTCATTAAAAGCGTGGACGAAAAGTTTTTTAACTTGGCCAACATGATAAAAGAAAGCAATTTTTGCAAAACGTTTATGACTGGAACTCCACTTTGTTCCTATGGCCACCGCGGACATGTTTGCATTTGTTGGACCCAATTTTCGATGACTCGGCCACACACTTCAACTGAAACGGTCGCTATTTCCCGTTCAATGTTGGCTCTGAGCTCTTCCAACGTCTTCGGCTTAGACCAAATCGACTGGACCATTTCTTGAGATAACACGCTTATCAAACTTACTCTTCAATAATTCCATTTTAACGTGTGCTATGTTGCTTGTTAAAAACACATATCGTTTAAGTCCATATCTTCTAATTCAGGTCAAAAATAATCAGTGGGCATGGCGCTGTAGCTTTGTCCATTTACGGTAACGTTACGATTATCATTGTAGACAAAGAAGTATGGTCCAATTACACCGCCGGCATGCAATCCGCACCAAACAGTTATTTTTTGTGGATGAAGTGTTGATTCGTGAAGCACATGTGGATTTCAACTTGACTTATAACGCATATTTTGCTTATTGACTTATTGGAGTTACCTTTCTAAAAGAAGCGAGTCTAAAGCCCTTAAAAGCTTTATTTTTTAGCCGATTTCGCTGATTTTGAGTTGTTTTAAGCCTTTCGACATCCCACCTAAATATGGTTCAGATCGAACTATAATTAAATATAGCAGCCATATAGACCAATCTGCCGATAAAGGGTCAACATCCGCGCCGAATTTGGGTGCATAAGTTATTTAATATTCACCGGATTGTGACGAAAGGGGGTTTACATTTATACCCGAGGTGGTGGATATCCAAAGTTCGGCTCGGCCGAACTTAATGCCTTTTCAATTGTTTTTTCTATTCTACTAAAGAAAAAATGCTGATGGCGGCCACAAAATAATCAAATATAGGGTAAACTAGTACGTATTTGGTAATTTGTCTTAAAAATAAATCATTTCGCTTTTGAATTTTAAAATTGTTGGTTAATTCAACAATTGTTTATCAAAAAAAAAGAGTTCATTTCAACAGAAAATTAAATTTTGTCGGTAGTATCGATAGTGTTAAAAACTGTATTGACGTAAAAACGAAACTTGCGATAGTGCCATCTATATTGCCATCTAATATGCAAGGGAGAGTTGCCATCATTAATTTTTCCTTAGTTCCCCGTTATAAACATTTACGAATTTATTTTTTAAGATAATTTTTAGCTTAATTACTTCTTAAGGCAATCGTATTGGGGTGTGATCGTCCACTAAGTGTTGGAATATTCAAAATAATAAATGCAAAATAATTTTGAATATTTCAACACTTAGTGGACTATCACACTCCAGTACGATTACCTTATGAAGTAATTTACAGATTTTTATAGAGAGCCGCTATAGTTGTATGTGTGTTTTTACACACTCCCTATCATGTTCGTTGCTCACTACCCTCATAGGTCATTAACTTCGTGATTAATATGACCTTGTAATTTTCCATTTATTAAGATTTAAAAGGAACTTGATCAATCAAACCGATTACTGGTAAACGATTGCAAAATGCTCGAAATATATGCAAATTCAACTGGCAGTCAATTTGTCGCTAAGTATAGATTTTAATAGTTAATTGCATTTAGAGTTATAATGAACAAATGTGTGGAATAAAATGTCATACAGTGATTTAAAAAGTTTTCACTCAAGTGGAAAATCTAATTATATAATGAATTATATTCCGAACGAATTTCACGGGTGAATTAGAACTTTCTTATATAAACAATACAAAAAAATATTTTTTTTTCAATTTCTTCTTCAAGCGTTATAACCTATTTACAATTTTTTGAAAAAGTTTTTTCTCACTCAATACTACCTCGATTTCATTGGAACCGCCTAGATCAACATTTGGATTTGCCAAATTGATTAACATAATTGCTAACAGGAAAAAACACAAAGTACATCTACACCAACGCTGTTGAGAGGACCAAACTGTGTATGTATGTGCAAGTATCATCAAACATCAACTGAAGTACCTTTGAAATAGAAGCAGCCGAACGAAGTTGTTTACACTGTTCGTGTGCTTCTATTCGGGTTTTCTATGCCCGCTTGCATAAGAATTTCAGTGCGGATGTGTATGCTGCTCTCTATGATCTAGAGTTATGTTTAAATCTCAAAGTTCATACTTCCACCATTGCACTTCGTACTACAAAATAAAGGGTGATTTTTTTGAGGTTAGGATTTTCATGCATTAGTATTTGTCAGATCACGTGGGATTTCAGAAATGGTGTCAAAGAGAAAGATGCTCAGTATGCTTTGACATTTCATCATGAATAGACTTACTAACGAGCAACGCTTGCAAATCATTGAATTTTATTACCAAAATCAGTGTTCGGTTCGAAATGTGTTCATTCACCGTAACGTTGCGTCCAACAGCATCTTTGAAAAAATACGGTCCAATGATTCCACCAGCGTACAAACCACACCAAACAGTGCATTTTTCGGGATGCATGGGCAGTTCTTGAACGGCTTCTGGTTGCTCTTCACTCCAAATGCGGCAATTTTGCTTATTTACGTAGCCATTCAACCAGAAATGAGCCTCATCGCTGAACAAAATTTGTCAAAATTTGAACACATTTCGAACCGAACACTGATTTTGGTAATAAAATTCAATGATTTGCAAGCGTTGCTCGTTAGTAAGTCTATTCATGATGAAATGTCAAAGCATACTGAGCATCTTTCTCTTTGACACCATGTCTGAAATCCCACGTGATCTGTCAAATACTAATGCATGAAAATCCTAACCTCAAAAAAATCACCCTTTAGTAAAGGATATATTAAAAAATTCTCATAATGTTATCGATGGTCACCATCTCTATTTAAAGTCTATAGCAACCTCTATTTGTAACGTTCTTACCTTTTGTTTTACGTATTGACCTATATTCGGCATATATGTAGCAGCTTCCATCACATATTTCCCCCACTATGTTAACATTGAACGAATTAGTCGCGGTGTTTTTGAATAACCGATTCGAGTTCAATATGCTGTATTATGGAAAAATTTTAAATTCGAGACACAAATATATACATATATACAAAAAAAAAATTACAAAGCGACATGTATGCATATTAAACTCTTTGTTTCTTAATATGCACGTGTTTTTTTATTGTAAATATCGTTTCAAGTGTTTTCGTGTCTTTTGATAATATTTTTTGTCTATGTGGTATATTTTCGTCGCGTATAAAATGTTTTACACCACAGAATACAATGCATACACTTTAATTCTTCTGCTGCCTATTCTTATTTGCCGCATTAACAGAGCAGAGACTACTCGGGCTGATACTTCAACGTTCAATGACATTTATAAAATACACTTTGCTCCGATTTTTTCCTCCCCCTGTACAACCGAAACAACGATGACAACAGAAATGTTATAAAATGAAGCCAAAAATGGATGGCAAAATCAACCAGCCAGTCAACAGTGATTTCACTTAAATTGGCGACAATACTGTAGCTGTTTTAATAACGTTTTTAAAGTTACACTTTTTTGTTGTTGTTTTTGTATAACTGTCACAAAAAAAAACAAGTTTTGAAAAATCTTAAAATTTAACTTGTTATAATTCGGATACAATAACCTTTGATGTAATTATTTGTCTTAGTATAGAGATTTAATGTCTTTAGCTTAAATTTGTTGTTGTTGTGGCACTGACCTCTAATCTAAAACCTTAGGCACCAACATACTGTCTACTTAAATTCTGTTTTTCGAAGGCGATAAATCCCATCGCAGTATTTCTTTTGCGGCTACTGTTAGGGCACTGACCTTTACTTGAAAGACCGTACACTAATCCGGCAGTCTCACAGACATGTCGATGTCGAGGATCCCAAACTTGTTCCAAACTCCTTCTGGGAGCCATCTATGAAGTCGGCGTTCTCGTCGTCCTCATACACAGCATCCTCAAACACAACTCCTCTTCCCGTGAAACCGAATCCTGAAGATTCTATTCCGAATCGAAAATTCCATTTTAGCAGATCTACTCCGACTGCTGTAAGATTTCAATTCATAACGTATACATATAAGAAGTAAATGAATTGGGGTCATACACCAAACATACTCGCAGCAGTCTAACTAAATGGGCTCTTAAAGTTACATCTGATTTCAACATTCAATTGTTTTGTGCCAACCATCAATTTCGCTCTATGCATCTCAAGAGTACCACAAGTTCCATTACTTTGTGCTATGTTGGCCAATACATGACCTATATTTTCAAAAGACTCTTCAGAAATTTCTCATTTATAGCCCTAATGCATTTTCAAACATATGTGCTTGTCATTCGAGTTCAATACTTCTTCCAACAGGTTTTTTTTGATGTTCACGAAATAGCAGGTCAAACACTTCAAAAGGGGTTTATTTGGTTTCTGGAAGAAACCCCAAATTGTGATATCACGATAATTTTGTTAATACTTTTACAGACATATGCATATCAAAGTAAATATATACAAACATACATTTAAGGAAATTGTCTTATCGTCTTCTAAACCGCTTATATACCATTATAAACACACATTCTGTTTACGGGGTGTTGTTATCGTTCTTCAAGTCGTGTGAATTGCTGCAAAAGTTTTTTCGGAATAAAAACCTCAACCAGTACTAGATTACGACGGTCTGCAATGCATTTTTATTCTTTTCTGTATTATATCGAGACCTTTTGTAGTTTACTACATAAGTTTGCTGATTGGGCGGGAAGTGTGGGGTATAGCGATCAGATGACTAAGTCTTGTTGTTGTTTTATCGGTTGACATACGAGTATATGCAGATTAAGAATGACAAAATATTAAAAGATTTGTTTTTATTTGCAATTGATTAAAACTAGATTATCTCTCGAATATTTCCTTTCAGACTAAGTTCATCCGCACGAAATGATTCTATAAATTAAATGTGAAATCCTAACTTCTTTGGCCAGATCGTGCTAATCTAAGGTATCGGGTTTTCCAATAAGGACCAAATAAAATGCAAACCATGAGATATTTCAAAAACTTTATTATCGGCCTGAAGTACAATCAAACCATGAATGGAACTTGACTTCTTGACTTGACAGATGCAAACGTGCCCGCGGTGGCTATATGAACCACCGCGGGCACGTTTGCATCTGTCAATACATTAGACCCAATTTTCGATGACTCGGCCACACACTATTTCCCGTTCAATGTTGGCTCTGAGCACTTCCAAAATCGTTGGCTTGTTGATATAGACCAATTGCTTTTTGTAGACACAAAAAAATAGTCTAGAGGCGTAATATCGCACGAACGAGACGGCCAATCGACTGGTTCATTTCTGGACATAACACGCTCTTCAAACATGCAAATGCAAAATTTGCCCATGAGCATTCCACTAAGGAACAGGGGCAAACTTCTAACATATCAATGAGGGCAGTCCGATTCAAGTTTAAGCTCAATGATAAGGGGCCTTCTTTTTATAGCCGAGTCCGAACGGCGTGCCGCAGTGCGACACCTCTTCAAACATACTTGTCAATAATTCGATTTTAAAATGGCTGTGTGGCTTGTGGCACCGTCCTGTTGAAATCACATGTTCAGATCCATATCTTTCAATTCGGGCTAAAAATAAACAGTGAACGAAATTGGCATTGCCGACGAAAAAGTATGGCCCAATGATATCGCCGGCATTCAAACCGCACCAAGCAGTTATTTTTTGTGGATGAAGTATTGATTCGTGCAGCACATGTGGATTTTCACCTGACCTATAACGCATATTTTGCTTATTGATGTTGTTGTTGTTGTAGCAGTATGTTATACACTGAGGCGGCAGCCCTTGGCGATGAAGAACTCAATCGGGTCTTTTCGGTACGTACAACCGACTCCTATGGGATTGATTAATTATTGATGAACCCATTAAACTAAAAATGAGCTTCGTCAAAATTAGAGATACCTCTCTAGCGTAGCGGTTATCGACTCCGAATCTCAGTGGTAAATTTTTATGATGTGCAGACGTTGTTCGTTTGTGTACCTTACCATGATGAAAATGTTGAGCTTGCTGAATAATTTGAACGTGACAGATCATTGTTTAGTCTAAGAGTGCATTCACAAATTAAATTCAAAGTTGTCAAGTCCCTATTTGGAACCTCTTTACATGAATATATTGTACTTACAGTAACATATCGTTGCATTTTCTTTCATAGAATATATTACTGAATGTTTCCCCAGGCAAATTATCCGCAGTTCTTCTCATATGCGTTTTGACAGTTGTTCATGCGAACACTGAACCTTAGTATTAGGTTATAATACCCTACACTACCTGGTGTACGCAGTACTTTGTATATGTAGAACTTATCTCGAAATCTAGTCAGACTTTAATTTGGATACCTATTGAAATATCAAATAGAACCTTGTAAGATTGTCCTACGATAGGACAACAAATTTGGATGTCCCCATCCTTAAAAGGTCACATCGGATAAAATATATACATTGGAGCTATATCTAAATCAGGACCGATTTTAATGAATTTTTGCGCACGTATTGGAACATCAAATAAAACGTCTCATGGAAAATCGGACGAAAATTGTGGTTTCTAGGGGCTAAAGTCTATTTCGGATGAAAGATACATCGTTGACCTATATCTAAATCTAAACCGAATTTTATGAAATTTTGCTCACGTATTAAGACGTCAAATAAAACACCTCGTACTACATTTTGTTAAGGTCGGACTAAAATATTGGCTTCTACAGCCTTAAAAAACCATATCGGATAAAAGATATATATGGGAGCCATGTCTTAATCTAGACTGATTTATATGAAATTTTGCACTCGCATTGGGATTTTAAATAAAACAACTCATGCTTAATTTTGTAGGAATCGGGCCAAAATTGTGCCCACTACAGCCTTTGAAGTTCAAATCGGATGAAATATATGTGGGAGTCATATCTCAATCTGAACCGATTTTTATGAAATTTTGCACACATATGAGGACGTCAAATAAAGCACCCCGTGCCGAATTTGGTAAAAATCGGACCACAATTGTGGCTGCTACAGCCTTAAAAATCCATATCGGATAAAGGATATATATATATAAAATTAAACTAATATATCTAAATTTAAACCGAAAGATGAAAGATATATATGGGAGCTATATCTAAATCCAAACCGATTTTTATGAAATTTTGCACGCATATGAAGACCTCTAATAAAGCACCTTATGCCCAATTTTTTAAAGATCGGACATAAATTGCGGCTTCTAAGCCTTAAAAGGCCAAATCGGATTTAGTTCAAAACCTATAGCATTCGTCCTTGGGCCAAAAAAGAGACTTGTGCAAAATTTCATGACAATCCGACAATTAATGCGACCTGTAACTTGATCACAAGAATACATGGACAGACAGACGGACATAGCTAAATCGAATCCGGAAGTGATGCTAAGCCGATCGGTATACTTATCAATGGGTCTAACTCTTCTCCTTCTAAGCGCTGTAAACAAATGTACAAAGTTATAATACCCTGTTCCACAGTGGTGGTGTAGGGTATAAAAACGAAATCTCTGTTCGAGTGGTGGTGACTAAAATAAGAGCTTTTACAAACTATAAAATCTTCTTATTTAATAATGACAAATAGGTGATTTTAAGGCTTAAACAGTTGAAACTATTTGCTAGCTTATTTTTTTTTGGCTCCGTATAAAATACGCTAGTCACCTCCCTAGTATTTCGAGCAATCAACAAAGATAGGGCGTATGTAGAATTGGAGGTTTCGTTATGTCATACATGAAATTACATATTACGCATGATAACGCTAGCCCTATCACGCGATGGTTCCAGCACGTGCTTTATGTGATAGATAGTAAGATGCATATGAGGAAAATACCTTACGAAACCTAACCAAGAATATTGCACTCACGCAAACAAACTTAACTAATTCCATTAAAACAATATTTTATATATATGCTTCAACAGCTCAAGAAAATGAAATATTTATATCCTATACGACTTTGTGCATTTTTGTCAAACTTATAAGAAAAAAATAGTCCTATTACGTAGTGAATTTGTTTGTAGCACTTAGAAGTTGAAGAGTCGCTCGATCCACTCATAATTACTTTACCATCTGTTAGACCATGTATTATTGTAATAATGGAAGAGATCACATTAATTGTTCAACGATCACAAAACTGTCATTACCGCTATAAAATGGAGACAATCGGTACTGTTTTAGATATAGCTCCCATATAAACATCGCTCGATATCTCCTCCTCCTCGACGTCTTCACAGCTTCTGCAGAAGTCTTTACCTCCAGTCTTCAGTCTGTCAGCATGTTTTCCCATCAGACAGAGACCTGCCATGACGACGGACACCTTTGTTCTAGCCAATAACAGCAAAGTGGTAGACCTCTTCAAGTCTACATTGAACTACATAATTTTCGATTATTCACTCACTTTGTGAACATCCGACGTTTCTCTTCGGGCCTCATTGCGAAGACTTAACTCTCAGATTCCACTTCCCCTAAAGGTAGTTTCTACTCTCGCAAGCACGTCTACTCCACAATTCTCTGGGATATTCCTCTGGTACTGATAGCCCTCATATAATTGTGTCAAATCTAAATTGCAGAAACCAATCATTTTTGGTCGTTACTACTTCTTTTTTCATTGCATAATACTCTGAGTCGGTCAAAAAACGCATATACTAAGGAAATCTGCCGATATTTTAGCCCATTCCCGTACAATACCTTTCTTGAGCTCAATCATACTGACATCTTTTTTAATTTCTTACCTTGATCCTTACAAAGACCAAAACAGGAAAGTTCATCGGATTGACATCTGGCGAATTGGATAGCCACTGTGCGGAATTGGAGTGCGGAACTTGATTATTTTGCCATTCTTGGTTTACACTTAATTTAGGTTCGGTCAAAAAACTTGATTAACCCGGTTTATGTGAGGGTGCGAGTGTTGTTAAGTACGTCGTTGGTACGTTTACGGTCTACAACCGAAATGTTGGCGTGTCCACGGCTCCAAAGCCGCTTCCCAAATGTTTCCCGAGAACTAGTCGCATTTACTTTGACGACAGGCACTATGACAACGATTGGAGGGCAGCTGTAACCAATGATGGCTACAGCTGCCTTCACACAAGATGAACAATTTCTTGGGGTGTCCGTTCGTAGCGCTCAGTTAAGTGACCTTCGGTCCTGATCTTGAGGACTTAGCTTAAATATCGCAGAGCCATATCCACAGATTACAGTTCTCTTGTCCTAGTCTCTCAAGCTCGTCTGCTCTAAAATTCCCAGGGATATCTCTGTGACCAGGCATCCAGAACAGGTGAATTTGAACTATTCAGCCATCTCGTTGAGAGTTCTGAGACAGTCGAATTCAAAAATACCTTGTCTAGGGATTCAACGGCTGACTGGCATTATATCTCAGTCAATCCACCACTTCTTTAATTGCAAGAATCTCTGCCTGATACACACTACAGTGGTGGGGCAATCTCTTGATATCACCAGTCCTAGTTCCTTAGACAACACCCCAAAGCCCACCTGGTCGTATAGTTTGGAACCATCCGTATATAAGTATATGCAACTTCTATTACCAGGGATATCGTAGTTCCAATGGATTCTATCAAGAATAGGTACATTTCTTCTTATCAAAAAGCGGCTCAGACATTGTGTAATCTAGACCGCCTGGAACATCGGGTGTTGTATCAAGGATAACACAGTGTCCGTAGCCACCGCATGGTCGAAGAGTAAGCTCCATAGCCTAACAGCAGTGGTCGCAGCAATTTATCTACCCACAATGTGCAGAGGCACAAGGTGTAGCATTAAATTCTATGCATAAGATGGCATCGTCCTCAGTTCGGTTGTAATGCCCAAACAAGCCATCCTTTAGATCCGGCTGAGTATTGAACAGAAGGTGGACATCCACCAAACCCCAACACCATATAGCTTTACAGGTCTGACAACTGCAAAATATACCTTGTGCATGACACGCGGTTTAAACTCCCAACATTGGCCAATGGTTCTCTTGCAGGTATAGTCGAAACCGGATAAGGGAAAATGCGAATTTTTGCTTCACTTATCCTTAATTTTCAGTTATGCGTAGCTCGGATAAGTGAAATTCATTTTCAGTTAAGTGGACATAAATGAATCGAATTTTTTACCTCACGGCACTAACGATATATTTAATAACAAGTTGGAAAAGAGTAATGCTCAGTGTGACTCTTTAATAGTAAGAGTCGTTAATTTGCGAGATTAAAAACATTTTTTCGAACATTTTTAAGGTGACACAAATTTTTCGTTTCAAGATAGTTTTCTAAAGTAAACATTTTTTCACTTATGCGATAGTAGTTTCATACAAAAAATTCAATTTGGAATCTAAAAACTTTTTCAATTAAATGCGGCTTCGACTGTATACAGAGCAAGAGTTGCCTTTCTTGTCCTTTTCATAATGTTGGATTTGAAGTTAAATTCCCTATTAAGCAAAACAGTGAGATATTTTGAGTTTTCAGTAAATATGGAACTTTCACTCCTCCCAAGGAAACAGGTGCCATTGTTGGTAATTTGGAAAGCAACTACTTCTGTCTTAGACGGATTTGCGCCTAGACCACTTTCGTTAGCCTTTTTTCGCCGACGTACGTTGTGCTTCCTGAAGTATTTCTGTCTCTCTAGCCCCACATGATTGAAGTTGGTTTTAAATAATTGAAAACACCCTCAAATGCGTATTACTCCTTGACAGCGAGAGAGCCTTCGATGTAACCGACTAGGTCGTGAAAGGTTGTTTCAGTGGACTTGCCCTTACTATATGCATGCTGTTGCCGAGATAAGCTATATTCAGGGATCTTTGCCCTAAGATATGTTTCTATCAACCTCTCTAGAGTCTTCAGCATAAAGGATGACAGAGTTATAGGAAGAACATATTTCACCTTCGTGTGGTAACGTTTTCTTGCCTTTGGTATGAAAGTGAGCCTTGTGTCCCTCCATCGCACAGCTACATACGACTTGATGATGCAAGAAGAGTATATCTCCCTATGCCAAGGAGCCTGTGTATCGGACACAGTTTGTAATTCAACCGGTAAAGCATCATCAGGTCCTGGCGACCTAAGGGTGTTAAAACTTTTTGCCGCCCCAGGGGTTTTCGAGTCAGGCACAATTTCCCCAACAACCTTCGACGAATGCATATCAGTGGCGGACGTTTTCCGGCGTAGAGGTACCTTGGTACCTTTGTGTAAACAAATACACTCAACCAAATTATCATATCAGTGGCGGACGTTTTCCGGCGTAGAGGTACCTTGGTACCTTTGTGTAAACAAATACACTCAACCAAATTTGTTATTCAAAACAGCAAAAATGTTTGCTAAGACAGCAGTTTTTGTCTGCTAAAAATGGAGAAGCAGACATTACTGCTGATTCAGCAAAGATAGAGCTGCTGTATTAGGAAACATTTCGGTCAGTTAAATCAGCAATCAAAATCTGCTGTTTAAAGTACACAAATGTGCTGGAAAAAAATTTAGACAATTTTTTGTTTGCCTGTTACTTTTTTTTAGAAATTTTGTTGGAAGAGATGAATTTAATTTGTTGTTGTTGTAGCAGCGTGTAGTACACTGAGGCGGCAACGCTTGCTGATGAAGGAATTCATCGGGTCAATCCGGTACGTACAACCGCCTGCCATGGGATTTTGTGGAATATAACTGTAAAGAAGCTATCTAATCCATCCATTGTTATACATTTTGAAATGTGGCCGAGCTCGCTCTCATTTTTTGTTATTTCTCTACTAATGTGTAAATGGCTGGCATGGCCTTTTGTATCTAAATTTAAAGAAAAAATATAATTGAAAGTATAAATTCAGTGGTGATTGTAAACACAAATTTACATTTATATTAACATCCCCTTCATAATTAAGCAGCAGCCATTTTCAGCAATCACGAGATTTCTCAGCAATCAGTCTGCTGTTCTGAAATTGCAGAACTACTGCTACAATAGCAGCAAAATTAACTAGTAATATTCAGCAGTGTTATCTATTTTCAGCAAACTTTTTTCTTTGAGTGTAGTTCTAGTGTATCGTCACTAGACATTGTCCTTAAATTGTCTGGCTTCTAAATACCACCCCGTTATAGATTTCGAAGATTTTCTTCGAATTTTTTTCGAATATCTTGAAATGTCCAAAAATTGAATGAGAATAAACGAAAGTATTCTTGTATTTTGGTAGGTACATCATTTTTTTAAGAGAAAGTGTCGGCATAAACCTTCAGGGTTTAGTAGATAATGGCTGTACAAGTACAAGGAAATAGAAAGTATTTGCTAATGACTCCATGCATATGGAGAGTGATAGTATCCAACCTCTATGTATAGATATTCTAGTTAGGTTAACTAGCGCGGTCACCGACTCATTTTCTTACAAATGTTATGCGAGTGAATAACACTGAAACCCTATTATCAGTGGACATAATAACACGACCTTTGTAAGTTCAATACCATAATGAACCTACTCTAAAAAAAAGCATTGGACTTGAAAAAAATAAATGGATATAAATGTAATAACGGCTTGAAGTCACACTTTGGTTATATGTTGTGTTTGAGTGTGTGTGTGTGTGTGTGTGTGTGTATGGTGGGCCTAGCGTTTTCCCTCCCCTTGGTTAGCGGCTCTATTTGAGTTTTAACTCCGTGTTTGTCAATTTTGAGAAAGGTTATAATTATTCACTTTGGCATTTCTTTTTTGAGAACTTTCGAGCTGTGCTTATTACATTGAGAGTATACATGCATGCCTTACAGCATTTTTAAGCTACATTTGGATCGGACTTATTTAATTTCTAGTTTATACGCTAATGACAGGAAACCCAACAAAATCTTTTGACTACGCCCCCTATTTGAGAACGAAATGGTTGAAGTGAAAGAAAAAAACATTCATTAGGGTTTACAATTTTTCCAACTGTCCTCAATAACTTTGGGGCATTGTAACGAAAAACAAACAGCACAAATTACCATCTTGGCATCTCTTGTGGGTTAACTACCCAGCAGATATTAGTGCTACCCTACACAAATGCTGCTGTATCCAATGTACATTTGTAAGTATATACATGTTGTAGGTATGTAGGTTCATCTTCTTGCTGTAACATGGGGCAAAAAAGCGTAATTTCTGTAATTTACTAATAAGATACTTTTGTTGTCGTTGTTTGTTGATGGGGTGCTCTCTATACACGTTCGCCATCCATTCGGTGTGTGGCTGGCTGTGTGTGTGTTTGTGATGACCGTGTTCATCCGTATCTTCTTTGGGGCTGTATGCTGATGTATGTAGCTGTATCTCTGGTCTGCATAGTATTTTCTTTCAACGTCTAAATATTCATTTAGCCGCACTCTCTTTAGATATTTCTTACACATACACCAATTCATACATTTGTATGTACGCGCCAACGGCAGCAACATTCCCCCCAAAAACAACTTCACTCTATTGCACTCCTACTCTATAAAAAAAAATCCTTCGTTTATGATTTGATATGGATGGCTTGCCTTGCTTGCTTGTTTGATGCTATTTTTCAGGGTTTGCTGCCAGAGAGTAGACATACAACGTACCCTTCTTGTTCCTCGTATTATTTTACGGCTTGGTACTTCTTCTTCTTCTTCTTCTGACATAGCATTCCTCTTCCTCTTTAATGTCTGCTTGGTTGGTTTGTGCTACTTGTTGTTATTGTAAGACGCCGGTTATTGAGTGCATGTTTAGGTGTGTGTGTGTGTATGTATGCCTGTTTGTATTGTATTTTACCGGTGTCTGCCTGCTTCCACCATCAACGTATTCATTTTATTTCAAGTAACAGAATTTCGAAAAGTAAAAACAAGAAAAACAAACACAAAGTCTAGAATTGAACAAGTACAAATATTTTGTGAACATGTTGTTGCCATATCTAAGAAAATATTTACACCTCAATGGTAATGCAATTTGTTAAAGATACTAGGCATATTGCAGTTAGAGATGAATCAATTTGGCTATGTTGAAGACTCAGAAGCAACATATATATATAAATTGATTTTTATGTGTATTTATTATTTGTGAAAATGCCCACCCCAAAGACTAGGTCTTATATCAAGTATGGGAAATATAATTGTAGAGTTCTGATTTGCAAAGTTTATAAATATAAAATAAAAATAATGTGAGATCTTTGAATTTTAACAATAACCAATGTCAAATTGATTATTATACGGTGCTGCCACGACTCATTGCGAGGGATAAAAGCAAACCTATAAAAACAAGAAAAAAGGCGTTAAGTTCGGCCGGGCTGTACTTTGGATACCCATCACCTCGGGTCTGTATGTAAACCACCTTTCGTCAAAATCGGGTGAAAAATGCATAGCAGCTATATCGAAATACGTTCCGATTTCGACCAAATACTAATAAGTACAAGTCATTATTCAATTGTGTATAACAAAATATTGGTCTTTTTAGTAGCTATATCTAAAAATAAACCGATCTGAACCATATACGACACGGATGTCGAAAATCCTAACATAAGTCACTGCGTCAAATTTCAGTGAAATCGAATTATAAATGCGTCTTTTATGGGCCCAAAACCTTAAATCGATAGATCGGTCTAATGACAGCCATATACCAAATCTGGACCGATCTGAGCCAAATTGAAAAAGAATGTCGAAGAGCCTAACACAACTCACTGTCCCAAATTTCAGCGAAATCGGACAATAAATGTGCCTTTTATGGCCCCAAAACCTTAAATCGAGAGATCGGTCTATATGACAGCTATATACAAATCTGGATCGATTTGAGCCAAATTGATGAAGAATGTCGAAGGACCTAACACAACTTACTATCCCAAATTTCGACGACATCGGACAATAAATGCGCCTAATATGGGCCCAAAACCTTAAATCGAGAGATCAGTATATATTGCAGCTAATGCAAATCTTGATCGATCTAGGCCAAATTGCAGAAATATGTCGAGGGGCTTAACTTAACTCACTGTCCCAAATTTCGACAACATCGGACAATAAATGCGCCTTTAAAGGGCACAAAACCTAAAACCTGATCGATATAGGCCAAATTGCAGAAATATGTGGGAGCTTAACTTAACTCAATGTCCTAAATTTGGGTGACATCGACGATTAATGCGCCTTTTATGGGCCCAAAACCTTAAATCGAAAGATCGTTCTATATGGCGCTGTATCCAAATCTGGAGAAGGATGTCAAAGGGCCAAACACAACTTCCTGTCCCAAATTTCAGCAAAATCGGATAATAAATGCGCCTTTTATGGGCCTAAGACCCTTCGGATCGGTCTATATGGCAGCTATATCCAAATCTGAACCAATCTGGGCCAAATTGAAGAAGAATGTCGAGTGGCTTACCACAATTTACTGTCCCAAATTTCAGCAAAATCGAATAATAAATGTGGCTTTTATGGGTCTAAGACCCTAAATCTGCGGATCGGTCTATATGGGGGATATAACAAGATATAGTCCTATATAGCCCATCTTCGAACTTAACCTGCTTATGGACAAAAAAAGAATCTGTGCAAAGTTTCATCTCAATATCTCTATTTTTAAAGATTGTAGCGTGACTTGAACAGACAGACGGACGGACATGGGTAGATCGTCTTAGATTTTTACGCCGATCAAGAACACATCGCAATATCCAAACACTCCTTTTGCATTTCCATTTCCGACCCCATATATACTTTATCGGATCGGAAATGGATATTTCGATGTGTTGCAAACGAAATGACAAAATGAATATACCCCAATCCTTGGGTGGTGGGTATAAAATCTATCAGATTGATCATGGTGAATAATATTTTAAAAACCTTTAATTCAACTCAAGGATTTTACCAGAAATTTTCCTCACCGAGATATCGAGTTTGTTTTAGCACATACCCAAACATATTAAACCCTGAATAACTCGAAATGCGCAGAAGATAGAAGAAAACTGATGAAAATTCTTAAAGATCATGGTTAAGAATTTTGTTTAATGGCTAAACGAAAAAAATTCCATCTTTTGGGGGTTTTCTCCAATTTCTTATACCCAACTTTCAAGATGGGATCTTCCAGTTTATAATTATAACTTGGAATAAGTATACATATAACCTTCCTCGTATCATGTTTCCAACGCCAGTAAGAAATTGGGCGTATTTTCTGGTAGCTTAAGTATATGCTTAATAAAAAATCTGTGTAATTTTTCCACGACCTCAAAATACGCATTTTTCTATAATTGAGGAACCATAACTCTGGATTGCTCTACAAACTGACAGAAACATTTGGCTTTCCTATAAATTACTTCCATGTTACATTTCGGCAGGGCGAGGATGCATTATTTTTATTTTCAATCTGTTTCACGAAAGAAAGCTTTGGGATTTGAAAATTCGAAGACTTTCTCCTTTATATTTCGATGTTTCACAGTCAGCAATTCTCCCGCTTTTTCTGAATACCATCACTTCTGACTTGGCTTGATTTACTTCCATTCTCAACAGATTGGAATATTCCGCCTGATTGTTTATCATTTTCTGCAGTATATCGTTATCTTCCGATATTAAAATAATATCATCTGCATATCTATGTCTAGACCATCTCCTAGTCAGCAGGTCATTTAAATATACATTTTTGTAAATGTACCCCAATACATGCATTGCACTACGTGCACTCACTGAAATCCGAATCAATCTTTCTTTTTGCTGAAGGGTTAATTTTATGCATTCACTCATCTCGTTACTTGGTGTCTTGTTTATCAGTTTTACTCAGTTCTCAATTGTCTAATACAATGTTGTTTTTTAAACGAAGAGTTAAGTTCTTGAAATACTCTATGATTGTGCAGGTCTTTCTTACAACCACGTTTTAAGTACTATCCTATAGTCTGATCAGTCAATAACATGCTATATCTATAAAGAATTTTGAAATGTTGGGGTATATTTCAAAATTCTTCATAGATCTATATATTAGAGTTTTATTGGATAGATGTTGCAATATAATGAGATATGTCACAATGTAAATACTTTCACAAATTATTTGCAAATATTTCGAGATTATTAGTCTTAATTTATAGACTTGGAATGTTCACTCATTTGGCACATTGCCATAGTTAACATTTAAACATTATTCTGACTAATCAATGTGCGATATATTGCTTAAAATAGTATTATGATGCTTCAACAAAACATATGCGTAAATTTTTAATTTTATAGAGATATATATATTAGGTATATTTTATTAAAAAAAAAACATTGTTTTTTCCCATGATTTATAGCCAAAACTATACACCAAGCTTCATAAATATGAAAAGGTCAACTAAAGGGTGATTTTGTAGCTATTTTCTTTTTGCAACACTGGTTTAAGCAGCTCACTCACATTTCGTGTTTTGTTTCACTGTTTTGCCTATAATTTAACAGTGGATCATCCTACAAACGAACAACGCTTGCGAATAATTGAATTTTATTATTAAAATGCATGCTCTGTTTAGAAAATTCATCGCGAGCTTCTTCCATTTTATGCACGAAACTCATTTTTGGCTCAATGGATACGTAAGTAAGCAGAGTTGTCGATTTTGGAGTGAAGATCAGTCATAAGCATTGCAAGAGCTACCAATGCATCCAGAAAAAGTCACAGTTTGGTGCGGCTTATGGGCTGAGCGATGATATCCAACTTTTTTTGCCTAAAATTCAAGAGCTTGATTTGCATGACATGACGGTGCCACATGCCACACAGCACACGTAACAATGGACTTATTGAGAGGCGAGTTGGGTGAAAATTTTTTTTCACGTTCGGAACCGGTCAATTGTCTATGTTAAAGCTCAGTCTATACAGACAGTTGGCGCATTGGAAGACAACATTTAAGCATTTACTCGTGAGATATCGGCCGAAATGTTGAAAAGAGTATGAAAAAATTGAACTAAGCGGATGGACTATTTGAGACGCACTCACGGTCAACATTTGCATGAATTAATCTTCAAACATTAAATTATATGGACCTATTATCGGTTCAAATAAAGATTTCATGCATTTTTCTGAGCTTTTTTTTTTTGAAAAACTTTCCTATAGCTCTTAAAAAATCACCCTTATATCCCATCAACATATGTTAGATTTTCAAAAAAAGGAATTAAATACAACAAGTAAAAGCGTGCTAAGTTTGGCCGGGCCGAATCTTATATACCCTCAACCATAGATCGCATTTGTCGGTTTCTTTTCCCGATATCGCCTTATAGGCAAACAAAGGACAAAAGAAATGAATTACTATAATATTGGAGCTGTATCAAATTATGGTCTGACTCTAACCGTAATGTAAGTGAATGTTATAGATCATAGTAGAAGTCATTGTGTAAAATTTCAATTCGAGTAAGAATTGCGCTCTTTAGGGGTTCCAGAAGTAAAATAGAGAGATCGGTTTATATGGCAGCTGTATCAGGCTATAGACCGTACGGACTATATTTAACAGGTATGTTGAAGGTTATGGGAGAAGCCGTTGTACAAAATTTCAGCCAAATTGGATAGGAATTGCGCCCTTTAGACGCTCTAGATGTAAGACCCCAGATCGGTTTATATGACAGCTATATCAGGTTATGGACCGATTTGAACCATACTCAAAGCAGTTGTTAGAAGTCATTAAAATACTTCATGCAAAATTTCAGACAAATCGGATAAGAATTGTGCCCTCTAGTGGCTCATGAAATCGAGATCCAAGATCGGTTTATATGACAACTATATCAGGTTATGGACCGATTTGAACCGTACTTGGCACAGTTGTAGAAAGTCATGGCGAAACACGTCGTGCAAAATTTCACCCAAATCGGTTAGAAATTGCGCCCTATAGAGGCTCAAGAAATCAAGACCCCAGATCGGTTTTTATGACAGCTATATCAAGATATATACCGATTTCAACTATCTCTAGCACAGTTGTTGGAAGTCATAATAAAACACCTCATGCAAAATTTCAGCCAAATCGGATAAGAATTGCGCTTTATAGTGGCTCAAGAAGTCAAGACCCAAAATCGGTTTATATGGCAGCTATATCAGGTTATGGACCGGTATAGCCAATTTACAATACCAACCGACCGACTATTAAGTATTTGTGCAAAATTTCAAGCGGCTAGCGGCTTACTGCTTCGAAAGTTGGCGTGCTTTCGACAGACAGACGGACGGACATTTCTAGATCGACTTAAAATGTCATGACGATCAAGAATATATATACTTTATGGGGTCTTAGACGAATATTTCGAGGAGTTACAAACAGAATGACGAAATTAGCATACCCCCATCCAATGGTGGAGGGTATAAAAATACATTTATGTTTCATGTATATTTTGTAAAGTACAACATTGATTATTTTCTATCAGTTCAAAAGTTATGTTGGGCTTGTACAAACATACAACATTTTCTCGTCTTAGATTTTTTTTTCGTTGAAGCTCTTTCATTAGATGGCTTATATTTTTAGTGTATGTGCAAATCGGACTATGTTATTTATTTGAAGTACAGCTATGTTTGTATGAATGTACATATATCTGTGTAATGTAGTTTATATTTTTTCTTTTTATTTCTCTTTACTTTTTTATTCTTATAACACCATTGCACACGCAAACTCTATTTTATTCGAAGCATATGCATCTCTCTCTGTTGAGAGTATATTGTCTTCATTTGCAAAATGTTTTCTCCTTACTGTTATATTTTGCGCAAATCACATTTTGCGCCTTTTTTTGCCAGTTTTACCGATAACTGTCAATAAACATTTTTTTGTTGTTATTCCTAGTTTGGTAAACCCCCCTTATTGAAAAAAATTTGCAAGAGTGAGTGTACGGATATTTGCTACTCTTTGCTGGTGTTCTCAGTTTTTTCACTTATGTGAGACTTTCAAAGTAAATTCAATGACGAAATTATTCAAATCCAATAAAATGAAAGGTCAAAGAGTGTTTCTTATAAATTAAGCTGTATTTAGTATTGAGAAAACAAACGTTTTTTGAAGAACAGTACATCAAGAAGAGCAAAAAAAGAATTTACTTTGTACAAGCAGTATTTGTCAACGAATACGACGCTGGCTTGCTAGAATAAACACAGCTCTAATTTTATGATTTACAAAAACACAAATTACTATGAGGCCACCATGTCGCAGAAGTTAGTTAGCATCTCCATCCATTACTCTGAACGCTTGTCTTCGAATGAGAAAGTTTTCAGCGGTGGTTATGCCCTCTCCTCTCCCCAGTAACCTTTTGTGAATAAATACATTTATTCTAACATCTTTCACCTTAAAGCCAAGTACTGAGTTCATTCGCAGCGAAAATACATAACAAAAGCAACACCATTCAAACAGAGTCGATTAGTGCTCAGTTCGTGAGAAATCAATATACATATGTATATGTACAATTATTTTAAGCGAAATCTATAATGATGCAGCGACATGTCGCTGCTATTTTGCTTACTCACAGTACCATGAATATGTTCGGATCATCTTTTTTACAGTTGGTTTTGACGGTTTTTTGTGTGGAAAGTCGAACTCAGTACTAGGCTTAGGGCTGGTAGACAAACAAATTTTCAGTGCCAAGAGAAATATATAGATACATTAAAATCGAAATTTTCGTTTTTTTTTCATAATGATTTTATCTATATTTTTACAATGCTTTCGATTTATTTGTAAAGGGTGATTTTTTAAAGAGCTATAGGAAAGTTTAAAACAAAAAACACACAAAATTCAATATTTATTTGAATCTATAGGGCGGTCCGTATAATTTAATGTTTGAAGATTATTAGATGCAAATGTTGACTGTGAACGCGCCTCAAATGGTCCATCCACTTGGTCCAATTTTATCATACTTCGGCTGATATCTTACGAATAAATGCTTCCGTGTTTGCCTGCATAGACATGAACTTCAACATAGCCACACAAAAAAATAGTCTAAAGGCGTTAAATCGCACTATCTAGGCGGCCAATTGACCGGTCCGTTTAAACGTTTACTGAACTCGCCTCTCAATAAGTCCATTGTTATGCGTTCTGTGTGGCATATGGCACCGTCTTGTTGAAACCACATGTTATGCAAGTCAAAGTCATGCAAGACTTTGGGCAAAAAAAAAATTAATAGCATCTCACGGTAGCGCTCACCATTCATAGTTACGTTACCATTCGCATCATCTTTGAAGAACTACGGTCCTATGATGCCACCAGCCCATAAACCGCACCAAACTGTGACTTTTTCTGGATGCTCTTGCAATGTTTCTGGCTGATCTGATCTTGTAATGCTTCTGGCTGATCTTCACTCCAAAATCGACAATTCCGCTTATTTACGTACCCATTGAGCCAAAAATGAGCTTCGTCGCTGAACACACCCACACGCGCGAAGAACTTTCGCATTTTGATATTAAAATTCAATAATTTGCAAGCGTTGTTCGATTGTAAAACGATTTATGGTTGAATTATAGACCAAACTGAAGATGTTTGACAGTGAAACAAAACACCAAACGTGATTTTTTAAAAAAAATCAAAAAATCACCCTTTACACACTAACGCTTCATCAGCAAACTAGTGTGGCAGATTGTTTAAATAAATGAAACTTTTTTTGTCACCATGTGTTAGCTAACGAAAATTTCAATATAACTGCTTACCGGCCTTTATAAAGAAACCCAAACAAAATACCCTGCCTTCCAAATAACACAGTCTTATTGAGTGCTATTTTTGATGGACTTGCTTTTTCTATTCCTTTTTTTACCTTCAACGGTTAATTTGTTAGACGTAGAACATACTTCGAAAAAAGAGATTGTTAATGATTTGCCGTTCATCACGGATGAATACCAAGAAATTGGAGGAGTAACGCTAGAAATATGTTAATATGTCGATTAACAGTTGTGTTTGTTTGTTAATTTTCCGCTATCTTTCAACAAGCATATGGTAAACGTACCAATGTTTTGCTGAGTCACATTAAACAATTTTCAAATTAAATTAATGCAATGTTTTTTTGTCGGTGTACCCTATTAACGGATCTGTAAAGAGGATTGAAATAACAGAGAAATTTTTGCGCTCTCAAACTTTTACAGCAAATGTTAAGCTTATAGATGTCGTTAATTATTTTCACTTCTATTCAAAGCAAGCAGCTCTGTCGAACAAATTAAAAAAATCAGACTTACAGCAAAAATAGAGGAAAAAAAGATAAACATATTGGAAGCTACGACTGCCGAAACCCTATATACGTGCATTACGCCATAGTTTCCTTCACGGAATAGGAAATAATGCATACTTAGAAAATGCATACGCCGCAAACTGCATGCCATTGAGAGCAGAATTCTGTTTGCGGCATATTCTTAGATAATTCTCATTTATCTATATTCACAAGCGCCACCAACCAGTCCATGTGCAAAGTTCAAATTCTTTATCGATATATGATTTATATTTATGGATCTGCAAATAACTATACCAAAGTTAATTGTGACTCCTTGCTATAACAGAGACGGCAACTCTTGAGGGCTCTTGTTTGAAGTGAGCACGCAATTGCTGTTAAATTTGCAGTGGAGAAATGTGATTTCTTTAAGTAACAATAAGCAACAAGAAAGGCTATGTATGTTTATATATTTATGCATACGCATACATGCAAATATAACAGTGTATATGCTTTAATACATAAAAAACAGTTAAATGTAAATAAAAATATTCATTTTGAAATTGGTTTAGCCCACAGCAAATGAAGAAGAAGACCGAGTGACTCAATTCCATTGCTTATAATATATGAGTTAGAAACTTTTGACTGATTTGTAATACATATTTGCTCTATTAAAAGTTTATCAAAGAAATATTAATAATAATTTAGACATTTTTAGTTTATAGGGTTTCCTAGATATAAAAATTTGTAAGCAATAAAATAAAATTTCATGTCGCACATGGTTGATCATTTGAATGGGCAAATGCCTAGGCGATTTTGTTGATTTGTCTATTGCCAGTTTCCCATTTCCATGGCAAGTGTCATGATTGTTTTTTTGATTGCGAAGGGGAATTTCCTGGACTTTTTCTAGTTTGTCTCCCACTTTTTATGTGGTCTTTGGTGGGTTTGCAATATAGAAAAAATTTGCACAAGCATTGCGCGCTGCAAAAGCAACATTTAAAAACGACCTCGTTTTATTTATACAACTGTATATATTTACATACATGCACAAACGTATACATATGTACGAGTTGTACGAGTATACACAACATACATACGTATGTACATACGGCAATTTTATTATAATAATATTGTCTTTCTTGTCACTTTTTTTTGGTTGGGATTTAATTTCATCCGCCAAAGCAGCAAATCGATTAATAAAAGCAAACGAAAAGCGAAAAATGTGCATAGGTATTTTTTTTTAAACAAAAAAAAACCAAATGTTTCATAAAAACAAAAAGTTTATAGCAAAGAGAAAGCTAATTTTGCTCTAAGCACCAACCAAATATGAGATGATTAGGATTGAATGAAAGTAAAATAGACTAGATGGTGTTTTTTTTCAGCAAAATCAAATCAAAAAACCAACAAATGTCAATGGAGAAAAAACACTCGGCAACACTTTGCTTCGTTTGCCGAAATGTATATTTCTGCGCCTTTTTCTTTCTACTCTTTCGGATTTTTTTCGTTGTGTTTCTTTTGGGTCATACAACAATAATGTCACGTTAAGCAAATACAAAACTAACAAGAAAAAGAAACCATGCCAATGATGATGGCTGGGTTAGAAACAAAGAAGACGAAATCTCCACGCCGCATCGCCTATACGAGACAACACAACATTGCCATTGCCGGCCGACACAAAACCGAGCAAGCTAGCACTCATTGTCGTCATCACATTCCAACAAACAATTAGCATTTTAACACCACTAGTTTACTGTTATCTATCGGCTAGCACTGCTTTTCACTATGCCTCGAGACCAACGTCACCACCTGTCTGTCTATCTGTATCTTTTTTTCTCTGTGTCTCCGCGTCTGCGGTTACCGACATTCATGCCGACACAGCAAAAAACAAAAACTCTGATTCTGTTTTCCACTCGTTTACTACATTTTAAATAGCAATATGTTTTCGAAATTACACAATAATTAATTGAAGCCAAATGCGAGTACTTGTATTGGGGGTCTGCCTGATTAATAGTGTAGATCACTCGGTCGTTTGTTTAATAAAGCAATTAGTATCAATCATACGCCGTTTGTCGCATAAAGCTTTTAAAATTCTTTGTTTACTTTTGTTAAGCACATTTAAAGTGTGTATGAATTATTTCTGTTTGAACTACTCCTATAAGCAGATTGCACACAAACATGTAAATGTACATAAGCATACATGCATACACATGTGGGCTGCTAGCTAGCTAGCTCCCCCACATAAGCATTCAAACAATCATTTTGGTCCAATGCGTCTTGGCGTTTATCTCTTATTTTAAATATAATAGTCTTCTGCTGTTCATTTCCTTTTCCTTGTTGTAGTTTCATTTGTTTTGAAGAACATAAGAGAAGACAATTTTTGCATAGGTATAACTGAGTATGTACATGTGTACGCTATTTGTACACTTTCCTGTTAATTTATTTTATTTTATTACCTCAATGTCATTCTTTATAATACCACAACAACAAAAAAGAACATGAAAACAGCGACGACACAAGGAGCAGCGAACCAATCAACCGAATTCAATGAAAAAGCACAAGCAATAACAAACAGCTGTAGCAGTGTTTTTGTTATTATTTTCTTATCTCGGCCCATATGTTTGGTGTTTTAGTTGTTATTGTTGGCGTTTCTCTTTGCTCTCTTGTTAACGCTCGCATTTATTTACCATTAACATGTGTATTTGTGCTAGTTACCGTATGTTTGTGAGAATATTTTCAGCTATGTTAAAGTTAACAGTGGTTTCTCTCCGCATTTGCGCTCCCTCCATATTATTTAAATATACCGTAGAAGGGTATTGAATAAGAGTAACAGCTAGTGTATAACCACACAATACAACGTAACGCAACGCAAATGTTTATAAGTGCAAAGTAGGCTAAAAAGGATTGAAAGTTTGTTTAAATGAATTTGCTATATATTTTAAAATTGCTACTACATTGAAAATTCAATACATATGCCATATTAAATAGAATTTCGTAATTGTATACGTAATTGTATACGCTGTCGAAATTCTATTTTTGAAAGGAAATCATGAATGAACATAATCATATTTCGCATTTGTATGAGTTGTTGATCTAAGGTAATTTGTGTGTAAATGCATATGTTTTAAGCAGAGTCCTCTATTTTTAGTAGCAAAAAACTTCAACAAAATAGCAAAGTTTCCGAAAAATTGTACCAAAGTGGTAAAAATTGTGTTATTCTTGGTACTTTTTGGTACAATCTATATGAAAGTGGACAGATTTCTGAAATTTCATGCTGAAATATGGCAAGATTTCATAATTTTATAAAATGTGTGACTACATTGAATTTCTGAAGTCCAACTCTAAAACGGAGGAACTGCTAAATGGGGGTCGAAGCGGGTCGGGGGTATGCTGGTTATATATATATATAGAGGCTATATCTAAATCTAAATCATATTTTCAAACACTCCATAAAAACCGAGTCGTCGGTAGACTCTTTATCTTCTAGATAGTTCCAATTTTGTCTGATTAATCAAACATTTTGTATGAACACTATGTTTATCAACCCGATAAGTCCATGAATAGATTTATCCCTCATATGAATCCATTAATCGATTTGGCTTCTTGAGCTCCTAGAAACCTAAAATTTTGAATTATCTGAAATTTTGTATGAGAAGTACTAAATTTCCGATGAACATTCCACTAAAGATTAGGGGATACGTCTCAATGAGAACAGTCCGATTAAAGTTTAAGCTCAATGATATGATATCAATGATATTTTTTATGCCGGATTTGAACAGCGTGCCGCATAGCGGCACCACTTTGTAGAGAAGTTTTAACATTGCAGGACATCTCACAAATGTAGCCAGCGTTAGAAGGGCGACCACCGTTGAAAATTTTTCTGAGAGCTATATCTAAATCTGAATCGATTTTTATCAAATTTAATGGCGTTTGTCCTTCGGCTACAAATGTTATATATGCAAAATTTTCCTGATGATGTTATCCAATCATCACGAAAATTTGCAAATGCGATCGCCACCTTAGTTACAAATAAGAAGTCAAGCTCCCAGATCGGTTTTTATGGCAGCTATATCGGGTTATAGACGAGTTTTGAACCATATTTGGCACAGTTGTTGGAAGTCATAACGAAATACGTCATGCGAAATTTCAACCAAATCGGATAGAAATTGTGCCCTCTAGAGGCTCAAGAAGTTAAAACCCCAGATCGGTTTCAGCCAAATCGGATAAGAATTGCGTCCTCTAGTGGCTCAAGAAGTAAAGATCCCAGATCGGTCTATATGGCAGCTATGTCAAAACATGGACCGATATGGCCCATTTACAATTCCAACCGACCTACACTGATAAGAAGTATTTGTGCAAAATTTCAAGCGGATAGCTTTACTCCTTCGAAAGTTAGCGTGCTTTCGACAGACAGACGGACGGACGGACATAGCTAGAAAATGTGATGACAATCAAGAATATATATACATTATGGGGTCTTAGGCTACCGTAGCGCAGAGGTTAGCATGTCCGCCTATGACAGTGAACGCCTGGTTTCGAATCCTGGCGAGATCATCAGAAAAAATTTTCAGCGGTGGGTTTCCCCTCCTAATGCTGGCAACATGTGTGAGGTAATATGCCATGTAAAACTTCTCTCCAAAGAGGTGTCGCACTGCGGCACGCCGTTCGGACTCGGCTACAAAAAGGAGGCCCCTTAACATTGAGCTTAAACTTGAATCGGACTGCATTCATTGATAAGTTTGCCCCTGTTTCTTAGTAGAATGTTCATGGGCAAAATATGCAAACAGCTTTTAATAAGTTGTAGCCTCTATATAAACCGATCCTAGGATTTAACTTCTTGACCACATAGACACCCCACTTATTCGCCCATTAGATTTCTTCATAAACCGAGTTATTATGTGTAAATTTTACGTAGCATACAAGGTGGTCAACATCTAAGGTTCAGCTTGAACGATCTTAGCTCGTTTTTAATTATTAGTGCGCCAATCACTGCTGTACTTGTTGGGCCTATGTTATTCTTGTAGCGTTGCTCTAGCAAAATGTTGCCTCATAAACAAAGTGTATATAAATGAAGATATTAGTATCAAAGGTTTTTCTTGACGATTTCGTAAGCTAAACAGAATATGCAGCCTTAGTCAGCCGGTAATAGTTCCACAACATGACATAATATGCCCACGTATTTGAAAACACCATATCAAAAGCAAGTTGTCATTTACCAATTTTATACCTATCGCCAAAGAAATGAATGTGCAGAATTTTGAGCACTGTTAATTTGTTAACGTTTTTTTTTCTTGCTCTGTCAGACTTCTGAAGACATTTTGCTGCGCTGCCTACTTTTCACAGTTCGCTAATACATACTTTCAAAATTCGTATAATGTGTGCCTGTCATCACACTCATAATTGTTTTTTCAAAAATTCTTATTAAAAATTTTATCGTAAGGCTCCCCTGCAGACAAACATTTTGGGTAATTTTAGACGAAAAGTGTAATTTCATACTTTTTTACAGCTACTTTTTTTGTATGTACGAGTATAAAAATTTCATTAACATTGTCAAGCGGTCATCAATTATGAGGACACCTACTTGACCGTTGAGTTGAGTTCTCCTTGCACATTCCTACACAAAGTGGTGTATGAACCCTTATATTGTAGATCACATTTAGTTAAGACCTCAGACTTGGATGGCGACATTCGTCTACACCTAATGTCTTGTGCTATTGCAGGCTATGGAAAAAAAACTGTTTTAAAATATTTTAATTTTTCGAAGGGTGGGTGGATTTTGGATAGGATCACCTTTATGTCATCTAAAATTTCCATGTACACAACTCAGATTACATGAATGAGGAATGGTTTGAGCTACATTTTATGCTGTTAAGAGAAGCCAACAACTGAAAACTGATATAACGTTGAACAAAATGGACAATGTTATTGGGGAGGACAAGAGAACGAAGAATTAGTATAACGAGTTGAGACGGCTGCATTGGATTTAATACAATTTCGTTTATACACAGCTTCTTAATTTTAGTGCCTATGAAATTTTTGTTTCAGCTTTTTTTGGTGCTCTCATCAAGTTTCTTTGATCCTCTTCGCACATTTTGTGTAGGATCAGCGCATTCCCGCAGATTTTCAGTTTTTTTCTCTCTAACTGTATTCTCTCTCAGTGGGCTGCCAAATCCCTCTCTCGCTCTCTTACTTTTATAAAACTTCAAATCGGGTTTCACGGTAGACTTTTTAAAATGTTATTGGTCTTTTACTCGATCGCCAATTATGCAAGAGTAAACGTCATAAAAAAGTTCAAGTGTCTTAACAGTGTTTTAAAATTATAAATTCTGAGCCGTATACCTAGTTCTCAATAAAAAAGTAATTCGGTTAGAAAATATTTTGTTTTAATGTTTCAAAGATTTAAAATGTTTAAAATTAAAATATTTTATTGAGAAAATATCGCTGAGTAGTAAATATCATGTGTGTATGTGCCTAAAGGGTTTGTGCCTTGAGTTTGGTTTCACTCATATACGTATATAACAAAAGCTCAGTTTGATTTTTGCTCTATACATCTACTTCTAGGTATGTTTTGTACAAATTACTGTGACCAAATAAAGAAATATCTCTATTGTGAATGATGGAATAAAATTTAAATTAATTATTTACAAAATTACATTCGCAAAGGATTATACATTTTTTCCGTTTGCAATGGCAGCTTGGTAAACAGCGTTGTCATCTCTCACCAGATTAGCAAACGAGTAGATGTTAATTATTATACCCTCCACCATAGGATGGGGGTATAGTAATTCGTCGTTCTGTTTGTAACGCCTCGAAATATGCTTTCTTTCGAAGGAGTAAAGCTAGCCGCTTGAAATTTCGCACAAATACTTTTTATTAGTGTAGGTCGTTTGGGATTGTAAATGGGTGAAATCGGTCCATGTTTTGTCAAAAAACAAAATAAGTCATTTAATTTGTCTGTTTGCGATATTACAGTGACATTCAAAGAATGTTCAAGTGCACAACAAAAAGAGTTTGGCAATGTTGATGTGGTTGTTGTTCTTAGCATTGATGATTAGTTTGTAATGGAATAGTGAAAAGTAAGACGTTCCTCTATTACTGCGCTAAGGAGCGTAAAAGGACTTATTGAGCCCTGCTTCGAATCAAAAAAGTATTCTACACCGTATTCAATAGTCTTTGGGTATGTAGGGCACCTTAATCAATTTTACAAAGGTGTTGATGGGGGTGATGAGGGTGACCACAGTAGCGCAGAGGTTAGCATGTCCGCCTATGACGCTGAACGCCTGGGTTCGAATCCTGGCGTGACCATCAGAAAAAATTTTCAGCGGTGGTTTTCACTCGGCTATAAAAAGGAGGTCCCTTATCATTGAGCTTAAACTTGAATCGGACTGCACTCATTGATATGTGAGAAGTTTGTCCCTGTTCCTTAGTGGAATGTTCATGGGCAAAATTTGCATTTGCATTTGTTGATGAGAATACATGGCGTATCCGAAATCATGATACACTAGTCAGTCAAAGTGTTTTAAATAATAACGCACACTTGCTCAACTTTTATAAGTTCTTTGCTATGCTATTCTTTGAATAGAAAGCATTGAATATGATCTCATGCTGAAAATATTCGAAAAATCACGAAAATGTTTTTGGAGTTCATAAATGGGATTTTAATAAAATCCTAAACAATTTTTGCATTCCAGAACGTTTAATCATTGAATAAATATGTTCCGTTTTTCCTCTTTTATTTTTGTCATTCAGATTAAACGATGACACAATATGTTTTAATAAACGGCGATGGTAAGCGCCGATAAGATTAGCGGCTTAGCTAATCGGGGATAGCATTTTCTCCATACAAGCTAAGCGAGAAAATCCGCTTGATGTACAAATAAAACACGGTATTCTCCCGACATTTTGGTCTATAGTTTTCTTCACCTAATCCATACTGGCATATTATTTAGACCTAACCTTGCTCACCCAAATGACCCAAATAGAAATGTCGATCGGATCGGCGGAAAATGATTTTTTTTTAGCTATTCTAAGTTTAGACGTAGAGAACACCATCCCTACAAAATGTGTATGTATACAAACCTTAAGTTTAATGACTCTTAAAACATTGTTTGTATATAGGTGGCTGTGGTGCAATGTGTTAAGACGTACGCTGGTTCGAAATAAAATTTTTTTGCTAAATACCAATGCGTTTCCAAATAATAGATAGTAAAATTTCCATTTTGCAAAAAAATCCTCACTTCAGGTGTGACTTGTGGCTATCAGGGTTGTACTTGTTGTTCGCCCATTGATCTTACCTTTTTTAATTTACCACGTAAAATTATGTCAGATTTATCCGGAAATATAGTTGTGAACGCCAACGTCCTTATTGCATGTATCTGAATAAAATGTAGGCAAACTTAATTTAAAAATAGCACGTGCTATATTATACAGAATTATATTGAGCATAAAGTCTCACAGTAATACTTTAGCATAGTCTTCATTATACAGCGGTCAAAAAAAGTATTCATCATTCAATGTTTTTTTTTTAATAAGTCTACAAAAGACAATTGGAATAAAAACATATTAAACTAATGATGCAGTAGTGCTTGTGTGATATATATGTACACAATTTCATTGTTTTTAAAGAAAAAAATAGTATTTATTGGAACAAAAAGGGCCATTTTACAGCTGAACACAAAAAATTAAACAAAAAAAGTATTCATCATTGCAAAAAAACAAAAAAATAAATAACATAATTTAAAAAAATTAATACTTTGTTATTCGACCACCGCGTCTTATAACTTCTTTTAAACGGTTTGACATCGATTGGACTAATTTAGCGGTTATATTTTGGTCTATATTAGTCCATTCCTCCATTATCACCTGTTGCATTTGACTCTTGCTCGAAAAATTGCGCGTTCTCAATTTGCGTTCGAGATGTTCCCAAAGATGTTCAATTGGTTTCAAGTCGGGACTTTGAGGAGGAGTTTTAATGACTTTGGGGCAGTTATACAGCATCCACATCTTGGTATTTAAAGCAGAATGTTTGGGGTCATTATCTTGATAATATTGAAAGTTATTACCAAGCCCAAGTTTTACAGCACTATCTTTTAAATTCCTCTTTAAAATGTCAATGTAATACTTATGATCCATTACTCCATTAATAATTTCAAGATTTCCCGCTCCTGAAGCCGCCATACACCCCCAAACCATTAAACCACCTCCACCATGTTTTACAGTAGCAACTGTGTTTCGTTCTTCAAGCTCTGTATTTGGTTTTCTGTACACTATGACCTTTCCATCGCACCCAAAAAGATTAAACTTGCTCTCGTCTGCAAAAATTACTGTTTTCCAAAATGATTCGAGCTGTTTTACATACATTTTTGCGAAGTTTAGCCTTTTCACTCGGTTTATTTTATTTATAAAGGGCTTCTTACGTGCAGTACTTCCTCTGTAACTATGCCTTTTGAGTGTATTTCGAATTGTTTGTGTAGTAACTTCCTTCCCTAAATATTCCATAGTGTTTTTACGAAGAATGGTCGCATTTGTCTTCGGAGTTTTCTGAACTTGCCGCACTAGCCAACGCACATCTCCAACTGAAAGTGCTTTTGGTCGACCAGATCTTGGTTTATTGTCAACAGTTTTCGTTTCTGTCCACTTTCTGATGATGGATTGTATAGTAGATCGTGGTCTATTTAATATTTCACTGATAGTTTTTTGAGTTAAACCATTCCTGTGGTGTTTTATTATCAAAACTTTTACCTCATCAGAAACCTCGTTTTGCTTACGACCCATTTTGACAAAAACTATATTTTCAATGAAATTAAATATTTGCTGTCAAGGGCAAAGCCTCCTTTACTAAATAAAACAGAAAAGGGGGATTCCCAAATAATATTTCAATTTGACTTTGATGATAGCACATCAATGATGAATACTTTTTTTGTTCTGGTTTTGGTGTTATTATATAAAATTGCATTTTTTGCGCTAATTAAATTTATTTTTTGAATTTATTTTAAAACATATTACGAAAAATAAACTATTGCATAAAACTGCATTATTTGTTTACTTTAAATTTTCTTCAATTACCCAAAATAAGTGAATTTATTATCAATTTTGCTAATGATGAATACTTTTTTTGACCGCTGTAAAGGTATGTAGCGCAGATTGGTTCGAAGAATTATTCATGTGTTTAAATAAGCCACTCCGACCTAGTTAATGCCGTAGTAGAATATAATGCGGAGAAGAATATACATACATACGTACGTTTTTTTATACATACAAACTTTATAACCATATGTAGCACAAGCTACAATCTTCCTTCTACTTCTGTATATTTTAGACACATTTTATTGCTCTTGCAAAATTTAACTTAAATTTATGCAATATAAATAATAAATTTTTTTGGTACATATTTAAATTTCTAAGGGGTAGTGACGTGTCAATTTACCCATATGTCATGAAATAGTACAAAAAAAAAACAGTCGAGAGATGAAGAGGCCTGGAAATTACTTAAACCGACAACCAGTTATTAACAATCAAGACTTTAAGATACGCCTTCTGGTTTTTTTTATATTTCTCATCTCTCTAATGTTTTCTTCTTTTTCCGCAATTCTTCAAGGGGTACTACGCGGCTAGTTTAGTTATTTTTCCGTTTTGTTGTGCATTAAAATAGGTATGAAATCCATACAACAAAAACCATTTACTGTTTATTTAATATTTTATAACATACAAAGCCAAGTCCACATACACACATACCAGCTTATGTGCGTACTTTCTTGTATTATTAGTTTGTTTTTGTTTTTTTTTTTTTTTTTCAAACAAAAAGAGTTTATTGACATCTTTGCAACAACAACACATAAATACAGATTATAAGATTTTTCTATTCGTCGCACTGCTGTCAAAATCCCTGATGACCGGTATGAACGAATTTGTCAGCCGGCATGCAATCATATGTGCTGTACTCGCACAGTGTGGGTTAAATATGTGTTGGAAAACCGCGAACAATTATTATGTGAATAGCTATTTCTTATTTGAGGTTTGTCACATTTTAGTGTTGGACAATGCTTAATTTGTGAGTCAGGATTCACTTAACAAGCGAACAGCCGACAAAGAGTTTTTTGACAAACTTGTTATTGTTTACATTTTTCAAACTTGTTTGCAATGTGCAATTGTATACATTCAAATTGAATGAATACATTATAAATAAATTATTTAAATATTTCAATCGTATTTTAAAAATATGTCAAGTAAAAAAGAAAAAAATAATGCGTGGATGTGCATTCTACATTTTGTCAGAGAAAAAATTCTACTACATTCACAATAGGCCGACTTTAAAAAACTTAATAATGTTAATGGCGCCTATCCACTTTATGTTTTCGCAAGTGACTCAACCAAGGTGTACTTAATAAAGTGGCCGCATCAGCACAGCTGATGGAACAGCAAATGTCGGAACAATTTGGAATTTGCCTTACAAAAACTTACCAATGTACATTTCAAAATAAAATTATTTCTTGTAATGTGCGCTTATCCATATCAATACAAAAAATTTAAATATTTCAAGCCATATTTGGAAAAACATGTGAAATAAAAAGAAAATAATGCGTGGATGTGCTATACTGAATTTTGTATGATGTTCATGGGGTCTATTCACTTTATGTTTTTGTAAGTGACTTAACCTTATATTAGTGACACCTGCCTCTACCCTATCCTCGTGATATAATGCCGCCTCATGCACTGCTTATTCCTAATTCCCAACCCTTTGAATTTCTAATACTTTTGTGGGTATTTTCGACTTGCGTTTTGGGTGCGTCTGCATGTTATTTATGTTATTATATCTTAGAGATGGCAACGGTTTAAGCCTTTGGGCAATTGCATGCATATAGAATGCTGAGTTTACATGACACATCATAATGCGTGGTCATTGTAAAAGTATCGGTGAAAATAAGGGTGTATGCATCACATGTACACATAACCATCAGTCATTGCTGAAAAATCAAAATGATTTGATTCTTTCGATGATTGGTGTATATCTATTACCGTTTACACAGAAATATGTAATCATTACTTGACAGATATTGAAAAAGCACGTTCTGTCCTAAATAAAGTTATAAAAGAAGAAAAGTATGAAAAAGAAAATAAATTTAAAGAAAAGAAAATTCGATGCACCGCTTTTGGCAAAAGCTCTAATCAACACGTATACACGATGAGTACGATCATGATGTGTCGTATAAAAGGCCTATAAGTTTTTGTGTTTTTTTTTTTTATCAAGTGACAGTTAAGGTGGAGTTACATACCACGCGATGCACTTATCGCAATCAGATGCGCTCTCATGCGTTTTTTTGGGTTGAGTTACATACCATGCGTCTTTTGCTGCGCACGAGTTTCAAAAAATCTGTTTATATATATCATTTTCAAAAGTTAATTTCAATGGAAATTGGCAATATGTGGTTTAATAGGATTTTAATAAAAGGATTTCTCTTATTTACGGACTGCAAAACAATTTTTATAAACAAGCATATTCAAATAATATCTTTTGCGCCCTGAAACGCATTTAAAGTTGAGAGTTAGTTAAGTTATTCTGTCAGTTGCGTGCGTGCATTTGTTGTGTAACTCACACGATACAAACCAACCTATTTACATTTTTTTCTGACATGCAAGCGTGAGCTCTCATAAGTGCTGCGCGAGGTATATATCTCCACCTTTAAGGTGGAGTTACATAAAATTTAACTCCACTAAGGACGGTCCTTAGGCCACCGTAGCACAGAGGTTAGCATGTCTGCTTATGACACTGAACGCCTGGGTTCGATTTCTTGTGTGAACATCAGAAAAATTTTCATCGGTGGTTATCTCCTACTAATGCTGGCGACATTTGTGAGGTACTATATCATTTGGTATGGCTGCCATGTAAAAACTTCTCCACAAAGAGGTTTCGCAATGTGTCACGCCTTTCGGACTCGTCTATAAAAAGGAGGCCCCTTATCATTGAGGATAAATTTGAATCGGACAGCACTCATTGATATATGAGTAGTTTTCCAATGTTCCTTAATAGAATGTTCATGGGCAAATTTGCATTTTTGCTATATAAACTATAAACATGTATTAATCGATAGGATATCTTGAGATCCCTCCTAAACCGATATTCTGATTTAATGTGTGAGCTCCTAAAGAACGCAATACCTATTTGAATACTAAACAAATTGGTTCTCAACATCTCCAATTAGCTCTTGGAGTGTGCCCACCGAAAAATTCATCCAGAAAACTTAACAAAGTTCTGGTAGAGGGTAGAATAAGATTCGCTCCGGCCTAACTATGAACTTTTTTCCGTTTGAAATTTTTTAAAAATACTAAAACAAAAAATATATATCCTCCTAGCGAAATATCATACAATGACAAATCGTGCGAAAGCCCCTAATAAAATATTGATTTACAGTGGAACCTCGATTCTCCGGACCTATATTAAACGTTTACATTTGTTAACAGCTGATGTAAAATTTTGGTTTTCTGCTTTTTATTTTGAGTAAAGTAGATATCAAATTATTGAGTGTCAAAACTAAAGCGATGAGCATTCCGAAGAATCAGGTTTCACTAATAAAAAGTTAGGTCACTTGCGAAAACGTAAAGTGGATAGGCCCCATGAAGATAATTAAGGATGTCAAATCTGCCGATTGAAAATGTCGTCAAATAGGAGAAATCGTAAAATGTAAAAGAGAACAAGTTGACATCATCAATGCCAAGTACTGCAAAAAATTAAAAAAAAAAAATTGTATGTCGGCTGATCGCTTGGCTTAACCTTATTCAGTGAATCCTGGAAACTTAAAAGAAATCCAGAAATCCCTCTCATCAGCTCGAACAATGGGGCATGCAGCGTTCTATTGGAATTTCTTGAAAACAATAGTAGCCCAAAAATGTCAGAACTATATATTATGTAGGTTCATCAGGTACATTAAATAAGTTCCTTAAAGGATTATATATACATACATGTTGTAAAAAGCTCTCTATATACCAATTTAAACGAAATCATAGAAACTGTGTACGGTATAGATTGAAATCCATAAAAAAATACATAATTAGTGAAATTTAAGAGAAAAAACCAATTGACCATGTCTTCCCTTTTCCGTGCTAAGCTTGGCCCCGAGCAAACCAGATAATCGAGCTTCAACTGTACTTTCAAACGTGCATAAACCTACATATGAACATACATATATGAGTCCATTGACAAGGTGCTGCGATTTTGACGTCTTTGGTATTGACGCCTTTGCTCTAATCTTAAAATCTTTCTAATACACAAATAACGCTTGATGGAAATTTAAAATAATGTGTTTTCAATTATGTTTTGTTATCGATCATATAAGTGTGTGCGCAATGACCGACTTATATTGTTTGACTCCGTGGGTACCTCTTTGTTTGTTTGCTTGCTTTATGTGTCTTCCCCCAAAATGTTGCCTCTCTTGTGCTAAGACGACGCCAGTCTTTGCTTTCGCTATTATCACTCGTTGCTGGTGTTACGTTACCAAAACGTTGCGATGGTCACGTCAACTGTGAATGGATTGGTTTGCTTTGGACATGATTTACCCACTTCTGCACAAGCCCGTTATAAGCATTTAAAATAAATACTTTATTTCCGGTGTGCGTATTTGTTATTTATTGTGTTTTTTTATGTTTGCTTTTGAGAAAACAAGTCGAGAGTAACTAAAAATTGGGAAGAAAGTCCATTTAAGAATTGACTTGACTGATGTGCTTATGCGTGTAAGCATGTATCGTGCTGCAATAAACCCCTCCAATAATATTGGGGTGTTTCCTAGAAATGAATATAAAAAAACGGCAAGAGTTATTCAATGTTTATAACTCAGCTGCGATTTGAGTGATAATGAAGAGCGGAAATGGCTTGTGCGTTTAACTGTACCCAAAACCAAATGGTTCCAATTTTCCAATTAACGCTAATAATTTTGAAAAGGGTGGGAGATTCTTTTAGGGTTCTGACACCGTTGTTATGATTGCATTTAATTGATTTTTGTAATTTGTTTTTTTTTTTTTGATAAAAACAACATATTGTCCATTGTTGGAAAATAAAAAATTACATACATACATACAAACACATGTCACATTAAAATTGTTGTTTCTCGAAAAATGCGTTGTACATTCTTTTCTGTACGCAATCTCCATTAGGCAAGAAGGGGAAACTTCTCTTTAGTATAATATTTGCGAAATGTTCAGCATAACTTTGCAAAATACTATCGATATCATGCGAAAACAGCGCAACAACCAACACTACCTTGATTGGCACATGGCGAAACTCCAATGTCATATTGCTTTTTGATATACACTTCGTTTTATTATATATTGTAGTAATTTCATCATAGTAACAGTATTTTGTTGTTTTTTTTCTGAATATCAGATTAGGTAAGACATCATTTTAAACTTTAAGAAAACAATGTTGCGGAAAGCAATCAGTCGACATAAATTTTTTTTGAATTTTTGAGAGCACTTGCTTTGAGGATATCAACGTTTTCTGTTTTTATATTCATTCTTTGTTTGCGTTTTCTGCTATTTGTGACATTTCAGCGATTGGTGCAACTCTGATGTCGAGTTCGCGCCATTTTTCGTTGTTTGTGTGTGTTATAGTTAACTCCCAACGGAAAAGTTCCGGAATAAAAGCATGCCAGAGGACTTCCCTACTCATTACAATTTAAGGCGTGTCCAAAAATATAAGGCCTTCCCTTCTCATATCCAAAAGTAGGCCTTACAGAAGGCCGTATGCAGAAGGAGGTTATGAAGGTTTACGCCATGAAAAGAAAACAATAATGCACAATTTTATTTGAAAGAGACAACATAATTTTAAATTTAATTTCTCTAGACTGGAATCTCCGAAAATCTATTTTTAGAATGAGAGAAGTTAATTTCCCTTGGCCATGATGTCGTCAAATCGGGCTATCGCACACCGAAACATGACATCGTCAAATGCCTAATATTTGTCGACTTGCTTTTTGTTCATATTTTCTTTTATTTACTTGTGCTAGGGCATGATGAACTCATAGCTGAAGCTGCAATTACACGATCAGACATGTCATATGACCTGTGTCTTTCTGTATTCATCATGACAATATGGGACTCAAATGAAAGGTATTCGGGAGTAGATTACGAATATGGCCAGGAAGTAGGAATAGGCTTTATAATTTATTGATAACGGATTGAAGCGGACCTTCCACCGCTACCCCAAATACACCACCCAAAATCAAAAGTAGACCGATATGGGTATCAAATGAAAATGCGGGAGTAGATAACGAATTTGGCATAGAAATTCATGTCGAATTAAAGGGGGTCACCCCACCTCCACAAAAACGCCCAAAATGGACACATTAGCCAATCACGGATATATGGGACTCGGTTTGTTGAGACTGAAAAACGGCAGAACCAATTTTCTCGAATTTTCATTTTCGGTATCGGAAGGGGGACGGACCCTCCCCCTTTACCAAAAGCACAACCCAAAATCAAAAGTGGACCGATCGGGACAATATAGGTATCAAATGAAAGGTATTGAAGAGTAGAATACGAATCTAATATGGTATTAAAATTTGAGTCTAAGTACCCATCGGGCCGACCCAACCCCAAAACTCCCCCAAGCAAATAAATTGGACGTTCATTTCAATATGGGGCTCAAATGAAAGGTATTTGAAAGTAGATTTCGAATCGGGCATACAAAATCAGATCGATGTATAGGGGGTCACAAATGAGTTATTTGACCCATTAGAAAAATATGGTACTCAAATGAGAGGTATTTGAGAGTTGAAAACGAATTGGATATCCAATTTTGGAGCCAAGTGTTTTTGTGGTACACCTTAAAGCATCCCCTAAACTGAACTTCATTTCCGTTGGGAATAAAGAACGAATTTTATAGCTAATTTCAGTGCAAAGTGCCGGTCGAAATGTTTGATGGCCGGAGGACGAACATTATCACCAAGAACCGAGAAGGGGCAAATTCTCACACATCAACGAGTGCTTTCCGATTCAAGTTTAAACTCAATGATAAGGGACCTTTTTTTATAGCCGAGTCCGAACGGTCCCGCAGTGCGACACCTCTTTGGGGAAATTTTTTTAAATGACCATGTCTGGCATTGTTCCTCGCAAATGTCGCCAACATTAAGAGGGGATAAACACCGATTTGTCAGAAGTTCTCGCAAGCATTCGAACGCGTTCAGCGTCATAGGCTACAATGGCACGAATTCGATATCCGCATTCAGGGCGAAGTGTCCCCATTCTAAAAAGATATTAGAGAGTTAAAGAAGGCGCAGCGGAGCGGGCCCCGGGCTAGTGTTATATTGACATTAGTTTTTAAATGTTTGCGTCTTCTTTTACTTGACATTAAAATCTTTTTTGCTTTTTTTCCAGCATACACTATGGCTTTATATTATTAGGTTAAATGCTTCTGTTCAAAACCAAAGAACTCTTTAAAAGTTAAGACCGATTCCACGAGATTTGTCAAATGGGTTAATAAAATTTTTAGATATAACACAACATAAAGAAAATTACCTATATAATATGTTTATAAAGACTGATAAAATATTTTTTTTCTTATAATTACAGATATAATGAAATCATTAGGTGCTAATTTTAGACATTAGGAATCACTACATTAGGAAACAAACAATAATTACAATTAAAACAATCTACAAGTACAAGTACAAGTTGCAAAACTGAAGCACATCAGCACATCCAGAGAAAATATTTGTAAAACCAGCAGTCGGAAGGGCAGAAGAGTGATGCCAATGATACTTGCAGTCATAAGCAACTAAGGAGTTTTCAACATTTCTTGCAATTATGTAATATCAGTTAAAATAATTGAAAACACGACTGACTGTTGAACAGGCAAATGAAATGTTCAAGAACTGCAGCGACGAATGCAACTCAAGCAACAGCTGCAACCCTTTCCAAAGTTGGAGTTGATGGAACACATCATAAAAGAGCAAACACACACGTCCCTCTGAGCCTACTCCAAAAGTCGTTCGCAATCACTCCAATATATTCGATGCATCAAAAAGAATTGTTTTTAAGGGAATATTTTAATAATAGTTTCAAAAACTTAAAAAAAATACATAAAACTTGTATTATAAAACACCGAAGAATTAGTATTTAAAAAAAAAAAACAAAAAAAATAAATAAAATAAAAATAAGTTTATTTTATGAAAACTTGAAAAATCTGCAGAAAGAACTGAAAGAGCCAAATCCATTGAAGCACAAAATTGGTTGATGAGACAAGTTAAAGGGAAATAAATACAAAAAGCTACAATCGGGAGGAAACGAAAAGCTCGTGGCTTCCAAGAAATCTGGAGGGAAACCAAATCATACCCATAAAATGTCCAAATATTTTATCAGTACAACAGCAAATGCAACAAGTGCTGCAGCCGCCACCAATGCCAACATTTACCAATCGAATAATGCAAACAACGGCAATGTGGGTCCAACAACAAATGCCACATCAGGTGCGATGCGCAAACTATTCGAAAATGTGGCAACAGGAACTACAAGCAACAGCAAAGTTACAGCCCGTGCTTTGTCATTGGTGGCACATGCAAAAGCCACACGGGTCTTTATGACACAAGCATCTTCCGTAGCCCAACAGCAGCAACAGCTCACAACAACATCGACTAATGCCGCCAGCATGGCTACACATCTGTTAGATCATGGCTATGGTGTCACGCTTGCACCACAGCAGCAGCAACAACAACAACAACAGCAAACCATAGTTATGTCAGCAACAAATTCCTCGTCGAATGCAGTCGTCTCAGCGACGACGACGGCGGCGACGACACCAGCAACGTCAAATAATTCTAATTCAACATCACCTGCCTCGCAACAACAGAAATACAAGTCCACAGATATGACACAATATTATAAGGTGAGCTATTGCATTATTTCTAGGAAACATACAATTCAAATATGCTTTTTTGAATTTCACAGGTGAAACGGCGTATTCCTATGAATGACAGTCATCCTAAGAAACAAGCCAAACAAAGTCTGCAACATGAAACCGCCTATCAACAACAACAGCCATCTCAACACCAGCAACCACATAATATCACCACCATACGCTCTGGCAAACAACAAACACCTCAACAACAACAAATCGCACTGAATTTTCCCACACCCTCACCTCAGCCAGCCCGGCCACCATCATCTGCTTCATCAACATCTTCATCGTCAGCCCTAATGGCACCAAATTTCCTTTACAAACTAGGCGGTACACCTTCATCGAATTCGCATAATAATTCAAGCTCGGCCTCTTCGGCTAAACGTACGCCAGAGGGTAATCGTGCGGACACCTCCTTGGGAATCCTAACCAAAAAATTTGTTGATCTACTGCAAGAATCCCCTGATGGAGTGGTCGATTTGAATGATGCCTCAACAAAATTGTCTGTGCAAAAACGACGTATCTATGACATTACCAACGTCCTGGAAGGTATTGGTATTCTGGAGAAGAAATCAAAAAACAATATTCAATGGAAATGTGGCAATTCATTGTTAACATCGGAACGCTCCAATGATATTAAGCTGGAGAACGAACGTCTCGAGCAGAAGGAGAATGAGTTGAACATGCTCATTGATCAGATACGCAATGAATTGCATGGCGAAATATCGCGTAACGATCAATTGGCATATGTGACGCACAATGATCTATTGAATGTTGATCTGTTTAAAGATCAAATAATTATAGTAATTAAAGCGCCACCAGAAGCAAAACTTGTGGTAAGTATTAAAATGAAAATTGAAAAAAAAACCAACAAACAGCAATGCTAATTAAATCGATATCGACTACTAGCGTCCTATGCATAAAAAGTTCTCTATTAATGGGCAAATGGTAGTGTTAAGTTAGGTTAGGTTAGGTTAGGTAAGAGCGGCAGTCCCTTACCGACTCACTTAGACAATTTTAGGTCCATTGTGATACCACGGTAGCGACAGACCAAGGCTTCTGGCGGGAATCGAACCCACGACCCCTGCACTGGTAATCCAAGCACGCTACCAACTGTGTTGAGCCCCTAGAGGGCGCAGTTATTGTCTGATTCGTCTGAAATGCACATCAACTTCGTCTATGACCTTCAAAATAAGTGCCAAATATGGCCTAAATCGATCCATAACCTGAATAGCTCCCATATGAACCGATCTCCCGATTTAACTTCTTAAACCTCTATAGAGCCCAATTATTATCCGATTCGTCTGAAATTTTGCACAATGACTTCTACTATGGTATCCAAAATCTAAACCAATTATCAATCTATAACATGATAAAGCTCCAATAGCATAGCAATTCTTTTTCTTATTGTTTGCCTATAAAACGATGCCGGGCAAAGAAATTGACATGTACGATCCATGGTGGTGGGTATGAAAAATTCGGCTCGGCCGAACTTAGCACACTTTTACCGGTATTATTTGTATTATACCGGTGGAGACCACCGTAGCGCAGTGGTTGGCATGCCCGCCTATGGCGCTGAACGCCTGGGTTCGAATCCTGGCGAGACCATCAGAAAAAAATGTTCAGCGGTGGTTTTCCCTCCTAATGCTGGCGGCATTTGTGAGGTACTGTGCCATGTAAAACTTCTCTCGAAAGAGGTGTCGCACTGCGGCAGGCCGTTCGGACTCGGCTATAAAAAGGAGGCCCCTTATGATTAAGCTTAAAACTTGAATCGGACTGCACTCATTGATATGTGAAAAGTTTGCCCCTGTTTCTTAATGGAATGTTCATGGGCAAAATTTGCATTGCTGTAAGACGGTTATCATTTTAAATAAGACAAATCGGAATATGCTTACATTATGCTCCCATATAAATGTACTCAAATTTTGTCCAAATTGTGCGGCTTCTGTGAGGACTTCCCATATCTGTGCGATTTTGGTCTAAAATAGAACATCCTCATATATCTGCGATATAAAACGATCCCACTATTTTACTTTTTTAACATCGAATTTATGTCCGATTTGACTGAAATTTCGCATATAGTGATCTAGTATTAAGAATAACAACATATATGCTAAGTTTGGTAGGAATCTGTCCATAACCCGATATAACTCCAATATAAACCGATCTGCTGATTTCACTTCTAAGCTCCTTGGGGGCTCACACATTGACATTCGATTGGATTAAACTTTTGCAAAAAGATTTCTGTTATGATTTTCAACATTTTCCATTAAGAAATTCTTATAAAGGGTGATTTTTTTGAGGTTAGGATTTTCATGCATTAGTATTTGACAGATCACGTGGGATTTCAGACATGGTGTCAAAGAAAAAGATGCTCAGTATGCTTTGACATTTCATCATGAATAGACTTACTAACGAGCAACGCTTGCAAATCATTGAATTTTATTACCAAAATCAGTGTTCGGTTCGAAATGTGTTCATTCACCGTAACGTTGCGTCCAACAGCATCTTTGAAAAAATACGGTCCAATGATTCCACCAGCGTACAAACCACACCAAACAGTGCATTTTTCGGGATGCATGGGCAGTTCTTGAACGGCTTCTGGTTGCTCTTCACTCCAAATGCGGCAATTTTGCTTATTTACGTAGCCATTCAACCAGAAATGAGCCTCATCGCTGAACAAAATTTGTCGATTCACTGAAAATGATTTCACTGAAAATGATTCACTGAAAATGATTTGCAAGCGTTGCTCGTTAGTAAGTCTATTCATGATGAAATGTCAAAGCATACTGAGCATCTTTCTCTTTGACACCATGTCTGAAATCCCACGTGATCTGTCAAATACTAATGCATGAAAATCCTAACCTCAAAAAAATCACCCTTTATTATCTTGAATGGAGTAGACTTTTTTCTGCCAATAATTAGAATACAAAGAAATTGTCAAATGCGACGCATGGAGGAGAGTATATATTTGGTTTGCCAATACACTCATACTATTGCACGTTATTAGATACGTGCACACAAACGTAAGCCCGTGGCTTGGAAACAGTGTTGATCTAAATTCAAAATCGGAGTTTGCGGGTTTTAGCGAAATAATTCGATTTTTGTTCCAATATTTATAAGACTTCCGATTTTGTCGTTAAAACCCGGAAGCTCGAATTTTATTATAGAGCAATGGCTTCTTGGGCAAAACTTCTTGGAACCCAACAAAAATTAAGGCATCCCAATAAAGACACTTTATAAATATGAAAGGAAACGGAAAACAAATCACTTTAGGTTTTAGAAATTTTCCCGTTAAAGAATAGATTTATACTGGGAACAGGTGCTCAGTTGCGAAGCCTACACTTCCCCGTGTGAAATGTGATTTCAGAAATCTATGATGTTATTGTAGTAGCCACATATTTGCAGGTCGAAATAGCTATCCTAGTCAAGCTCCTATAGGTGAACAAACTCGTTCCGGTCCATGGGACAGATTGCCGTGATGGCCATTCGTTATCTAAGGCGTTATAGTTGGAAGATATTTTTTGGGTAATTTGGTTTAACACGTTGTCGGTGTTTGTGCAAAGTATAGTGATTTAAGATTATATAATAGTTTTTAAAAGTGTAGACTAAGAAAGGACCTTTCTAATATGCAAATCGTACGTTTTTCATACGATTTGCAAATTACTGTAGAATATGGTGTTGGAGAGCAGGTAACAAACGGGCTTTAAATATTCAAAAAAAAAAAAACAACGGGATGGTGTTTGGTTTTTTTTCCATTTGTATACAATAGAGTAGATAAACTATTGAGGAGTCCATTACAAATATTTCGTCTTTATTTCGTTTCTCAAAGAAAGGCGCAGTGGAACTGCTAGTGCAAATTTGCCCATGAACATACCATTAAGGAACAGGGTCAAACTTCTCACATACCAATGAATGTTCCATTCAAGTTTTAAGATTTTAAGCCTTCTTTTTCCTTTTGGGGAGAAGTTTTTCACATATGTCGCCAGCATTACTCATTTTACTTTAATTGGCTATGACAGAACATTTGTTCCACTAACCAAATGTAGAATAGCGTTCCCAGCGCCTCGATCTTCTGCGCTCATTCTTAAATCTCTGACACCAAGTTTCGAAGTGACTCCCACCATTTGATCTTTCCATCGGGCTTTTGGTCTTTTCGGTGTACCAGCGTGTTTGCCTTCAAAAGACTTTTTTGCTGGAGCTTCTTCATCCAGTCTGACAACATAACCATTCTGAGCCGTTGTATTTTGATGCGTTTAAATGCTATCGTCGTTATACAGCTCGTGGTTCATAAGTCGCCTATATTCTCCATTAACGCAAACTGGTCCATATATTTTACGAAGAATCTTTCTCTCAAATACTCCAAGCACTGCCTCATCTACTTTCACAAGTACCCATGCCTCAGAACCATATATCAACACGGGTAGTATCAGTGTCTTGTATAGTGTAATTTTCGTCTGTCGAGAGGTGGCCTTGTTTCTTAACTGCTTACTTAGTCAAAAGTATCATGTGTTTGCCAGTATTATTCTTTGCTTTATCTCAAAACTGGTGTCATTCGTTTCGGTTACGGCGGTGCCGAGGTAGATACTGACTATCTCAAAGTTGTGGTTCCCAATTTTCTTCATTTGCTTTATCTGCTCGGTTGTACAAGGCGTTTTGGGAGTTGAAACCATCTATTTCGTCTTATCTTCATTTACTGCCAGACCCATTTTGAATGACTCTCTTTCGATTCTTTCAAACGCTGCAGTTACTACTTCCGGTGACCGAACAAATGATGTCGATGTCGTCGGCATAGGCGAGTAGCATGTGTTCTCTTGTGATTAGTGTGCCATATCTATTCACATCTACATCTCGTATAATCTTCTCCAGCAGAATATTAAAGAGATCACACGATAGGCTACCTCCTTGTCTAAAACTTCGTTTGGTATTAAATGGTTTGGAGACATTTTCTCCTATTCTTACTGAGGAACGCGTATCAGCAAGTGTCATCCTGCAGAGTTTTATTAATTTTGCAGGGATACCAAACTCAAACATGGCTTGAAATACCTTTGAACGTAAAGGGGTATCGAAAGCGGCTTTGTAGTCAACAAGGAGATGGTAGTTATTAATTTGTCCCTCTCGGGTCTTTTCTCGGGTATATGGCGCAGTGTGAATATCTGGTCCAGGGTGAATTTACCAGGTTTAAAGCCACATTGATAGGGCCGATGCTCCTCTCATCTCTTTTTCCTCTGTAGTTGGCACACTCCGTTCTGTCTCCTTTCTTGTGTACGGGACATAGTATGCTGAGGTTCCGATCATCGGGTGTGCGTCCTTCTAGCCAGATTGCGCAGATAAACCGATGCATACGCCTTATCTGCGTATCGCCTCCGGTCTTGAATATTTCAGCGGGTAACCCGTCGGCTCCTGCTGCCTTGTTAATCTTTAGTCGGATCACTGCTACTTGGACCTCATTCTGACTAGAAGGTAAATATTCTATACCATCATCATTGATTGGTTCTGCGGTATCCCCTTCGCCGCCAACGTCGGACACCAGCAGTTGGGTCACCATCAGTATTAAAGGATAACCAACGCAGAAAAAAGTTTTGCCATGGTTCTCATCAGGATTCGTCTGCACTACGCTAATAATAGGTGCTTCCTTTTGCCCTTCGGAGTGGTGGAAACTTTCGTAAATGGAATATAAATATAAGGTTCTTTAGAACATGGATATATACCTTTTTTGTGTTAGCCCACTAAATATGCAAAGTAACACCCTGCACTTATAATATGGCTTCATTTTGTTTGCCAAACAAACTTCCACCTTTGTGTGCCATTTTAGAAACCAAGCAGAAGGTGACAAAACATTTCAAAAATATTCCTGTGAATTTGTTTCTATATTTATTCGTCGCAGACAAAACAACATTACTTTTTTATAACAGAATTCTTTCCATTTATAAAATATCTGTGGCTTTTTACGCAAAATGTATTTTTATAAACTTGACACAAGTTTGTCTATCGCTAGCATCCACCACACAAAGCATAAACACACGACAAAGTGTTTATTTTTTTCTCATTTCGAATAGAATAGATTTAAATTATATTTAGATGAGAAATAAAGAAGTAGATATAGAGCAGCCAGCCGACCGACCGTATAGACTGCCAGCTAGCCAGCCAACATACATACAAAAAAAAACTCGCAAATTAAATGTGAGCCATCCAATTCAATCGGGTAACGAAAAATCCATTCTATAGCAGAAAACCATTAAAATATGTTTAAAAGATACTTTGCTACTCGCACCGTACATACATATATCCGTAGACATAGATTTGCCGAAGATGTCCGTTCGGTCAATTTTTGTCGTTTTTTGGTTGAGTTTCAGGGGAAAGAATCGTGCCGGTATTTTGTTTTAGTCAAATTCGATGTCTATACCTAACATGTACAACATAGAGGAGGGAACACACTTCTATTGGCTCTGGTTGAGTGAAAGTGAAAAGAAAACTTTCTAGAATTCTTGTAATTGTGGTGTGTGTTTAATTTTGTGTGTTTTTTGTTTGCAGTTACCTGATTCTTTAAATCCTCGTGAAATTCATGTGAAAGCCGAAAATAATGGTGAGATCAATGTTTTCCTTTGCCATGACACATCACCGGAGAATTCACCGACTTTCGGTCAATCGGCGTTGGCTCAAAGACAGGCGTCGGCTGCTGTACAACAGCATCACGATCCTCTCATCGATGACCTTAGCCATTTGACACCACTGATGGAAGCGGAGAAAAGGCATAGATTAGGTAAGTACATACACATTCGATAAACATGTGGAGAATTGTATTTGATGGTCTTTTCCTTAATTTAGGTTTACCTGCTGTACCCAAATCCACATATCACACAAATGTGCGTTCAGCGCAACGCAATCTTAGCAAATCAATTGAGGAAGTTGCCCAGCAAGATTTGCCTGGCTATAGCAGTCAGGATCAACAGCACGAACATCATAATCAGACGCTAGGGCATGATGATGATTTCAATATATTCCCAACAATAACAAGACCTGTTATCACACAGGTGACAAGCGATCAACAGCAACGGCGAGTCCATCATCACCATCATTCACCACCACAGCAGCAGCAGCAGCAGCAGCAGCAACAACAACAATTAAGCTCTTCGAGTATTGAGGATACTTTGAGCTCTTCGGTGGGAGGCGTACTAATGACGTGCTCCTCAAATGCCCAGCAACAACAGCGACGCCTGACTGGTGACAGCAATCAGGATAGCAATGATTCCAATCAAACAATTACGCTTAGACATGGCTCCGCTGTGGGTCAATTGGGAACGTCCAGAGCGCTGACAAAGAAATCAGGTTTACGTAACGATGTTAGTTTTGTGAATTGTGCAATGGACAACCAACAGAATACGCAGCACGCGAAATTGATAACGGGCAGTAGTACATCGTCGTCATCGGCCAACTCTTCGTCAGTGTCATCGCCACAACATGATAGTTTTGAATCAGCAGCAGCAGCAGCAACCAATACGTCCGCTGGCGGTCAATCTTTGCAACAGCAACAACATCAACACCATCATCAGCAGCAGCTACACCATCATGAGCAGCAGATGCAGGAGCACCACCAACAGCAACAACCACATCTTATCGCTGCCCACCATGACACTGATGTTCCCAACTCACCACAACTCTCTTCTCATATCGTTACAACCAATTCGAATTGTGGTAGCACTACCACAACTGGCGTCCGGAACGCGCTTATTTCGGATAATGTAAATCTAAGTCCCTTACAACCTTACAACTGTAAGTATATCTTTTATCCTCTGACTGACTCACCCTTCTTTCTCTATCTGTATGTGTATGATGTATGTATTCATTCACCCACAAGTGTTTCAACTCGTTCATCGCGTGTCCAAAATTCCTCGACAACAATTATGAAAAGAAAAACAAACGGCACCGCGCTACTCAATGAAAGGGAATCATGCTTGGCGGGAGCTCTTTCTGTGATTTGCGTTATTTTTCGCCACATATGATTATTTTACCAAGAGAACTATTGAATGATGTTCAAGCTGTTGAACCGCTTTGTGCCATCTGTCTTTGTTTATTTTAACAGCAATGACGGTGGCCCAGGTCACAGTGCGTCGTTTTTACGTTTCTCTCTACACACTACCAATTAATCATATTCCATATTCGCATCACAGTCTGAGTTCTTGCTGAGCGTGCGAATTTCCAAAGCATCAAAACGAGAAACAAAACAAGGCCACACAAATTCGAATCACAATATCATTGGAAATTATTCAACAAAAATCTCTTAAAAAAGTGTTTCATATAGCATCGTGCATAATTCAACTATCACCGCATATATTTTTTAAATCCTTATTTTTGTTTTATTTATATATGTATATTAAGTTGTTTTTTTCCAAAGTACCAAACAAACCCATACGAGATTTCAGTCCAAATTTGAATTTTATTTTCACAAAGCGATAAAAAAACGTGTTTTTGTTTTTATTTTTCCAAAATCACCATTTGCACAAATTTCGTAACTTTATTTAATTTTGTAACAAACATTTTAAGTTGGAAGTGAGTTTTAACAACACCAAACAGCGGCTGTGCGTTGATTTGCGAAATAGTAATAAGCGATGCCTTCGTACAAAGTAGTCTGACTTTGAAAAATTCATGGTCAGTCTTGATGTCTTTACTGTCCTTTGGTTCATGGATTCGTTTCAATTATCTTATTAGCTTTTTTCTAAATTTGTTCTCCTTTGGTTCGCCACGATATTATAGGCATCCCAATAATCACTTTCTCGAAATGGTATTTGTCGGATTACACGTCCATAAATATCCGAAATGTATAGCACATGTTCATAGTCAGAAGTACCTTTCGTATTGTGGCCACTTAGAGGAGGTTTATAGTGTGGCTCTGTACAAGATTTGAGAACTTTTTTTGTTCTGCAGGCTTTCGGAATGGCTGTACATTGGTTATCAGCAACTTTCCTTTCGGTTGACTGACTCATTGTTGGCTGATTTTGGTTTTTGTATGTAAATTTATAACTAAAGTTTACGGCAGAATATAATTTTTTAAAAGTGACTGTTAAAATATATGTGCCAGGTCTGTTCCTCCACTTTTTCCTGCTATAATTATTCGGTAGCAACAATGAATTTATTCCTAGTACTGACTTTGCCTTTTCACACGAACAACTGTCAAAACGCACTATAAAAAAAATGGTGAAGAAATTAATGCGAAACACTCCATACAGGTGGTACTGAGTTCTATGAACAAAATAGTAGCGAAATGTCGCTGCATCAGGATAAATTTCGCACAATTTTAATTGCAAATTGCAAATTTTGCTCATGAATATTCCACTAAGGAACAGGGGCATACTTCCCACATATCAATAAGTGTAGTCCGATTCAAGTTTAAGCTCAATAATAAGAGGCCTCCTTTTTATAGCCGAGTCCGAAGGGCGTGCCGCAGTGCGACACCTCTTTGAAGAGAAGTTTTACATGGCGTAGTACCTAGCAAATGTTGCCAGCATTAGGAGGGGAAAACCACCGCTGAAAATTTTTTTCAACGCAGCAGCCGCTCGCTTTATACCAGCCGGTCGAATACCGCAAGTGCGACCCAATTTCCCGGCGCAAGCAGTGGTACTCGCAGACGAGCGTGATGGGATTCGTGCTATGGACCCCGCTAACCCCAGAATCAGCGAGCTGAATCTGGAAATAAACAGGGTAGTCAACGAACATAAGCGGAATTTGTGGCTGGAACACTTGGAGCAATGTAACTTAGGCACCGGTGCAGGAAAATTGTGGGCCACTGTTAAGTCTCTCTCGAACCCCGGTAGACGGGACGACAGGACCTCAGTCACTTTTGGCGAGTTAACCGTGACTGATCCGAAGAGATGCGCCAGGTTGTTCAACCGTCAATTTATCGTGCATCCCGAGAGAGACAGGGCAAGGAGGAGAGCCATTCGCCGTATTCGTGGTCTCCGAGCCGATGAACAGCCATCACAATTTACCGTGGGCGAAGTTACTAATGTCATCCGTGGCGCCAAATCTTCCAAGGCGTTGGGCCCCGACGGAATCTCTACATTGATGCTGAAGAATCTGGATTTACCTGGAGTTGAGTACCTTACCACTGTCCTTAACCTGTCATTGAACACTCTTATAGTTCCCGATGTCTGGAAAATGGGCAGAGTGATCCCGCTACTGAAGCCTGGTAAAGACCCGAGTTTGGGGGAGTCGTACAGACCGATCTCCCTTCTCTCACCAGTGGCTAAGACGCTTGAGGCATTACTCCTCCCGAGCCTCGTAGGAGAATTTCCATTCGCCGAGCATCAACACGGATTTCGGAGACTGCACAGCACAACAACAGCTTTGCATGCCATCACCACACACATTTGCCGTGGCTTCAATCAACCCAGGCCATGTGATAGGACGGTCCTCGTGGCATTGGACTTATCGAAGGCATTCGACACGGTCAGCCATGCCAAATTATTTGAGGACATCGCCAACACGTCCCTCCAACCAGGCCTTAAACGTTGGGTCGCGAATTATCTGTGTGGCCGCCAGTCATTTGTGGAATTTAGGGATAAGAAGTCAAAACACCGTAGAGTGAAACAGGGAGTTCCCCAAGGCGGGGTGATATCACCGGCTCTGTTTAACCTCTACCTATCCTCCATCCCACCTCCTCCAGACGGCATAGAGATCGTATCATATGCGGACGACTGTACGATCTTGGCATCAGGCCCCCACCCATTGATGACATCTGCGATAGGTTGAACGTCTACCTCAACGAGCTTGCCTCATATTTCGCTGCAAGAAATCTGAAGATATCCGCCACCAAATCTTCAGCCACACTGTTCACTACAAATACGCGTGAGGTGAATTCTGAGCTGACTGTGATGGTCGATGGAGAATTGATTCCGACCATCAAGTGTCCCAAAATACTTGGCGTCACATTTGACAGCTCCTACACTTTCTCCCCACATGCCACAGCAATCTGCAGTAAAGTCAAAAGTAGAAACAAGGTCCTCAAGTCACTCGCTGGCAGCACTTGGGGTGCAGACAAAGAAACCTTGTTGACCACGTACAAAGCAATTGGCCGGTCTGTGGTAAGTTATGCAGCGCCAGTGTGGTCACGTCAGCTTTGTGACACGCAGTGGAATAATATTCAGATCTGTCAGAATGCCGCCCTCCGAACTGCGACGGGCTGCCTCCTTAGTTCTCATGTGGACCACCTCCACCAGGAGACAAAGATCCTACCAGTGCGAAGACATAACTACATGCTGTCTAAGCAATACCTTTTGGGCTGTTATCGCAGAAATCATCCAAATCATCATCTTGTGGATAGATACCCACCGCCCAGAAGCCTTAAGGTAGATCTACATGATCTAGAGCGTGAGGTCCAGCGCTACAAGAGAGAACCTCTAGATCAAGCGGCATATCAAGCGGGTCTGAACAACATTCATGCAGACACGGTAGCAGACGCGTTAACTGGCTACCGGGTGAATGTAGTCCTTGGAGAACGACCGCCACCCATTGCACCCGAAGAAATCGACCTCCCCCGGCAGACCAGAGTGATTCTGGCTCAATTACGTTCCGGCAGATGCAGCCGCCTCAATTCCCACAGAGCTAGGATTGATGCCGATGTGCAAGATGTATGTCCCGACTGTAACCAGGGACCGCACGATACACGTCACCTGTTTAACTGCCCGGCCAGACCCACTCGACTCAGACCCAGATCCCTGTGGACGCACCCCATCTTAGTCGCGGAGTTCCTGGGTCTTGACACTCAACAGAATCAAGCAGACGAAAGATAGTACACAATAAACTGCTACAACAACAACAACGATTCGTCGCTGTTCTAGCTGTTTCACAGCGCATGTAACGCGCTCTTCAGCCACGTCGCTTTTAAGGAGTTCTGTTCGCGAACTCTTTCCAGTAAAAATTAGCAGGAGTGTCAAGAGCCTTTACTTTCTTTTGCTATAAATTTAAAATAAACAGCAAGTTTTCATTAAACAGCTGTTCAATGCTGCAAATTTCTGTCGGGGAAAAAATCGCCAGTAGAAATTTGCAAGCTCTCAAAACTTTGCTCGCTCTCACGCACTCTCCCGCTCTCTTCTGCTGGCAAATAAAGTACGGCACCGAGTTCCCTAAACAATTTGTGCAAATTTGCTCAAATTTGCTCAAATTTTTAAGTACACGAACACACTTAATGCTTCGCATTAACCAAGTTTGTCGGCAGCAGTCCTCTGCGCCTTATAGCCAAGTCATGCGCACTCATATTACCCCTTGCTCCGTTACGGCTCTGCACCAAAATGAAGCGGTTTGTGCCAGTTAGTTGTAGACAATAATTTTACCTTTTTTCTTTGCCCTAATGGCCAACTTGCTGTCCGTAAAGATGTTCACATTCGACGTACCACCGCGACACCGTACCATCTCAGGCTTCCGTGGATGTCTTTTTGGAGGACCGTGCTGTGGTCAGGCAGGCGGAATCAAAATTCGTAGAGTAGATCCTTAAATCTACTTGGCAAGACAGCTGAAAATGCTTCCTTATACTCATACATGATAAGTTTTTCCCGAATTTTCAAAACAAAAACATCAAAATAGTTAGTTATGCTTTATAAATGGAATTACTAAAAAAGTTTGGTATTGATTAACTTTTCTGGAGACCACTTTTGCATGAGTCGGATAAGAATTGAGGCGTATACTTAAGAACTCAAATCCCAGCATTGGTTCATATGGCGGATATATCTATTTGTGGGCCAAAAAATATCCTTCTTAGCAACTGATAATTGGCAACATCAATTGGAGGCTGCCATCTGTCATAAAAATCTGTCAAAAAAAAACGCAGTTTAACAGAGGTTGTCACCAGTGTTGCCACTCAAGAAAATTATTTTCTACCAAAATTTAAGAAATTTAAGACTAAAACGTACCAAATTTTTTAAAGCCAAAAATGGGTGTATATTTTTTTTAAGAGTTTGCCATTTTATCATTCCATTTTCAATGAACAACCGTGCGGAGAATGGATTAGCCAAAATGAGTCCATAAATGCGCATTTACTACCCATTTTCGCCATAATAGTTTACTTTACGCCATAATAGCAGCTTTATCGAAATATGGTCCGATTTGAACCACATTCGACACGGATATTGAGTGGTCTAATAAGTACAAGTCATAATTAAATTTCCAGAGCAACATATTGGTCTTTTTGGTAGCCATATACAAATATAGACCGATCTGCATCATAAACGACACAGATGTCGAAAAGCCTAATATATCTCACTGTCAAATTTGAGCGAAATCGGATTATAAATGTGCCTTTTATGTGGCCAAAACTTTAAATCGAGAGGAAGCTATATCCAAATCTGGACCAATCTGGGCCAAAATGCAGAAGGTTGTCAAAGAGTCTAACACAACTCACTGCCCAAATTTCGCGCGAAATCGGACAAAAAAGGCGCCTTTCATGGGCCCAAAATCTTATATCGAGAGATCGGTCTATATGAGGGCTATATCTAGATATAGTCTTATATAGCCCATCTTCGAACTTAACCTGCTTATGGACAAAAAAAGAATCTGTGCTAAGTTCAGCTCAATATCTCCATTTTTAAAGACTGTAGCGTGACTTCAACTGACAGACGGACGGACATGGGTAGATCGTCTTAGTTTTTTACGCTGATCAATAGTGTGTATACTTTATGGGGTCAATGACAAAATGAATATACCCCCATCCTTCGTTGGTGGGTATAAACAATAAAAATGGGAAACTTCTAAAATCCCAAAAAAGCATTTGAAGTTGTAGTGGGATTTGAAGACAACCCGAAAATTGGAAAATTCCATCAGCTGGGCTAGTGACTTTAGCTTGTATAAATTTGTTTAGGAAAATCTTAAAGATGATATTTGAAGCTACAGCCTGTGACAGCGTTGTACCGATTGTACTTGTTGTTAAGCTACTGAGACTAGCTTATTGGTTAGGTTGGGCCGAATAGCAAGAGCCAAAAAACATATACCAAGCTGTTGTCAAAATTGGAATCTACCACAAATTCTAAGAGGTTCTAAAAGGGTCTACAATTAAAATCGAGCTTTCGATTTTAACGACAAAATTCGTGTTTTGGTCCTTTCTTAAAAAAGGTTCCGATTTGGACGTAAAAATTGGTAGGCTTTTAGAACTATGGTTTATGGACAAACATTCTTAGAATTTGTCGCAGATTACGATTTGACAATCGCTAAAGTTGACCCACTCTATTATAGATATATTTACCATGATTAGAGATAGATTATTACCGGATTAATACCCAATAAATACCTTTTTTGGGTATTTATAATTTTGCCGATATCTTGGACATAAAATTATTTTCCAAACAATTTTTGATGATTTCGTATTCTTTGCGTGTAAACCTGATCTTCTGATCTCATAAAATCGGATTTTAGTTATATATAGCCGCTATATTGACCGATCTCCAGACTTAAAGTCTTGAGGCAATAAATTGGTAATTTTTCATTCGGTTTCAACGATATTCAACAAAAAGATTAAGAGGGGTACCAGAACTCGCTGTGCCAAATTTCATTGAAATCGGATGAAAAATGCTTAATACTCTATATCGGGAGATCGGTCTATATGGCAGCTAGGTTCAAATATGGTCCGATTTGGACCATCTTGAATAGGATTGGTTAGGGGTCTACTAGAGCACACTGTGCCGAATTTCATCGAATTCGTGCAATAAATGGATCTTTTATGGCCTTCAATACCCTATATCGGAAGATCGGGTGGTCGATCTAAGGGCAGCTATATCCAAATATAGTCCGATCTGGACCGCACCTCGCAGAAATTAATAGCCAAACTCACTGAGCCAAATTTCATCGGAATCGGATGCAAAAATGACCAATTTATTGCTCCAAGACTTTAAGTCTGGAGATCGGTCTATATAGCGGCTATATATAACTAAAATCCAATTTTATGAGATCAGAAGGTCCGGATTATATGCAATGAATACGAAATCATCAACATTTTTTTTTTTTGAAAAATGTTTTTTTTTTTTGAAAAATGTTACCCAATTTACCGGGTAAATACCTTTTGGGTATTTACCCATCACCCATCTATAATCTTGATGTACTCTACAAACCTTCCGAGTATAAAGTCATGCAACGCCATCTGCAAAACTTTCGATATTTTAAAACAATCTAGAACCACTATATTAACATAAAATCTATCATTGTCATTTTAAAGCGGAAATGATCATTACTATACCCCCATAAAAATCGAGTGAAATTGGTTGTGAAAACATTAAAAAAAATTGTGAACAAAAGTGAAAAGTTAACAACACACCGATACCACTAACCAGACAACATCATCTAAATCATGTATCACATCCATGAAAAATTCAAAAACAAACAAACAGAAACAATTCATTTTGGAACTGAATTCTCGTGGGTCTGCATGGCACATACCACAAAAAACAACAATGGCATGTTTTTGTTGTGTATAAAATTTTGTATTTGAAAGTTTGTAGCACCATGAGATTCAGCTCTGGCATGAATTTCAAAGCACAATACTAAAAAAAAAATTAAATAAAATCCATGCAAAAACAAAAATAGCAATTCATTTTTAGAACAGACACCTTAATTTCTTTCATATAATGATATAGAAATAAATAAATTAAAAAAAAAAAAAAAACATACTAATTGTGTATTTGTCTGTGTTTGTTTCTATTTGTTATTCATTTTTCTTTTGCAGATTATGAAGACTTGCCACCACTGTTGCCCATTGAACCGCCATTGGATGGTTATTACAATTTCTCGTTGGGTCAAACCGAAGGTCTTATCGATTTATTTAATGATTTTGTTTAATTTTAGATAGTAAAAAACAGCAACCATATACAATATTTGTACACAATCTTAAAAAAAAAAACAAAAACAAGCAAACAAAAAACATATTATTTAGCTTCTGTCAGGTCTACTTTTATTTTTTTTTTCGTTGTCCTTTCAAGCAAAATCAATTTTTATCATTCTCGTACTCACTTCCCCCTTGTAGCAGCAAAAATATGGTATTTTTTTTTCAATCTATTAAACATTCTTTAGGTATTTATAATTTGAAATTATAAAAGAAAAACGAATAACCAACAAAGCATGGCAAAATTTCAAATTTTTTCAAGATTTGTTTTTTGCTCTAATATTAGAAATTATCAATTACATTTAAACTTTAGCTGAAATATGTTTAAAAAAGCCCCACAAAAAAAAAGTTGCAGAGAATACATTATAAACAAACAAAAAAAAAACAAGAAAACACTATAGTCTGAAAAATAAAAACCTAAAATAAATATATTTAAACTAAAAGTGTAATAGTCTATACATAGAAGAAAACAAAATAAGAACAGAAAACAACAAACTTTGTAAATTTCTCATTAAAATCAGGTTTTCAAATTTACAAAAACAATTTAAATATTTGTAATTTTTATTAAAATAAAAACAAATCATAGTCGTATGTAAAATCACAAAAAGTCCTAAAACATCTGAAATAAATTAAACCACAAAATCCTCCTACAGTGTAAAATAATTTTTATAAAACTAATTAAATTAAAATAGCAAAAAGCAAAATGTCAACATACATACAATACACAGCAACATACATGCATATGTTTTTAAAAAACACTATGGATAAAATCTCCTGTAGACTTAAATGTAACACAAATTTAAAACAAGCTAAAAAAGTCCCATGATACTTTGCGTCTCACTTTTTTCTTTTCTTTTCTTTTGTAAATGAATCAAAATTATTTTGTAGTTCTTGTTTAAACAAAATTATTATTATATATATATACATTTGCTTAATGTAAATTTTAAATGCGGCCCTTTGTTTTCTTTTTACCCCTTTTTTTACTTTTGGATTTTTTTCTCATAATTTTTATACGGAAATGTTGATTTTGCGGTTATATATATATATATTTTTTTTTTTTTTTTGCTAAAGTTGTAAATTTCCACACATGTATTAAACACGATTTTGTAAAATTTTTGTTAATTTTTTTTGAAGTTTCTTTTTAAAGCAATAGTTATGTTTGGTTTCTTTTCGAGAGAACAATAATTATATTTACACTGTATTTAATTAATAAACAATACAAAATATTGAAAAAAATAAAAATAAAACCAAGAAAAAAAAATCAACAACAACAAACTAAAAACATTTTACGCATTTTTGTTAATGTTTATTTTAATTCCCTTTATATAATTAATATAATTATAGCGTAATTTTATTTTATAATAATAAAAAAAAAACAAACAAAAAAACTAAATAAAGCAAATGAATAAAACCTTTGAAACAAAAAAAGAAAAAAAAAAAACAAAAAACATTAAAATACAGAGAGCAGCAAAGCAAACAAACCTATAGCCAACATCCACGAAACCACAACAAAACTTATTTTAATGCTAAACGCTTATATTTTTATACATTAAAGAAAATCAGAAACATTAAAATATATAAATATATTTTGTTATTGTTAACAAATAGTAAAACAAACAAACAAACCCACAAACGTCTCACCACTTTTTTTGTCTTTCAAATATTTGCGTATAAAATACACTTTTATATGTTGAGCTTTCAGGCAGCAAGGATTAAGAGTTCTCAGAAGCATTCCCAATGTTTTATGAGCTCTCATTTCAATACGAAACTACTTTTATGGATTGCAACCCAACTTCAATTGAGTTGCCAACTGGCAAGTTTGTTATAGAAATGTCCATTTTTGCTTTGAATTCTATATTTTTTTACAATTTACTTTGTAGCTGAACATTCACAACACTGATATCGACTGCAACTAACAAACAAAAATGTTCAACTTTATACTAATTTTTATTTCTTCTGGCAACGCAACTATAGTTGAGTTGCCATCCGTAATCGACCCCTAAGTGTTTTCACATTAATGGCTTACTAGCCAAACCCGGCCCGCTCCGCTGCACCTTCTTTAACTCTCTAATATTTTTTTAGGGTGGGGACACTTCGCCATGAATGTGGATATTGAATTCGTGCCATTGTAGCCTATGACGCTGAACGCGTTCGAATCATGGCGACAACATCGGACAAAGCGGTGTTTATCGCAAGATATATTCATTTACAGGTAGTGCAGTTGAGTGCACTATCTGTCAACATCTGTGATTAGTGCAACTCTGATTTTGTGTATGTAACTAGTTCGCGCCATTATTCGTTATTTGTGTGTGGTATAGCTTTAAACTAAAATACACACACACACAACCAAAACTCGTTGACGATAAAAAATTGTACTCAACTGTTTACGGTACACAGCCAGGTAATTATGTCATGGTTTATCCCCTCTTAATGTTGGCGACATTTGCGAAGTAAAATGCAATGCATGGTCATTTAAAAAATGTTCCCCAAAGAGATGTCGCCCTGCGGGACGCCCTTCGGACTCGACTATAAAAAAAGGTCCCTTATCATTGAGTTTAAACTTGATTCGGAAAGCACTCATTGATGTGTGAGAATTTACCCCTTCTCGGTTTCTGGTGGTAATGTTCTTCCTTAGGGTAATGTTCTCATTAGGGGAGGCATGGCACCTCAGACATTTCGACTCAAATATGGATATCAATTAGTGCTGCACTTCCAAATCCCTTTAATTTAAGCCCCATATTGCCATGGCCGGTAAATAGGAACCGTTTGGAGGGTGTTTTGGGGCTGGGGCGGCCACCGGCACTTTGCACTGAAAATAGATATTAAACTCGTTCTTTATTGCCAACGGAAATGAAGTTCAGTTAAAGGGGCGCTTTAGGGCGTACCCCAAAACACTTGGCTCCAAAATTGAATATCAAATTCGTTTTCTACTCTCAAATACCTTTCATTTGAGTACCATATTGTCATAATGGGTCATATAACCCATAAGACGTATTATTAGGAGGGAAAGCGCCACCTAGACTTGAACGCAAATCTTGATGTCATATTCGTAATCTAATTTGGGGGTGGGCGACCTCCCATTACTTGGACCTAATGTTTTTTGGCATATTTGTAATCTACTGCCTAATACTTTTCATTTGAGTCCCATATTGACATTTTGGGGTTGGGGGCCCGCTGGGTACTTGGACCCAAATTTTAATACCATATTCGTTTTCTGGTCTTCAATACCTTTCATTTGATACCTTTATTATGCCCATTGGACCACTTTCGGATATGGGTGGCGTTTTTGGGGTAAGGGGGAGGGTCCGCCTCCACCCGATATCTAAAAATTATATAGCCTATGTTTCCTTCCAGACAAACGTACACAATCTAGGAAAATTTTAAGAAAATCGGTTCATATAGTCATAATAAGTATAATGGCGTTTTTGAGGGGTGGCGTGACCCCCAATACTTCGATCTGATTTTGTATGCCAGATTCGAAATCTACTCCCGAATTCCTTTCATTGGAGCCCCATATTGAAATGAACGTCCAATATATCTGTTTGGGGGAGTTTTGGGGTTGGACGGCCCGAAGGGTACATAGACTCAAATTTTAAAACCATAATCGTATTGTACTCTCCAATACCTTTCATTTGATACCTATATTGTCCCGATTGGTCCACTTTTGATTTTAGGTTGTGTTTTTGACATAAGGGAGAGGGTCCGATTCCGAAAAATTATATAGCCTATGTTTCCTTCCAGACCAACTTACACATTATGCGAAAATTTCAAGAAAATCGGTTCTACCGTTTTTCAGTCTATACAGAACAAACAAACCGAGTCCCATATATTCGTGAGTGGCTAATGTGCACATTTTGGGCGTTTTTGTGGGTGTGGGGTGACGGGTGACCCCCCAAACTTCGACATGAATTTGTGTGCCAGATTCGTTATCTGCTCCCGCACACTTTTCATTTGATACCCATATTGTCCTTAACGGTCCACTTTTAATTTTGGGTGATGTTTTTGGGGTAACGGTGGAGGGTCCGCCCCCTTCCGTTATTAATTATTATAAAGCCTATTCATACTTCCTGATAATATTTGTAACCAACACCCGAATACCTTTTATTTGAGTTCCATATTGTCATGATATGCAAATAAACCTATTTTAAGGGGTTTTGGGGCTGGGGCGGTCCTCCCGGTACTTGAACCCAACTTTTATTATGAAATTCGTACTCTACTCCTGAATACCTTTTATTTGAATCCCATATTGTCTCGATCGGTCCACTTTTATTTTTAGGTAGTGCTATGAGGATAAGGTGGAGGGTCCGCCCCCCTCCCGATAGCAAAAAATTATATAGCCTATGTTTCCTTCCAGACCAACCTACACAATCTGTGAAAATTTCAAGGTAATCGGTTCAGCCGTTTTTGAGTCTATATTGAACAAACAAACAAAACGACAAACAAACACAAATTGAATTTTATATATAAGGGTATGTTTTATTTTATTCGATTTGTTCAATACTCAAACACTTTCGGTCTCATCATAGTTTTATGGGCCTAACGTGTAGTTAAGTTGTCCGACAACGTATGTCAACTTTTGTCAATTGATGCCGATAATAGTGTTTCGGCAATCCGACAAAAATTTGCTAAATTTCCAAAGAAAAAGACATTTACCCATTTTGTTTCGGCATGCCACCCCTACACTATGGGCAAAATGACTGATCTAGCGCCTCAAAACTCAGTTTTCAACTTGTCGAAAATCTGCTAAATGATTTCTCAATCGATCACAAACATTCCGCTGATCTTAGAAATCGTAAAAATATGCAGCAGAGTAACCATAGCTTTCAACGCTAACAGCTGGTTAGCGTTGAAGTTTTGGAATTTTTCTACTAAATTTGGTAGGATTTACTTTCGACTTTCGACGGGTTTGGTCGAATGGACGGCCCATTTCGATTTTGGTAGATTTTTAGCGAAATTGTATTTTTATACCCACCATCATAGAAAAGGAGGCACATTCATTTAGTCATTCTGTTTGAAACACATCGAAATATCCATTTCCGAACCTAAAAATACATTCCTTATTGTCGTAACAATTCTAAGACTATTTAACGATGCCCGTGTGTCTTTCCGTCCGTCTTAATACCTATATGTCAAAAATTAAGATATTGAGCTGAAATTTGAGACAAGTTCTTGAACGAGCCAAATCGGACTATATATGGATATAGCTGCCATATATAGCTGCTGCGATCTATAGTGGGATAAAACCGGAAAAAACAGTAAGAGAGAGGGAGAGAGAGAGAGAGGAGAATCTTTGAAATAGCAGGCCCCTAAAATTGGTCACCTCGGTATTTTTTGGGCTGCCAAATCTTCATATCTGGTCCGATTTTCATCCCACTGTGCGATCTGCCGATTTAGGGCCTTAAGCCCATAACAGCCGCTTCTATTATACGATTTCGCTGAAATTTGAAACAATGAGATATTGTCCATATTCCGGCCGAATATGGTCAATATCGGACTATATAAACCGTTCTGCTGATTTGAGGTTTTGAGCCCATAGAAGACGCAATTGTTACCCGTTTTTCTTAAATTTGGTACTTGAGTTGAATTCCAAAATTGCCCTTGCACATTCCAATAAGGAAATGGGGGCAAACTTCTCACTTATCAATGAGTGAAAGCGTTAGTAAGGGGATAACCACCACTGAAGGTTCACGCCGGGATTTGAACCCATGCTAACCTTGGCGCCACGGTGTCGAAGATGATTAAGATCGAATTGTATTTGGATTTATGGTGTGTGTTGTATTAGGCCCTAATAAGGCCATGAGCTAAAAAGAGTCTCTGTTATTTCCCGAAATTGATAAAATTTAGAATAGTGAGTAGTTTTGCCTCCCGGTAAAGATTTTTTTTGTTCGCAAATGTTAATAAAATTTAGGTATCCAACAAAGCCCTCTCTGCGGACGAACTTGATGCGTTTTTATTTGACTTTGACAAGAAATTGCCTTTATTTTGACTTGGTTTACAATTTTGGTCGGCTGGAAGGGAATCTGGTAGGTTCTAGGCTAATTTTTATGAGGTAAAGTCATTAGCCCTGCTGATAAAATTTTCTAATTCCAGAGTTGTATGCAAATCCCACTATGTTTGGAATTTTAAAAAATTTTTACATTTTGTTTCTTTTTTCACATTTTTATCGTTTGAACTTATAATTTATACGTTCATAATCATAAATCTTTAGAGCTTGTGGCTGCTACACATGATAATGCAAATAAAAACTATTTAGAATGTCAACTAGGATGTGCTAAGAACTTTGACAGCCTAGTGGGAATTGGAGCCACCATTCCCAAAGGGATGCATAGTTGATTTCGTTGTTGTTGGGCTAATGACTTTACTATGGTAGGTTTCTTTGAAAAATGTTGGGCGGAAATTTTTTTTTGTAGTGGAAACGCTGCAGCTGGTTTTCATAAAACAACTGTTCGATGCTGCAAATTTCTGGAAAAAGGCCTCTAACAGAAATTTGCAACCACTCAATTCCAAAACAAATTTAGCTCGCTATCATACACTCACTCGCTCTCTTTTACTGGTAAATAAAGTATGCGACCGATTTCCAGTAAAAATTTGGACAAATTTTTGAGTACACGAACTCACTTACACTCACTGTGTTAATGTACTCAAAAATTTGTGCAAATTTACTGGTAGTCGTTGGCGTACTTTATTTGCCAGCAAAAGAGATCGGAAGAGTGTATGAGAGTTTGGTAATTGAGAGCTTACAAATTTCCACTGGAGGTTTTTTGCCAGCAGAAATTTACAGCATCGAACAGCTATTTTATGATATCACCTACCTAATTCAAATAAATAACAAAAGAGTGTAAAGGCTGTTCTTACTCTCCTTCACATTTTTACTGACAATTTTTTATTGGAAAAGTACACAAACAGGCCTGGAAGTTGTCAAACTCAACATATGTTTCAGCGGATGAATACTAAAAGTGAAGTAACATACGTCGCACAGCACTTATGAGTACTTTCGCATGTCAGAAACAATCAAAATTGGTTGGTTTGTATCAGGATGCACTTATAAGGTAAGGTCTTGCAAACAGCTGAGTACAATTTTTTTATTTTTGTTTTGATTTTGTAGTAAATCTAAATGTCAAAGGCTTGATAACACAGCTGTGATTTTTTTCTGAAATGTTAAGATGTTCTTTTTGATCCGATATCCCACATATACGCAACAAAACAGTGTTATAATAATGAAAATACAAATATAGAACAGATTTGAGGAAGATGAGTTGTAATACAAAGTTTATTTCTAAAACTATTTTGACGTTAGAATTTACGGCATTTGCCACTCAAGGTATTTTCGTTGGGGGTAGATTTTTGTTGTTGTACTAATGACGCTACCTCTTAATTGTACCATGATTTGTATTGTGTGAATTACACAACAAATGCACGCACGCATCTGACGGAATAAGTTAACCAAGTCTCAACTTTAAACCCGTTTACGTTGCTCATTAAATCCGGATTTAAGAGTCTCGTCAGCTGATTTTACAATGGGAAAAAATGATCGAGCGCTTAATGGCTCAATACTTCGAGGTGTTGCAAACGGAATGACTAGATTACTAAGCTGCTTTAAATGCATTTTCAACGAAAAGTAAGACTTTCAATTTGTTGAAACCTAAATCACGAAGGAGAGTAACGATGCTTTTCTGCAATTTTGGTGAGCATTTATTTAAAGCTGTAACGCAAATTGGCTCACCTAATCAATCAGGGATAGTATTTTTCCCTATACAAGCAAAACAAACAGGGGATACTTCTCTTATATCAATGTGTGCAGTCAGATTAAAGTTTGAATGCCGAGTTCGAACGACGTGTCGTTTAATGTTTAGGAATCCTTTTTTTTTAGCAAAACCGGCTCTTGTGTTTGGTGTGAGAAATTATATTCAAGGGGCCAGTTGTAAAAGATGTGTGATGGTAGTTTTAGACTGTAAATAGATATAAATAACGATCATTTTGAATTAAATGATAGAAGACGTGAAAAGAGTTCGACTTTTTTAGTTGCATTTTTTTATTTCGCCTGATAAAAACACAAAGTTTGGTTTCGTAATTATAATTTTTGTTAACCAGTTAAATAAAATTAAATGATATCTACTTAAAAATTCCTCAATGTGAACAATAAATTATTTTTTGCATCATACCACAAATGAATTTAAGCTCCATAGATACCCAATTATATCATATTGACTTGTAATTAAATAATAATTAATATTCACGACACCATATTCTTAAGTGTGTATACAGGAATATTTTCTTGATATTTATTTATATTTTTTTTTGAGGCAAAAAAAAAAATAAATCAGAAAAAATGGATAAGTAATAAATAAATGTTAAGTTTAACTAAAAAGGAAATGGTCATAAAATCTAACTTGCGTATAAACTTCTCTGTAACGCCTAGTACTTCGACTTATTACACGAACAACTGTCAAAACGCATTATAAAACAAATGGTGACGAAGATAACGCGAACAAAATCCGTACAAGTGGTACTATGAGCAAAATAGAACTGTCGAACAATTTTAATTGCAAATGTAATTAAATGCTCACGAAATGGGCCGAATCAACTTTGCTTCAATACTTTTGTCTTTGTTGGGTGTTGTTGTTTGACTTTGGTTGTGTTCAAAAAAAAGGAGTCTGTCTGATTTCGCAATAATCTAATAGGCATTTTCGCTGTGAATCATGGCGAAACAATTAAAGGGTAAATTTTGAACAATTTTAAAAGAAAATGTAATTAAATACTCACGAAATGGACCGAATCAACTCTGCTTCAATACTTTTGTCTCTGTTGTGTGTTGTTCTTTGACTTTTGTTTGCGTTTGTGTTCAAAGAAAAATAATCGGCCGGATTTCGCAATAATTCTATAGCCATTTTCGCTGCGAATCATGGCGAAGCAATTAAAGGTGGTCTCATTTGAACAACAACAACAAATCATAAGGTGCAATCCGCCATCTTGCCATCAAGCCGATCGAAGTTTTTCCAATAATACCGTTAAAGCTGGCCGGCGCTAACAGATGTTCGCGTGAGACCACCTTTTTAAATCCGCCTTGGGTGAATGAAGTCAGTACTAAGCTTAAAGGCGGACGCATCTTAAAAGGTTGCAATATTTCAAAAATTGTTCGAAGTAATTGTTTTATTTGTACTTGATTTTCACATTAGCACGGATATGCAGGACGTGAAGGACAAAGTGAGGTAAAAAGTTATCCAGTGTCTACCGTAATACCACTTTATTAAGCATAAAGTGGTATTAACGTAGCGCAATCGTTAGCTTGCCCGTCTATAACGCTGAATGCCTGGGTTCGAATCCTGGCGATAACATTTTTCAGCGGTGGTTTTCCCCTCCTAATGCTGGTGACATTTATGCCATGCATAGAAGCCATGGAAAAAAGCTCCCTGTCAAAGAGGCGTTGCACTGTGGCACGCCGTTCGAACTCGGCTATAAAAGGAGGATTTTGTTTTTGTTGTAGCAGTGCATTGTACACTGAGGCTGTAGCTCTCGCCGATGAAAGAATGCATCGGGTCAATCCGGTACGTACGATACAACCGGTTGCCATGGGATTGATAAAAAGGAAGTCCCTTATCATTAACCTTAAACTAAATGTGAGAAGTATGCCACTGTTCATTAATGGAATGGTCATGGGCAAATTTGCAGGCGAAGGAGAGAGAAAGCAGAGAAGCGAATCGTATTTTCCGCGTGATGAAGATAGAATTAGAAAAGCGCGAGTGTAAGCAAATCGAGATGTTCAGGGGTCAGAATACTTGTTGTGATTTCGTTTATCTAAAAAAAGTGTAGTATTTTTCGACATGTCGCACTTAAATCGAAATGTTGTATTCGTTTGACCAAAAATATGTAACCCCACCAATGGGTGTATTGTTCGTTTGTAATTGTGTTGCCTACAGATTGCAAAAATGATACATTTCTTACACCGTGCAAAGTTTACGGTGGTCATATCATAGGCATCTACACCTAAATAGCGGGTTTCCCTGAATATCATGTATATTTATGAACGCCTTAATTTAGACAAACTTCACGCGAAACACAGCTGATTGCTTCATTAAAGCTAATTTTACTTGAATGGTTGGAGATGTTTTTTTTGCCCGCTTGTCCCCGTCTTTGAATTCAATGCTTTCTTTCAAGAGAAGTATAACGGAGAACATTTAAAAATATGGCCAAGAAAGTGTTTATTATTTAAACATTTGATGGATTTCAAGGCTTTCTTGTCAAGACGGACTTTATCTACCTACTAGTTGGATTAAGAACGCATATCTTGGTGTGTTTTATTTTAGTGCAATATAGCATGACATAATTACCAGGTGGTGTACCGCATATAGCTGAGTTAAATTTTTTCTCGCGAACGAATTTTGGTTGTGTGTGTCTGTATTATAGTTAAGAACCACAACACACACGACCAACGAAAAATAAAAATGCTGGCGATACTTGTGGGGTATTTTCCTTAGATAAACGTCAATTTATTATACCGAGAGTGAAAAGGCTAGAAGGGGAGCCATGCGTATATCATTGTTCTCCGTGCCGCTGGACATCCATTACAAATTACCTTGCAATCCCATGGCAACCGGTTGTACGTACCGCATTGGCCCGATGTAGTATTTCAGTGCACAACGCACTGCTACAACAACAATAACCGTGCACGAAGCTACGAATGTCGCGCAAAGCGCTGGTTCCAGACAGAATCTCTACACTGATGCTGAAGAATCTGGATCTGCCTGGAGTCGATTACCTTACAACTGTCTTCAGCCTATCTGAACACTATTATAATTCCCGATGTTTGGAAGATGGGCATTCTGATCCAGCTACTGAAACCTGAAAAGGACACGGGCAAGGGGGAGTCGTACAAACCAATCTCTTCTTCTCTCATCAGTAGCCAAGATGGATGGGGGACTACTCCTCCCGCTCCTCTCGTTGGACAATTTCCATTCGCCGATCATCAGCATGCATTTCGAAGGCTGCATAGAACTACAACTGCTTTATATGCCATCATGGTATACAAAATACATTTGTGGTGCTGGCAAAGATACCTTGGACTAACCATCTAATGCTTTTGGATATTGCGGCTAAAAAAATTGCTACGACCACTGATGTGAGGCTAAGGGAGATTTCTATTTGGTCATGTGGTGGCTACGGACACTTTGTTATCATTGAAGATATCTGTATCCGTTCACAATTGGCAGATTCATTTGCACTAATTTTTTGTAATCCCACTGTGCGTCACTTGTTTAACTGTCTAGCTAGACCCCACTCAATCCCATGGCAACATCTTCCTTCCTTAACAAATTTAAAGGAACGGTGTTGTTGTTTTCTTGGTGTCTAGAAGGATACAATGTTTTAATTTGTGAAGATTTCCGCAAATTTTGCACTTACCTTCTGATGTAAAACAACCGTCTTGAGGTAAAATTACTACTATATTTGTCGAGTTTTCTGTACCTGAACACTAGCTGCTGCCATGAATCTCCATTAAAAGTAAGTAAGTCTTCTGCTGGCAATTAAAGTACGCGAACGACTTCCAGTAAAGATTTGTGCAAATTTGCACAAATTTTTGAGTTCCCGAACAAAGCTAATATGTTGCATTCTTCCTCTTTAAGTTTTGTAATTCAGATTGAATGATGAGACAACATGTTTTAATTTACATCGATAGTAAGCGGTGATAATCGCTTGATGGGTAATTAGAACACGGCAAACATTGACTCTCATTCAAAATCCTAGAATCATGGGTCCAGGGGAGTTAGTAACGGACAAACTTTGTCGTTAAAAAACGGAAGCTCAATTTTGATTTTAAACCCAAAGTTTCTTGGGCGAAAATTTTCGAATCCGTCGTATATTACGATATTGACAACCGTTTGGTGTGTTTCTTGTGGCCCATACACCTATCATGTAAGCCACCCTAATGCTTCAGCTTATGCCAAAGTATTGGATACATTTTTGGCGGTTTATTTCCGTCCTCTTCGGCATGTTCGTAAAGTGCTAAAATAAAACAAAGCTGTTGTAATAACACACAACGTAACACAAGGTAACGCCATTTGCCAAACTACCATAAGGAACAATAATGTACCTGCATTAACCAATTTTTGGTTATGAAGCACTTTAAAATGCTATAAGCGATGAACGTTAAAGGCCACCATAGCGCAGAGATTAGCATGTCCGCCTATGACGCTGAACGCCTGGGTTCGAATCCTGGCAAGAACATCAGAAACAAATTTTCAGCGGGGGTTATCCACTCCCAATATGCTGGCGACATTTGTGAGCACGCCATTCTTACTCGGCTATTATAAGGAGTTCCCTTATCATTGAGCTTAAACTTGAATCGGACAGCACTCAGTGATATGTGAGAAGTTTGTCCTAGTTCCTTAATGGAATGTTCATGGACAAAATTAGGGTTTGCGTTAAAAAAAAATAACGTTAAGCTGTGTTTAGTGAGTTATAGCGACCTGCCGAATAATTGCACTGTTGTATCACTTTGGCTTTATGGTAATACAGTTCATGTTTGTTTTCTGTACAGATGTGAATTGAATGGGGTTATTGTGAATGCTGTAACATTGAAGCTGTCGTCCCTCACACGAATACACAAACAATGACGGCATTCACTGGAATTGATCACTTTCGGCGTTGAAGTAGCAATTCTAGTGAATTGATGGAAGAAGAAACCCAATACAAACCAGTTATAAAGTTTGTAAACATATAAATAAATTAAATTGAATTTTATTAAGTATATATTTAAAAACAAAGCAAAGCGTGTCTATATATATGTATATAAAATATATACCGATAGACGAACAAAATTGTGCTACGAAAGGATACATGGTTTTAAGTTTTTATTAATGGAGATTAAATTGGAAATTTAGCCATGAATATTCTCCCAAAAAAGAGATGGCACGTTCGGACGAAGGATAATATAGCACGTGTTAGAAAGGATGAGGCTGCCGCACGCGAGGAAGAAAGAAAAAAGCAAGAAAAATTAGAATTTGCGGTAAGTATTAAAAAGGCCGAGGTTAGCAGGTCCACCTATTACGCTGAAAGATTGGCTGCGAATCCCAGCAAGAACATTAGCGATAGTTTTCCCCTTCTAATAAAATGTTTATCGGTCGGTCTGTGTGAGAAGTTTTGCCCATTGTTCCTCTATGAAATGATTGTCTCTAAACTTGTATAACTTGCGAACGAGCCGAAATGGTTTTTAAGCTCTTCGAGATTCAGTGCTCCTTTTCCAATCTCTTAGGTCCAGTTTTGAGATGTCTCTCCATTAGAGTTTTGGTCGTCCCCTTTTGCATTCTGTTATGGTCGCCTTTCAAAGCTGTCTTAGGTCATGCCAACATGACCTAGCCCAGCAAAAGTATTTTAATACTTTAATTATGCTATCGTCCACAACAGCACATAGTTCTTATAACTCTTCAATTCTCCATCAACGCAGACTGTTCCATATATTTTACAAAGGATCTTTCTCTCAAACACTTCAAGTACTGACTCATCTGCTTTCGCAAGTACCCATGCTTCGGTGTCATATAATAGCACCGGTAGTTGTTATTGTAGACACATTTTCTTGTGGAGGTGGCGATCGTTGTCAAGCTACTGTATATGAGGATGTTCGTTCCGATCCAAAGGACCTATGGCCGCGGGAGCAAGGTGGCCATTGGTTATTTAAAGGCACCAATAACTCGCCTTGTATCGAGCATCATAGGCACTTAGTATTTGCGTAAGCGCCGGTTCGCCCGATCTCTCACTGAGACACTTCGATCGATACCGCTGGTTGTCTGCGACTGCCGTTGCAGCATCTCCGTATGGAGCATTCCACCATCCGCAATCTGTGGACGCGCCCGGTAGCTCGCAAGTTCAAGCCTGTTATCCCGTGCTGGGTACTGGTAGTAACATTACCTAGCTGTTGTTTTTGTAGCCACATGTCTATATATAGAGGTGGCGATCTTTACCTAGCTCCTATTGGTGAGCAAGCTCGTTCCGGCCCAAAGGACCGATCGCCGCTGGAACATTATGGCCATATTTAAAGGCGCCAATAACTCGCCTTACCATACGGAGCATCATAGGCACTCAGTATTTATGTAAGAGCCGGTGCAGCACGGCCTCACACATAGACTCTCCGCTCCATACCGCTGATAGTCCGCTACTGCAGCTCATCCGTATGGAACATTCCACTATCCGCAACGTGTGGACGCGCCCGGAAGCTCGCAGCTAAGCTTCTAGTGATTACAATGAACACCACAATCCCATGGCAACCGGTTGTACGTACCCGATTGACCCGACGGAGTTCTGCCGCCTCAGTGTATAACACACTGCTACAACAACAACAACAACAATGAACACCACACTGATCGGAGCTCAAAGTTCCAGCCTGTGTAGTGCTCATTGTTATCCCGTGCCGGGGATAACACAGAAGCATTTACAACAAAATAAATAACAATTAAATCGAATTATACAACTTGTTCTTGGCTTAATCAAATTGACTGAAATTGCCTATTCAAATAATGCAAATTTGCCCATGAACATTCTATTAAAGAATAGCGGGGATTCTACTCCCATATCAATGAGTACGGCCCGGCACAAGTTAAAACTCAATGGTAAGGGACTTCCTTTTTAATGCCGAGTCTGAAGAGCGTGCCGCGGAGCGCCTCCACTAAGTAGTGAAATTTAGACGGCTTATTACCTAAATTAAGTCACCAGCACTAGAAGGGGATAACACCGCTTCCATTTTTCTGATGTTCTCTCCGGGATTTTAACCCAGGCGTTCAATAACAAAGGCGGGCATGCTATCCTCTGGACCACAATGGCACCAATTAGTAATATTCAAATAATAGTTTTAGGCAATTCAAAATTACATTCAAACACCATTGACAAACTTTGTTTGAATTTGTATTTATTTTATTTTCCACTATAGGAAAGTGAAGCACGCATAAATTTTTTGCGAAAGCGATCGGGCTTACCCGAAAAACACAGTGATGCTCCTGAGTCCGACGAGATAAAACTTTCAATACATGAGGAAGAGCCAACATCAAGTGGTCATGTCAATCTTTTTGCAGACTATAAAACGCATGTTAAAACAACGAATAAGGATTTGGAGAAGGAAAAGAAGGAAGAACAGGAAAAATATGAAAAACAAATTGGTTATTTGACTTATCTGGGTCAAGATACCAACGAGGCCTTGCGTTTAAAAAGTTGGTATGAAATTGCCCCAAAACGAGTGGATGTTGGAGACGAAAGAGAAGTTGTAGAAAAGGATATGAAAACCAAATACAATCAGGATCCACTAACGTTGATAAATGCTCTCCTGCCTCCAGAGCCAAAAACCGAAACAAAAGCTACCAAAATAAAACGTAAAAGGAGTCAAAGTCCAGATTTACCAAAAATCACAAATGACATTTCTAAGGATACCAAAAAGCACACAAAACACAAAAAAGAACGTAAGAAACACAAAAAGGAGAAACATAAAAAACGTCACAAAGATCACAAGGAGAAGAGACGGACATCGGGCGACCACAGTGAGGAGGAAGCATTGAAAAAACGCTTGAAACTAGAGCAGATGAGAAAGGAGAGACTGCGACGAGAATTGGCGGAAAAAGAAAGGCAGGATGCTTTGCTGGCCCCCAAAGAAAGCACAAAACAAGCAATAGATGTTGCACCTACACCTCGTGTGGTTCAGAAATACAATAGTCAATTTAATCCCGAATTGGCGAAACAAAATATGAATTAACAACTAGATGTTTTGTAAAGCTATATAATAACATAATACTTAGATATGCAAATGAATGTTTCCATTATCACATTTGAATTGTTGTTTTTTTTTCGAAAAATCATTCTGTATCCTTGGCGCATCGGAAACCCAAATTACCCGCTGAACTGTCGGCAGTGTTCTGGGAACGAGCAGCACAGCGATAGCGATAACAATAGGACTTGTGACAAAGATACGACCCACCTTTCTTGACGCGATTGGGATTCGAGCTGGTGTCACCTTCTGTCCATAAATCTTGTGTCCACTCCCACACATTGCCCACAATGTTGTAGAGTTCATATAGGTTTTGGGGAAACTTGTCCACTGGGCATGTGGTTTCATAGCCATCCTCCTTAGTGTTACCATCGGGAAATTCACCTTGCCAGATATTCAGCCTGTAAACGAAAATCGAATTAGATTCGTAGAAAATTGAGAGATATGTGTATGAGTACTCGGATGGGCCAATTTTGTCAGTTGTCAAAATCAAAGAGGGTGCGTTCTTTGTTTTGCCTTCCCTTTGACCCCTTGAATATCAAGCAAAGTGGCAAATTTCATAAATTGTTCCAAAAGTTTAGCCTACGAAATCATGAGTCTAAAATAAAAATGTACTTTCCGGTTTTTAAATAAAATCTCCGAAGTTTGGTTTATAGGACACAAAAAAGGAATTTTATCATTAAAAAATGCATCCTCGATTCTGATATTAGACCTTTAGTTTTTTGGGCTAAACTTCCTTTGCGCTTTACGATTTGGACAAACACTTGGGTAGTGTATTGGTTTTGACCCTTATTTATTGGGCCACACTAATGTTTGCAAAACACTTCTTACCAATGCTCTTCTTTGGGCATAAGTTTATTTCCCCAGGGAAATAGTTTCCGCTTTTTGCCTCCCCTGCAAGCCACCTCCCACTCAGCTTCTGTTGGCAAGCGCTTTCCAGCCCATTTGCAATATGCCACAGCATCGTTCCAAGACACATGCACGACCGGATGGTCTTCCAAACCTTTAAGGTTGCTTTCCTTGCCGTGTGGATGGCGCCAAGTCACACCTTTTACTTTAAACCACCAAGGGGCTGCAGCCACTCTGAAGTCTTTGAGCTCTTTTTGTTGATTTTCACGCAACAAACTTTTGAACAGGAAGCTATCTCCGAACTTTTCAGCCTCTGTTACGTACTTGGTTGATTTAACGAATTCTCGGAATTTCTTATTGGACACTTCGTACTTGTCCATATAGAAATCTTTAATATCCACCAATCTCTCTGGAGATTCATTGTCCTCGGGAAAATGTGGCTCGTCAGTGCCCATGAGATATTTGCCTCCTGGAATGAGCGACATATCCGTGTAGTCTGGTTCTGGATAATAATCCCTGTCGTGTTGGTTATTTGTTTTAGACTTTTGTTGGCAGACTTTTAGCTCTGAATCGGCATCGACGTCTTTATCCACAGCCCCTTCTTGAAAGATTTTTTCCGACTCATGGCTTTCACCATCATCTCTGTCCAATTTGTTACAACCACAATCGAATTGAGCTGGAACCACCAGCAGCCAAAGGACAATTAAAAGTTTAAGGAACATATTTCATTTCATTGTGTTAAACAGCCAATTAATGAAAACCAACTCATAAGAAAAAACTAACAGGGCCAAGAAGGTAAATAAAGGAACGGTGTTGCCGGACTACCACCATTGAAAAAAAAACATCGAAATGGCAATGATTGTTAATGGAGCGTTTACAATGTACGAACATCTTCTGAAGGGAATGAAGAGGTTGAACTAAATGGCGGTTCACATTTTATAATTATTTATTGATTTCATGATAGCCCAAGGCGAATTTAAAAAGGTGGTCTCACGCTAACGGCTGTTAGCAGCCGGTCAGGTTTAAAGGTATTAAGATGACAGATTTTTGATTGCATTCTCCTTTTTGTTATATTCTTTCTCGAATATTCTCAGCTCATGTACGCACACTTATGCACATAAATTTCTATGTGGGTATTGACAAAGCCTCAATCAGCTTGATGACAAGACGGCGGAATGTACCACATGATTTGTGGTTGTTGTACAAATGAGACCACATTTAATTGTTTTGTGATGATAATAGCCTAGCATAATGATTTTAATTCTTATAAATATATGTGCTACCATGAACATTCCATTGGGGAACATGAAATAATTCTCTCATATCAATGAGTGCAGTCCGATTAAGCTTAAGATCAATGACATGGCTGAATAATAGGAGGTTAAGGGCGGGTTTCTCGTACAAAAAATAAAGTTCGTTCGAAAATTTTTCATGGGGATAAACCTTCTGTTAACAAATTTAGTTTTCTCGTACACTTTAAGGTAATTTAGAAGATAAAGCGACAATACGCAGCAATCCGCAATTAGAGTGTTAGCGAACTCAAATATTTGTACTAACTTTTACAGAAAACCGTTCTTTTTTTTAGTAAAAGAGAGTGTGAGAGCGAAAATCATTTGAAGAGTTTTGAAAACGAAAGGTTTTAAATTTCTTCTGGTTGTTTTTTCCCCAGCAGAAGTGGATAAGTACGCGGACACACCGTAATGGTTATTGTAATAGTATTGGTGAAAACAAAGGTCTAAGCGTCACATGTACACATAATCATCAGGTACGGTTGAAAAATCAATAGAATTTGATTTTTTTCGGTGAATGGCGTCTATCGATTACTGTTTAAGCGCAGTATGCACCTCTGGTGAAATTTTCGTTACCATAAGAAATGCATTGATATATCCTAAATGAAAATTTTGCTACCGGTACCGTTACCGAAAATTTCGCTTGCAGGTGCAAGGTGATCTAATAGGCATTGGTGGAATTTTTTCTTGCAACTACGAAAGGAAATTAATGTTTTAATAGCTCCATGCTACATGAAATAAAGATATTTGCAAATAAAAGCGATTAATTTTAGCACATATGTACTTTATTAGCCAAAAATGATTAAAATTCGACAAAAATTATAAATCGACGTTTGTCGCCATCTCGTATTCTACACAACTATTTTTCAGTGGTGACATAAATGTCTTGACTGCAACCGAAAGTTTCGCTAGAAGTGCATATTCTACTTTAAGCTGAGTATTCTGTTCAGCTGTTAAGGCGGAATGTCGTCAAACTCCCATGGCGAAACAATTAAAGGTGCTCTCATTGTACAACAACCGCAAATCGTATGATGCAATCCGCCATGTTGCCATCAAGCTGATCGACGTTTTTCCAACACACACAAAAAAAGTTGTATGCATGTGTGTTTGCGTGCGCGTACATGAGCAGAGAATATGCGAGAAAGAAGAAAACAAAAAGGAGAATACAAACAAAAATCTGTCATCTTAATACCGTCAAACCTGGCCGGCTGTTAACAGTTGCTTGCGTGGGATCACCTTTTTAAATCTGCCTTGACTTTTTTTTGCAAATTTTTATTGGCTAATTGTTACTGGATAAATACGCGGACACACCGTTATGCGGAGTTTACATGGCACATCTGATGCATGGTCACTGTTTTGGGGAAAACAAAGTCGATACGTCACATCTACATATTTTTTCGATGAGTGGCGTCTACCGATTATTGTTACAAAGAAATGTGTAATCATCAATTGACAGATATTGAACATGTTCTGTGCCAAATAAAGTTATGAAATGAGAAGTAAATTATGAAAAATGAAATAAAATCATACAAAAGAAAAAATGGATGTACTGTTTTTGACAAAAGTTGTAATCAAGACGTACACTCGATTATGTGCCGTCCATATGTTATTATACTATGCAGCAATCGGTAAAGCCGCAATTAGACAATAAGACATGTCATATGAGCTGTCACTTTCTGTATTCATAAGACTTGGCTTATGTATGTCGAATACGAATAGAGCGCGCTCTAATCGTCACGTATTCTCATATGTATTTTACTTTTTTTTTATAGACATGTATCTAAATATGTGTTCGATGAAATAAAAGTTCGATTTAATCGAAAAAGTTGCATATTTATTCCAAAATCCATTTGTCATATTACATTTTTTGTAAGTATCACACGATGCGTTTAACTTTCAGAGTTGCTGTTGCTGTAATTACATATGATATGTCTTATCGCCTAATGGCAGCTTAAACAAAACTGAATTTGTCCATCTGACGGGTAAGGTTTATCGTTAGGTTAAGCAAAAAATGTTATTCAGAAAATCTAATTCCTATTGAGCATCCATTGCAGGACGTTGTCCGGCTTTAGACTATGTAGTATAGCAAAAAACATGTTAAAGTCCGCAAGAGTGTGTTGTTGCTAGAAACATTTGATTGGTTTCCCGTATCGCGATCAGAGAACTGCATGAGACCCTAAATTTGGCACTCAAATGTCAATTGTGCCAAAGCACAATCAAAGCAATGTCACATCAAAACAATGTTAGCTAGAAACGCTCTTTATATGACAATAGAGCAAGAGTTGATCGAACGTTTCAGCAATCGTTCAGTGGATGTGCTTTTCAATTTGAGTGTCGGACATCGTTAGTTGTTTGCGAATGAGCACTACTCAGATGAGTGCCATGTGAAGTAAGCAGAGGAATGCCCCAACAAACTAAAAAATAAACGGCAAAGACACATAGATAAGCAATGTTCACGGTAGCGGTACGTAAGATATAACTATGCCCTTCAGATAAGTTCATTTTATCTAAGGTTAGGTTAGGTTAAAGTGGCTGTCTACCATCAGACACACTTAGACGTTTTCGTACATTGTCATACCACAGGAACAGAAGAAAGAAGATGCCTTCTAGTTCCTACCGTTGAAGAATTCAGATCGCTGTTAAAGCCGAATAACTTGCGAATGTTCACATCCACTAAATCAGACAGGTTCTCAAAAAAATGAGAACCTAAAGTGGAACTCCTTCTAACTATTAGTGCGAGACACACACACAGAAGGTGTTCTATAGTCTCTTCTTCTTCGATGTCCTCACAGCTTCTGCAAAAGTCGCTGTCAGCATGTTTTCCGATTACACAGTGACCTGTCATGACAGACACAATGAATGAGACGTCTGTTTTAGCCACTGACAGCAAAGGAGTACACCTCTTCAAGTCTAGATTAAGCCACATAGTTTTGGAATGCTCACAGCTTTCTCTTTGTGACCATCTATCATTCGTTGTCCTTCGGGCCTGGTCCCGAAAACTTAGATTACATGTCGCTAGAGGCATACCCACAGATTCCAGTATCCCTGGAATGTGTAGGAATAAATATCTTCTCAGACTGCCAGGCAACCATTAAATCCCTGGAGAACGTATTTCTGAACACAAAAACCGACCTCGACTGGCGCAGATCTCTCTCTCAACTATTCCTAGTCTCGCAAGCTCATCCGCTTAATAATTCCCTTGGATATCTCTGTGGCCCGGCATCCAGAACTGGCGCATTTTGAACTGTTCAGCCATCTTGTTGAGAGATCTGCGCCAGTTGAGGTCGGTTTTTGTGTTCAGAAATACGTTCTTCAGGGATTTAATGGCTGCCAGGCAGTCTGAGAAGAAATTTATGCCAATCGTCGTAATGACATTATATTTTAGCCATTTCACCACTTCTTTAATTGCAAGGATCTTTGCTTGATACACACTGCAGTGGTCGGGTAACCTTTTCGATATGACCAGTTCTAGATCTTTAGAGTACACCCCATAGCCCACCTGGTCGTTTAATTTGGAACCATCCGTTTATTTTTATCAAAAAAACGGCTCAGTTAGGGTGTAATCCACAATGTCTGGAACATCGGATATTGTATCAAGGTTAACACAGTGTCCGTTGCCGCCACATGACCAAAGAGGAAGCTCCCTTAACCTCAGGGCAGTGGTCGCTGCAATTTGTCTAGCTACAATGTCCAGAGACATAAGATGTAGCATTAAATTCAATGCATCAGATGGTGTCGTCCTCAGTGCGGCTGTGATGCACAAACAAGCCATTCTATGGATCTGGTTAAGTATTGAGCAGTAGGTGGACTACAGCATTATAGGTCTGCCAACTGCAGTATATACCCAATGCGTGACCCGCGGTCTTAACCCACAAATTTTGCCAATGGCTCTCTTGTAAAGGGTGTATAGGGCAAAAATAGCCTTTCTTGTCCTTTCCAAAATTTTGGATTTGAAGTTCAATTTCCTGTCCAGCAAAACACCTAGGTATTTTGCGCTTTCTGTAAATGGAACATTCTCTCCACCCAAGGAGACAGGTTCCACTGTAGGCAACTTGTATCTCCTGCTGAAAAGAACTACTTCTGTCTTGCATGGATTTACACCTAGACCGCTTTCGGTAGCCCACTTTGCTGTTGCACGCAGAGCTTCCTGAAGTATATTTCTTAGAGTACTGGAAAACTTTCCCCTAACCGCAATTGCCACGTCATCAGCATACGCGACCACTTTTACGTCTTTTTCTTCCAGAGACAATAATATATTGTTAATTTAATGGCTATATTCCAAAGTAGAGGAGACAGTACACGTCCATTAGGTGTTCCTCTGCTGACCCATCTTTTTAGATCCACAGATTCCAAGCCTGTCGTAATGCATCTTTTAGTAAGTAAGTTATACGTAAGCTTTCTTACTGTAGAGTTGATGCCTAGAAACTCCAACTCCTTCATGATTGACGTCGGTTTTACATTATTGAAAGCACCTTCAATGTCAAGAAATGCTACTATTGTATATTTCTTGACAGCGAGAGAATCTTCTATGTAGGCGAAGGGCTGTTTCAGTGGATTTGCCTTTACTATATGCATGCTGCTGCCGCGACAGCCGATCTCCTAAGATATGTTTGTATTAACCCCTCAAGAGACTTCAGCATAAAGCATAGCACACTAATAGGACGAAAATCTTTCGCCTTTGTGTGGTAGGGGTTTCCTGCTTTCAGAATGAAAATGACCCTTCATTCCACAGGTATATATGACATTCTGATACAAGCAGAGTATTTCTCCCTATCGCCCAAAGGATTTTCGGCTCAGACACAATTTCCCGAATGGCCTCCGACGAATGTATACCAGTGACAACCTCTTCTGGCGCCACGTTGTTCGTTGTAGAATTTTCCGGGAAATGTGTATCAACGAGTAGTTCTAGTGTTTCCTCACTAGGCATTGTCCATACATTCTCTGACTTCTGAATATACCCCACCGTTTTAGGTCTCGATGACAGAACCTTCCTTAGCCTAGAGAACTCCTCCACGGAGCTGCAGAATTCCTCCCAGGATTTTATCTAAACCTTATGAGAATTTATTTATTTAATAATTAACTTATGGTATTTGGCTGCTATGGCCATCAGCTGAATTATTGAAATAAGATTAGATAACTTCTAAACTACTTCCTTGTAATTTAAACAATAGAGCTGTGTAAGAATTTCAGTATGTTTGGTTATGATTAAGATTTTATCATTGTTACTATAGATGTTTTTGTTTACGTCCTTCGCTAAGTCCTGTAATTCGTTTTCCTTATTTGCATACCTGACTTCAGACACACAACTTTGGTCAACTTTACAGAACTTCATCACAAAAGATGAAAGGGGGAATGGTGGCATGAAAGACTACAAAGGTATCAACATGTGACTGAAATTTCAACTTAGTTCATAAAAAGAAATTCTTATATCCTGTCTTATGACTCGCCCACAAAAAACATAAACTTGAAAGTATACATCCGAGATGCAAATAAGCAAATGACCATCATCGTTTTATGCAAAATATTGACGACAATCTAGAACAAAAGCATGCAAGTTATTGTGTGTTAAGGATGGGGCAAAACGAACGTTTTTAATACTATGCCTCTTTTGGATTTTCAAGAATCATTTTCTTGTCAGAACTTTTTGAAATACCGCTAACATTAGTTAGGAGATAACTAAAACTGAAAAATTGGATGAAATCATTTTTATACCCAACACCGAAGGATGGGGGTATATTCATTTTGTCATTCCGTTTGCAACACATCGAAATATCCATTTTCGACCCTATAAAGTATATATATTCTTGATCAGCGTAAAAATCTAAGACGATCTAGACATGTCCGTCCGTCTGTCCGTCTGTCTGTTGAAATCACGCTGCAGTCTTCAAAAATAGAGATATTGAGCTGAAACTTTGCACAGATTCTTTGTTTCGTCCATAAGCAGGTTAAGTTCGAAGATGGGCTATATCGGACTATATCTTGGTATAGCCCCCATATAGACCGATCCGCCGATTTAGGGTCTTAGGCCCATAAAATCCATATTTATTATCAGATTTTGCTGAAATTTGAGGCAGTGAGTTGTGTTAGGCCCCTCGACATCCTTCGTCAATTTGGCTCAGATCGGTCCAGATTTGGATATAGCTGCCATATAGACCCAGATCAGTCCAGATTTGGATATAGCTGCCATATAGACCGATCCCCTGATTTAGGGTTTTAGGCCCATAAAAGCCACATTTATTACCCGATTTTGTTGAAATTTGGGACAGTGAGTAGAGTTAGGCCTTTCGACATCCCTTGTCAATTTGGCTCAGATCGGTCCAGATTTGGATATAGCTGCCATATAGCCCGATCTCTCGATCTAAGGTTTTGGGGTCATAAAAGGCGCGTTTATTGTCCGATGACGCCGAAATTTGGGACGGTGAGTTGTGTTAGGCCCTTCGATATCCTTTTTAAATTTGACCCAGATCCGTCCAGATCTGCCATATAGACCGATATCTCGATTTATAGTCTTGGTCCCATAAAGTCGCATTTACAATCCGATTTCACTTAAATTTTACACAGTGACTTATGATAAGCATTTCGACATCCGTTTAGTACATGGTTCAAATCAGTTTAATATTAGATATAGCTACTTAAAAGACCAATATTTTGTTATACGCAATTGAAAAATGACTTGTACTTATAAGTATTTGGTCCAAATCGGAACATATTTCGATATAGCTGCTATGGGGCATAAGGTATGCAATTTTCACCGGATTTTGACGAAAATTGGATACAACCAATTTCTAGACCCCTACCCATTTCTGTGAAGTGTATTCCAAATTGGACCATATTTGGATATAGCTGCCTGATCTCCCGTTTCAGGGTATTACGACCATAAAAGAACCATCTATACCCGATTTCGATGAAAATTGGCACAGTTAGTTTTGGTAGACCCCTATCCATACTTGTTAAATGTGGTCCAGATAGGATCATATTTGGATATAGCTGCCATATAGACTGATCTGCTAATATAGGGTATTGAGCCTATATAAGTAGCATTTTTCATACGATTTCGACGAAATTTGAAACAGTGAGTTTTGGTACCCTTTTACACTTTTTTGCTGAATGTCGTCCAGATCGGGCCGTATTTGGATAAAGCTGCCACTCTCTGTGCTGCTGTCTCTGCTAAACTCTCTGTGACAATTTTCATTGAAATTGGGTAATAAATTGATCTTTATGGTCTTAATACCCTAGCTATATCCAAAAATGGTGCGATCAGGACCACTCTTCACGGAAATAGGTAGGGGTCTAACAGAACTCACTGTGCCAAATTTCATCGAAATCGAATGGAAAATCACCAATTTATTGGCTCAAAAATTTAAATCTGTAGATCGGTCTATATATCAGCTATATATAACTAAGTTCCGATTTTATGAGTTCAGAAGGTCAGGCTTATACACAGAGAATACAAAATCCTCAAAAATTTTTTGGAAAATGGTTTCATTGCCAAAATATCTGAAAATTTATAAACCCCAATAAATACCCTAGCATTGGGCATTTACCCGGTAGAAACCCATCTTTACCCATAGAATTTTTGTTGTCCTTCCGACAGCATATTCGTTTCAAAGTGTTACATTTGTATGCCAATGTGCTCGACTCAGATCGTGCTGCAACAAAAGGTTTCGCGTTTTTCAAGTTCATCGTCGGCAAAATCTCTTACCTCTTATTGCCAGGTTATCCCTTTTCTCATTTCTCCTTAAGCCATAATGGCCAGGTAATCAAATGATGTGGATTGTGCCATATGTAACGTAAGCATTAATCGCTATTTTATACTCCAGACCAGCGGACCCTTTTTTGGTAGGTTCGTACCAAAAATTGGTAGGTTTTTATTCTCTTGGTAGGTTGGTAGGGTGACCTCAATTTTTGGCAGGTTTTTCTAACAAATATAAAGGGTGATTTTTTTGAGGTTAGGATTTTCATGCATTAGTATTTGACAGATCACGTGGGATTTCAGACATGGTGTCAAAGAGAAAGATGCTCAGTATGCTTTGACATTTCATCATGAATAGACTTACTAACGAGCAACGCTTGCAAATCATTGAATTTTATTACCAAAATCAGTGTTCGGTTCGAAATGTGTTCAAATTTTGACAAATTTTGTTCAGCGATGAGGCTCATTTCTGGTTGAATGGCTACGTAAATAAGCAAAATTGCCGCATTTGGAGTGAAGAGCAACCAGAAGCCGTTCAAAAACTGCCCATGCATCCCGAAAAATGCACTGTTTGGTGTGGTTTGTACGCTGGTGGAATCATTGGACCGTATTTTTTCAAAGATGCTGTTGGACGCAACGTTACGGTGAATGAACACATTTCGAACCGAACACTGATTTTGGTAATAAAATTCAATGATTTGCAAGCGTTGCTCGTTAGTAAGTCTATTCATGATGAAATGTCAAAGCATACTGAGCATCTTTCTCTTTGACACCATGTCTGAAATCCCACGTGATCTGTCAAATACTAATGCATGAAAATCCTAACCTCAAAAAAATCACCCTTTATAAATACCAAGTTAATTACTGGAAAAATTGCGCGGATAACTCAAATTTGATTCACTTTCTATTGTCTCTGTGTATTCGTAAAGAAAGTAGAATAAAACCATGTATGTTTAGGGGCAAATACTCTAGCAAGGGCACTCACTGTTTTAAATTTCAGAGAAAAAGTGAGTATGTTCTGATAATGACTGTAACTAGTACGATTGCCAAGGGATCTGTTCCAAATTTCGTAAATTCTCGATCAGAAATGCGGTATTTTGCCTTCAATGTCTTCAATCGGAAAATTGAGCTATATGGTAGCAACATATGTTGGACCTATAGGGATATTGCAGCTCAATGTTATCACAAAATTGGTAGTTAATACCCATTTTGGGCTCAAGACATCAAACCGGGTGATCGCAATCGGGTCAAAAAAGAACGACTTTTGTGAACTCAAGAATTTTTTAATGTTTTGAGATTATTTCATGCAAATGTTGAACGGGACTTCGCCTCAAATGGTCAATCCGCTTAGTCCAATTTTGGTATACTCTTTCCAACATTTCGGCTGGTATCTCACGAATAAATGCTTCAATGTTGTCTTCCAATGCGTCAATTGAAGCGGGCTTGTCTGTATAGACATGAGCTTTAACATAGCCCCACAAAAATAGTGTAAGGCGCAAAATCGCACGGTCGAGGAGGCCAATTGACCTGTTCCGAACGTGAAATAAAATATTCACCGAACTCGCCTCTCAATAAGTCCATTGTAATGGGTGCAGTATAGTCTTGACACAGTCTTTTTGAAACCACATGTCATGCAAGTCAAGCTCTTGCATTTTGGGCAAATGAAAGTTGGATATCATCTCACAGTAGTGCTCACCATTAACATTTACGTTACGAATTGCATCATCTTTGAAGAAGTACGGACCAATAATGCCACCAGCCCATAAACCGCACCCAACAGTTTTTGTGACTTTTTCTGGATGTATTGGTAGCTCTTGCAATGCTTCTGGCTGATCTTCACTTCAAAATCGACAATTCTGCGCATTAACGTACCCATTGAGCCAAAAATGAGCTTCATCCGTAAAATGGAAGAAGCGGGCGATGAAATTTCTAATCAGACCACGCATATATACCATCTTTAAACTATGCGTGTGCGACGGACGGACATGAATAGATCGTTTAGTATGTAAACTTTGATGGGCTGAAAATGTTTTACTTGATGTGGTGCAGTGGTGCACATGGAATAATAAAATGAGGAACTCTTTCGTGGTGGGTTTAAAAAAAGTTTACCGCAATTTTGGATTATAGAACATTTGGTAGGATTCGGTCGGGTTTGGTAGGATTTTTCTTCAATTTTGGTAGGAAATATTTTTCTTGACTGGCAACACTGCAGCATACATGTTTTTGACTTTACCTCCCCAATAGACATTAGACTACCTATGAGTATGTTCCCATTCGCAGGTCTCTTATATACCTGCTCACACATTCCGTATTCAATCCGATTTCCACCTGAATGGTCGTGTTTTGATCAGGAAGGCCATATTTCTGGTTCTGGATCTACAATGTGGACATCCATATCCGTTGTCTTCCTTAGCTTCCAGCTATCAGCTACCAGTTGCCATTTGTGTCAAGTTGTATTCGGCCCGAATCCTCTGCATACCATTCCTCCATGGCACACATCGGTCATTCGACGACGCCTTGACCCGGACCTAACCTAAATCCATCCTTTATTGTCTTATGTTTTCTTAACTGCGAGTCTTGCCCATGTCTATGGCTTTAACGTTTAAAGCGTCCGTTGGACCATTTGTAATGCTTTTTTCACTGCACATCTTCTCCGTTAGGGTCCATTGTACTACTGATGTCTATGTCTGAGTCAGCCTGATCGCAGAGATACGTAGAGCCAATTTCCCATGGATGGTGACCGATATTTTCCTGTGCATGATTTTGTGATTTGTTTAAGTTTTTATTTTATTTATGGACTTATTGTCTACACAACAAGATAATAATTTTATAATTGGAGTGTAGATTTATTGTTATATAATACATCCGACTTAAATAGGTTCTCAATAAATAAAAAGTGGAACAAAACAGTGTTTACATGATTATCCCTAGGTATTTATGGCTATCTGATATCGAGATAGTTCTATATAGGAATAACGGATTTCGCTTAAAATTTTTCTTAGTTTCTTATTACACTGGTCAATAAGACTTTTGTTTCCTCGGATATTGTTTGCGTTACCAACTCAAATTGGCTTGCTTTTTCAAAATCTGGCAACAGTTTTTCTGTTTTCGAGATATACCTTAGGACAATAAATTACGATTTTTACCCATACTAGAAGAAATTTGTTATTCAAAATAACAAAAATGTTTACTAAAACAACAGTTTCTGTGTGCTGAAAATGGAAAAAAATGCATGACTGCTGCTTCAGCGAACAAAGGGCTGCTATTTTAGCAAACATTTCTGCCGCTTGAAATTTTGCACATATATTTCTTATTGTTGCAAGTCGTTGGGGATTGCAAATGGGCCATGTCGGTTAAGATTTGGATATTGCTCCCTTCGGAAGTGATCCTTCGAATTGAGTTCTTGAGCCCCTACAAGCCGCAATTTTAAACCGATTGGGCTAACATTTTGCACGTAGTGTTCTTTTACGACTTCCAGCACTTGATCAGATCGGTCTATAATCTGATTTAGCTTCCATATAAACCGATCTCCGGATTTGACATTTTTAGTCCTTGGAAGCCGTAATTTTTGTTCGACAGATCTGAAATTTTGTATGTAGTGTTCTGTTCCGACTCTCAAGAACCGTATTAACTACTGTTCAAATCGCTCTATAACCTGATATAGTTTCCATATAAACTGATCTCATGAATTTACGCCTTAAGCCCCTGGAAGTCACAATTTTTGCACGATTTGGCTAAAACCGTTCATATAGTTTTTTGTTAGGACTTTAAACAACTGTGCCAAGTAGCTCCCATACAACATAATATAGCTCCCATATAAACCGATCTTTCGATTTGAGAACTTAAGTCACTAAAAACTGCAATTGTTGACCGATTTTTTGCACATTATGTTTTGTTATGACTTCCAACATCCGTGGTAAGTATGGTCCAAATCGGTCTATAACCTCATATAGTTCCCATATAAACCAATTTGCCTTCTACGGCCAAATAAGACCTGTGCCTTTCAAAAAAGTTATTTTGTGTACATTTTTAGTAGAATCAATCGTGGTTGATTCTGAAGATTTGGCTCGGCAGAATTTAGCACGTTTTTACTTGTTTTAGTTTACAGTTCAGTCTTCTGTTCTGAAATTGCAAACATTTAGCTACAACAGCAGAACTAATGCTGTAATAGCAGTAAAATTAACTACTAATAGTCAGCAGACATCTGGCTTTTTTCTTTGAGTGCAAATTTAAGATTATTAAATAAAAATAAAAATAATGTACAGATGTTTTTCGATATGAATTCGCAAAGAAAATTTTGTGTGCTTGATACAAATTGCAAATTTTGCCCATGAACTTTTCAGTAAGATAAAGGGGCAAACTGCTCACCTATCAATGAGTACAGGCCGATTCAAGTTTAAGCTCAATGATAAAGGGTCTCCTTTTTATAGCCAAGTCCGAACGGCGTGCCGCAGTGAGACACCTCTTTGGAGAGTAGTTTTACATGGCATAGTCCACCGTTGAAAATTTTTGTCTGATGGTCACGCCAGAATTCGAACCCAGGCGTTCAGCGTCAGCGGCGGACATGCTAACCTCTGCGCTACGGTGGCCTCTTGATACAAATAGTTTTTGCAATATAAAAAAATATATAAAAACATAAAAAATTTGTATCGGCTTCCTCATATTGTGTATCAGAAAAGCGAAGTATGTCCACGGTTATGATGAAGTGAAAAAATAATGTCTTAAAGTTCATAACTCCCATGATTTGGCGAAAACCATCCACACAGCACCAACCATTTCCTTATTAAATTTATTGAACATGGGTGCGTACGTTTACTTTGCGATAATTATGCCATCATATGAGATTCGTCATACGCCACCTTGTTCATTCATTTTTCCATATAAAAATTCTTGACCAAAATTAAGTTGCAAATCGCCAAACCATGGGTGCTACGTACTTTATGACATTTGCTTTACTGGAACATAGTCGTCGATATACCAAGTATTACAGACATACAAAAGGAGGCACCCATGGCTTGTTCTAATGTAATGACGTAGTTTCATTTTAAGGTACTGCTAATATTTTTAAAATGTCCTATATAAGTTTTACATATGTTTCAAATATATATTTTTTACAAATATAGCAGAGGATTTTTGGATCAACCATATAATATTTTTTTTGCAAATGCACATCGAAAAATAGTAGTAAAAACTTTCCAAATTAATGAAAATATGGCTTAAAATCACAAATGATGGTTCTAAGCGATATCAAAAAAAAAAAAAGAACTGTTAGAAAAATATTATTGCCGGATGTTGAAGTAGTATTTCGACGTTCCTGGCTATTTACCATGGATGAAGTAATGGTTTTGCCATTTCGCGCTAAACAATCGGTATAAGTAGTGGTTTCTGAAAACAATTGTATCCGTCGAGTGGAGTACGCTATGGGCAAAGCTATAAAAACCAACTTCTGAGTGTATATAATAACTCGATTTTGCTTAAACCTTGCATGTAGTGTTCTGTTACGACTTTAAACAACTGTGGCAAGTACAGTTAAATATGATGTAGCACCCATATAGCATGATGTACAATCAAAACCGCAACTGTAATACATTTTAGGGAAAAAACGCTTAAGTGAAACTTGATGGGAAGAACCATTCATTTTTGGGGTTATTCAATGCAATTGAATTCGGTTAAGTGAAAAATAGCTTAACGGAAAATACTGCAAAACTGAAAAATGGAAATCTATCAGCACTTGGAAAAATTCGCATCATCAAGAAAAAATTTTGCACATACTGTTCTGTTATCACTTCCAACATTCGTGATAAGTAAAGCCCAAGTCGGTCGGTTTTATACGCCCGAATAAGAACAGTGACTTTCAGATAAGTTATTAAGTGAACCTTTTTAGTAGAATACATCGTGGTTGATTCCAAATATTTGGCTCAGCCGAACTTATCAAAAGTTTTACATGTTTTTTACTTTAGTTTATTTAAGCAGCCGTCATTTTCAGCAAACAACCGACTTTTCAGCAGTCGGTCTACTGTTCTGAAATAGCAAACATTTAGCTACAACAGCAGAACAAATGTTGTAATAGCAGCAAAATTAACTTATAACAGCCAGCAGACCGTGTTCGGTATTAAAAGCACACTTTTTTCTATGAGTGAAAATTTGTGATAGTTAAACAGTAAAAAAATGAACAGCTATTTTTCGAGATGAATTCGCAAAGAAAATTTTGTGTGCTTGGTCCAAATAGTTTTTTGCAATAATTGTGGTAAATATATAAAAAAATTTTAAAAAATCTATATCGGCTTTTTCATATTGTATGTCTGAAAAGCGTAGTATGTCTACGGTTATGATGAAGTGAAAAAGATACGTCTTAAAGTTCGTAACTCCCACGATTTGGTGCGAACATCCGGCGCAGCACCATTCATTTCTTGCACATGGGTGCGTATGTTTACTTTGCGATAAATATGCCTTCATATGACATTCATTATACGCCACCTTACTCATTAATTTTTCATATAAAAATACTTCGCAAAAATTAATTGCAAATCAAAGTAGTAAAATCATGGGTATTTATTTCTGACATACAAAAGGAGGCACCAATGGGTTGTCCTAATGACATATATATATTCTTTACAAATATAGCCTAAGATTTTGGGATCAACCATATAACATTATTTTGAGAATACATATCAAAAAATAGTTGTATTGGGTTGCCCAAAAAGTAATTGCGGATTTTTTAAAAGAAAGTAAATGCATTTTTAATAAAACTTAGATTGAACTTTTATCAAATATACTTATTTTTACACTTTTTTTCTAAAGCAAGCTAAAAGTCACAGCTGATAACTGACAGAAGAAAGAATGCAATTACAGAGTCACAAGCTGTGAAAAAATTTCTCAACGCCGACTATATGAAAAATCCGCAATTACTTTTTGGGCAACCAATAAAATATTTTTTTAGTGTCAAAATTAAAGAAAATCTGGCTAAAAATCGCAAATAAGAGCTGTTAGAAAAAAATTGTTACCGGATGTTGAAGTAGTATTTCGACACTCCTGGCATCTGATACCCAAGTACGGGTTTTAGGGAATTTACCATGGTGGGAGTAGTAGATTTGCCATTTCGCCGCTAGACCTTGGGTACAAGTAGTGGTTTCTGCAAACAATTCTATCAGTCGTGTGGAGTATACTATGGGTAAGAATAAAAAAACAACTTCTGAGTGTATATAATAACTTGAACACCTTAAGCAATACTAACTCCATGTATTAAACTAAACATACCACTATAATTCATCGTAGGGTGTAGAGAATGAAAATACACATTTAAAATTCTATGCAAGTTTTAATTCAAATAATAGGGTTGAATCTCAGTATCTTGCCAATGATAGCAGTGTGTTGTAATGCAGAAATATTGAATGGTGTGGGCACAAAAGAATTACTTACTGCTTGAATGAGTTTTTGGCTCAACTGTCAAGGATATAAAAGGTGATATGTCCATGCATATGGTCTTTCTTTTCTGTTCCTTGAGATAGCTTACAACTAGTAAGGAGTCGTTATTTGGTGATTGTGAAATTAAATTTTGAATGTGTTTGACAAATATCGCATCACTGTTGGCAGAATACAAATCCGAGGAAAAAATGCATAATAAAGTGCATTTTTACGCCCTGTTACTTTGTAAGTAAAAAAGATATGTTGGTTAAGAAATAATGTGGAGACTATGGTGAAAATTGAGCTAGTGATAACATTGATAAAAACTACATAAAATTTAAAAAAAAATTTTCGTGTTTTGCTATATTTAAGATTAAGATTAAGCTTAAGCTCCGCTTGAAGAAACTTTGGATACACATCACCATGGATGTACATACTATTTATTTATAATACAAAATAATTACAAACAATTAAATCAAATGGGAAGGTCCAGATGTTTCAACAACAGTAAGAAATAGCGTATATTGGCAGTTAAAAGATATCATGGAATAGTGTAAACCAATTCGAATGACAAATTCTTACTCAGCTAAATAAGTAAAATCGCTTAAGATAGCATAGATATATCAAAATATATATATATATATATATATATATATATATATATATATATATATATATATATATATATATATATATATATATATAAATATATATATATATATATATATATATATATAGATATATCAAACCGAACCCTCAAATAGAAACATCAAATAGATCAGTGAATAATGTTTCAATGGGCTCAATTAGGCTATTGGTTTGGCATTAAGTTTGGTAAAGATCTGCATGTGGATATCGAACTTGTGCTCTACTCCCAAATACCTTTCACTTGAGTCCCATATTTTTATGGTCGGTCAATATGTCCGTTACGGGGAATGTTTTTGGTGCTGTGAATAAATATCAGATTCGTTTTCTTCTCCCAAATGTGCTTCTTGTGAACCCGATATTGCCATAGTCATTAAATATGTTTCGTTTGATTGGATAATTTTTGTTCCACCGGTTGGTAATGGCCGTTACTACAGCCTTAGAAGTAACAAATAAAAAAGTTCGCTGTTAAATTTTGGTTCAATATTGGTCTTGTTGGCAGCTATATACAAATAAAGACCTATCTGAACCATATAAGACGCGGATGTCGGAAAGCCAATATAAGTCACTATGTCAAATTTCAGCGAAATCAGATAATAAATGCACCTTTTATGGATCCAAGACTTTAAGTGGAGAGATCGGTCTATATGACAGCTATATCCAAATCTGGATCGATCAGGGCCATCTTCAAGAGGGATATCAATGGCCCTAACACAACTCACTGTTCTAAATTTCAGCGAAATCTTATTGTCCGATTTCGCCTTTAATGGGTCCAAGACCTTAAATCGAGAGATCGGACTATATGGCAGCTATATCCAAATCTTCACCGATCTAGGCCAAATTGTAAAAAGATGTCGAAGGGCCTAACACAGCTCACTGTCACAAATTTCAGCGAAATCGGTCGATAAATGCGCTTTTTATAGGCCTAAGACCGAAAATCGAGAGATCGATCAATATGGAAGCTATATCCAAATCTAGACCTATCTGGGCTAAACTCGGTACGGATATTGAGGGACCCATTACAACTCACTGTCTCAAATGTTAAGGTCTTAGGCCCATATATGTGGATTTTATGGGCTTTAGACTTTAAATCGACAGATCGGTCTATATGGGGGCTATATCAAGATATAGTCCGATATAGCCCATCTTCAAAAAAAACCTGCTCATGGACAATGAAAGAATCTGTGCAAAGTGTCAGCTGAATATCTCTATTTTCAGTAACGTGATTTGAATAGAAAGACAGACGGACATGTCTAAATCGTTTTAGATTTTTACGTCGGAAATGGATATTTCGATGTGTTGCAAACGGAATGACAAAATTATGCACATATGGATATGGTAATTGCAAATTTTTGCCCATGAACGTTGCACTAATGAACAGGAGCAAACTTCTCACATATCAATGATTGCAGTTCGATTCAAGTTTAAGCTCAATGAAAAGGGGCCTTCTTTTCATAGCCGAGTCCGAACGGTGTGCCGCAGTGCGACACCTCTTTGGAGAGAAGTTTTACATGGCATAGTACCTCACAAATGTTGTCAGCATTAGGAGGGGAAAACCACCGCTGAAATTTTTTTCTAATGGTCTCGTCAGGATTCGAACCCAGGCGTTTAGCGTCATAGGAGGAACTGCTAACCTCTGGGCTACTGTGGCCTCCCAATGCGTTATGGTGGTAGCTATATCCAAATATATAAAAGTAGTAATACATTAATTTGTGGATATATCGGATGAAAATTGTAAATTCTAGTATCTTCAAAATGCAAATTGGGCGTTAGGTTATCTTAAAAAAGACAAAAAAATTTTTGGAGTCAATTTTTATTTCTTGATTCTCTCCACCATAAGATGGGAGTATACCAAAATCATTCCGCTTGCAAAAAAATTGAAAATATTGCCCATGAACATTCCACTAAGGAACAGGGGCAAACTTGAGTGCAGTCCGATTCAAGTTTAAGTTCAATGATAAGGGGCCTCCTTTTTATAGCCGAGTCCGGACCTCGTGCCGCAGTGTGACACCTCTTTGGAGAGAGGTTTTACATGGCATAGTACCTCACAAATGTTGCCAACATTAGGTGGGGAAAACCACCGCTGAAAATTTTTTCTGATGGTCTCGCCAGGATTCGAACCCAAGCATTCAGCGTCATAGGCGGCCATGCTAACCTCTGCGCTACGGTGTCCTCATTCCGCTTGTAACACATCGAAATATGGATCTGAGATCCATCAAATTGTCTTATAGACAAAAATCAATTTGTGTTTGTTTGTTTGTGTGTTCCTTATAGACTCAGAAACTGCTAAACCGATTTTCTTGAAATATTCCCATAATGAAAACAGGGTACTACATTTTTTGATATCTGGCGGACCCTTCCCCTTACCCTAATTTTCAGAAACGCCAGATCTCGGAAATGGGTGGTGCGATTTAAGCGAAATTTTGCGTGCTCTCATATAGTACCCTAAAAATTAAAATTTGGTATTCAAATTTCTGATGGGGTACCTAGGGGAGCCGCCCCACACTAAAACCTACCGAATATATATTTAGACCAATCACGACAATATGGGACACAAATGAAAGGTATTTAGGATAAGAAAACGTATCTGATATCCAATTGTCGGACCAAGTACTAGGGGGACAACCCCAACCCCGAAAACACCCCTAAATCGGACATATTTACCGACTATGGCAATATGGGACTCAAATGAAAGGTATTTGCAAGTAGAATACAAATCTAATATCCAAAAGTGGGACCATGTTTGTGGCAGTCCACCCTTTTCCCAAAACACCCCCAAAACAGGACTTATTTACTGACCATGGGAATATGAGGCTTAAATAAAAGGTATTTGAGTGTAGAATACGAATCTGATATTCAAATATTGGACCAAGTGTTTGGGGACCGCCTCTCCCCAAAAACATCCCACCAAGGGGACAAATTTATGACCATAGCAATATGGGGCTCAAATGAAAGGTCTTTGGTAGTAAAGCACGAATCTGATATTAATATTCGGGAAAATGTGTCTATGGGGTCACCCCACCCCCACAACATCACCCAAATAGGAAGTATTGCAATATGAGGCTCAAATCAGAGGGTTTTTAGAGTAGAACACGAATCCGATGTCCTCACACGAATCCCATCCTCCAAAATACCTTCCAAGACGGTCATGTTTGCCGACTTTGAAAATTGCCCAAAAAGTAATTGCGGATTTTTAAAAGAAAGTAAATGCATTTTTAATAAAACTTAGAATGAACTTTAATCAACTATACTTTTTTGCACTTTTTTTCAAAAGCAAGCTAAAAGTAACAGCTGATAACTGACAGAAGAAAGAATGCAATTACAGAGTCACAAGCTGTGAAAAAATTTGTCAACGCCGACTATATGAAAAATCCGCAATTACTTTTTGGGCAACCCAATATGAGGCTCAAATTAAAGGTATTTGGGAGTAGACCACGTATCTGATATCAACGTTAAGGACCAACTGCCTAGGGGACGTCCCACCACCATAACAACCCCCAAATAGGACTTGTTTGCTCACCAAGACATTTTGGGTCATAAAGAGAGTGGAACTAAACATTTATAGTTTTTAGGGCCAATACCCCAAACCGGACATATTTGCCGACTTTTGCAATAAGGAGTTTAAATGAGATTAGAAAACAAATTTAATATCCAATTTTGAGGCCAATGGCAATATGGGGTTCAAATAAATGATATATTGATATATGAGAATAGAGCACGTTGCTAATATATTTTCCGGGCTTAGTGTTTGGGGGACTACCCCAAACCCCAAAACACCCCTAAATAAGGCATATTTACTGACCATGTCAATGTGGAGCTTAAATGAAAGATATTGGGGGTAGAGCAAGAATTGATACCCACTTTCGGGACCAATTTTCTGGGGGTCTACCGCTTTCCCAAAATACCCCACAAGTAGCAATTTGTTACTGACCATCGCAATATGGGACTCAAATAAAGGTATTTCGGAGTAGATAACGTATTTGATATTCAACCATGTAGGACCATGTATTTAGGGCATCACCCCTTTTCCAAAACACCCCCAAAGGGTAAAAATTTTTCGACCAGACCAATATGTGGCTCAAATGTAAGGTATTTGACATTAGAAAACGAATTTGATGACCAATTTTGGGGCCATCATATTGCCTTTAAACCAATGGCAATATGGGTTTTAAATAAATGATATTTGAGAGAAGAGCACGATGCTGATATTTTTAACCCCTAAATCAGACATCATGAGAATATCGGGCTGAAATAAAGTATTTTAAGAATGGAGTAGAAGTCCGAATGGAGTCGGAACTTAAATTCGTAGACAAATAAAAATCATATGGGATTCAGATAAAGGCACTTATAATGTTAAACTGTTAGTCAAGCGATATACATATAGTATATATGGTATTTCACTAAAAGCTCTTTAATTGTCGAAAATAAATATTCAAAGGAAAATTTTGCTCCATATAAAGTAAAAGAAGGCGAAGCGGAGTGGGCCCGGTTCAGCTAGTACATGTATATTATTAATCGTCTTGGCATTCTTAGTCGATTTAGCCATGCCCAGTTGTCTGTCCGTCCGACTGTCTGTATGTAGAAAGCACGTTAACATTCAAAGCTTATGCGCTTAAAATTTTGCACAAATATTTCCTACTAGTTTAGATCAGTTGGGTTTGTAAATGGGCCATATCGGTCTGTGCTTTGATATAGCTACCATATAAACCGATCTTGGATATTGACTTCTCGAGCTCCTATAGGGCGCAATTCTTGTTCGGTTTGGCTGAAATTTTGATATAACTGCCATTTAAATTCGTACACCTATACACTACACAACTACTGCAGTAATCATCCAATATACCGATCAACTCATCCATACTTCGTTATTCGATTTAGTCATGTCAGTTCGTCCGATTATCATGGTATACACCAGATTAGTTAACCAACTGTCACACATTATTCCACTTTCTTTCTGAACTAAATTTGAATATTTATTCCTTCATTTTAACTGAACTTAAACTGGTTGGTTTTGTCTTTTATAAAAGAAACACAGAGATCTTTATGGATAGCTTTGACCGAAAATTAAAACTGGAGGTTGAGCTCAAATTTTTCACAGTTCAATATTTTTCCATATGCAGGTTAAGTTCTAGAATGGTCTAAATTGTTAATGACAGTTAATTGTTAATGATAGAAGATATCTTCACGAAACTTTAATTGGTTATATCTGAGGTGTTAATCAGATCGACACCAATAAAGGCATACTTTATACTATTTTTCTTCGATTTTCTCCCACTGTGAGGTGTGCTGCAGAGCGATACCACTTAGTAGAGAAGTTTTACACGGTTGAATAACTCACATATGTTACCAGCATAGTTAAGGGAAACCTCTAGGTTTCCAAGCGTGCGGAATCCAAAGCTCTGCCCCACCGCAACTTCAAACTTTATTTAATTCAGCCGATATTGATCTTATGCGCATTTACATACTTTTCCTGTTTCTTCCCTTTTAGGCATTATTTTTATGCAAATTCTTACATCAACGGCCATACCATGTGATTCATGTGGCAATGAATGTGCCAGCGCCTGCGGCACAAAACATTTTAGGTAAGTTGTGGGTCGGTCATATTAAACAATCACCTATGATATAATAATGATGGGTTGGTAAATGTCATGGCTTTGTAACGTCTTTACAGAACATGTTGCTTCAACTATTTGCGGAAGCGCACCGATCCCAATGCGATGAAGATGATTACAAATAAACGTCTCATCGATTTTATCATGTTGCAAGGACGTGCGTTTTATACCCAAAATGAGATGAGCCAAGAGAGGAGACAGCAGCAAAGGCGACAGCAACAACAAAAGCTCTTATCCAGAACTCTGCCTTTTAATAGGGAGGATTACAATGGAACCTTAGTTTTTGAAGACTTGCAAGCTTACTATGACTAGATTCGATGACCCACAGATCATGACTGAAACTATGCTTACGATGATGATGATCTTGCGCACAAAAATGATGATGATGTTGATTCTCTTTGATGCACCCTTGAAGAACGCATTGATAATTTATTTTGTACAAATATTTTTAATGTAAAACGCCGCTTTAGTTATCACCTGAAAATACGAACGAATATTTGAAATGTTAATTTCTTTTTCTAAAAGAGAGTGTTTAATTTGTTTTTTATGCGGGTAATGCAATCAAAGGCATAAAAAGGTAGAAAGATATCGGGCAGAGGCCACCGTAGCGCAGAGGTTAGCATGTCCGCCCATGACACTGAACGACTGGGTTCGAATCCTGGCAAGAACATCAGAAAAAAATTTTCAGCGATGGTTACCCCCTCCTAATGCTGGCTTCATTTATGAGGTACTTTGCCACGTACAAACTTCTCCCCAAAGAGTTGTCGCTCTGCAGTACGCCTTTCGGACTCGGCTATATCATTGAGCTTTAACTTGAATCGGACAGCACTCAGCGATAGAAATCCCGATAGTGGAAGAACTCGTGAATTTTGCACAGATACTTCTTATTAATTTAGGTCGTTGGGGTTTGCAAATGGTCCATTTGGGTTCAGATTTGGATAAAGCTCCCATATCAAGTGGTAAGCTGCTCTTATTATCGGATTTGGCTGAAATTTAGCAAGTACTTCGGATACGATATCCAACAATTGCAGTTAGTATTGTCAAAATCCACGTATAACCTTATATAGAACCAATATAAACCGATCTCTTGAATTAATATCTTGAGCCTTTAGATGCCGCAATTGTTATCCCAATGGGCTGAAATTTTGCACTTGGTGTTCAGTTATCTTCTTATATAAAAAACAATTTGTGTTTATTTGTGTGTTCCTTATAGACTCCGAAACGGCTGAACCGATTTTCTTGAGATTTTCATAGATGGTTCATAATGCTCCCGTGGTGAAAATAGGGTACTACATTTTTTGATATCTGAAGGGGGGAAGGACCCTGCCCCTTACCCTACTTTTTAGAAACGCCAGATCTCAGAGATTAATGGTGCGATTTAAGCGAAATTTTGTGTGCTCTCATGTAGTACCCTAAAAGTAAAAATTTGGTATCCAAATTTTGGATGGGGTACCTAGGGAGGCCTGATATCCAATTGTCGGACCAAGTGTTTGGGGGACCACCCCAACCCCCGAAACACCCCTAAATCGGACATATTTACCGACCACGGCAATATTAGGCTCAAATGAAAGGTATTTGCGAGTAGAATACGAATCTTATATCCAAATGTGGGACCACGTTTCTGGGGATCCACCCCTTCTCCAAAACATCCCCCCCCCAAACAGGACTTATTTACTGACCATGGGATTATGAGGCTTAAATAAAAGGTATTTGGGTGTAGAATTTGAATCTGATATCTAAATATGGGACCAAGTATTTGGGGGCCGTCTCTCTCCAAAAACATCCCCCAAAGGGGTCAAATTTACGACCATAGCAATATGGGGCTCAAATGAAAGGTCTTTGGGAGTAAAGCACGAATCTGTTATCAATATTCGGGAAAAGTGTCTATGGGGTTTAGACACTTTTTGAGTTTAGAAAACGAATTTGACAACCCATTTTGGGGCCATGTGTTTGGGGGACGCCTCATAGTGTAAACTTCCCTAAACCAATGGCAATATGGGGTTTAAATAAATAGTAATTGAAAGAAGAGCGAGATGCTGATATTTTTTTAGTGCCAAGTGTCTGGAGGACCACCTCACTCCCGAAAACACCCCTAAATCAGATATCATAAGAATATCAGGCTGAAATAAAGTATTTTAAGAATGGAGTACACCTTACATCCAAATTTAATTTGGTAGACCAATAAAGATCATATGGAATTCAGATAAAGTCACTTATATTGTTAAACTGTTTGTCAAGCGATATACCATTTTCGTAGCATGGTATTTCAATAAAAGCTCTTTAATTGTCGAAAATAAATATTCCAAGGAAACTTTTGTTTGTTTGTTTTGTTTCCATATAAAGTATAAGAAGGCGCAGCGGAGCGGGCCCGGGTCAGCTAGTGACTTTATAAGTATGGTCTGAATAGGTGTATAACCTAATATAGATCGCATATAAACCAATATTTCGATTTGACATTTTGAGTCCATAGAAGCCGCAATTGTTATCCGATTGGGTGTAGAACCTGATACAGATCACATATAAACCGATCTCCCGATTTGACATCTTTGGCCCCTAGAAGCCGGAATTGTTGTCCGATTGTGCTGAAATTTTGCATGTATTGTTCTGTTATGACATTCAACAATCATATGGTCCGAATCGGTGTAAAACATGACATAGCTGTCATATAGAAAGATCTCCCGATTGGCCCGCTGTAGGCCGCAAATTAAATTTCCATAGTAGGTATTGTCCAAATCGGTCTAAAACCGTATAAATCGATTATGATCCCTAGAAGCATAAATGTTGGCCTGGTTTGGCAGAACAATCTGATGGTCATTTAAAAATTTTTCCGCAAAGAGGTGCCGTTCGAACTCGGCAATAAAAAAGGTCCCTTATCAATGAGTTTAAACTTGAAAGGGAAAGCAGTCATTGATGTGTGAAAATTTGCCCCTTCTCGATTCCTGACTTAAATGTTAATACCATATTCTTATTTTACTCTTCAATACCTTTCATCATTGATATCTATATTGTCCCGATCGGTCCACTTTTGATTTTGGGTTGTGTTTTTGGCATAAGGGGGACGGTCCGTCCTCCTTCCGATACGGAAAAATTATATAGCCTTTGTTTCCTTCCAGACCAACCTACACAATATGCGAAAATTTCGAGAAAATCAGTTCTGCCGTTTTTCAGTCTATACGGAACAAACAAACCGAGTCCCATATATCCGTGCTTGTCTAATGTGCCCATTTTGGGCGTATTTGTGGAGGTGGGTTTACCCCCTATACTTCGACATGAATTTTTATGCCAGATTCGTTATCTACTCCCGCATTATTTTCATTTGATACCCATATTGTCCTTATCGGTGCACTTTTGATCTTGGTGGTGTTTTTGGGGTAACGGTGGAGGGCCCGCCCCCATCCGTTATCAATAAATTATAAAGACTAATTTGAATCCCATATTGTCATCATCGTCAAATAAACCTATTTTAAGGGGGTTTGGGCTGAGGCGGCCCCCAGGAACATGGACCCAACATTTATTATGAAATTCGTACTTTACTCTAGAATATTATTCATTTGAATTCCATATTGTCCCGATCGGTCTACTTTTATTTTTGGGTAGTACTTTTGGGGTAAGGGGAAAGTTCGCCCCCCTCACGATATCAAAAAATTATATACCCTATGTTACCTTCCAGACCAACCTAAAAAATCGGTGAAAGGTTCATGGTAATCGGTTTAGCCGTTTTTGAGTTTATACGGAACAAACAAACCGACAAACAAACACAAATTGAATTTTATATATAAGAAGATACCCACCCCGATAGGATGGGCATATAATCTAGTCATTCCGTTTGTTAATTTTGAAATATTGATCTAAGAGCCCATAAAGTATATATATTCTTGATCGTCTCCACATTCTGAATCGATCTATCCATGTCAGTACGTCTGTTGAAATCGAGATAGCGATTGAACGCGTAAAGCTAGCCACTTGAAATTTTGCACTGATACTTGTTATTGATGTAGGTCGTTGTGGGTTGCTTTATCGGTTCACATTTGGTTATAGCTCCCATATAAACCGATCTCCCGATTGAGCCCTGGTGGCCGTAATTTTTGTCCGATTTGTCTAAAATTTTGCATATAGTGTTCTGCTATGATTTTCAACAACTGTGCCAAGTACGGTCGATATGGGTGTCTATCCTGATAAAGCCTCCATATATAGACCGATCTCTCCATTTGACATCTTTAGCCACTGGAAGCCGCAATTTTTATCCAATTTAGCTAAAAATTCGCACACAGTATTATATTATGGCTTCCAACAACAGTGCTAAGTGCAGTCTAAATCGGTCTATAATCTGATATAGCTACCATATAAATCGATCTTCCGATTTGACTTCTTGAACCCTTACAAGCCGCAATTTTTGTTAAATTTGGCTGAAATTTAGCATGTAGTGTTCTGTTATGACTTTCAACAACTGTACTAAGTAAAGTCCTAATCGGTCTACAACCTGATATAGCTCTCATATAAACCGATCTGCCGATTTGACTTCTTGAGTTCTTACATGTCGCAATTTTTGTCCGATTTGGCTGAAATTTTGCATGCGGTGTTTTGCTTCTCCTTCCAACAACTGTGCCATGTACGCTTCAAGTTAGTCTACAACCTGATATAAACTGGTCTCTCAATTATCCGTGTTCGGTTCCTAGAAGCTTTGCTGGTTTGACAAAAGTTTGGTATGTAGAATAAAATTAAGCCCTTCAACTAAATTTTGTATAAATTTTCAGCACAATCCTTGGTGGTAGGTTCCCAAAATTTGGCCCGGCCGAACTTGACACGCTTTTACTTGTTTAAAACTGTAGCGGAATCTTTGGTGGCAGGCAGATTCAGCCCGGCCAAACTTAGATCGCTTTTCCTTGTTATACCCACCACCATAGGATGGGCGTAGCTTATCTAGTCATTCCGTTTATAACATCACGAAATATTGATCTTCGACTCAATAAATTATATATATTCTTGATCGTCTTGACATATAAAAACATTTCCGTCCATCCCCCGTCTGTCAAATTCTCAATAGCGGTCGAACGAATGAAGCTAGCCAACTGCAATTTTGTACAGATACTTTTTATTGGTATAGGCCATTGGGGATTGCGAAAGGGCAATATCGGTTCATATTTCGTCCCCTTGCCGCGAAAAAGATGAAAGTGCCATTTTTTAGGATTTTCAGTTTTTATAAGGAATCGATAAATGACGACTGTTCCAACCTCCTGTTAAAATTTTGTGTCGATAATCCAAGCCGTCATGATTTTACAACAAAAACAATTTGAATGTAAGTGCCACTTTAATTTTGGTAGATAAATTCTGCGACATTTACATTATTTCCGCCAGACACAAATACCTCAACAAAGTAAGCAATAATTGCAAAAAATATGTAAGTTATCATAATGAAACATTTCATAGTTGGAAGTAGAGTAAGAATCGGTTGTTTAAAAGTAGGGCTAAGTATTTGAGGAGCGCCCCACCCTCGAGCAAACCACCAAAGGGAAATATTGGCCAACCGGCACAACAAATTTAAAGTGCTTGGAAGTACAATGGTCACCAATAAGCCCATATTGGTCATCCGGGACAATATGGGACGCAAATAAAAGGCGTCGAAGGTCATATCAAAATTTGGGGACGCCCAAAAAAACTCACCGAAACGGAATTATGGGTCGATTGGAAAATATAAGATTTATATTAAAAGCTTTGGGAGAATATTGCGAATTTAATATATGTGGGACGAAGGAAGCGGAGCGGCCAGTTTCGGCAAATTCAGTCCGCTCCAAATCTCCTATTATAAGTAAGTAAGAACGCGTTAAGATCGGGCAGGATAGAATTCGACAAAAAACAATATTTATAACGAAGGAATTTTATTCGATAAATCTTTACACATCTATATCATATTACGTTCCGATCTCGACTATATGGAGCAAGGGTTTTGAGGTGTCAAAACAACTCACAGTTTCACATTTCGTTGGTATCGGGTGTTAAGTACAATTTGGGCCCATTTTTTCTATTTTAAATCGCAGATAGGTCTATATGGTAGCTATATAAATAAAGTCCCATCTGAATCATATTTAGAAAATGTGTTGAGGACCCTAACACAAATCTCTGTTTTAAATTTCAGCGAAATCTGATAACAAATGCGCCCATTATGCGCCCAAGACTATACATTGGGAGATCGGTCTATATGGCAGCTATATCCAAATATGGCTGATCTGGACCATATTCGGTCTGGATGTCATTGTTCCAAAACTCAGAGGAATCTGATAACAAGTGCGATTTTTATGAGCTTCAGACCCTAAATCGGGAGATAGGTCTATACGACAGATATATCCGATTTGGTTGAAAATTTGCGCATAGTGTTCCTTTAAACCTTCAAATAATGGTCCGATTGGGTGTATAAACCGATCTCTCGATGAGCATTCTATGGATCCTAGAAATTTAATATAAGCCTGATTTAGTAAAATTTGATACATGAGGAACACATTTACCCCTTAACTAATTTCACTTTGTATAAATATTTAGCAGATGCCATGGTGGTAGGTTACTAAGTTTCGACCCCGCCGAACTTAGCACATTTTTACTTGTTTTTATTCCATTTGAATTATTTGATATATGACATATATATGTTTTTGGCCGAACTGCTTGACATTTCAGTAACTTTGACCTTAACTTTGACCTTTATTGTAAAAGCTGTTTAACACCAAACATTATGATCAATGAAACTTTTAAAAATATCTACGACCATACAGAACAAATTATTTCTGAACCCAAAATGGGAGCACACATTGCAATTTATAAGACTTTTTGTCTTGTTGTGCAGGAATAAAAAATAAATAAAAATACATACTTGGCGATCAAGCGAAACATCACAACAAACAACCATGATCTTCACACACAACAACAGAGAGCGAACTAAGAGAAGAGAACACTTAATTACATATTTGCACAGCTTCTCTTTTGTTCTTAAGAGTTTTTCTGATCTTTGAGTTAAGCTTTAGAATTTAATTGCAAGCTATTCTGCATTCAGTGTGTTCTGAGATTTCTTATCGAACGGACAAAAGTTGTCAAATTCTTGCATTTTTAAAAATTTAATCAAAATATATTTCGGAGCGTAGAAGCGGAACGTAGTAATGTCGGCAGTCTCACTCACCAACTTTCTTTGTTTTAGTTTGACTGTTTTGCAACTTTTGACACCGATTGTAGGTAAGTGTCTGTGTATTTTTTTTTCAATTTGAAGCCCGGAGATTGTGTTGTTTATAATAATTACGCAATTTGATATGTCGTCATAAACGAAACGTGAATCCCATTGTTTTTATTTTTACAAAATTTTTTTTAATAGAAAGTAATGAAACAAATATAGATAGTTTAAAATAGATTTTTCGAAGGTCAGAAATAGAGAAGACAAAACTTAAAAACTAAGTCATTGAATCTCATTAGAAATACTTAAAAAAAGTGAATGTTCTTGTGGGTTATTTCCAAAATGTGTTGACTGAAAAACCTGATCCGTAAGTTATTCGTTGATAGGCCCCCCTTACTTGTTTTTTATACCCTCCACCATAAGATGGGGGGTATACTAATTTCGTCATTCTGTTTGTAACTACTCGAAATATTCGTCTGAGACCCCATAAAGTATATATATTCTTGATCGTCGTGAAATTTTATGTCGATCTAGCAATGTCCGTCCGTCTGTCCGTCCGTCCGTCTGTTTGTCGAAAGCACGCTAACTTCCGAAGGAGTAAAGCTAGCCGCTTGAAATTTTGCACAAATACTTCTTATTAGTGTAGGTCGGTTGGTATTGTAAATGGGCCATATCGGTCCATGTTTTGATATAGCTGCCATATAAACCGATCTTGGGTCTTGACTTCTTGAGCCTCTAGAGTGCGCAATTCTTATCCGATCAGAATGAATTTTTGCACGACGTGTTTTGTTATGATATCCAACAACTGCGCCAAGTATAGTTCAAATCGGTCCATAACCTGATATAGCTGCCATATAAACCGATCTTGGGTCTTGACTTCTTGAGCCTCTAGCGTGCGCAATTCTTACCCGATCAGAATGAAATTTTGCACGTCGTGTTTTGTTATTATATCCAACAACTGTGCCAAGTATGGTTCAAATCGGTCCATAACCTGATATAGCTGCCATATACACCGATCTTGGGTCTTGACTTTTTGAGCCTCTAGAGTGCGCAATTCTTATCCGATAGGAATGAAATTTTGCACGACGTGTTTTGTTATGATATCCAACAACTGTGCCAAGTATGGTTTAAATCGGTCCATAACCTGATATAGCTGCCATATAAACCGATCTTGGGTCTTGACTTCTTGAGCCTCTAGCGTGCACAATTCTTATCCGATCAGAATGAAATTGTGCACGACGTGTTTTGTTATGATATCCAACAACTGTGCCAAGTATGGTTCAAATCGGCCCATAACCTGATATAACTGCCATATAAACCGATCTTGGGTCTTGACTTCTTGAGCCTCTAGAGGGCGCAATTCTACTCCGAATGGAATGGAATTTCGCACGACGTGTTTTGTTATGATACCCAACAACTGTGCCAAGTATGGTTTAAATCGGTTCATAACCCGATATAGCTGCCATATAAACCGATCTTGGGTCTTGACTTCTTGAGCCTCTAGAGGGCACAATTCTTATCCGATTTGAATGAATGAATTGCATGAATGAATGAATTGCACGAAGTATTTCGTTATGATATCCAACAACTGTGCCAAGTATGGTTGAAATCGGTCGATAGCCTGATATAGCTGTCATATAAACAGATCTGGGGATTTGATTTCTTGAGCTTTTAGAGGGCGCAATTCCTATCCGATTTGGCTGAAATTTTGCATGACGTATTTTATTTTTACTTTCAACAACTGGGTCAAATAAGGTTCAAATCGGTTCCTAACCTGATATAGCTGCCATATAAACCGATCTGGGATCTTGACTTCTTGACCCCTAGAGGTCGCAATTATTATCCGATATGCCTGAAATTTTGTACGACGGATCCTCTCATGACCATCAACAAACGTGTTTATAATGGTCTGAATCGTTCTATAGCCCGATACAGATCCCATATAAATCGTTCTGTCTATTTTACTTCGTGAGCCCCAATGGGCGCAATTCTTATACGAATTGGCTGAAATTTTACACAGGTCTCCAACATATAATTTAATTGTGGTCCGAACCGGACCATATCTTGATATCATTTTAATAGCAGAGCAACTCTTTTCTTATATCCTTTTTTGCCTAAGAAGAGATGCCGGGAAAAGAACTCGACAAATGCGATCCATGGTGGAGGGTATATAAGATTCGGCCCGGCCGAACTTAGCACGCTTTTACTTGTTCTTCATGCTATAATTAGAAGAGCATCTTGTCAGTAGCTTTATTGCAAATTATTTAATCTTATAATGACTATTTCCAAGACCAAAAATTCCATTATTAGCACCAGCTTCCAAAACGTGTAATAAAGATTTACTATAAAGGAAAAATAACTATTTTGTCCCCATTAAATTTTTTCCCTTTAGTTAAGATACCTTGTGTCAGTATTTCTTTCAACCCTATCAATAAAATAAAATACGCCATTGTCAAGGTTTAGCCTAATAGTTTATAAATGTCAATCAGCGCACAGATGCTCTCAACCAAAAAAGTTTATAAAACAGAAACTTTTTGGTAAAAGAAACCTCTGAAAATGTCTGGTGGACAGTTTTATTACAATTTATTTCTATCATAAAATAATTTCTATCATAAAAAGTGGAAAATGTTAGTGGATTTCAGGTCTAAAGTCCGAATATATAACAAGAAACAAGTAAAAAGGCGTTAAGTTCGTCCGGTCCGAACTTTGGATACCCACCACCTCGGGTATATATGTAAACCACCTTTCGTCAAAATCCGGTGAAAAATGCATACCTAATGTCCCATAGCAGCTACATCGAAATATGTTCCGATTTGGCGCAAATACTAAAAAGTACAGCCATTCTTCAATTGTATATAACAAAATATAGATATTTTTAGTAGCTACCATATATCTAAAAATAAACCGATCTGAACCTTATACGACACGGATGTCGAAAAGTCTAACATAAGTCACTGTGACAATTTTCAGTGGAATCGAATTATAAATGCGCCTTTTATGGGGCTAAGACTTTTAATCGAGATATCGGTCTACATGGCAGCTATATCCAAATCTGGACCGATTTGAGCCAAGTTCCAGAAAAATGTCGAAGAGCCTAACATAACTCACTGTCCCAAATTTCGGCGAAATCGGACAATAAATGTGGCTTTAATGGGCCTAAGACCTTAAATCGAGAGATCGGTCATATAGAGCTATATTCAAATCTGGACCGATCTGAGCCAAATTGAAGAAGAATGTCGAAAGGCCCAACACAACTCACTGTCCCAAATTTCAGCGACTTTGAACAATAAATACGCCTTTTATGGGCCCAAAGCCTTAAATCGAGAGATCGGTCTATATAGCAGCTATATCAAAATTGAAGAAAGATAAATTTGGGTTTTATGGGCTTAAGACCCTAAATCGGCGGTTTAGTCTATACGGCAGCTATATCCAAATCTGGACCGATCTGGGCCAAATTGAAGAAGCATCACGAGTAGTTTAATACAACTCTCTGTTCCAAACTTCAGCATAATCGGATAATAAATTCGGCTTTTATGGGCCTAAGAACCTAAATCGGTGGATTGGTCTATATGGCAGCTATATCCAAATCTAGACCGATCTGCGCCAAATTAAAGAAGCATGACGAGTGGCTTAATACAACTCACTGTCTCAAATTTCAGCAAAATCGGATAATAAATGCACCTTTTATGGGCCTAAAACCCTAAATCGGAGGATCGGTCTATATCCAAATCTAGACCGATCTGAGCCGAATTGAAGAAGGATGTCGAAGGGCCTAATAAAACTCACTATCCCGAATTTCAGCAAAATCGGATAATAAATGTGGCTTTTATGGGCCTAAGACCCTAAATCAGAGGATCGGTCTGTATGGCAGCTATATCCAAATCTGGACCGATCTGAGCCGAATTGAAGTAGGATATCGAAGTGCCTAATAAAACTCACTATCCCGAATTTCAGCAAAATCGGATAATAAATGTGGCTTTTATGGGCCTAAGACCCTAAATCGGAGGATCGGTCTATATGGCAGCTATATCCAAATCTAGACCGATCTGAGCCGAATTGAAGTAGGATGTCGAAGGGCCTAATAAAACTCACTATCCGGAATTTCAGCAAAATCGGATAATAAATGTGGCTTTTATGGGCCTAAGACCCTAAATCGGCGGATCAGTCTATATGGGGGCTATAGTCCTATATAGCCCATCTTCGAATTTAACCTGATTATAAACAAAAAAAAAAAAATCTGTGCAAAGTTTCAGCTCAATATTTCTATTTTTAAAGACTGTAGGGTGATTTCATTGCTAGATCGTCTTAGATTTTTACGCTGATCAAGAATATAAATACTTTATAGGGTCGGAAATGGATATTTCGATGTGTTGTAAACGGAATGACAAAATGAATATACCCCCATTCTTCGGTGGTGGGTATAAACATTTATAGCCAGTTTCATGGGGTCCTTTACTAACCTCGAAGTATTGATATCTGACTCTATAAGGTGTAAATATTCTTGATCGCCTTGACATTCTTAGTCACGAACAGATATTTGGGTACTATTGGGGTTTGGAATAGGACATATGGGTACAGATTTGGATGTAGCTTTAATATAAAAATCAATTTTTTTTGGGAGCTTTATCTATGGATAGAGCTATCTAAGCGTCATTTTATGTCAAATCAAATAACCAAGATTGGACATAAAATTTCGCCTAGATAGCACTATACATATATAAAGCTCCCATAAAAACTGATCTTCGGATTTGAGTTCTTGAGGCCCCAAAAACCATTACCTGATATAATTCCTTAAAACTAATCCAGATATAAAGTGAGTTAAAATTCGTATACTTTAAGCAAAGTCAAGACTGGTACACGAAAGAAAATAAAAAGTTTGGGAAATTTTTACGACAAACAAAATATTATTATTACGAATTTTTGCTTTGATTGCAACTGCCGGGCCAAAACGGAGTAAGGGGGAATGACAGACCAGACGATTTGGCAGCGAAGGCCAGAGAACTGCCATCGATAAACATGGTTAACCCGAAGCCTTTCGGGTCGACCCAGTCCGATCCAAAGACGTGGGCGCCAAACGCGCATGTAACACTGTGAAACAGCGAAACAGGCGGTAGGACGGCGAAAATCCTATGGGGCGATCCGGATCCTGAGAGGACGAGGCTATTACTAAAAGGAAGTAAGAAAGAGGTCAGTAAATCTTTTGGTGTCATAACGGGACACATATGACTACGAGCTCACTTATGCAAAATCGGTGCGGGAAGTGATGGCATGTGGGGAAGATTATGAGACGTTGGAGCATTTCCTGTCATTGCCGGGCTTTCGCGGCTAATAGACACCAGTACTTAGGTGGGGACATGATACCAGACATGAACCAACTTAGGGGAGTGGTATGGAAAACAATTAAGGATTTTGTAAGTAGCACGGAATTCCCAACTTAAAATATTTTTTTTCGATGTTACTTTTTATACCCACCACCATTGGATGGGGGTATACTAATCTAGTCATTCCGTTTGTAACACCTCGAAATATTCGTCTAAGACCTCATTAAGTACATATATTCTTGATCGTCTCGACGTTCTGAGCTGATCTGACCATGTCCGTCCATGTGTCGAAATCGCGATAGAGGTCGAATGCTTAAAGCTGGCCGCTTAAAATTCTGCACAGATCCTTTATATTGATGAAGGTCGTTGGTGATTGCAAAGGGCCATATCGGTTCAGATTTAGATATACAATAGCTCCCATATAAACCGATCTTCCGATTTGATTTCTTTAGCCCCTCAATTTTTATGCGATTTGGCTGAAATTTCGCATGCAGTGTTCTGTTATGACTTCCAACAATTGTGTAAAGTAGATTCCGAATCGGTCTATAAGCTGATATAGCTCCCATATTAACCTATATCCCGATATGAATTCTTGCGTATGGTGTTCTGTAATGACTTCCAATAAATGTGCTAAGTACGATCTAAATCGGTCTATAACCTGATATAGCTCCCATATAAACCGATCTTCTGATTTGACTCCTTGAGCTCCTGGAATTCACATTGTGTGTCCCATTCGGCTAAAATGCAAATTGCATGCTGTGTACTGTTATGACTTTCAATACCTATGCCAAGTACGGTCCAAATCAGTCTATAATCTGTTATAGTTCCCATGTAAACCGGTCTCTCGATCATCCTTGGCGATCACAGAATGTGACACGTTCTGTGATCGCCAGGGTCTCCGCCTGCAGGACTGTATTATGGTTAGGCAGTCTAAACCCGATCTCAATCCCTGGGTTCTCATTGTGGACCCCCAGGCCCACTCTGTCTTGTATCTTTGATCCATCCGTGTAATATTATCTTCCAGATGGCAATACTAGGGTTCCGTCAATCCAAGACTGTGCGGCTGGCTGCAGTGCCTCGCATCCTACATCAAGTGTCGTTTCAGGTATCCGATTGGAAACCTCTTCCCTTCCTTCCAGGTTACCTATCGTCGCCTCAATTATACCGCGATGGTATGGCCTGCTCCTATCCTCTGTCCATTCTTCCATCGCATTAAGTCTCATAGCCGCAATGGCTGCCTCACACTTAATCTGTATGTCTATGGATCGGATATGTAGAATGGTTTCCATTGCCCTAGTAGTAGCGGTCCCCATCGCTCCGCATATTACAAGACAATATGTTCTCTGAGAACATGTTGTGTTATCCACACTTTGCACTTTTTCACCGCCGCAGTCCACCAAACTACTGACGCGTAAGTAAGAATTTGTTTAATCACGCTCCTATAGAGCCAGTGGACAATCCTCGGATTCAAGACCCTTTCGGGCCTTCTGCATAGCTGGTTCGGATCATTACCTCTTAGAAGTATTATAACATCGTCTGCGTAGCAGACGGGTTTTAATCTCTCCTCAATCAGCATGGAGTGCATGGTGCCACTTTTTCACAAACTATTGATATTTTAAGTCTCTCGAAATCAGGATAGTTCTCGAACGAATGCAGTTATTGATTCGTTGCTGAGAGATACTTCTTATTGATGTAGATCGTTGGGGATTGCGAATAGGTTATATCGATTCAGATTCCCAGATTTGACTTCTTGAGGCCCCAGGAGCTTAATTTTTTTCTGCGATTTCGATTGTTTTGTTATGATTTGTCTTCCTACGTCCGCGGTAAGTATGGTTCAAATCAGTTTATATTATAACCTGATATAGCTCCCTACCGATAGTGTCGACAAGTTTGTTAAATATTTTTTTAAAATATGCGTATTTTCATAGAAAACACCTAAAAGTACATAAGTTCCAACGGGAGGAGTTTTGAATAACGGCTTCATATCTGTACAAGAGCCAATAAGCTATATTCGAGCTATGTATATATGAGATTGGTTAACCCGCCTTCGATCAAGGTAATATTAAAATTGCCTTACTCTTTTTGAGCTTTGTCTTGCGGACCTAATGTTATCACCCAAAAATGAAATTTCCCATACCTAAGACCATGACGCAGAAATCGTTCCACAGTGTTATCAGCTCAGTTTATATATGATTTTTGTTAAGAAAGTAATTCGGCAAATGATTACAGTTTCAAATGGTTCTAGAAGTTAAGCCGCGGTATGGGGGGACACATTCACAAAATTATATCAGCTTAAAATGAGGTTTCTCGGGTGTAATAAAATCAAATACGAAATCAAAGTGAAATTGAGGGTTAGGAAGCCATTCACCCAGAAAAAAATAATCTGCTGACATCAACAAGCACTACCTGCTGACATTAAATTAAAAATTTGTAACTTTTGAATAAACCAATTCGAAATTTTTGAACTCTAAACAACTAATGAAGCATTTTTTCTTCGTTTGGTCCCCCGCCACTCAAACCCGCCCTTATCGAACCAGAGGGCCACCTCCCATTACGTAGGGATGCGTAGTCCAAACAATGGAGGGTTAGTAGAGGGTTAGGGTAAGACTGGCCACAGAAATCTCACATCCAGTTGAACTGAATGTTTAGAATTGGAAATCAATCTGACCACGCAATAATTTCACAATGAATATCGCCCTCAGCATCTTGTGCCTCCTTTTGAATGTTGGTAAATCAATAAGTTTCAAGTGGTTCTGGTAGGGGGAATAAATGTAGCCGAATTCCATGGTAAGCCCTTAAGCGCAAAAATAACTGATTTAATCCTATCTTAATAGCACTTGTAGAATGGGCTTCAAACCACACAACTGTATTCCAATGTAGGCCGGACTAAGCGTGTAAATAAACGCTTTGTGAACGGTGGTCAAATTCCTTGGACCACCGTTTCATAAAATCCAACAACGACGTTGATGCACAAGTCAATGTGTAAATTAGAATGTAATTTACCACCCAAAATAACACCAAAATTAGTGAAGAAATCTACTCTACCCTATTTATAACATTAGCAGATATTTTAGCATAATAAAGGATGATTTTTTAGCTATTGTCTTTTGGCAACACTAGTTTAAACACCTCTCGCACGCTTCGTGTTTTGTTTTACTGTCAAACATCTTCAGTTTGGTCTATAATTTAACCATGAATCGTCTTACAAACGAACAACGATTGCAAGTTATTGAATTTTACTGTCAAAATGCGTGCTCTGTAAGAAAGTTCATCCCGCGCTTCTTCCATTTTACGACGAAGCTTATTTTTGGTTCAATATGTACTTAAATAAGCAGAATTGTCGATTTTGGAGTGAAGATCAGCCAGAAGCATTGCAAGAGCTATCAATGCATCCAGAAAAAGTAACAGTTTTGTGTGGTTTATGGGCTGGTGGCATCATTGGACCGTACTTCTTCAAAGAAGATGCGAATCGTAACGTAACTATGAAAGATGAGCGCTACCGTGAGATGATATCCAACCTTTTGGGACCAAAATGCAAAGCTTGACTTGCATGACATGTGGTTTCAACAAGAAGTAACTTGTTGGGAGGCAAGTTAGGTGAACATTTTATTTCACGGTCGGGACCGGACAATTGGCCCCCAAGATCGTGCGATTTTACGCCCTTAGACTATTTTTGTGGGGCTATGTGAAAGCTCATATCTATACAGGCAAGCCCGCTTCAATTGACGCATTGGAAGACAACATTGAAGCATTTATTCGTGAGATACCGGCGGAATTTTGGAAAGAGTATGCCACATTTGGACAAAGCGGATGGATCATTTGAGGCGTAGTCACAGTTAAACATAGATAGTATGGAACATCTTCATGATGTTCCATACTATCGATTCAAATAAATATTTAATGCATTTTTCTGATTTTCATGTGTTTTTTTTTTTGAAAACTTTTTCTATGGCTCTTAAAAAATCATTTTTACTTCTTATTAGTGCATGTTGTTTGGTATTGTAAATGGGTCAAATAAACATATTTCGGATCTTGACTTCTTGAGCCGATAGAGGTCACAATTATTTTCCGATTTGGCTGAACTTTTGCACGATGTGTTTGAGTTTGACCATCAACAACTGTTTTAAGTATGGTCCAAATCGGTTAATAACCTGATATAGTTCTCATATAAACCGATCTCCCGATTAGACATCTTGAGCATCTAAAGGGCACAATTCCTAACAGATTTGGTCAAATTTTGCATGAAGTGTTTTGTTCTAACTGCTAACAACTGCGCCAAGTGTGGTACAATTCGGGGTTAAATCTGATATACCTCCCTTATAATCCGATCTTGGATCTTGACTTCGCGAGCCTCTAGAGGGAGCTATTATTGTCCGATTTAACTGATTTTGCATGAAGTGTTTTGGTTTGACCATCAATAACTGCGCAAAGTATGGCCCAAATAGATTCATTATCTGATATAGCTCCAATATAAACCGATCTCTTGAACCTCTAGAGGGAGCAATTCTTATCTCATTTGGCTGAAATTTTGCACAACTTTGTGTATGAAAAATACGGTCTGAATCGGTCCATAACCTGAAATATCTCCCATATAAACAGATCTACTAATTTCATTTCTTGAGCCACTATGGGTCGTAATTCTTATTCGATTTGGCTGAAATTTTGCACTATGAATTCCACTTTGGTCTCCAACAACCAAACCAAGTATAGCCCCAATCGGTTCATAACTTGGTATAGCTGAAATAGCGGAGACATTTTTATCCATAATCCTTTGTTTGTCTATAAGAGATATCGGTCAAAGAACTTGACAAATGTGATCCATGGTGGAGGGTATATAAGATCGGCACGACCGATCTTAGCACGCTTATATTTGTTGTCTCTAGTTCCAATGGCACCAAAATTTCGGTATCAGGCAAAATGTTTTCCAACTCTTTGCTATATGCCATTCATTTGTAAAATATGCAATAATGTGATAACGAGATCGATGAAGATCGAAATTCGTTTCTGATCGGATCCATTGTTCTGGCTTTTCTGACTTTTATGGCTTCTTGTTGGCTTTATTTATTTGGCTGTTGTCCAGATCGCTATCTACCACAAATTCTAAGAACTTTTGGCCAAGAATCTATGAATCTGAAATAAAAATCGAGCTTCCGGTTTAAAACGATAGAATCGGATTTTTTTTTAAATGAAACCAAAACCCGAATTTCGCGTTTAAAACCCGGAAGTTTGATTTTGATCATGGTTCCTTGGCAAAAATATGTCAAGGTGTGTTTTTTTGGGCCTTCTAAACTGACCAACCCTAATGTGGATGCCAGCAAATTCGTTATGTATTTAAACATACTTTTCCAATAAAATCTAAGGACATTTAGAACTATTGTTGACAGTACTTTTTGTCACTTAAAACCAAAATTTCAGTCATTTTGTGAATTTCGCAGAAATCGTCGTGAAGCTCTGCGTCACGCCGTTCGGATTCGGCTATAAAATGGAGGCCCCTTATCATTCAGATTGAACTTGAATCGCACTGCACTCGGTGATATGTGAGAAGTTTGCCCCTGTTCCTTAATGGTATGTTCATAGGCAAATTTGCATTAAAATGTCCCAAAACAATTTAATATCAATTTAATATCGGGGCAGCGGTCATATTCTCTTTTTAGGCATTCGTACAAAATATTCTTGGTATGTTCGTCCTTATCTTCCTTATTATACCCTCCACCATAGGATGAGGGTATACTTATTTCGTCATTCTGTTTGTAACACCTCGAAATAAGCGTCTGAGACGTCATAAAGTATATATATTCTTTATCGTCATGTCATTTTAAGTCGATCGAGTCATGTCCGTCCGTCTGTCTGTCGAAAGCACGGTAACTTTTGAAGGAGTAAAGCTAGTCGCTTGAAATTTTGCACAAATACTTTCTATTAGTGTAGGTCGGTTGGGATTGTAAATGGGCCAAATCGGTCCATGTTTTGATATAGCTGCCATATAAACCGATCTTGGGCCTTGACTTCTTGAGCCTCTAGAGGGCGAAATTTTGCACGTAGTGTTTTGGTATCACTTCCAATAGCTGTGCTAAGTATGATTTAAATCGGTTCATAATCTGGTATAGCTGTCATACAAACCGATCTTGGATCTTGACTTCTTGAGCAAATAGAGCGCGCAATTCTCATCCGATTTGGCTAAAATTTTGCATGAGGTGTTTTGTTATGACTTTCAATAAAGGTGCTATGTATGGCGCAAATCGGTACATAGCCTGATATAGCTGCCATATAAACTGATCTGGGATCTTCTGGAGCCTCTAGAGGGCGCAATTCTTATCCGATTTGGCAGAAATTTTGTACAAAGGCTTTTCTCATGACTTTCAACATACGTGTCTAATATAGTCTGAATCGTTTAATAGCTTGATACAGCTCCCATATAAACCTATCTCTCATATAAACCTATCTTATCCGAATGAACTGAAATATTACACAATGACTTCTACAATGTTCGGCATTAATTTATGGTCCGAATGGGACTATAACTTGATAAAGCTCCAATAGCATAACAGTTCTTGTTTGCCTTAAAAGAGATACCGCGCATAGAACTCGACACATGCGATCCATGGTGGAGGGTATATAAGATTCTGCACGGCCGAACTTAGCACGCTCTTACTTGTCTTTATTATTAATAATAAAATTGAATTAAGTACTGAGTTTGTAAAATTGAAGTTATAATAACAAATAAATTGAAGTTTTAATATGATTGAAGTTATAATAAATATTAAATAAATTTTTCTTACAGCAATCGGTGAAGAATGTGCATTAAATACCGAATGTGTTCATTTAAGGAAATGTCCTTTCATTAAGAGCAGAATTCATCAAATGCCCAGGAAACCGTACTGCAATCTGAATCAAAGAGGAACCTATGTTTGCTGTCCAGTGGAACCGAAGCCGTATGTTGATTCCAAAGATCAGGAAAGGCGCGTTGTGAAAGGTAAATGAAGAAAAATATTAGTAAGATGTTGCAAAATTGTGATATTGCTCAGTTTAATTGGCTAGTCTGTCAAAGGATCGAATAGATTTCAATCGATTAAAAAGTCAGATTTCTATTGGTTGCCTGAAAAAACTTGGAAAAATATAGTTGTAAAACATTAGGACCCGTATCAACTATTCAGTGGAATAAATTTGAGAAAAAATTGGAGAACATAAATTTCCATGTAGCCGCGCAGCTTCATATCGAATGTTTTAAACAGGTATTAGTAGTACAAATTTCATCTTCTATCTTTAATTGGCTATGGTAGAATATTCGTTCCATAAACCGAGCGTAGAATAGCGTTCCAAGCGCCTTGATCTTCTGCGCTCACTCTAAAATCTCTAACATCAAGTTTCGAGGTGTCTCCCACCACTTGATCTTTCCATCGGGCTTTTGCTCTTCCCGGTTTGCGTGTACCACTGTGTTTGTCTTCAAAAGACTTCTTTGCTGGAGCTTCTTCATCCATTCTGACAACAGCACGTGGTTCATACGTCGTCTATATTCTCCATTATCGCAAACCGGTCCATATATTTTACGAAGAAACTTTCTCTCAAATACTCCAAGCATTGCCTCATCTGCTTTCATAAAAACCCATGCGTCAGAACCATACAGCAACACGGGTAGTATCAGTGTCTTGTATAGTGTAATCTTCGTCTGTAGAGAGGTGGCCTTGTATCTAAACTACTTTCTTAGTCCAAAGTAGCATCTGTTTGCCAATATTATTCTTCGCTTAATCTCAAAACTGGTATCATTCGTTTCGGTTTCGGCGGTGCCGAGGTAGATAAAGTTACTAACTATCTCAAAGCTGTGGTTCCCAACTTTCTCCATGTTCTTTATCTGCTCGGTTGTACAAGGCGTTTTCGGAGTTGAAACAATCAATTTCGTCTTATCTTCATTTACTGCCAGATCCATTTTCACTGACTCTCTTTCGATTCTTTCAAAGCCAGCAGTTACTACTTCCGGTGGATATTAAAGAGATCACACGATAGTCTGAAACCTCGTTTGGTATTAAATGATTCGGAGAGATTCTTTCCTACTCTTACTGAGGAACGCGTATCAGCAAGTGTCATCCTGCAGTCTTATTCATTTTATAGGGCTACCAAACTGCGACATGGCTGGAATTACCTTTGAACGTAAAGGAGTATCGAAGGCGGCTTTATAGTCAACAAAGAGATGGTAGGTGTTGATTTGTCCTTCTCGGGTCTTTTCCAGGATTTGGTTTATGGTCCAGGGTGGATTTACCAGGTTTAAAGCCGCATTGATAGGGCCCAATTATCTTATTGACTTTAGGTTTTAATCTTTCACACAGTACGCTCGAGAGTATCTTGTATGCGATGGGGAGGAGACTTATTCCACTGTAGTTGGCACATTCCGTTTTGTCTCCTTTCTTGTGTACGGGACATAGTATGCTGAGGTTCCAATCATCGGATATGCGTTCTTCTAGCCAGATTGCGCAGGTAATCTTATGCATACGCCTTATCAGCGTGTCGCCTCTAGTTCAGCGGGTAACCCGTCGGCTCCTCCTGCCTTGTTGTTCTTTAGCCTGGTCACTGCTACTTGTACCTCATTCTGACTATACAATTATCATTGATTGGTTCTGCGATATCCTCTTCGACGCCAATGTCGGACACTAGCAGTTGGGTAAAATGTTCTTTCCATATCCTCAGCATGTTATCTGTGTCAGTTACCAGATTCCCTTCTTTGTGTCTGCAGGAGGATGTGCCTGAACCAAAGCCATCGGTTTGATGTACAAATTTCATTCAAATGCAAATTTTGCCCATGAAAATTCCATTAAGGAACAGGGGCAAACTTCTCACATATCAATAAGTGCGAACGGCGTGCCGAAGTGTGACACCTCTATGTAGAGAAGTTTTTACATGTCACAACTGTTGCAGGATAAGGGGGGAAAACCACCGCTGAAAATTTTATTTTCTGATGGTTTTGTCAGGATTCGAACCCAGGCGTTCAGCGTAATATGCGGTCATGCTAACCTCAGCGGTACGGTGCGCTTCATACTAACGGTTATTCTATACCAATGAGGCATTCAACTGCTAATTATTCATTCATCAAAGTAATTTTGTAAATAATGATCGTCTTCGACTTCTTTGCCTAGATTTTAATAAGGAATATCATGTTCTTGATCTTTTTGGAGATATTGAGTCGTTAAGAGAAAAATAATACTTAACATTAACTATAGTTGAACTTGGGTATTAAGAACAAGGTTCAGATCAGTGGGTATATACGTCCATAGTAGAAAACAGATAAGAAATATCTGTCAAATATGACATTTCCTTTATCATATTTCCACTATGTTTGCAAATTAATAAACATTTTAATTTTTTTTTAACAGAATGCAAATCGTATCAAAATGTACGCAAATGTGACCAATCCTTCATTGTGGGCGGTGAGAAGGCTGATCCCAAGGAATTCCCCTTCATGGCTCTACTGATTTACCAGAGAGGCGGTGAAAGTCCTTCGTATATTTGTGGAGGAAGTTTGATTAGTTCTAAATTCGTTTTGAGTGCCGCACACTGTTTCTACCAACCTAGGTGAGTACGTCGATTAAACATTTGAAAATTTTCAATGCATATACTTATAAAGAGATTCTTGTACAGAAATCCAAACATAATTCGTTTGGGAGAATTGGACTATGGCCGCACTGATGATGACGCTTCACCCGTAAATATTGCCATCAAAAAGTACACCAACCATGAAGGTTATAATCATTTAGGAGATAAATTCCATGACATCGCTGTAGTGGAGCTTGAGCGCGAAGTTCAATTTAACGATTATATAATGCCAATATGCTTGCCTTTGGTGGATGGACGAGCCTTTACTCAATTTCTTGCTGCTGGATGGGGCGCCGTGAAAGACTTCGGGGAATCATCGTCGCACTTGCTTAAAGTCAAGTTGGATATTTTTGATGACAACGAGTGCCTGGGACATATTGATACTGATGCTGACCAAGCCATAAATACGACCATACAAATGTGTGCAGGATCCCATCATTATGCACGCGACACATGCACCGGAGATTCGGGAGGCCCACTGTTCGTCGATCATCCTGATTATAATTGTCTACATTTGATTTTAGGAGTAACATCGTTTAGTCATGGTGGCTGCGCTAATATTGGCTATCCTGCCTTTTATGGAAGAATATCGGAGTATGTGGACTGGATAGAGAAGCTTGTTTGGGGTTAACAATTTAATACTTGTGTAAATGTGATTAATACCTGTAGATTATTTTTTACATTTTTATATTTTTAATTATTTCTATAAGATCATTCACAATATTTGATTGAGACATATATAAATAAATAATATGACTTTTGATTAATATTAACTAAGAGATTGTATTGGACGCGAAGTCTTTTGTTATAATTTTAACTAATTAGCTTTGGTCTGAAATCAGACTTAAGTCGATTGTGATAACACTCGAACAAGAGAAGGAAGATGTATAGAGAATACATCTTCCCGACATCCAAAGCAGCTGAATTTAAAAGAGTCTACGTTTCACTGGAGATGTGCGACAGTTGGAGCGTTTTTTTTAATAAGAAAACAAGTAAAAGCGTGCTAAGTTCGGCCGGGCCGAATCTTATATACCCTCCACCATGGATCGCATTTGTCGAGTTCTTTTCCCGGCATCTCTTCTTAGGCAAAAAAGGATATAAGAAAAGAGTTGCTCTGCTATTAAAACGATATCAAGATATGGTCCGGTTCGGACCACAATTAAATTATATGTTGGAGACCTGTGTAAAATTTCAGCCAATTCGTATAAGAATTGCGCCCATTGGGGCTCACGAAGTAAAATAGACAGAACGATTTATATGGGATCTGTATCGGGCTATAGAACGATTCAGACCATTATAAACACGTTTGTTGATGGTCATGAGAGGATCCGTCGTACAAAATTTCAGGCATATCGGATAATAATTGCGACCTCTAGGGGTCAAGAAGTCAAGATCCCAGATCGGTTTATATGGCAGCTATATCAGGTTATGAACCGATTTGAGCCTTATTTGACACAGTTGTTGAAAGTAAAAATAAAATACGTCATGCAAAATTTCAGCCAAATCGGATAGGAATTGCGCCCTCTAAAAGCTCAAGAAGTCAAATCCCCAGATCTGTTTATATGACAGCTATATCAGGTTATCGACCGATTTAAACCATACTTGGCACAGTTGTTGGATATCATAACGAAATACTGCGTGCAAAAATTCATTCAAATCGGATAAGAATTGTGCCCTCTAGAGGCTCAAGAAGTCAAGACCCAAGATCGGTTTATATGGCAGCTATATCAGGTTATGGACCGATTTAAACCATACTTGGCACAGTTGTTGGGTATCATAACAAAACATGTCGTGCGAAATTCCATTCCATTCGGATAAGAATTGCGCCCTCTAGAGGCTCAAGAAGTCAAGACCCAAGATCGGTTTATATGGCAGCTATATCAGGTTATGGACCGATTTGAACCATACTTGGCACAGTTGTTGGATATCATAACAAAACAAGTCGTGCACAATTTCATTCTGATCGGATAAGAATTGTGCACGCTAGAGGCTCAAGAAGTCAAGACCCAAGATCGGTTTATATGGCAGCTATATCAGGTTATGGACCGATTTGAACCATACTTGGCACAGTTATTAGATATCATAACAAAACACGACGTGCAAAATTTCATTCCAATCGGATAAGAATTGCGCACTCTAGAGGCTCAAGAAGTCAAGACCCAAGATCGGTTTATATGGCAGCTATATCAGGTTATGGACCGATTTGAACCATACTTGGCGCAGTTGTTGGATATCATAACAAAACACGTCGTGCAAAAATTCATTCCAATCGGATAAGAATTGCGCACTCTAGAGGCTCAAGAAGTCAAGACCCAAGATCGGTTTATATGGCAGCTATATCAAAACATGGACCGATATGGCCCATTTACAATACCAACCGACCTACACTAATAAGAAGTATTTGTGCAAAATTTCAAGCGGCTAGCTTTACTCCTTCGGAAGTTAGCGTGCTTTCGACAGACAGACGGACGGACGGACGGACGGACGGACGGACGGACGGACGGACAGACGGACGGACATGGCTAGATCGACATAAAATTTCACGACGATCAAGAATATATATACTTTATGGGGTCTCAGACGAATATTTCGAGTAGTTACAAACAGAATGACGAAATTAGTATACCCCCCATCTTATGGTGGAGGGTATAACAAGTAAAAAGACGTTATATTCGGCCGGCCCAAACTTTGGATACCAACCACCTCTGCTATATGTGTAAACCACCCTTCGTCAAAATCCGGTGACAAATGCATCTTTAAGCCCTATAGCAGTTAAATCGAAATATGTTCAGATTTGAACCAAATATTTATTGGTTGCCCAAAAAGTAATTGCGGATTTTTTAAAAGAAAGTAAATGCATTTTTAATAAAACTTAGAATGAACATTAATCAAATATACTTTTTTTACACTTTTTTTCTAAAACAAGCTAAAAGTAACAGCTGATAACTGACAGAAGAAAGAATGCAATTACAGAGTAACAAGCTGTGAAAAAATTTGTCAACGCCAACTATATGAAAAATCCGCAATTACTTTTTGGGCTACCCAATATAAGTACAAGTCATTGTTCAATTGTGTATAACAAAATATTGGTCCTTTAAGTAGCTACATCTAAAAATAAACCGATCTGAGCCATATACGACACGGATGTCGAAAAGCCTACATATGTCATTGTGTAAAATTTCAGGGAAATCGGATTATAAATGCGCCTGCTATGGGGCAAAGACTTTAAATCGAGATACCTATCTATATGGCAGCTATATCCAAATCTGGACCGATTTTGACCACATTTCAGAAACATATTGAAGAGCCTAACACAACTCACTGTCCCAAGTTTCGGCGACATTGCACAATAAATGCGCCTTTTATGGGCCCAAAACCTTAAATTGAGCCATCGATCTATATGGCATATATCCAAATCTGGACCGATCTGGGCCAAATTGAAGAATGATGTCGAAGAGCCTAAAACTACTCACTGCCTCAAATTTCAGCAAAATTTGATAATAAATGTGGCTTTTATGGGCCTAAGACCCTAAATCGGCGGATCGGTCTATATGGGGGCTATATCAAGATATAGTCCGATATCTTACTGTGATAGAAATAGTTCAAATCGGTCCATAACCTGATATAGCTGCCATATAAACCGATAGGGTCTTGACTTCTTAAGCCACAAGAGGTCAAAATTATTATCCGATTTAGCTGAAATTTTGCATAAGGTGTCTTGTTATGACTTTCAACAACTATGCTACTTCTTCCAACAACTGTGCTAAGTATGGTTCAAATCGGTCCATAACCAGATAAAGCTGCCTTATAAACCAATCTGGGATCTTGACTTCTTGAGCCTCTAAAGTGCGCAATTATTATCCGATTTGGCTGAAATTTTGTACAACGGCTTCTCCCATTACCTTTGACACACGTGTCGAATATGGTTTGAATCGGTTCAAAGCCTAATACAGCTCCCTATAAACCGATCTCCCTATTATTCAGCCCCTAAAGGGCGTAATTTTTACTCGAATTGGCTGAAATTTTACACAATGATTTTTACTATGGTCTCCAAAATTAAATTCAATTATGGTCCGAAATTAACAATAACCTAATATTGTTTTAATAACAAAGCAATTGTTTTCTTTTACCTTTTGTTTGCCTAAAAAGAGAAACCGGGAAGAGAGCTCGACAAATGCGATTCATGGTGGAGGGTACATAAGATTCGGCCCGGCCGAACTTAGCACGCTTTTACTTGTTAAATACATTTAAGAGCTATATCAAGTTGTAGACCGATTTGGACCGTACTTGTCATGGCTGTTGGAAGTCATACAACACGTTTATAATTTCAGCCAAATCGGATAGTAATTGCGCCCCCTAGAGACCCAAGAAGTCAAATTGGGCGATCAACTCATATGGGAGCTATATCAGGTTATAGACCGAGTTTAACCAAAATTGGCGTGGCAGAACTCTAGGTGCAAAAGTTAAGCCAAATCAGATAATAATTATGCCCTATACAGGCTCAAGAAGTCACATTGGGAGATCGGTTTATATGGCGGCCATATCAGGTTATAAACCGATTTAGATCATCCATACCAAGATGCGAGATCGGTTTATATGGCAGCTATATCAAAACATGGACCAATAAGGCCCATTTACAATCCCAACCGACTTATGCTAATATGAATTATTTGTGCGAATTTTAAGCACCTGTCCTTACTCATTCGAATGTTAGCGTGCTTTCGACAGACGGACGGACATGGTTAAATCGACTTAGAAATGTGAAGAAGATCACGAATATTCATGTTAGAGTGTCCCAAAAACCCTCCATTATTTTTGTCCTATTGATCCCAATAAGCAAAATACGGAATATTATGGCTATCGGTTAGATGTAGGGTAGTCGAGAAATTTTCCTTGGAGTCGGAGTCGAAAAGATTCCGTCAACTTCGACTTTGGAAAAGTATATAAAAAACATTATATTGAAAGAAAAGGAAATTCAAGTAACAAATTTATTTGAAATCTTGCTTAGAAAAAATTTCATTAAAATTTTGTCATTGAAATTTTAGGTCTACAAAACTTTCATTGAAATTTTGTCTTTAGAAAAATTGTATTTAAAATTAAGTCATTAAAAACAATTTTATTGTTTAAAAAAAATTGTTTTATATTAGTTTCTTTTTTGTTGTATATATATAAGTTTTAGTGATGACTGAACAACAAATGCGATCTCCACCTTAATCACAAAGAAGTAAAAAAGCGTTAAGTTCGGCCGGGCAGAACTTTGGATACCCATCACCTCGGGTATATATGTAAACCACCTTTCGTCAAAATCCGGTGAAAAATGCATACCTTATGCCCTATAGCAACTATATCGAAATATGTTCCGATTTGGACCAAATACTAATAAGTGCAAGACATTGTTCAATTGTGTATAACAAAATATTGGTCGTTTTAGTAGCTATATCTAAAAATAAGCAGATATGAAATCGGATTATGAATGCGCCTTTTATGTCGAAGAGCCTAACACAACTCACTGTTCCAAATTTTGGCGACATCGGACAATAAATGCGCCTTTTATGGGCTCAAAATCTTAATTCGAGAGATCTGTCTATATGGCAGCTATATACAAATCTGAACCAATTTGTGCCATATTGCAGAAGTATGTCGAGGGGCTTAACTTAACTCACTGTACCAAATTTTGGCGACATCTGACAATAAATACACCTTTTACAGCCCCAAGAGATCGGTCTATATGGCAGCTATATCCATATCTGGACCGATCTGAGCCATATTGAAGGAGGATATCGAAAAGCCTAAGACATGTAACTGTCCCAAATTTCGGCGACATCCGACAATAATTGCGTCTTTTATGGACCCAAATCCTTGTATCGAGAGATTGGTCTACATGCCAGCTATATCCAAATCTGAACCGATCTGAGCCAAATTGAAGAAGAATGTTGAAGGGCATAACTAAACTCACTGTCCCAAATTTCGCCGATATCGGATAATAAATGCACCTGTATGGGCCCAAGACCTTAAATCGAGAGATCGGTTTATATGTGCCATATTACAGAAGTATATCGAGGGGCTTAACTTAATATGACAGCTATATCCAAATCTGAACTGATCTGAGCCAAATTGAAGAAGGATGTCGAAAGGCCTAACACAACTCTCTGTTCCAAATTTTGGCGAAATTGGACAATAAATGCGCCTTTTATGGGCCTAAGACCCTAAATCGGAGGATCGGTCTATATGGGGGCTATATCAAGATATAGTCCGATATAGCCCATCTTCGAACTTAACCTGCTTATAGACAAAAAAAGAATCTGTGCAAAATTTCAGCTCAATATCTCTATTTTTGAAGACTGTGGCGTGACATGTCTAGATCGTCTTAGATTTTTACGCTGATCAAGAATATATATACTTTATAGGGTCGGAAATGGATATTTCGATATGTTGCAAACGGAATGACAAAATGAATATACCCCCATCCTTCGGTGGTGGGTATAAAAATATAAAAGTCGAATATCCCCGAAACCAGTGGTGATATCATAGACCTCAAGGGGACTTTTTGTAGGAAATTTGAGCACTATCGAAATTGAAAATCGGATTACAAAATGTTCCCGGACAACCTAGGGCCTTGAAATTTTGCACCCGATCTCGCTAACACCTCAGCCATTCTAAAAGAGAGATATATCAGCCCATTGTCACACTGCATATTTTTTACTAGTTTTTTCGATTTTCTCCTACTGTGCGACGATTTAAAAAAGCCACATTTACTATCCGATTTGGCTGAAATTTGGGACAGTGAGTTGTATAAGGCCTTTCGACTTCCTTCGTTAATTTGACCCAGATCGGTTCAGATTTGGATATAGCTGTCATTAGACCGATCTCCCGGTTTAGGGTCTTAGGCCCACAAAAGCCACATTTATTATCCGATTTTGATGAAATTCCGGACAGTGAGTTGTGTTAGGCCCTTCGACATCTTTCTTCAATTTGGTCCAGATCGGTTCAGATTTGGATATAGCTGCCATATAGACCGATTTCTTGATTTATGGTTTCGGACCCATAAAATGCTCATTTATTGTCCGATGTCGCCGAAATTTGGGACAGCGAGTTAAGTTAAGCTCCTTGACATACTTCTGCAATATCGCACAGATCGGTCCAGATTTGAATATAGCTGCCATATAGACCGATCTCTCGATTTAAGGTTTTGGGACCATAAAAGAGGCATTTATTGTCCGATTTCGCCGAAATTTGGGACATTGCTTTGTGTTAGGCTCTTCGACATTTTTGTGCAACTTGGCCCAAATCGGTCCAGATTTGGATATAGCTGCCAGGTAGACCGATATCTCGATTTAAAGTCTTGGCCCGATTAAAGGCGCATTTATAATCCGATTTCACTGAAATTTGACACAGTAACTTATGTTAGGCTTTTCGACATCCGTGTCGTATATAGTTCAGATCGGTTTATTTTTAGATATAGCTAGTGTACTTATTAGTATATGGTCCAAATCGGAACTTATTTTGATATAACTGATATGGGACATAAGGTATGAAATTTTCACCGAATTTTGATGAAAGATGGTTTACATATATACCCGAGGTGGTGGGTATCCAAAGTTCGGCCCGGCCGAACTTACCGCCTTTTTACTTGTTTTTTGCAATTTTGACCAAGACGTCTAAAGTCATCTCCTGATTCTTCAACCCCACCTTCAGCTTCAATTTGTTGAATTCGCAACTCTATTAGACTTGTTGAGGCCTGCGGACAGCTGGATTTTAGGAGTTTATTACGAATGCTTCATGTCTTCGGTGGCCATTGTCTCATCCAATCTACCAATTTTCCAGTCGGTGGTTGAAAGATTGAGATTACAGTCCCTTAGTCTCCCAAGTTTGGATTCAGGATCTGAGCGATTCCTTGGTATCCAAAAGTGTATCATTGATCGAAAACTTCTTCTCCCTTGTCGACAACTACCATCAACAAGCTGTCCTTAGCGAAAATATTAAAGGTTCTTGGACCCATTTTGCTATTATTATCTTTAGTTCTCTGCGGTCAGCCAAAAGGCAGTCAGCCAAAAGGCTGCATGGGATGCCCTCCAGATCCCATGCAGCCTTTCGGCTGACTGCGGTGCCGTTTCCGAGTCTAGACGTGTAGCATTTGGCGTAGCCTGTGCTGCGAACCTCCGGTCCAAATAAGGGAGCCTTTATCGTTAAGAGTTTTCGGATCATTTGCACCAAGTCTATCAATAAACTTTAGAGCGATGGGCCTTTCATTGTCCCAACCTCTTCAAGAGCGTATTGGTATGCCGCAAAGGCTTAAAAAAGGTTTGGTCTTGTCCTTAAGACTTAAACTAGGTGTCTTCGTCAAAAACCCATGGAGCTTGACGCAGCCGCTCCACCAGTCGAGGTCTCTATAGTAGACAACATGTAACGGTCTAATACCACCTCGCGGGCTCTAGATCTGCCGCTCCACTGGAAACAAATGCAGATCATCAAACCCCTAATGGATAACACTAACGTAGTTATTCTGGAGTGACTTAAAATTTTTTCGCAAATAACTAACCATTATGAGATGCAGAAAATTCTTGCGGGGCGAAATTGCAAAACGTCCGCTCCACTCAACGCTTTAAACAAGCGTAAGTGTACTTTGCTTATAAAATTTCAGCCTAAGGGACTAAGAATAAGGCTTCTTGGGGCTCAAAAAGTCAAATCTAGGGATAGGTTTATGTGGGGGTGTTGAGATTATATCAATATATAGAACGATTCTGATTATACTTGGCATGGATGTTGAAAGTCAAAAGAAAAGTCTTTGAGTAAAAAAACTAAGACCTCTAGGAGCTCAAGAAGTCAAAACTAGGGATGGGTTTATATGGAGGCTTTATGCAAATCTGAACCGATATGACCCATTTGCAATCCCCAACTATCTACTTCAATAAGAAGTATCTGTGAAAAATTTCGTTCGACCGCTATCGTGATTTCGTCAGAAGGGTGGAACACGATAAATATCTTCTTATATATAAAATTCAATTCGTGTTTGTATGTTTGTTTGTTTGATTGTAGGTTTGTTTGTTTGTTCCGTATAGACTCAAAAACGGCTGAACCGATTTCCTTGAAATTTTCACAGATTGTGTAGATTGGTCTGGAAGAAAACATAGGCTATATAATTGTTTGATATCGGGAGGGGAGCGGACCCTACCCCTTACCCCAAAAGTACTAACCAAAAATAAAAGTGGACCGATCGGGACAATATGGGATTCAAATGAAAGGTATTCAAGAGTAGAGCACGAATTTCATAATAAAAGTTGGGTCCAAGTACCTGGGGGCCGCCCTAGCCCCAAATCCCCTTAAAATAGGTTTATTTGACGATCATGACAATATGGGACTCAAATGAGAGGTATTCGGGAGTAGATTATGAATATGGTCAGGAACTAGGAATAGGCTTTATAAATTATTGATAACGGAAGGGGGCGGACCCTCCACCGTTACCCCAAAAAGACCACCCAAAATCCACCACCGGATAAATGGGACTCGGTTTGTTTGTGCGGAATAGACTGAAAACGGCAGAACCGATTTTCTCGAAATTTTCCCATATTGTGTAGGTTGGTCTGGAAGGAAACATAGGCTATATAATTTGTCGGTATCGGAAGGGGGACGGACCCTCCCCCTTATGCCAAAAACACAACCCAAAATCAAAAGTAGAGAGTAGAATACGATTATGGCATTAAAATTTGAGTCTTAGCACCCATCGGGCCGCCCCAACCCCAAAACTCCCCCAAACAGACTATTGGACGTTCATTTCAATATGGGGCTCAAATGAAAGGTATTCGGGAGTAGATTTCGAATCCGGAGGAGGTCGCCTACCCCCAAATACCCCCAAATGGGCATATTAGACGACCATGGTTATATGGGACTCAAATGAAAGGTATTAGGGAGTAGATTACGAATAAGACATTAAAATTTGCGTTCAAGTTTAGGTGGGGCTTTTCTTCCTAAGGATACGTAAAATGACCCATTATGACAATATGAGACTCAAATGAGAGGTATTTGAGAGTAGAAAACGAATTTGATATCCAATTTTGGAGCCCCCTAAACTGAACATCATTTTCGTTGGGAATAAAGAACGAATTTGATATCCATATTTGAGTCGTAATGTCTGAGGTGCCATCACCTTAGGGTTATGTTCTACCTAATGAGAACATTACCCTAAGAAAGAACATTACCACCAGGAACCGGCAAATTCTCACATCAATGAGTGGCAAATTCTCACACATCAATGAGTGCTTTCCGATTTAAGCTTAAACTCAATGATAAGGGGCCTTTTTTTAAGACGAGTCCGAATGGCGTCCCGCAGTGCGACACCTCTTTGGGAAAATTTTTTAAATAACCATGCACGGCATTGTACCTCGCAAATGTCGCCAACATTAAGAGAGGATAAGCAACCCTTTGTCCGATGTTCTCGCCAGGATTCGAACGCGTTCAGCGTCATAGGCTACAGTGCCACGAATTCGATATCCGCATTCAGGGCGAAGTGATCCCAGACTAAAAAGATATTAGAGAGATAAAGATGGCGCATCGAAGCGGGCCAGGTTCGGCTAATTATATAAATTTTATGGGGTCGCAGATCAATATTTCGAGGTGTTACAAACGGAGTTTAATGCTGTTTAGATCTATTGTCGTTGAATAATGCCACTATGTCTTTAACTTTTAAGACCGATTCTGTTTGGTTCCTTACAGTAAGGTGTGTTTGGCACAGTAAGTTGTGTTTGTTTCCTCGACATACGCGGCTGCTACGGTTCAAACCGGTCCATATTCAATATATAACTTGGGCCCATAAGAGACGCATTTATTATCCCATTTTGCTAAAATCCGGCACAGTTTTTGGTTTTGCCTCAATGATAAAGATCATTCTGAACGGTTCTTAAATACCTCACAAAAGTCGCAACCATGAACCACTGCATACATTTTATTTGTGATAATTTCGTCAGAATCCGAACCCAAACATTCAAATGCGAAAATACTATCATCTGCGCCACTCTTACCACCACCATTGTTAAAAACTTGTCAATCAAACAATCTTTTTTTTATGATTTTGTATCAATTGCAGTTTTGGTTTATTTTTGTACTTTTTTTTTAATTGCAAGTTTAATTTTTTTATATATATTTTTATAAAATTTTTTTCGTTGAATTGTTTTTGTTGCCATAGGAATGAAACCGTTTACAAAAGCTTATCGTCGTCATCGCCAGAGTCTTTCGCCGTTTCTCATCATGAAGATATACCACAGAATTTGTTTGAATAAAAATTATATGCTTAGATTAAATATAAATCGACAGTATATAAAATCATAGTCCTTCAGAAAATATGAACTTTTCTTTATCTTTGTGTACTTATAACCAACTTTGCCCTTAGTAGCTATTACAACTTGTTCGGTTGCGGAAAAATTATGCTGCTGATTCGCTGATCTCCGCTGTGGCTTGAGTTCGCACTTCTGCCGCGACATCATCTTTGGCACAAGCCAAGCATGGGAGTTTCTCCTTCAAAACTTGTTTATATTTGGGATGACTGTCACACAAGGTGGGATGAAAAGTTTAATTAATGTTAAGTATTCATGGAACCCTATCACATTGTCATATATACTTACCTCAAGCCGTAGACAATTGGATTGCACACCGCATTGGCTTTGGCGAACACTGACCCGCAAATGGTACTCAGAGGAGACAAATGCATTGACTCAAAGATGCCTGCGTAATTGATAATCGTGTATGGCGTCCAGGCCAAAAACCATAAGGATATGGTGACCAAAGCCACTTTAGCTAATTTGATTTCCACTGATTTGTTGTTGTCGGCATCGCTATGCCTCAGGGAAGCCACATTCATCTTCTTCGCCTGTTCACGCATTGCTTTTTCGTGAATTCGAACGGCCTGAAATGAAAAATGAAGCCAACGAATAACACACAAAATGTTAAGAGGGTAGCAGAAACTTGTTATAGGAAGTAATATAAACACAAAATATCAATAAGACGAAAAAATATTTTACCGTCACTTATCTTTAGCAATGCTTACAACCCGCATATCATATAATCCATAATTTAATGTTTCATCGAAATTGAAAGCTAATTAATATTTTAAGAGCAAATGCAAATTTGCCCATGAACATACCATTTAGGAACAGGCCCCCTGAGGGATCAAAACTAAAATCAGGGAACCAATTTATTTGTCACAGAGGCAAACTTCTCACATATCAATGAGTGCAGTCTGATACAAGTTTAAGCTCAATGACAAGGGGCCTCCTTTTTATAGCCGAGTCCGAACGGAGTGCCGCAGTGCGACACCTCTTTAAAGAGAGGTTTTACTTGGCATAGTGCCTCAAAAATGTTGCCTGCTTAGGAGGAGAAAACCACTGCTAAAAATGTTTTCTGATGGTCTTGCCAGGATTCGAACCCAGGCGTTCAGCGTCATAGGCGGACATGCTAACTTCTGTGCTACGGTGGCCTCCATGGCAGCTATATCTAAAGTCTGATCTGAACCATATGCTGGTGGGATGACGGAAGGCTTAATACAAGTTACTGTGTCAAACTCCAGCGAAATCGGGTAATAAATGCAGCTTTTATGGGCTTAAGACTTCTAAACGGCAGATCGGTCTATATGGCAGCTATATCTGAATAAAGACCGATCTGGATCATATATGAGACGGATATCGGGAGCCTCTAATCAACTCACTGTTTCAAATTTAAGCGAAATTGGTTATTAATTGCTGCTTTAATGGGCCTTAGACCCAAAATCAGCAGATCGGTCTATATGACAGCTATATCTAAATAAGGTCCAAATAAATGGGAGCTATATCTAAATCTGAACCGATTTCGATCAAATTTTATGGATATTGTGGAAGTCGTCGAGGAAAGCGTTGGGAAGATTGGTCAATAAATGCGCTTACGGTGGGTCTAGGAGTGAAAATCGGGCGATATATATATATGAGAGCTATATCTAAATCTGAACTGATTTCTGTGAAATACAGCAGTAATATCGAGAGTTATAAGAAAATCCTTCCTGCCAAATTTCGAGAGAATCAGTTAACAAATGACCATTTTATTGCTGTATTACTGCAAATCGGAACATATATATGAGAGCTATATCCAACTCTGAACCGATTTCTATAAAATTCACCAGTATCATTGATAGTCATAAGAAAATCCTTCCTGCCAAATTTCGAGAGAATCGGTTAACAAATGACCATTTTATAGCTGTATTATTACAAATCGGACGAAACTATATATGGGAGCTATATCCAAATCTGAACCGATTTCTATGAAATTCACCAGTAATATAGAAAGTCATAAGAGAATCCTTCCTGCCAAATTTCGAGAGAATCGGTTAACAAATGACTCTTTCATTGCTGTATTTCTGCAAATCGGACGAACATATATATGGGAGCTTTATCCAAATCTGAACCGATTTTTTTCCAATTTCAATAGGCTTCGTCTCTATGCCGAAAAACTTTTCCATACCAAATTTGAAGACGATTGGATAAAAATTGCGACCTGTAGTTTGTACACAAATTAACATGGACAGACAGACGGACATAGCTAAATCGAATCAGAAAGTGATTCTGAGTCGATCGGTATACTTATCTATGGGTCTATCTCTCTTCCATTTGGGAGTTACAAACTAATGCACTAAGTTATAATACCCTGTACCACAGTAGCGGTGTAGGGTATAAAAATAATAAGTATGGCCCGATATGGGCCGTATTCAATGTGAATATCGGAGCTCCTAGTACAACTTCAGCGAAATCTGATTAAAAAATTGCGGCTTTTACGGGCTTATGACCTTTAATTGTCTGGTCGGTCTATATGGCAAAATATCTCAACTTTGAAATACTGTAGCGTGATTACAACTGACAGACAAACGGAAGGACAGACAGACATACGGACATCGTTAAATCGTCTTAGAATTTATGATGATCAGAAATATATATAAAGGGTGATTTTTTAGCTATTATTTTTTTGGCAACATTAGTTTAAACAACTCACGTACGTTTCGCATTTACTTTCACTGTTAAACATCTTCAGTTTAGTCTGTAATTTAACCATGAATCTGCTTACAAACAAACAACGCTTGCAAATTATTAAATTTTATTGTCAAAATGCGTGTTTTGTTAAAAAAGTTCATCGCGCGCTTCTTCCATTTTAACGACGAAGCTTATCTTTAGTTCAATGGGCATGTAAATAAGCGGAATGGTCGATTTTGGAGTGAACATCAGTCAGAAGCATTGCAAGAGCTATCAATGCATCCAGAAAAAGTAACAGTTTTGTGTGGTTTATGGGCTGGTGGCATAATTGGACCGTACTTCTTCAAAGATGATGCGAATCGTAACGTAACTGTGAATGGTGAGCGAAATGGCCCATTTACAATACCAACCGACCTACACTAATAAGAAGTATTTGTGCAAAATTTCAAGCGGCTAGCTTTACTCCTTCGGAAGATAGCGTGCTTTCGACAGATAGACGGACGGACGGACATGGCTAGATCGACATAAAATGTCGCGACGATCGAGAATGTATATACTTTATGGGGTCTCAGATGAATATTTCGAGTAGTTACAAACAGAATGACGAAATTAGTATACCCCCATCTTATGGTGGAGGGTATAAAAATATGCCGTTTGAGAACGGATAGAGTTACTCTATGAAATTTAAAATGGTAAGAGCTGAGCTTAGATCTGCTGAACTTACCGAGATCGTGTACAAAATGTCAAGGCTCTATGTGGTCCGGGCGCCTCTTGGCAGGGCTTTAAATTGGATTTTTCGGTATTTCGAAAAAGTGTGCGGGCTGCCAAATTTTTTTTTGTGGTCCAATTTCCAAAATTCTTTTTTATACCCTCCACCATAGGATGGGGGGTATACTAATTTCGTCATTCTGTTTGTAACTACTCGAAATATTCGTCTGAGACCCCATAAAGTATATACATTCTTGATCGTCGCGACATTTTATGTCGATCTAGCCATGTCCGTTCGTCTGTCCGTCCGTCCGTCTGTCTGTCGAAGGCACGCTATCTTCCGAAGGAGTAAAGCTAGCCGCTTGAAATTTTGCCCAAATACTTCTTATTAGTGTAGGTCAGTTGGTATTGTAAATGGGCCATATCGGTCCATGTTTTGATATAGCTGCCATATAAACTTGAGCCTCTAGAGTGCGCAATTTTTATCTGATTGGAATGAAATTTTGCACGACGTGTTTTGTTATGATATCCAAAAATTGTGCCAAGTATGGTTTAAGTCGGTTCATAACCTGATATAGCTGCCATATAAACCGATCTTGGGTCTTGACTTCTTTAGCCTCTAGCGGGCGCAATTCTTATCCTATTTAAATGAATTTTTGAACGTAGTATTTTGTTATAATACCCAACAACTGTGCGAAGTATGGTTGAAATCGGTTAATAACCTGATATAGCTGTCATATAAACCGATCCGGAATTTTGACTTCTTGAGCCTCTAGAGGCCGCAATTATTATCCGATTTGCCTGAAATTTTGTACGACGGATCCTCTCATGACCATCAACATACGTGTTTATTATGATCTGAATCGGTTTATAGCCCGATACAGCTCCCACATAAATCCATCTCTCTATTTTACTTCTTGAGCCCCCAAAGGGCGCAATTCTTATTCGAATTGGCTGACATTTTACACAGGTCTCCAACATATAACTTAATTGTGATCCAAACCGGACCATATCTTGATATCGCTCTAATAGCAGATCAAATCATTTCTTATATCCTTTTTTGCCTAAGAAGAGATGACGGGAAAAAACTCGACAAATGCGATCCATGGTGGAGGGTATATAAGATTCGGCCCGGCCGAACTTTGCGCGCTTTTACTTGTTTATATTCTACTAATAATTTTTATTTTTTGAAATTTCGGCCAAGACTGGCATTTTTTATTGCGATTCACTAAGAGCATTTGTAGTTTGGTTTTCATTTTGATGCATAATTAGGGTTGTTGACAAAATTCACAATGACTTTTCTGCAGTAGCGTCAACATCCGATAATTCAGTTAAAAGCTAAACAGAAGGAAAATTAATTTGTTTTTAAATTGGAAAACCCCACTTTTTCTAAAAACGTAAAACCCAGATCCCTATTTGTGCTAATTTTTATACTCCATATGTCCCCAAGCAATTATGAGCTAACTCGCTCCTATCCTATCCTAGCAGCATTCCCACTTACCTTCAATATGTGCCAATATGAGAAGATGATTGTCGTCAGAGGTGTCAGATACACCCACACCGAATACACAACAATGTACGAACGATTGTACCAATCTTTGGCAAAGTAATCCGTGCCGCATGCAGTCATATTTCCCTCAGGTACATAACGATTCCATCCAATCATGGGGAAAATAGCCCACAGCATGCAAACACCCCAAATGAACATGAGTCGGAAAACTGCTGCAATTATGGTCAAAGGTTTCCGTGCGATACCCTTAACAATGACACAGTAACGATCGTAGGCAATCAGTGTCATGGACCAAATCGAGACACAACCGAAGAGTGAACCGCAAAGACCGTATAATTCGCACCAAAAGGGTCCCATAATCCAAGTGCCATAGAAGCCATTAAGTACAACCGGTGGAAACATGGTGAACATCATCATAAAGTCGGAAAAGGCCAAGTTGACCACAAACATGTTGGAGGGTGTTCTCAACGGTTTGGCAGAGGTGAAAATGTAGATGACCACAAAGTTACCGGCTAAAGACATAATGCCCAAAATGGTGATGATGAAGCCAATGATGCCGAACCACATGGGTTCCATGGGCGGCCATTGATACCAATATGGGTCCACCATGTGCGCAATGTCGGCAGGTACACTTTCGGCCAAACTAATATTGGATCTTCCACGCAAATGTGCGAACATAGGTTGGTTTAGGGATATCATTTTGGCCCTCAAAACACAGTACCAATTTGGGAAGGTCCTTTGATGTTTTTAGTATCCGTTTGTTTGTATTGGCCTTTGTAATGTTGTCTTATTTCCATAGTTTTGTTATCCTTGTTCGTGCGGCTCACGTCCACGTGGGCGTTTCCTTTTCCGTTCACAATTCGTTAGAATCCCGTTTGCGAGTAGTTAAGACCGACAACTGTTGTCCTAGCTTCCTACAATGCTTTCTTTTATAGTTGGTCACAGAAGTGCCTCAAAACGTTCGAAGTGACAAAATTTCTTAATTGCCTCCTAATCCAATTAAGTAACCACTTAAAACTGCACACAGGCATGTTGCCATTCAATTGCTTTCACTATTTTGTTGTGGTCTTAGTCTACGCACTATATGTAGTCCATTTGAATTGCTCGGATTAGTCTTGGGTCACCTGCAAGTGAACAGAACGTGTCTTAAGGTTTCCAGACATGATTGTTTTTGGCAAAAGTCAAGGACAACATGAAAATGTTTGGTTTTGAGTTTTTTTTTTAATTTTGCAAATTAAGTCATTGCTCTTTTTGATTATCCCATGTAGTAACATTTCCACTTGAATAGTTACTGTTGTTGAGGTCAAGGTACTAATTTTGAGCTCTAGTATACCTTGGCGACCTTATGCCAAATATTACAATGTCCTTGATAGTAATTAAAAAAAAAGAAATGGGACAATGATTTAGTGTGTTACAGTGTTTTGGAATTATGAGGTTAGCTTATGGCAACAGTCTGCAATCAAATTCACCCGAAAGATTTAAATGATGATGTCACAAAATGAGATTTACCGCCAAACCATTTGAGAAGTATACAAATCTAAATGAACTTTATTTTCAACTTTTGTCGCCAGCATTTTCACTAAAACTATTGAAGGAGCTAGAAAAAGCTAACCAAACGTTGAGTAGAATATGAAATAAATTAATTTATGACTAAATTTGTCAAATAGGACTTAACATCGGGCGAGACTTGATTATTTTTATACCCTCCACCATAAGATGGGGGTATACTAATTTCGTCATTCTGTTTGTAACTACTCGAAATATTCGTCTGAGACCCCATAAAGTATATATATTCTTGATCGTCGTGAAATTTTATGTCGATCTAGCTATGTCCGTCCGTCTGTCCGTCCGTCCGTCCGTCTGTCTGTCGAAAGCACGCTAACTTCCGAAGGAGTAAAGCTAGCCGCTTGAAATTTTGCACAAATACTTCTTATTAGTGTAGGTCGGTTGGTATTGTAAATGGGCCATATCGGTCCATGTTTTGATATAGCTGCCATATAAACCGATCTTGGGTCTTGACTTCTTGAGCCTCTAGAGTGCGCAATTCTTATCCGATTGGAATGGAATTTTGCACGACGTGTTTTGTTACGATATCCAACAACTGTGCCAAGTATGGTTCAAATCGGTCCATAACCTGATATAGCTGCCATATAAACCGATCTTGGGTCTTGACTTCTTGAGCCTCTAGAGCCTCTAGAGTGCGCAATTCTTATCCGAATGGAATGGAATTTCGCACGACGTGTTTTGTTATGACACCCAACGACTATGCCAAGTATGGTTTAAATCGGTTCATAACCTTATATAGCTGCCATATAAACCGATCTTGGGTCTTGACTTCTTGAGCCTCTAGAGGGCACAATTCTTATCCGATTTGAATGCAATTTTGCACGAGGTATTTCGTTATGATATTAAACAACTGTGCCAAGTATGGTTGAAATCGGTCCATAACCTGATATAGCTGTCATATAAACAGATCTGGGGATTTGACTTCTTGAGCTTCTAGAGGGCGCAATTCCTATCCGATTTGGCTAAAATTTTGCATGACGTATTTTATTTTTACTTTCAACAACTGTGTCAAATAAGGTTCAAATCGGTTCATAACCTGATATAGCTGCCATATAAACCGATCTGGGATCTTGACTTCATGACCCCTAGAGGTCGCAATTATTATCCGATATGCCTGAAATTTTGTACGACGGATCCTCTCATGACCATCAACAAACGTGTTTATTATGGTCTGAATCGGTCTATAGCCCGATACAGATCTCATATAAATCGTTTTCTCTATTTTACTTCGTGAGCCCCAATGGCCGCAATTCTTATACGTGGAGCGTGGAGCGGAGCGGAGCAGGCCTGTTTATGCTACAGTGGGCGACATTTTTTGAACCCAGTGCGGAGCGGGAGAGAAGCGGTTTCCAATCTCAAACCCCGCTTCGCTACGACAAAATAAAAATCTTTAAAATGCACATCTTTATGCCCACCAACATTAGGAAAATTGTGTCTGAGCCGGATATCCTTTAGGCGATAAGAAGTTTCGACACCTTTAAGTCGCCAGCCCCTGAGAATGTATCACAGGTTGAATTACAAGATGTGTTTTATAGACTGGTTCCCTGGCTTAGGGAGATATACTCTGCTTGTACCAGAATGTCATATATACCTGCGGGATGGAGGGACACGAAGGTCATTTTCATTCCGAAAGCAGGAAAACCCTACCACAAGAAGGCAAAAGATTTTCGACCTATTGGGCTGTCATCCTTTATGCTGAAAACTCTTGAGAGGTTGATAGAAACATATCTTAGGGCAAAGATCCCTGGAGATCGCCTGTCGCGGCAGCAGCATGCATATAGTAAAGGCAAATCCATTGAAACAGCTCTTCACGACCTAGTCAGCTACATAGAGGGTTCTCTCGCTGTCAAGGAATATACAATGGTAGCAATTCTTGACATTGAAGGTGCTTTCAATAATGTAAAACCGACGTCAGTCATGAAGGAATTGGAGTTTCTAGGCATCAACTTTACCATAAGAAAGCTTATTAATAACTTACTTACTTAAAGATGCATTATGGCAGGCTTGGGATCTGTGGATCTAAAAACATGGGTCAGCAGGGGACACCTCATGGAGGTGTACTGTCTCCTCTACTTTGAAATATAGCCATTAACAATATATTATTGTCTCTGGAGGAAAAAAAGGTGTAAAAGTGGTCTTGTATGCTGATGACGTGGCAATTGCGGTTAGGGGAAAGTTTTCCAGCACTCCAAGAGATATACTTCAGGAAGCTCTACGTGCAACAGCGAGGTGGGCTATCGAAAGTGGTCTAGGTATAAATCCGTGCAAGACAGAAGCAGTTCTTTTCAGAAGGAGATACAAGTTGCCTACAGTAGAACCTGTCTCTTTGGGTGGAGAGAATGTGCCATTTACAGAATGCGCAATATACCTGGGTGTTTTGCTGGACAGAAAACTGAACTTCAAATCCAACATTGTGGAAAGGGCAGGAGAGCCATTGCCAAAAGTAGGGGGTTTAGACAGCGTGTCACGCATTGTGTATATACTGCAGTTGTCAGACCTATAATGCTATATGGTGTTGTGGTCTGGTGGACGGCGCTTCAAAAGTCCACCTACTGCTCAATACTTAACCGGATCCAAAGGATGGCTTGTTTGTCGCACTGAGGACGACACCATCTGATGCACTGAATTTAATGCTACATCTTATGCCTCTGGACATTGTGGCTACCTAAATTGCAGCGACCATTGCCGCGAGGTTAAGGGAGCATTGCCATTGGTCATGTGGCGGCTACGGACACTATATACTATAAAACACTTTCTGTGCGTGTCCCGTACTTGGAATTCCACTTTAGGTTCTCATTTCTTTGAGAACCTGCCTGTTTTAGTGGATGTAAACATTCACAAGTTATTGGGCTTTTTAAAGCGATCTGGATGATTCAACGGTAGGAACTAAAATGCATCTTCCTTCTTCTGTTCCTGTGGTATCACAATGGACGAGAACGTCTAAGTGAGTCTGATGGCAGACGGCCACTTAAACCTAACCTACCCACCATCATAGGATGGGGCTATACTAATTTAGTCGTTCCATTTGTAACACCTCAAAATATTGATCTACGACCCCATAAAGTATATATATTCTGGATCGTATCTACATTCTGAGTCGATCAAGCCATTTCCGCCCGTCCGTTTGTCGAAATCACGATAGCGGCCACGACGCGTAAAGCTAAGCGCTTGAAACTTTGCACAGATACTTCTTATTGATGTAGGTCGTTGCATTGCAAATGGCATTTATCAGTTAAGATCTGAATATGGCACCCATATAAACCGATCCGTCCATTTGACTTCTTGAACTTGTGTTATGACTTCCAACATCCATGTAAAGTACGATCCTAGTTAGTATATAAATTGATTTAGTCCCCATATAAAACGATCACCAAATTTGACTTCTGGAGCCCCTAGGAGGCTCCGATTCGGCTGAAATTTGAAACAAAGACTTACATTATGACTTCCAATATAAGTGCCAAGTATGATCGGAATCGGTACATAAAAAGATATAGCCCCATATAAACCGTAGAAGCCTAAATTTTCACCTGATTTGGTTGGAATTTGATCCTAGCACCTATGTTATGACCTACATCAGTGCCAAGTCCTTCCGAATTGATCAAAATGGTGATATAGGCCCCCATTAAGTAACCATATCCCGGCATGGTTTTTGAGACCATTGAAGCCTAAATCAATTGTCGATTTAATTGCTACAAAATAATTCAAATACTGAGTTAGTTAGGGTACAGTTTTAGCGGAATATAGATGGTGGGTACCCACCATTCGGCCCAAACCGAACTTATCATGCTTTACTTGTTCTGGATTACGAACTTGTTATTTTGGCGAATTAAAAGAAAACATTTTAAATTATTAAATTAACAATCCATGAAATTCATTCATGTAGTCATTCCGTTTGCAACACTTCGAAATAACCTTTTCAGACCCTACAAAGTATATATATATTCTGGGTCGTCTTACAATTCTAAGATAATTTAACGATATCTGTGTGTCTGTCCGCCTGTTGTAATCTCGCTGCAGCCTTAAAAAAATTGGGATATTGAGCTAAAGTTTGGCACAGATTCGTAGTTTGTCTACACGCAGGTTAAGTTCTTGAACGAGAAAAACGTATCATATTTAGATATAGCTGCCATATAAACCGATCTCCCGGTTTAAGGTCATTATCCGATTTCATTGAAATTATAAACCACGTGATGTACTAAGGCCTCCGATATCCGAACAGAAAATGATCCATATCGGGCCATAATTAGATATAGCTGCCATATAGACCGACTTACCGATATAAGGGCATGTTTATCACCTGATTTTGTTGAAATTTAGAACAGTGACATCCTGTCGACCTCCGCAACGAGTTTGGTGCAGATTGGACCATATTTAGATATCGCTGTCTAATAGACCGATCTGTCGAATTAGGAGTTTAAGTCCATAAATGTCTCATTTGTTACTTGATTTCGATAAAATTTGAAACAGTTAGTTGTACTTGGCCTCCATGTGTCCGAACTGAACTTAGTTCGGATCAGACCAAATGTGGATGTAGCTGCCATATAGATCCATCTACCGATTTAGGGTCTTAAGCCCATAAGAAGCCGTATTGTCCCATTTCGCCGAAATTAAGAGCAATGAGTTGAACTATATTTCCCGTTGTTCGAATCAAATTTGGTCGGACCACACTTTGATATAAAATTGGAATATGGAGTTGCACTAGGCCACCCGATATCCGAACCGCGTATGGTCCAAATCAGACCATATTTGGATTTTACTTCCAAATGGACCGATCTGCAGTTCTGGGATATTAAGCTGTAAGTAAGTTTATAATAAAATAAGATAATAAAAATATACATGTGGTGATGGATATCCAAAGTTCGCCATGGCCTAACTGAACGCGTTTTTATTTGTTTTTTCTTTTTTTTTTAAATTGGTTACGGTTTTTTTTTTAATTGGTATTGGTATGGTTGAGAACGGATAGAGATAAGTCCTTGAAATTTAAAATGGTTAAAGCTGAGGTGTGATCGAAATCCTGTGCAAAATGTAAAGGTTCTGGAAGGTCTTGGCCCATTGGCACGTCCTAGATTTGGTCACCTTGACATTTCGAAAAAAAATTTCGGGCTGCCAAATTTTTATTTGTTGTCCGATTTTGAAATTATTTTTTTGATTGATAACGCTCAAAAATCACTAAATAACAAGTAAAAGCGTGCTAAGTTCGGCCGGGCCGAATCTTACATACCCTCCACCATGGATCGCATTTGTCGAGTTCTTTTCCCGGCATCTCTTCTTAGGCAAAAAAGGATATAAGAAAAGAGTTGCTCTGCTATTAAAACGATATCAAGATATGGTCCGGTTCGGACCACAATTAAATTATATGTTGGAGACCTGTGTAAAATTTCAGCCAATTCGTATAAGAATTGCGCCCATTGGGGGCTCACGAAATAAAATAGAGAGAACGATTTATATGGGATCTGTATCGGGCTATAGACCAATTCAGACCATAATAAACAGGTTTGTTGATGGTCATGAGAGGATCCGTCGTACAAAATTTCAGGCATATCGGATAATAAGTGCGACCTCTAGGGGTCAAGAAGTCAAGATCCCAGATCGGTTTATATGGCAGCTATATCAGGTTATGAACCGATTTGAATCTTATTTGACACAGTTGTTGAAAGTAAAAATAAAATACGTCACGCAAAATTTCAGCCAAATCGGATAGGAATTGCTCCCTCTAGAAGCTCAAGAAGTCAAATCCCCAGATCTGTTTATATGACAGCTATATCAGTTTATGGACCGATTTATGGACCATTCTTGGCACAGTTGTTGGATATCATAACGAAATACTTCGTGCAAAATTTCATTAAAATCGGATAAGAATTGCGCACTCTAGAGGCTCAAGAAGTCAAGACCCAAGATCGGTTTATATGGCAGCTATATCAGGTTATGGACCGATTTGAACCATACTTCGCACAGTTGTTGGATATGATAACAAAACACGTCGTGCAAAATTTCTTTCTGATCGGATAAGAATTGCGCACGCTAGAGGCTCAAGAAGTCAAGACCCAAGATCGGTTTATATGGCAGCTATATCAGGTTATGGACCGATTTGAACCATACTTGCCACAGTTGTTGGATATCATAGCAAAACACGCCGTGCAAAATTTCATTCCAATCGGATAAGAATTGCGCACTCTAGAGGCTCAAGAAGTCAAGACCCAAGATCGGTTTATATGGCAGCTATATCAAAACATGGACCGATATGGCCCATTTACAATACCAACCGACCTACACTAATAAGAAGTATTTGTGCAAAATTTCAAGCGACTAGCTTTACTCCTTCGGAAGTTAGTGTGCTTTCGACAGACAGACGGACGGACGGACAGACGGACGGACATGGCTAGATCGGCATAAAATGTTGCGACGATCAAGAATATATATACTTTATGGGGTCTCAGACGAATATTTCGAGTAGTTACAAACAGAATGACGAAATTAATATACCCCCATCTTATGGTGGCGGGTATAAAAACATAATATATATAATATCTCCACTGGTTTCCGGAATATACGAGAATTAATTTTTATTTGTTGAAATTTAAGCTGAGATTGGCTTTGTATTTTGCACTGATGGTTGGTCATGCTTCGAAATCGCGAGAGCCACATACTGCCCAATGCATTTAAAGCACACCACGTATGCCTTAACTTTTTAAAAAGATTTTTATTCTGCTTTCTATTCTAAATAGAAGCAAAATTGAAGCCTATTGGTTTCAGCTGGAGAGAGAAATCCAACGTTAAATTGAAACAACCAAAAATAAAAAGTGGTGCAAAAACAGATGAATAGTTTAGGTCGGTTGGGATTGTAAATGGGCCATACCGGTCCATATTTTGACATAGCTGCCATACAAACCGATCTTGTGTCTTGATTTCTTAAGTTTCTAAAGGGATTCGATTTTTATGCGATTAAGCTGAAATTTTGCACATATCGTTTAAGTATGACATTCAACAACTGTGCCAATTTTGGTTGAAATCGGTTCATAACCTGGTATAGCTGTCATATAAACCGATCTGACGCAATTCCCATCCAATTTAGCTGAAATTTAGCATGACGTGTTTCGTTTTGACTTTCAACAACTGTGCTAAGTATGGTTCAAATCGGTCCATAACGTGATATAGCAGCCATTGAAACCGATCTTGAATATTGACTTCTTGAACTACTAGAGGGCGCAATTCTTATCCGATTTGGCTGAAATTTTGAATGGCGTGTTTTGTTGCGACTTCCAACAACTGTGCTTAGTATGGTTGAAATCGGTCCACTAGAGGGCGCAATTCTTCTCCGATTTGGCATAAGTTGTGCATGACGTATTTCGTTATGACCTCCAATAACTGTGGCAAATATGGTTCAAATCGATCTGGGATTTTGACTTCTTCAGCCTTTAGAGGGCCCAATTATTTTGCGATTTGGCTGAAATTTTGTACAACTGCTTATCCCAGCATACGTGTCAAATATGATCTGAATCGGTTGCAGCCTGATACACCTCCCCTTTAAACCGATCTTTTTAGGATTTTACTTCTTGAGCTCCTAAAGGGCGCAAATTCCTATTTGATTTGGCTGAAATTTTACACAATGACTTCTTCTATGGTCTCTTACATTCAATTCAATTATGGTCAATTTTAATTTTAGTGTCAGTTACAAAAATCAACCACTCATAAGTTGGCCACCTCTCTCAAACAAAAGCTTTCAATCGCCCAGCTTTTGCAAAAGACAATGTTACGAGAAATGTTAAGAAAAAGCTATGTTCTGTTATAGAATTCAAATTCAAAATGCCTGGAAGAGCGAAAATTAATGTGGGCTTCATTTGCCATTAGTTGTGTTCGGAACTCACTCCTTTGGCAGCAGTGTAAAATGACAACTGCGATAAATATCTCACTACAAAAAACGTCACATGTGATACGTTTGACATCCGATACGGGTGGTGCGTTAAAAGGTTTGGCACAAAGAAACATTTGAACCCCATTGAAATTGGTGCGTCACACATTACGTTTCATTTCCCCAAAAATGAATAACGGCATTGACTGCTGTCGTAGACGATGTCCGTCCATTCGATGTCTGCATGAAGCTTATAATCGTATTGGCAGCCATTGGTGGTATTCAATCGTGGATTTGCATATCCAACTGAACGAATGGAACGAGCGAGCGAGTGTTCATTCATTCACATCTGATCACCAGATCGAGATAATGGCTATGGAAAATAAATATTTTATTTCTTTTCTTTTGTTGCTCTTGCGAAACATTTAGGAATTCGCTTTTGTTGGCGAGTCAGGCCCATAACCATCGTCTGACAGCTAAGTGCTACTCCTAAAGTGTCCATCTGTACGTTTTTTTTTGTCTTTTAATTTCAAATATTTAAAAGTCTGCTCGTAAATGAAGCAAAAAAAAAAAGAACTACTGAAACATTTTGAAAAATGGCTTCTGTATTCTTAGACTCATATTTTCGAGTCCATTGAATCATTATGTGGCGCGTCCATTGATCATTTACTTTAGTGGGCTGCCGTTGTGTTCTTGTTGAGCTACAAGAATGAACACTTTCCATATGTCGATCATACCGATCGTTAACATCAACGGTCAGGGTTAACATCAGCATTTTGTTTTAATTTTTGGGGTAATTATAGCCAATATTCTATGACCATCCAGTTGCGTACAATAAAAATAAATGAGTATTTGCATGTGCCCTGGGTTGGATCGATTCTTTGAGGCTTGCGAATTTCAATATACTTGCAATGTAGAAGAACTAAACATGTTTAATTATCGTCCTTGTGTTCTGAGTTCTCTGTAGCATATTTTCAAGGCCAAAGTGGTATTTAGTCATTGTGTATTGCCGTTATGTTTTGCTTTGGAATTTTCATACCCTCTACCATAGGATGGGGGTATACTAATTTCGTTATTCCGCTTGTAACACATCGAAACATTGATCTTGACGACGTGTCGATTTAACCATGTCTGTCTTTCGGAAGCACGCTAACTTTCGAAGCAATGAAGCTGTGTGCTTAAAATTTTGCACAAATATTTCCTTTCAGTGTAGTTGGGATAGTAAATGGGCTTAGTCCATGTTTTGATATATTTACTGTACCTTAGTTCGCAATGTCTGAACATTAGTTCCACCAGCCTAATTTAGAATAGCGTCCCAAACTTTTCGAAAACTTTGACACTAAGTTTCGATGTGTCTCCCACCACTTGATCTTTCCATCGGGCTTTTGGTCATCTTGGTTTGCGTGTACCACCCTGTTTGCCTTCAAAAGACTTCTATGCAGGAGCTTCTTTATCCATTCTGACAACGTGACCTCGCCAACGCAGCCGTTGTATTGTATTTTGATACGTGTAACTAAGCTATCGTCGTCGTACAGCTCGTAGTTCATATTCTCCATTAATGCAATGGTCCATGTTTTTTACGAAGAATCTTTCTCTCAAACACTCCAAGCACTGCCTCGTCTGCTGTCACAAGTACCCATGCCTGTATAATGTCTCTTGTATAATGTAATCTTCGTCTGTCGAGAGGTGGCCTTGTTTCTAAACTGCTTACTCCAAAGTTGCATCTGCTTGCCAGTATTATTCTTCGCTTTATTTCAAAACTGGTGTCATTCGTTTCGATTACGGCGGAGCCGAGGTAGATAAAGTTGCTGACTATTTCAAAGTTGTGGCTACCAACATTCTCCATTTCCTTAATCTGATTGGTTGTACAGGGCTTTTTGCGAGTTGAAACCATCCATTTCGTCTTATCTCCATTTACTGCCAGATCCATTTTCACTCACTCTCTTTACTACTTCGTTGCCATAGGCGAGTAGCATGTGTTCTCTTGTGTGTAGTGTGTCATATCTATTCACATCTCATCCTTCATCTGGCACGTTTCCTGCTGATTGCAGGGTTGCTATGTATGCCGTATTCTTTGCTTCAATGGCATCTCACCACTTTTGGTCGTACCATGGGTTTCGTGGGGGAGGCTTCCGTTACCCAAGTACGGATTTCGCGGATTTTTCATAGAGCGGGCAATGGTTTGCTACTGCGCCATTATATCATCGGAACAAGGAGGAGGAGGCATTTGGTCAGTGGAGTGGAGTATGCCGTGGCCATCTGTTGTATTTGCAGCTTTTCAATGTCCAGCTTCCGTGCACTGTCAGATCGTACTTTTCTCGCCATGCGAAACTTTGCTGCAACAAGGTAATGATCCGAATCTATATTCGCTCAACGATCGTACATCATCATCAAGCTGGATGTATGCCATCCAATCTATCACAACGTGATCCATTTGGCTCATCGTGCTCTGATAGGATGACAGCCATGTGGCTTTGTGAATATTTTTATGTTAAAATCTGGTGCTGCTAACTACCATGCATTTTTGTCGCGGCGAAATCTATTAGCCTCAACCCATTACTAGACGTTTTCTCGTGGAGGCTAAAATTTTTGACTTTCATCGCTTTAAAATCTCCCAGAATGATTTTTATGTCACGGGCGGTGCAGCGGTCATATTCTCTCTCTAGGCGCTTTTAAAAAATATCCTTGATCTGCTAGTCCTTGTCTTCCGTCGCGGCATGGACACAAATAAGGATGATGTTGAAGAATTTGGCTTTTAAGCGGGTTATGGCTAGCCTCTTATCCATCGGAGTAAAGCTTGAGACATGATGTTTCAGTCTCCGACTTACCACAAATTCACAGTCCAATTCATGCCTTGTGTTATGGTAGCTATAGAATAGTTCGCCATTCCCTGTCCATCGTACTTCCTGTAAAGCTGTTATATCTGCCTTGTACTTCTCCATTACATCCGCCAGCGCGTATACTGCACCTTCTCTACAAAGAGTGCGGATATTTCAAGTGCTGTTCTGTAAAGTATGGTTTTTTTTTCGTTTCGGGTCATCAACGTTAGGGGATGGGGACCGTTTTTACTATTCTTTTGTCTCTTAGAGTTATTCTTAAAGCTTTTCGGGGGCGGGTTATTGGCCTAGCGCACCAACCGCATGGGTCTTGTGGGATCGCACATGTATCCCTCGATGTCTCGAGGCGCTTGCTCCAAGAGCCAACGCTCACCTCCAGCCGCTCCTAATCTGGGAACACAAGTTGATGTTGGCCATTGGTTATTTGAAGGCGCCAATAACTCGCCTTGTCATCCCGAGTATCATTGGTACTCACGATTTAATTAAGAGCCAGTGCCACCTGATCCCTCACTGAGACTCTCCCCTCGAAATCGTGTTTTGATATAACTACCATATAAACCGATCTCGGATCTTGATTTTTTGAGTCTCAAGAGGGCTGCAGTTTTGCAAAGTGATTTGCTTAGATAGACCCAGAGGTCTCAACGTTAACCCAGAGAAAACTGAAATATGCCTGTTCACGAGGAAGACGAAGGTGAGCCAATTTAACGCACCAAATTTCCTCAATAAAATGCTTTCGATATCTGACAAGGTGAAATACTTAGGTGTGATCTTGGACAGAAAACAAAATTGGAATTTGTGCCGTAGGCTCGAAATGGGGCCCGAATCCGAGGATAGTCCACTGGCTCTACAGGAGCGATATTAGACCAATACTTATATACGCCTGGGAAGTTTGGTGGACTGCTGTGGAGAAAAAGTGCAACATAAGGTCCATACAACAGCGATGAAGACTACGCTCACTAGGGTGCTGGATACTATTCTATATATTTGACCCATTCACATACAGCAGCCACTGCGGCTATGAGAGTTAAGGCGATGGGGGAATGGATTAAGGATGGGAGCAGCTAACACCATTGAGGTATAATAGAGAGGAAGGAAGAAAAGAGGTTTCCGATCGGATACCTGGGTCAAAGCTAGAGGACAGAGTGGATCTGAGGGTCTACATTTGGAACCCAAGGACTGAGATATGTTCTAGACTGCTTGCCTTTAATACGGTCCTGAAGTGGTGTGGTGCTAACGCGAGGACGTGCAGTGTAAGAAGGAGATTAATGCCTTCTTCGAGGATGGCAAAATCAGCATCGTTTGAGTGTCGGGCCATAACGGAGCAAGGGGAAATGAAAGGGCAGACGATTTGGCGGTGAAGGCCAGAGGACTGCCGTCAATAAACTTGGTTAACCCGAAGACTTTCTGGTCAACGCAGTCCGTGTTAAGGACGTGGGTGACGAATGCGCATGCAACCCTGTGGAACAGCGATTCGGTCGGTAGGATGGCGAAAATCCTATGGGGGCGATCCAGATCGTAAGAAGACGAGGCTATTACTGAAAGGAAGTAAGAAGGAGGTCCGTGTAGCCATTGGTATCATAACGGGACACATAGGACTACGAGCTCACTCATATAAAATCGTTGCGGCAAGTGATAGGATGTAGGAAGGCGAAAATCCTATGGGGGAATCCACATCGTTAGAAGACGAGGCTATTACTCAAAGGAAGTAAGAAGAAGGTCAGTATAGCTATTGGTATCATGACGGGACACATAGGACTACGAGCTCACTTATTTAAAATCATTGCGGCATGTATAGGGCATGTGGGGAAGATGAGACGTTAGAGAATTTTCTTTGTCATTGCCCGGCTATCGCGTCTAACAGATACCGGCACTTAGGTGGGGACGCAATACCAGACATGAACCAACTTAGGGGCGTGGCATGCAAAACAATTAAGGATTTTGTAAGTAGCATAGATTTTCTCTTTCGAGGATACTTTTTTCTTAGTATTTAGGGCGCATAACAAGCCGATTACTGGCTAAGGTGTATGTCCATAGTGGCATGGGACGAATTAATATCCGCGCCCTCTTTTCAATCTTAACTTACCTAGCAATAATGACATTTTATAACGTTAAGGTCTTAAATCTCTAGATCGTCTATAGATCGATTAAGTTTAATCTAATTATTCAGAATAGGCAATATTTTATCACCCTTCATATATAAACCCATATCTCTCTAAAACTTTTAAAATAAATAGGATCGCTTTTCACCGGATTTTACGGTAATATTATGCAACTTTTGACAAACACTTCCGTAAATATAGAGTATAATTTCAAATCAACCAAAGACATCATAAATTGAATCTACCAAAAACCTAAGACATCAAACCTTAATGGGGGGTGTTAACCGAATGAATTGGGGTTTAAATTAGCCATGACATTTGGACTCGTTTTGATGCTTAAACGTTTATTACCCCCAAAAATGATGTGCTTTTTTGTTTTATTGAATGAATGAAATCGAAATGAACAGCAAATGGTGGTGTATAAAATAAATTTCATATGCTGTTGCTTTTTATGACATTTTTCAACTTTTGTTCTGAAGATGATACCAATAATGGTAATGATGACGATGAGTATGGTGATGTTTGCGAGCATAGTATGACTTGCATTACAATCATTCAATTATCATCTACATAAGGCTAAGTCAATTAAGTAGGCAGACTGCAGGACGGACGGACTTTTAAATTTCATTAATTGTTGTTTGCGGGTTTTTGTTTTTTGGGTTTTTTGGCTTTCAATAATTTGTCTTCAAATCTGTTTTGCTCACTTCGCGCAATTTTCCATGTATTTCGACAAATATGGAGTTTTGTGACTATGGAACATTTCAAGTATTTTTTTGTAATATTCTCTGGTAATTACTTTGTGCTTTTTGGGGTGATCACTTGATTGGCTATATTGCTATAATTCTTGCTATTACTGCCTTTGTTTTATGGTCTCTAATGGCTGGTGTTATTTCAAAATGTTGTGTTGTTTACTTTTTGTGGCAACAATGATATAAAAAACTTAAAAATCCACTTCGGTAATTACTGTGTAACACAAATTGATTGACAACATTTGTAATGATTGCTGACGAGTGATGGATCGCTTTGTCTTTATGTTTGAAATCTTAATTATGTTAACGATTTTATTTGCCCATTTTTGATGCTTTGTAATTTAGGAGCGAAAACAAAGTCTAAATTTTTTTAACATGTTCGTCTACATTTTTCAATTAACCATCAAATTGTTTTGTCCAAACATGAATTAATATGCAAATCTAAGAAATTTATTGCTTACATGGGTCTAGTTTTAAGGTTTGGTGGCGATGCCATTCTTCTGGTTCAAAGTATCCGATATCAATTGATTGCCTTTTGAAGCGATGATCCGTTGTCTGCAGATTCAAATCTCCACAATTGTAAAACATCTTTGTGGCTCTAAGGGTCTTACTGAAGGAAGGAAGATTTGACGATGTGCTTGTCTAGGCACCATGGGTATGATGGGGATTGGTTCGTGGACAACGTATTCCATGATTTAAACTTTATATTTAACTAGGCCACCGCAGCGCAGAGTTTAGCATGTCCGCCTATGACGCTGAACGCCTGGGTTCGAATCCTTGCGAGACCATCAGAGTAAATTATCAGCGGTGGTTTTCCCCTCCAAATGCTGGCAACATTTGGAACTATGCCATGTAAAACTTCTCTCCAAAGAGATGTCGCACAGCGGCACGCCGTTCGGACTCGGCTATAAAAAGGAGGCCCCTTATCATTGAGCTTAAATTTGAATCGGACTGCTCTCATTGATATATGAGAAGTTTGCCCCTGTTCCTTAGTAGAATGTTCGTGGGCAAAATTTGCATTTAACTAGCCGAACCGGGCCCGCTCTGCTGCGCCTTCTTTAACTCTCTTATACTTTTTTAGTGTGGGGACAATTCGCCCTGAATGCGGATATCGAATTCGTGCCATTGTAGCCTATTACGCTGAAAGCGTTCAAATCCTGGCGAGAACATCGGATAAAGCGGGGTTTGCGACTTTTGCGAGGTACATGCCATGCATGGTCATTTAAAAAATTTTCCGCAAAGAGGTGTTGCAATGCGCGAAGCCGAACTCGGCTGTAAAAAAGTTGCCTTATATTTGAGTTTAAACTTGAATCGAAAAGCACTCATTGATGTGTGAGTATTTAACCTTCTCGGTTCCTGGTGGTAATGTTCTTCCTTAGGGTAATGTTCTCATTAGGGAAGCTTTGACACCTCAGACATTTCGACTCAAATATGGATATCAAATTCGTGCTGCACTTCCAAATCCATTTAATTTGAGCCCCATTTTGCCATGGCCGGTAAATATGAACCGTTTGGAGGGTGTTTTGGGGCTGGAGCGGCCATCGGCACTTTGTACTGACAATAGATATCAAATTCGTTCTTTATTCACAACAGAAATGAAATTCAGTTTAGGGGGTGCTTTAGGGTGTACTCCAAAACACTTGGCTCCAAAATTGGATATCAAATTCGTTTAATACTCTCAAATACCTTTCATTTGAGTCCCATATTGTCATAATGGGTCAAATAAGCCATTTGACGTATCTTTAGGAGGAAAAGCGCCACCTAGACTTGAACGTCAATTTTAATGTCATGTACGTAATCTTCCCCCTAATACCTTTTTTCATTTGAGTCCCATATAGTCATGGTCGGCTTATATGCCCATTTGGGGTTGTTTGAAGGTGGGCGACCTTCCATTATTTGGACCTAATGTTTTATGCCATATTTGTAATCTACTGCCTAATATTTTTCATTTGAGTCCCATATTGACATGAACTTCAAATATATCTATTTAGAGGTGTTTTTGGGTTTGGGGGCCCGCTGGGTACTTGGACCCAAATTTTAATGCCATATTCGTTTTCTGGTCTCCAATAGCTTTCAATTGATACCTTTATTGTGCCCATCGGACCTCGTTCGGATATGGATAGCGTTTTTAGGGTAAGGTGGAGGGTCCGCCTCCACCCGATATCTAAAAATTATAAAGCCTATGTTTCATTCCAGACAAACGTACACAATCTATGAAATTTTAAGAAATTCGGTTCTGCCAAGTATCATATAGTCACAATGGCTCTAATAATATTATTGAGGGTTGGCACTTCGATTTGATTTTGTATGCTAGATTTAAAATCTACTCCCGAATACCTTTCATTTAAGCTCCATATTGAAATGAACGTCCAATATGTCTGTTTGGGAGAGTTTTGGGGTTGGGGCGGCCCGATGGGTACTTAGACTTAAATGTTAATACCATATTCGTATTCTACTCTCCAATACCTTTCATTTGATACCTATATTGCTCCGATCGGTCCACTTTTGATTTTGGGTTGTGTTTTTGGCATAAGGGGGAGGTTTGTCCCCCTTCCGATATCGAAAAATTATACAGCCTATGTTTCCTTCCAGACCAACCTAAACAATATTCGAAAATTTCGAGAAAATCGGTTCAGCCGTTTTTCAGTCTGTACGAAAAAAACCGAGCCTCATATATCCGTGATTGGTTAATGTGCCCATTTTGGTCGTTTTTGTGGAGGTGGGATAACTACCTATACTTCGACATGAATTTGTATGCCAGATTCGTTATCTACTCCTGCATACTTTTCATTTGGCACCCATATTGTCCTTATCGTTCCACTTTTGATTTTGGGTGGTGTTTTTGGAGTAAGGGTGGAGGGTCCGTCCCCTTCCGTTATTAATGAATTATAAAGCCTATTCCTACTTCGTGACCATATTCGTAATCTACTCCCGAATACCATTTATTTGAGTCCCATATTGTCATGATCGTAAAAATAAACCTTTTTTAAGGGGTTTTGGGGCTGGGGCGGCCCCTCACGTACTTGGACCCAACTTTTATTATAAAATTCGTACTCTACTCTTGAATACCCTTCATTTCAGTCCCATATTGTCTCGATCGGTCCACTTTTATTTTTGGGTTATACTTTTGGGGTAAGGGAGAGGGTCCGTCCCCCTACAAATATCAAAAACATATATAGCCTATGTTTCCTTCCAGACCAATCTACACAATCTGTGATAATTTTAAGTAGATGACATGGGACTGAGAGCAGAGACGATGGAGGAAAACGCATTTTCTACAGGATATGACGGGAGGGAAATTTTAGAACAATAAGGTTGATCGAAGGCTTATCATTACAGACTTCATGGTAACCAACGCCTGAATAAGCTTCCAAACTTTTTAGTTACCTTGACCCAATCCGGCGTTGTAACATAAAGAGGCGGAGTACCTGATGCACCATCTGGTTGCTTTTTTCACAGAGTGCCTAGGACTTCATATACTCCGAAATCCCGTTAGCCTATTTATACCCAATCCCGGCAAGGCAAGTTATGCGACACCTAAAGCCTACGACCTTGTTACTTAAAACTATGGAATGTATTATGGATACCACGAGGAAAAGTATCCAGCGGACTTTTCAAATACAAGCAGCATGCTTATGTCAAGGGAAAATCAGTAGATACTGCACGAGGTTGTGCATAAAATGGAAGATTCCTTCGAAACCAAGACACACAGATTGGCAGTATGCATTGACATCGACAAGGTTTATAACAATGTAAGGATAGATACACTGATTTAATCCTTAGACTAGTACTGGATGGACCGGGTCCTTAGAGGCTGTATGACCATATGAACCTAAGGTATAAGTGGATAAATGTCCCATGGCATTAATATAAGCGAGAAAGTGGCACAGGGCACGCCACAAGGGGGCATTTTATTGCCACTCCTATGGATGACCACCATAAATGACCTATTACGGATGCTGACTGAGGAGGTATTTGAACCTGTCTGCTACGCAGACGATGTTATAATACTTCTAAGGGGTAAGGATCCGAACGTGCTATGCAGAAGGACCGAAAGGGTCATTCATATGACATATGACTTGGCTAGACCCAGAGGTCTCAATGTTAACCAAGAGAAGACAGAAATATGCCTGTTTACGAGGAAGACGAAGGTGGGCCAATTTACGGTCCACGTTTCCTTAATAAGATGATTTCGATATCTGACAAGGTCAAATACTTAGGAGTGATCTTGGACAGGAAACTTAAAGGGCTCACAGACGATAGGCACTATGTTAACGGGCCGTAGGCTCGAAATCGGGCCTTAATCCGAGGATAGTCCACTGCCTCCACAGAAGCGTGATTAGACCAATACTTACCTACGCCTCAGTAGTTTGGTGGACTGCTATGGAGAACAAGTGCAACATAAGGACCATACAGCAGGTTCAGAAAACATGTTGTCTTAGCATAGGCGGAGAAATGAGGACCACGCCCACTAGGGCAGTGGAGACTATTCATATCCAACCCATTGACAGACAGATTAAATGTGAGGCAGCCAACGCGGATGTGAGACTTAAGGCGATGGGAGAATGGATCCGTCAATATCCGATTTGGCTGAAACTTTGCATGAGGTGTTTCATTATGACTTCCAACAACTGTGCTGAGTATGGTTAAAATCGGATCGTAACCTGATATAGCTGTCATATAAAGCTATCTTGGATCTTGACTTCTTGAGCCACTAGAGGGTACAATTCTTATCAGATTTGGCTACAATTTTGCATGAGGTGTTTTGTTATGACTTTTAACAACTGTGTCAAATATGGTTCAAATCGATCAATAACCTGATATAGCTGCCATATAAACCGGTCTGGGCTCTTGACTTCTTGAGCCTCCAGACTGCGTAATTATCATCCGATTTGGCTGAAATTTTGTACAACGGCTTCTCGCATGACCTTCAACTAACGTGTCAAATATGTTCCTAATCGGTCTATAGCCTGATACAGCTAAACCGATATCTCTATTTTACTTCGCGGTATAATCGATGAGACGATACGAAACCTGGAAGGAGTGGAAGAGGTTTCCGATCGGATACTTGAGATGAACCTTGAGGTCAAGTACGAGGCACTGCTACCAGCGGCACAGTCGTGAATCGATGGAACCCTAGTAGTGCCATCTGATCATGTTACACGGATGGATCAAAGCTAGAGGACAGAGTGAGCCTGGGGTCTACATTGAGAACCCAGGGACTGAGATCTGTCTTAGACTGCCTGACCATTATACAATTCTGCAGGCGGAAATCCGGTCAATCACGGAATGTGTGAAGTGGTGTGATTTTCTCTGAGGATGGCGGAATCCGCATCGTTTCGGTGCCGGGCCATAACGGAGTAAGGAGAAATGAAAGGGCAGACGATTTGGCGGTGAAGGCCAGAGGACTATCGTCAATAAACTTGGTTAACCCGAGCCTTTCGGGTCGACGCATTCCGAGTTAAGGGAGTGGGCGACGAATGCGCATGCAACTTTGTGGAACAGCGAAACGGTCGGTAGGACGGCGAAAATCCTATGATCCGTGAGAAGACGAGGCTATTAATGAAAGAAAGCAAGAAGACATTCAGTATAGCTATTGGTATCATGACGGGACACATAGGACTACGAGCTCACTTATGTAAAATCGGTGCGGCAATTGATAGCATGTGGGGAAGATGATGCGGGGAAGAAGTTGAGACGTTGTAGCATTTCCTTTGTCATTGACCGGCTTTCACGTCTAACAGATACCGGCACTTAGGTGTAGGCACAATACCAGACATGAACCAACTTAGGGGAGTGGCACTGAAAACAATTAAGGATTCTGTAAATAGCACGGAATTCCTAACTTAAAATTTTCTTTTTAGAGGTTACCTTATAGTTTTGAGAGCGCACAACAAGCCGATTACTGGCTTAGGTGTATGTCCATAGTGGCATGGGGCGGATTAATATCTGCACCCTCTTTTCAACCTAACCTAACCTATTATATATGAAAACATAAGAAAATCTTTTCTGTTTTAATTAAGGATTATTGCTGTCCCATTTTATTATACTAACTGCTGCAACAAATTTCTCTTATACAGAGTTATTTGTTTGCAATCATTGCAAGTGTTGTTTGTCATCTGAGTAGAATCATACGTTTGATGTAAGCGATTTGTTGGCTATGTTAGCAGAGTGGTATATTTGCTTAAGCAGCAATCAGACTGCTGCTAAAATAGCACAAGCCTTTTACAGCAGATAGAGGCTATTGTTTTCAGAAATTTCTTTGCCATTTTCAAAAATTTTCGTTGAGAGTATATTTTTAGATTTTATAGTTCAAACTTGAAAATCTGTTTTCACGTAAGTTTCTTTTATAAACCTTTACATTTTTTGTTGATAGTGACACTCACTATCAACATTTGTATATGTCTGCAAAATATTCATTTCATATTTAGCCCCTTAAGGAAAGAAGTACAATGAAGTTATCCATTTGAACTAAATTCAAAATCGAAGTTTGTATGGCATGAGTTTATGCCATTCAAAAGATATTTTCAATGAATTTCATAACGTTATTAGATACTTGCTTTGGATTTTTGATCCAAAGAAAATTCTTGAACATGTTTTCAGAATATTTCTCACCGGGAGTTTCATTTCAATTCTGCGAATTTCCGAAAATTGTAACACTAAACATTCAAAAGCAGCAATCGCCCATCCTTATGTAAATAAACATTTTTGTGTGTATGTATGTACATATGTTGATATGCAAAAATAAGAAATAGCAATAATATTGAATAAATTTATTAAAAATTTTGGATAGCATGCCTTGGGCATTTGCATGTTGGGAGGGAGATTGACAAGGGAATAAAAATGCGCTAAATGTGTAGAGTGCAAAATTTACACCATGTCACTCCTATTTGAAGTATTTAGACATTTTAAGCTCAACGTATAGCAGACTTTTATTGAATTCCGAGAAAGAAATCAATGTTTGCCACAAAGCGCTGTTGGCTTCGTTCGCAATTAAAACATAAGAATGCTTTCCAGGTCCTATTTAATCCACACTCATTCATTAACATAGTTGGGCGTTTTGTGGTTATTCTTCACTTTTTCAAATCACATAAAATTTTTGCTGACTGCAGTTAAAATTTGCCACTAAGACAGACTTAAACTAAATTTCAAGTGCAATTGGAATCCATGGACGATAGTTGGCGATGGATGGTCGACAGCGACTGACCGCTGTTGTTTACCAATTGACGCTACATGGAGAGGGAACTATATCACCGATAATAGTGATGTTTTTCTACTTGGGAACACAATTTGAATAGATTGCTAGGTGAGACTAAATTTGGCAATATATTGCTCAACTTTTTATACCCACCACCGAAGGATGTGGTTATATTCATTTTGTCATTCCGTTTGCAACACATCGAAATATACATTTTCGACCCTATAAAGAATATATATTCTTGATCAGCGTAAAAATCTAAAAAGATCTAGACATGTCCGACCGTCTGTCTGTTGAAATCACGCTACAATCTTAAAAAAAAAAAATATTGAGCTGAAACTTTGCACAGATTCATTTTTTTGTCCATAAGCAGGTTAAGTTCAAAGATTGGCTATATCGGACTATATCTTGATATAGCCCCCATATAGACCGATCCGTGGATTAAGGGTCTTAGGCCAATAAAAGCCACATTTATTATCTGATTTTGCTGAAATTTGGGACAGTGAGTTGTGTTAAGCGCTTCGACATCCTTCGTCAATTTGGTCCAGATCGGTCCATAGTTGGATATAGCTGCCATATAGACCGATCCTCCGATTTAGGGTCTTAGACCCATAAAAGCCACAATTATTATCCAATTGTTGCTGAAGTTTGGGACAGTGAGTTGGCTTACCCCCTTCGACATTTTTCTTTAATTTCTCCCAGATCGGTTCAGATTTCTATATAGCTGCCATATAGACCGATTTCTCGATTTAAGGTTTTGGGCCCATAAAAGGCGCATTTATTGTCCGATGTCGCCGAAATTTGGGACAGTGAGTTAAGTTAAGCCCCTTGACATACTTCTGCAATATGACACACATCGGTCCAGATTTGGATATAGCTGCCATATAGACCGATCTCTCGGTTTTAAGTTTTGGGCCCATAAAAGGCGCATTTATAGTCCGATATCGCTGAAATTTGGGACAGTGAGTTTAGTTAGGCTCTTCGACGTCCTTCTTCAAATCGGTCCAAATTTAATATAGCTGCCATGTAGACCGATATCTCTATATAAAGTCTTGGCCCCATAAAAGGCGCATTTAAAATGCGGTTTCACTGAAATTTGACACAGTCACTTATGCTTGGCTTTTCGACATCCGTGTCATATATCATTCAGATCGGTTTATTTTTATTGGAATATATTTCGATATAACTGCTATAAGGTATGCAATTTTCACCGGATTTTGACGATAAGTCGTTTGCATATATACCCAAGGTGGTGGGTATCCAAAGTTCGGCCCGGCCGAACTTAACGCCTTTTTACTTGTTTCACTTTAGTTTTAGTGAATCCTTTCTGATTGAAACGTCATAAGGATCGCATCCATTTGTTTTATGGTTAATTCATTAATGTGATTTTTATACCCTCCACCATAGGATGGGGGTATACTAATTTCGTCATTCTGTTTGTAACTCCACGAAATATTCGTCTAAGCCCCAATAAAGTATACGTATTTTTGATAGTCATGACATTTTAAGTCGATCTAGCCATGTCCGTCTGTCTGTCCACCCGTCCGTCTGTCTGTCGAAAGCACACTAACCTTTAACAACCTCCAACAACTGTGCTGGGTATGATTAAGATCGGTTCATAACCTTATATAGCTGCCATATAAACCTATCTGGGGTCTTGACTTATTGAGCCTCTAGAGGTCATAAATCCTATTTGGCTGAAATTTTGCGCGACGTATTAAGTTATGACTTTCAACAACTGTGCTTAGTATGGTTCAAATCGGTTCATAACCGGATACAGTTGCCATATATACCGATCTTGAATCTTGATTTCTTGAGCCACTAAGGGCGCAATTCTAATCAGATTTGGCTGAACGTGTTTTGTTATGATTTTTAATAACTGTCAAATATGGTTCAAATCGATCAATAACCTGATATAGCTGCCATATAAACCGATCGGAAATCTTGACTTCTTGAGCTTCCAGAGGGCGTAATTATTATCCGATTTGACTGAAATTTTGTGTAACGGCTTCTCTCATGACCTATGGTCCGAATCGGTCTATAGTCTGATACACTTCTTGAGCCCCTAAAGGGCCCAATTTTTACTCGAATTGGCTGAAATTTTAAACAATGACTTCTACTACTATTAAAGTATTGGGAAAATCAATTGATATACATTGACCCTGCCCATTTTGTAGCCTTGTCATATTGTATAAATGAAAAAATATAAGGAAGTAAAAAGGCATTAAGTTCGGCCGGGCCGAACTTTGGATTTCCACCACCTCGGGTATATATGTAAACCCCCTTTCTTCACAATCCTGTGAAAATTGGATTACTTATGCACCCAAATTCGGCACGGACATTGAGTCGTCTAATAAATGTAAGTCACTGTTCAATTTTGTAGAGCAAAATATTGACCTTTTTGGCAGATATATCCAAATATAAACCGATCCGAACCATATAGGAGATGTATGTCGAAAAGCCTAACATTAAACACTGCGTAAAATTTCAACGAAATCGGATAATAAAAGCGCTTTTATAGCACCAAGATTTTAAATCGGGATATCGTTCTATATGGCACCTATAACCAAATCTGAACCAAATTAAACAAATATATAATAATCATCCTATTTTATTGTAACTCCACTACTATATCCGTAGTTATTTCTTAATAGGGGCTGGTCTTGATCATATTTTATTCAGGTTCCGAGTACTTTTCAGACAACAAATCTGCTTCAGATAATAAATCTGCTTCAAACAACAAATCCCTAAATTGGAAGATCGATCTATTTGACAGCTATATCTATGTAGTCTGATCTGACTCATATGTGGGTGTCGGGAGGCTTAAACCAACTCACTATTTAAAATTTCGACGAAATCGGGTAATAAATAAAGCTTTTATGAGCTTCAGTCCTTTAATCGGCATATCGGTCTATATGTCAGCTATATCTAACTATAGTTCTATCTTTACCATATTTGGGTCTGATGTTGGGTGGTCTTAAACTCACTGATTTAAATTTCAGCGAAATTGGGTAATAAATACAGTTTTTAGGGTTCCAGACCCTCAAACGGCAGATCGGTCTATATGGCAGCTATATCTAAACATAGTTCCATCTGAAACATATTTGTGGCGGTTGTCGGGAGGATTAAAACAACTCGCTAGGAGGCCACCGTAGCGTAGAGGGTAGCATGTCCGCCTATGACGCTGAACGCCTGGGTTCGAATCCTTGAGTCCGTCAGAAAAAATGTTCAGCGGTGGTTTTTCCCTCCAAATGCTGCCAACATTTCTCTCCAAAGAGGTGTCGCACTGCCTTTCGGACTCGGCTATAAAAAGGAGGCCCCTTATCTTTGAGCTTTAACTTGAGCTCATTTGTATGTGAGAAGTTTGCCCTTGTTCCTTAGTGGAATCATGGGCTAAATTTGCATTTGTTTCAAATTTCAGCGAAAGCGGATAAAAAAAATAAAGCTTTTATGGGCTACTGACCCTTTATCTGCAGATCGGTCTATATGGCAGCTATATCTTAATATAGTCCGATCTGAACCATATTAAAGTCGATTAACGGGAGGCTTAAAGAAACTCACTATTTCAATTTTCAGCTAAATCGGGTAATAAATAAAGCTCTTATAGAATTCAGACCCCTTATCGACAGATCGGTCTATATGGCAGCTATATCTAAATATAGTCCGATCTGAACCATATTTAAGTCCTAAGTGAGTCCTAAAACTACTACTACTACTACCGTTTCAAATTTCAGCGAAATCGGTTAAAAAATAAATTTTTAAATAGACCCTTTATCGGCATATCGGCCTATATGGCAGCTATATCCAAATATACTCCAATCTAAACCGTATTTAAGCCGGACGGGAGACCTAAAGACACTCACCGTTTCAAATTTCAGCAAAATCGGATAAAAAATAAAGCTTTTATGGGCTTCAGACCCTTTATCGGGAGATCGGTCTATATGGCTGCTATATCCAAATGTAGTTCAATCTAAACCAGATGTCGGGAGGCTTAAAATAACTTACCGTTTCAAATTTCAGCGAAATCGGTTAATAATCAGATACCTTTATCGGCAGATCGGTCAATATGGCAGCTATATCTAAATAAAGTCTGATCTGAAACTACTCACTGTTTTAAATATCAGCGAAATATGATAAAAAATAAAGAATTTATAGGCATTACACCTTTTATCGGCAGATTGGTCTATATAGCAGCTATATCCAAATATGGTAAGATTTGGCCCGTTCAAAAACTTAACCAGAGTGCAGCAAAAAGACGTATCTGTGCCAAATTTTAGCTGTATATCTCAATTTTTGAAGGCTGTAGAGTGATTAGAACAGACGGACAGACACGCGGACGTGGTTAAATCGCCTTAGAATTTTACGACGATCGATAATATATATATACTTTGTAGGGTCGGAAATTGATATTTCGATGTTTTGCAAACGGAATGACTAAATGAATGTACCCCCTTATCCTATGGTAGTGGGTATAATAAATGAATTAAAATCCTTTCGTGATATTTCGAGCATATTCCACCTCAAAATCATTTAAATTTAATGTTGTCTATTCAAAGAATAGCATAGCAAAGAGTTTATAAACATTTAGCAAAAGTGTACTGTTGTCAAAAATACTTTAACTGGCAGGGTGGATGGCGATTTCTGATACGCCATGTATCTATGTACCCAACTACAATTGAGTATGGTATAGAGCACGCTTTTGTATTGAAATAGGGCTCAATAAATTCTCCAACTCTCCTTAGCGAAGAATGAGAGCATTAAGATTTATTTTCCACTATTCCGACACAAACTAATCATAAATGCTTAGAACAACAAAACACATCAACGTTGCCAAACTCTTTTTGCTGTGCACTTGAACATTCGTCGAATGTCACTGCAAATGCTTTTTGTGCCTCGGCCACATTAACCTACAGCTCAGCGAAGGGCCGATTCGTTTGGTTTGTCTGTTTGTGCTCTTTTATTTTGTTCTTTAGAATCTTTTCGTGATTTTTCTAGCATATTCCAGCTAAATATCATTTTTCAGAACAAAAACGTGCTCTACTCCTTACTCAATAGTCGTTGTTTATGTAGAGCACCTTAATCAATTTGACAAAGGTGTATCAGAAATCGTGATCCCACCATTCCAGTGTTTCTTGGACCTCAACACACGCTTGCAAAACTATTGGGTTGCCCAAAAAGTAATTGCGGATTTTTCATATAGTCGGCGTTGACAAATTTTTTCACAGCTTGTGACTCTGTAATTGCATTCTTTCTTCTGTCAGTTATCAGCTGTTACTTTTAGCTTGCTTTAGAAAAAAAGTGTAAAGAAAGTATATTTGATTAAAGTTCATTCTAAGTTTTATTAAAAATGCATTTACTTTCTTTTAAAAAATCCGCAATTACTTTTTGGGCAACCCAATATTTATTTAATTTATTTAAATTTATTCATTTGCACAATATGACTAGGCTACAAAATGGACAGGGCCATTGTATATCAATTGATTTTCCCAATACTTTATGTACCTCTCACTGTTCTTTTGCAACTGCCAATGCTTCAAAACTATTTGTACAGCTTGTGTACAGCTTGTGCTATTAATTTCGCTTAACTTCGTTTACAACAGATCCACTTTTGCCTGCCTATTTTTATACCCTCCACCATAGGATGGGGGTATACTACAATAATTTCGTTTGTAACACCTCGAAATATGCGTCTAAGACCCCATAAAGTATTCTTGATCGTGGTGACATTTTAAGTCGATCTAGCCATGTCCGTCCGTCCGCTTGAAATTTTGCGAAAAATACTTTTTATTAGTGTAGGTTGGTTGGGATATAGCTACCATATAAACCCATCTTGGGTCTTGACTTCTTGAGCCTTTAGAGGGCGCACTTATCATTCGATTTGACTGAAATTTTGCACGTAGTGTTCTGCTTTCACTTTCAATAACTGTGCTTAGCATGGTTCAAATCTGTTCATAACCTGATATAGCTGCCATATAAACCGATCTTGAGTCTTGACTTCTTCAGCTTTTAGAGCGCACACTTCTTATCCGATTAGGCTGTAATTTTGCACGTGGTGTTTTAGTATCATTTCCAACAACTGTGCTAAGTATGGTTGAAATCGGTCTACAACCTGGTATAGCTGCCACATTAACCGACCTTAGGTCTTGATTTCTTAAGCCGCTAGAGGGTGCAGTTTGTATCCGATTTGTCTGAAATTTTGAATGAGGTGTTTTGTTATGACTTCCAACAACTGTGCTAAGTATGGAGCAAATCGATGCATAACATGATATAGGTGCAATATAAACGTATCTGGGATCGTGACTTCTTGAGCCTCTAGAGGACGCAATTCTCATCCGATTTGGGTGAAATTTTGTACAACAGCTTCTCCTATGACCTTCAACATACGTGTCCAATATGGTCTGAATCGATCTATAGCTTGATACAGCTCCCATATAAACCGATCTCCCGATTTTGCTTCTGGAGCCCCTACAATGCGCAATTCTTATCCGAATGGACTGAAATATATTACAATGACTTCTAAAATGTTCAGCGTTCAATTGTTTGCCTAAAGCATTGTTTACCTAAAAAGAGAAACCGCGCCTGAATTTTTTTCCATCACTTGATTGATGAAGTTGAGCAACATTACACAGTTTCTTTTCCAAAAATACACCTATTACAATTCTTTAGTAACGTGCAGGAATTCAGAATGAAAATCATCGATGTCTGTCTAAAATAGTTTTTCTTTTGTTGTTGCCACTTCTTAGTTTTTCGACATTAAAAAATCAACCAATAGAACAACTGCAGTTGCATGTCTAGTTGAAAGAACATGTGTTGTGTTTTTTAATGAACACACACAGTGGAGTGTGTGTATGTGTTTCGCAATATTAGCACTTGAGAATGCATTAACGAATGATGAATGAGTCCATGGAATAGGTCGTGGAGCAGCAGCTGATCAGAGGGGAACACATAAACAATGTCGCAGTTTGTCTTAAATTCTTGGCGCCCAATTTCCATTGCAAATTCGACAAACTGAATGAGAAACCCTGCCATATGATACATTGAAATTTTGAAGAAACTGCTATATTTTTTTTTCTTAACTTGGCGTTGTGCTTAGATCATGTTAACAAGAAACCGAAAATTTGAATTTGAAAAAACAATCAGTTATAGTTTTGCAAAAATAGCATACACTTCTTTGATATTTTCAAAGATAAAATTACTTTGTTTGTAGTCCTTAATGCATTTAACAAGTAAAAAAAGGGCACCGACTATATAATATGGCTTAATACGTGAAAATTGAACGATAAATATTGAAGCTATATCAAACATTAGGGATGAGAAAAAAACACTATTTGTACTTAATTGCAAAATTTTGAGAAAATCGGTTGATAAGGCTATAAAAGGGGAAATCTGGGAAATCACGTATACAGTTGTCTTTAAAATAGTAGTAGTGTGCTCATCTAAAAAACATTATTTTATATTTTTATGAAAATAATAATTTTTATTATATTTTATTCACGTAAGATGAACTATTAATCAATTCTCTATATTGTATTATAATAAACTGTTTTATAAAAGCTAAAAAACTTCAAAATATTTAATTGAATTTTTTTCTACAAATTTTCTGTTTAGAATATACCCCTATATATAATAGTTACATTACCTTATACTTTAAAAGCAATTGGCACAAAAGTTTAAAATTTATTTATAAAACTGAACTTCTTTATGTGGCTAGAGTAATAATCTGTTTTTTGATGTATTAAGCACATCTACGATGCATGGAGTGTCAATAAAATACTGGCATCTGTTTACAAGGTGATCCTGGAATAGCTTTAAACCTATTTTGTGACTGGCTTTGCGTATTGCGTTCCATAGCTCTTCCGCATTTGGAATTCGGTTCTCTGTAACATAATTTCAATGTCTCCCCATAAATGTTCAATGGGATTGACGATAGGAGACGGAGCAGGTAACAGCTAAATCATTGACCTGAAACCCCCCCTTATCAATTTACTAGGATGTTTCCGGTCATTATCTTGTTAGAGCACCAATTTCTGAAGCTCATTCCATCCTGTATAATGTAACATTACTTGCTCCAAAGTTGTAACATTTCCATGATGTCTTAATATGATTATTGGACCTATTCCGGTGTACAAAATGCTCCAACGAATCAATCTTTTTACCCCACCCTGTTTGACTGTCTTTTTTTTGTATATTGTGTTTTTATACCCTTCACCATAAGATGGTGGTATACTAATTTCGTCATTCTGTTTGTAACTATTCGATATATTCGTCTGAGACCCCATAAAGTATATATATTCTTGATCGTCGTGACATTTTATGTCGATCTACCCAAGTCCGTCCCTCTGTCTGTCGAAAGCACGCTAACTTTCGAAGGAGTAAATGTAGCCGCTTGAAATTTTGCACGAATACTTTTTATTAGTGTAGGTCGGTTGGTATTGTAAATGGGCCAAATCGGTCCATGTTTTGATATAGCTGCCATGTAAACCGATCTTGGGTCTTGACTTCTTCAGCCTCTAGAAGGCGCAATTCTTATCCGATTCTATTGAAATTTTGCACGTAGTATAATGGTATCACTTCCAACAACTACGCTAAGTATGGTTTAAATCGGTCAATGTTTTGATATAGCTGCCATATAAACCGACCTTGGGTCTTTACTTCTTGAGCCTCTAGATGGCGCAATTCTTATCCGGTTTTATTGACATTTTGCACGTAGTGTTTTGGTAGCACTTGCAACAACTACGCTAAGCATGATTTTAATCGGTCCATGTTTTGATATAGCTGCCATATAAACTGATCTTGGGTCTTGACTTGACATTAGCCTCTAGAGGGCGCAATTCTCATCCGATTTGGCTGAAATTTTGCATGTATTGTTCTAGTATCACTTACAATAACTGTGCTAAGTATGATTCAAATAGTTTCATAATCTGGTATAGCTGTCATATAAACCGATCTTGGATCTTGACTTCTTGAATCAATAGAGCGCGCAATTCTCATCCGATTTCACTGAAATCTTGCATGAGGTGTTTTGTTATGACTTCCAATAACTGTGCTAAGTATGGCGTTTATCGGTATAGAACCTGATATAGCTGCCATATAAACCGATCTGAAATCTTGAATTCTTGAACCTCTAGAGGGCGCAATTCTCATCCGATTTGGCTGAAATTTTGTTCAACGGCTTCTCTCATGACTTTCAGCATAGGTGTTCATTATGGTCGGAATCCATCAATAGCTTGATACAGCTCCCATATAAACATATCTCCCGATTTTGCTTCTTGAGCCCCTACCAGGCGCAAAAGAATTGCGTTCATTTCAGTTCATTGGGTTAAGAAATCCGAATGAACTGAAATATTACACAATGACTTCTACAATGTTCAGCATGTATTTATGGTCCGAATCGGACTATAACTTGTTTATTATGTTTTTGGTAGGACGGCAGGCATCTGTCTAGACCCTGTTTCACCAAACAATACAATTATACATTCGTCTGTCCACAGTATGTTCCTCCATTTTTCAATCAAAATCGATATGTCCAATAGCGAACTCAAAGTAGAGCTGGCAAAATATCAATCACACTATCGATATTTTATTATTTGACAGATTATCGATAGATATTTTTCCGATGGATACTATCGCAAAAGTTCAATTTGTTGCAAAACTAAACAAAAATAAGCAAACCGACACTAAATGTATCCTTTAAGATACATTGCGCTTTCACATTCTCTAAATCAGACAAGTTCTTAAAGAAATGAGAACCTAAGTGGAACTGCTTCTGACTGCCAGTGCGGGACACACACACAGAAGGTTTTCTATAATCTCTTCTTCTTCGATGTACTCACAGCTTCTGCAAAAGTCGTTGCTGGCAACCTTCAATCTGTCAGAATTGTTTTCCGATTAGATTTCCGATTTCCTTGGGATTTCTCTGTGCCCGGCACCCAGAACAGGTGAATTTTGAACTGTTCAGCCATCTCGTTGAGAGATCTGCTACAGTCGAGTGCAGATTTTGTGTTCAGAAATACGAGAAATACGTATAGCCTCGTATATGTCAAGCTTTACGATAGAGCTGTCAGTTAGCATCTTGCAACACGAGGGTTGCAATATAAAAGAAAAGGAAATATAAAAGGCGACCCTCGTATGCTCTCGTAAACATACCGTAAATGTAGACATTCGTGTTAGCTGGTTTGTTTTGCTTTATCAATATACATGCAAACGATTACCGAACGGCTGTCGATCGTAACCGGAAAGTACAATTCAGTAAAAACAAAATTTTACATTGCGTGTTCGTTTCAGCTGAAAATATTTGAAGTTTGAATTAATTTCAAAACCAAAAATGTGTATTTAGGAAACTGCTAGTCCTATTCTAGGATTTCTATGTGAAATTTTTTACCATTTATTGTTAATGGTTTAGGTTGAATGAAGAGGTGAGTTCACTCGGAGCTCAGTCTGGTCCATTGTGATACCTTAGTGAGATAAAAAGTGTGGTCCAAAAGCAAAATTAAAAAATATGTATTAAAACAAGTAGAAGCGTGCTATGTTCGGCAGGGACGAATCTTATATACCCTCCACCATGGATCGCATTTGTCGAGTTCTTTTCCCGGCATCTCTTCTAAGGCAAAAAAGGCTATCAGAGCGATATCAAGATATGGTCCCGTTTGGACCACAATTAAATTATATGTTGGAGACCTGTGTTAAATGTAAGCCAATTCGAATAAGAGTTGCGCCCTTTGGGGGCTCAAGAAGTAAAATAGAGAGATCGATTTATATGGGAGCTGTATCGGGCTATAGACCGATTCAGACCATAATAAACACGTATGTTGATGGTCATGAGAGAATCCGTCGTACAAAATTTCAGGCAAATCGGATAATAATTGCGACCTCTAGAGGCTCAAGAAGTCAAGATCCCAGATCGGTTTATATGGCAGCTAAATCAGGTTATGAACCGATTTGAACCTTGTTTGACACAGTTTTTGAAAGTTAGAATAAAATAAGTCTTGCAAAATTTCAGCCAAATCGGATAGGAATTGCGTCCTCTAGAAGCTCAAGAAGTCAAGTCCCCAAATCTGTTTATATGACAGCTATATCAGGTTATGAACCGATTTGAACCATACTTGGCACTGATGTTGGATATCATAACAAAATACTCTGATTCCATCTTGGAGACATCTGTGAAGGTAGTCCGAGGACGGGAGTCTTAAGACCTGCAACTAATGTCTCCTTATATAATTTTCACTGCATCCCTGTTGCGATCCAACAGGATTTGGTTTATCACTAGTTTCCAGAGAATCGTCGAGAAACCCCTTCCCTGAAGCGTTCCTCTTGTCAACCGCCTTCTGAACACACTATCTCCGAAGTCCGAGTTGATAATCCACGTGCCACGTATCATGCCGTCCGACATGGCGATGTAAAATATTTCTTCAATATTTAGGAAGGCCGCTATCGCTTATTCCTTTGAGCTAAGGCTTCTATTGTCTCTCTTGAAAATGGACGGAATGTGGGTTGAGTGGCAAGCTGACCGGACCATGTACTACCCGGAATGGATATCCAGCCAATGTCCTTATCCTTATATAATATTCTTACAATGCTATACTAAAATCCTTTTTACGCAATGTGTCACAGACTATAGACTGGCTTACTTGACATATCCTTTTGTTAAGTAACAAAAGTATTTAATAATATACATATGTATGTATGTTACATTAAATGACATGACAGCCTTACATTTGAGTCAATTACATTTGGGCGAAAGGCAAATTGACGAGCAACATTGATTCACAATGGGTGGTGAAAAGGAAGGAAATGGGCGAGTATGTTAGCCTAACAATTTTCTCGTAACAGAAATAGAATCCATTTAAAAACACTACAGATCGTTTGTTTTTCATGCTTGCTTTGTTTGTTTCTTGTTTTCTTTCTTTTCATTTTTGCTCCAATACGCACTCTAGACATTGTATTATTATAATTTTAATTTACTATCTGCTAGAAAACACGCGCCAATAACCCAGTACAACATTTGGAATTAAAAACCCAATTATATGGCAGGAGGTTGAATTTTTATATTCTGCAATCACCGTTCCAATATTTGAGTTATGTTAATAAAAAAACTGGCAAGTTTTACCGAGGCCGTCTGATATGGTTGCCCAAAAAGTAATTGCGGATTTTTCATATAGTCGGCGTTGACAAATTTTTTCACAGCTTGTGACCCTGTAATTGCATTCTTTCTTCTGTCAGTTATCAGCTGTTACTTTTAGCTTGCTTTAGAAAAAAATTATTA